>NC_086448.1:765208118-765906447 GCF_028390025.1 Pseudophryne corroboree
ACTGACCCTGTCACCCCTATCCTGTCCTGTCATTTCTGTCCTGGCCCCGTCGCCCATGTCCTGGCCCCGTCACCCCTGTCCTGGCCCCGTCACCCCTGTTCTGACCCTGTCACCCCTGTTCTGACCCTGTCACCCCTGTTCTGACCCTGTCACCCCTGTCCTGGCCCTGTTACTGCATACCCTCCAACTACCTTTTTGGCAGGTACAGTACCCGCAGCACCTCCAGACCTCTCCCAATGCACCACCCCTTCGCACCTTCCCCTCCACCACATGCGGCACTCCACCCCTCCCCCACATGCTGTGCCTCCAGACCCCCTACACCACCCGCGGCTCCCACTCCTCCGCCCCTTCACCACCCCCAGCAATCTCCAGGCCCCCTCCACCATTCACCCCCCTTATATGTCTCCCCCACACCTGCCCCCCTCCACCCGCAGCATCTGCAGACACCCTCCTCCATCCGTGGTCCCCCCCTCACCCACCCCTCCCCCACCAATGCACCCCCGCACCTGCCCCACCACCACCTGCAGCACCTCCGGACCTCCTTCCCCATCTGCCGCAACACCCGTACCTGCCCCTCCCCTACCCATGGCGCCTACGGACCCCTACCCCACCAGTGGCACTCCCGCCCCTTCCCATCCCACAGCACCTCCGGAACCCTTCACCATCTGCAACATCCCCACACCTGCCCCTCCCCCACCCATGGCACCCCTGCCCCTCCCCCACCTGCAGTGCCTCCGGACCCCTCCCCCATCTGCATCCCCCACTCCTCTGCCCCTCCCCCACCCGCAGCACCTCCCAACCCTTCCCATCCGGGCCCCACCCCCACTTCCGCCCCCCCTCCATCCGCAGCATCTACAGACACCATCCGCAGTACCCCCCGCACCCGCTACATTCTGTACATTGTGGTCTGCAGGTGCTGTTCACGCCGTCGCAAGGGGGCTGCGCCTCCTTCACCATCGCACACCCTTTCATTGTGCAATATTTAACCACTAACAAAGGAATGCAGGTGATACTCCATATAACACAAATATTGAACCCCAGAAAGGCATGCAAGGGTTAAGGGGGCGTAGCCCCTTGCGACTGTGTGAAGAGCGCCCGTAGGGCGCGATGAAGCACCTAGTATATATATATATATATATATATATATATATATATATATATATGTGTGTGTGTGTGTATATATATATATTTCTCTTACGTCCTAGAGGATGCTGGGACTCCAAAAGGACAATGGGGTATAGACGGGATCCGCAGGAGACATGGGCACACTAAAAGACTTTGACTGGGTGTGAACTGGCTCCTTCCTCTATGCCCCTCCTCCAGACCTCAGTTAGACTCTGTGCCCAGGAGTGACTGGACACACACTAGGGGAGCTCTACTGAGTTTATCTGGAAAGACTTTATGTTAGGCTTTTTATTTTCAGGGAGACATTCTGGCTACAGGCTCCCTGCTTCGTGGGACTGAGGGGAGAGAAGTCAGACCTACTTCTTCTGAGTTAAGGGCTCTGCTTCTTAGGCTACTGGACACCATTAGTTCCAGAGGGTTCGATCACTTGGTGCGCCTAGCTGCTTGTTCCTGGAGCCGCGCCGTCACCCCCCTCACAGAAGCCAGAAGTAAGAAGCCGGGTGAGTATTAGAAGAACAGAAGACTTCAGTGACGGCAGAATACTTCAGTAACGGAGGTACAGCGCAGCGGTCGCGCTGCGCTCCATGCTTCCACACACACACCAACGGCACTCACAGGGTGCAGGGCGCTGGGGGGAGCGCCCTGGGCAGCAAGTTACTGAGGGTCTGTTAACTGGCAAAAGAGGCATATTCGGTGCCCGGGCACCGTGTACGATACCCCCGCCAGTATAAAAAAATTTCAAATTTAAGCGGGACTACAGCGCGCTGGGAAGGGGCGGGGCTTAGCCGCATAGCTTACCAGCGCCATTTTATATCTTCACAGCCGCTGCAGTGACGCTGGCCCGGACCTCCACTCTCCTTACAAGTACTGGGGAGCAAAACGGGGGGAAGGGGGGGCACAAACAATTTGGTGCTATATATGTATATATATTTACAGCGCTGCCATCATATATTATTTAT
Organism: Pseudophryne corroboree; assembly: GCF_028390025.1. Lineage (NCBI taxonomy): Eukaryota > Metazoa > Chordata > Amphibia > Anura > Myobatrachidae > Pseudophryne > Pseudophryne corroboree. The sequence continues at coordinate 765,210,203 of NC_086448.1, forward strand.
TTAGTAGTATATGGGCGCTGGGGTGTGAGTTGGCATACTCCCTCTGTGTTCTCTCTACAGCAGTGATGGCTAACCTTGACACTCCAGCTGTTGTTGAACTACACATCCCAGCATGCCCTGCATCAGTTTTAGCATGGCCAAATAGCAAAACTGATGCAGGGCATGCTGGGATGTGTAGTTCAACAACAGTTGGAGTGTCAAGGTTAGCCATCACTGCTCTACAGGCTTCCCTGTGGGTCTGTCCCCTTTTTGGCCGGTGTGAATGTGGGTGTGTCGGTACTGTGTGTCGACATGTCTGAGGCTGAGTGTTCCTCCCTGGAGGAAGTTACTGGGGGCGCAGAGAAAGATTTGGGAATGGACTCTGTCGGCACAGCCGACTGCTGATTGGGTAAATATGTTGAGTACATTGAATGCAAACGTGGCATTATTGTCTAAGAGGCTGGATAAATCTGATTCTCAGACACAAACATGGAGAAAATCCATGGAGGACGCTTGTCTCAGGTACAGACCCCTCAGGGTCGCCAAAACATTCATTTACCCAGATAGCAGATACAGATACCGACACAGACTCTGATTCCAGTGTCGACTTCAATGAGGCCAGTTTACATCCAAAAGTGGTTAAGAGTAGTCAGTACATGATTGTGACTATTAAAGATGTTTTACATATTTCTGAGGAACCTCCTGTTCCAGATACAAGGGTTTGTTTATTTAAAGGGAAAAAGCCTGAGGTGAAGTTCCCCCCTCTCATGAACTGAACGCTCTTTGTGAAAAGGCTTGGGAGTCGCCTGACAAAAGGTGGCAGATTCCCAAGAGAATTTTTATGGCATATCCTTTCCCCTCTGACGACAGGGAGAAATGGGAGTCGTCACCCAACGTGGACAAGGCTCTGTCCCGACTGTCCAAAAGGTGGCGCTTCCATCTCCTGACACGGCTGCCCTCAAGGATCCGGCGGATCGCAAGCAGGAGACGACATTGAAGGCCATTTTCGTTACTACTGGTGCACTACTCAGGCCTGCTGTGGCGTCGGCGTGGGTGAGTAGTGCTATTGCTAAGTGGGCTGATAATTTAGCTTCTGATATGGATACCCTTGATAAGGATAACATTCTTTTGACTCTTGGTTATATCAAGGACGCTGCAGATTACCTAAAGGATGCTGCGAGGGATATTGGCCTCTTGGGATCAAGGGCCAATGCCATGGCGATCTCGGCCAAGAGGGCGCTGTGGATTCATCAATGGAATGCTGATGCCGACTCCAAGAAAGCTATGGAAGCTCTCCCTTTTAAAGGTAGTGTCTTATTTGGTGACGGCCTTGCTGACCTGGTGTCTACCGCTACTGCGGGTAAGTCATCTTTTCTTCCTTATGTTCCCGCACAACAGAAAAAGGCGCCCCATTCTCAGATGCAGTCCTTTCGGCCTAATAAATACAAAAGAGGAAGGGGTTTGTCCTTCTCGCTTCAAAAGGTAGAGGAAGGGGAAAAAGGTCGCCTGCTGTGTCTGGCGCCCAGGAACAAAAGTCCTCCCCCGCCTCTGCCAAGTCCACCGCATGACGCTGGGGCTCCCCTACGGGAGTCCGTGATGGTGGGGGGCTGTCTCCGAATATTCAGTCAGGTCTGGGTTCAATAGGCCCTGGATCCTTGGGTCTTAGACATAGTGTCCCAAGGGTACAAACTGGAGTTTCAGGAGATGCCCCCCCCCCCCCCCCCCCCCCCCCGCCGCTTTTTCAATTCGGCCTGCCAGTTTCTCTTCCAGAAAGAGAAGTAGTAAACGCTGCGATACAAAAGCTGTGTCAACAGAGGGTAATTGTCCCGGTTTTCCCATCCAACTGGGGAAGGGTTCTATTCGAGCCTCTTTGTCGTGCCGAAGCCGGACGGCTCGATCGGACCGATTCTGAACCTAAAATCCCTCAATCCATACTTGAAAACTTTCAAGTTCAAGATGGAATCTCTTCGAGCTGTGATCTCCAGCTTAGAAGGGGGGGATTTTATGGCGTCAGTCGACATAAAGGATGCCTACTTACACGTCCCGATATATCCTCCTCATCAGGCCTTCCTAAGATTTGCGGTGCAGGATTGTCATTACCAATTTCAGACATTGCCGTTTGGGCTTTCCACAGCCCCAAGGGTCTTCACCAAGGTGATGGCGGAAATGATGGTACTCCTACGCAAGCAGGGTGTCACAATTATCCCATACTTGGACGATCTCCTGATAAAGGCGAGATCAAAAGAGCAGTTGCTAAGAAGCGTGGAACTCTCCCTGACGGTTCTGCAACATCATGGTTAGATTCTCAATTTGCCAAAGTCTCAGTTGATTCCGACAACTCGGTTGCCCTTCTTGGGCATAATCCTAGACACGGAACTACGGAGAGTGTTTCTTCCGGCGGAAAAAGCTCTGTAAATCTAGACCATGGTCAAGGAGATTCTGAAACCGGCAAGAGTGTCGATTCATCAATGCACTCTAGTGCTAGGGAAGATGGTTGCGGCTTACGAAGCCATTCCGTTTGGCAGGTTTCATGCCCGGGTGTTTCAGTGGGATCTGCTGAACAAATGGTCCGGGGTCTCACCTGCACATGTACCAGAAAATAAGTCTATCTTCCAGGACCAGAATTTCTCTCCTGTGGTGGCTGCAAAGTTCTCACCTTCTAGAGGGACGCAGATTTGGAATCCAGGATTGGGTCCTGCTGACCACAGATGCAAGTCTCCGAGGCTGGGGTGCAGTCACACAAGGAAGAAGTTTCCAGGGAAAATGGTCAAGCCAGGAATCTTGTCTCCACATAAATGTTCTGGAGTTAAGAGCCATTTACAATGGCCTTCTGCAAGCGAAAAACCTTCTTCAAGGTCTACCTGTCCTGATCCCGTCGGACAACATAACAGCGGTGGCGTACGTAAACCACCAGGGCGAACAAAGAGCAGGGCGGCAATAGCGGAGGCCACAAGAGTTCTCCGCTGGGCGGAACAGCACGTCAGCAGTTTTCCTTCCAGGCGTGGACAACTGGGAAGCAGACTTTCTCAGCAGACACGATCTCCATCCAGGAAAGTGGGCCCTTCATCCAGAGGTGTTTGCAGAAGTAACAAGGCGTTGAGGAATCCCTCAAATAGACATGATGGCGTCTCGCCTCAACAAGAAGCTTCCGAGGTATTGTTCCAGGTCAAGGGACCCCCAAGCCAGTGCAGTGGACTCCCTGGTAAATCCGTGGGTGTTTCAGTCGGTGTATGTGGTCCCTCCGCTTCCTCTCATTCCAAGAGTGCTGAGGATCATAAGACGAACAAGGGTTCAGGCAATACTCGTCGTTCCAGATTGGCCACGGAGGGCCTGGTATCCGGATCTTCGGGAATTGCTCATAGAAGATCCTTGGCCGCTTCCTCTAAGAGAGGACCTATTGCTGCAGGGGCCATGCGTGTTTCCAGACTTACCGCGGCTGTGTTTGACGGCGTGGAGGTTGAACGCCAAATCCTAGCTCGTACAGGTATTCCCGGGGAAGTCATCCCCACTCTCCTTAAGGCTAGAAAGGAGGTCACGGCAAAACATTATCACCGTATTTGGAGAAAATATGTGTCGTGGTGTGAAACCAAAACAGCTCCTGCGGAGGAATTTCACTTGGGTCGTTTCCTTCATTTTTTACAGGCAGGCGTGGATGCATGCCTGAAATTGGGTTCCATCAAAGTGCTGAATTCGGCTTTATCTATTTCCTTTCAAAAAGAATTGGCCGCCCTTCCTGAGGTTCAGACTTTCGTGCTGCATATCCATCCTCCATTTGTGCCACCCGTGGCACCGTGGGATCTTGAAGTGGTTTGAACCTTTGCGAAAGGTTGAGTTAATGTTTCTCACTTGTAAAGTGGTCATGCTTTTGGCCTTGGCGTCTGCCAGGCGAGTGTCAGAATTGGCCGCTTTGTCTCACAAGAGCCCATATTTGATTTTTCATGTGGATAGAGCGGAATTGAGGACTCGTCAACAATTTCTGCCGAAGGTGGTTTCTTCGTTTCACATAAATCAACCTATTGTGGTACCTGTGGCTACAGATGCTGTGGCAGTCCCGAAATCTCTTGATGTCGTAAGAGCTTTGAAAATTTATGTCGCCAGAACGGCTCTTGTTAGGAAAACGGAAGCTCTGTTTGTCCTGTATGCTTCCAACAAGGTTGGAAATCCTGCTTCCAAGCAGACTATTGCACGCTGGATTTGTAATACGATTCAGCACGCTCACTCTTCGGCTGGGTTGCCGTTGCCGAAGTCAGTAAAGGCCCATTCTACCAGGAAGGATTGTGCCGAGCAGCTATGTGGTCGGGTTCAAACACTGTTGCTAAGTTCTACAAGTTTGATACCCTGGCTGATGAAGACCTCATGTTTGCTCAATCGGTGCTGCAGAGTCGTCCGCACTCTCCCGCCCGGTCTGGAGATTTGGTATAGACCCCATGGTCCTTTTGGAGTCCCCAGCATCCTCTAGGACGTAAGAGAAAATAGGATTTTAATACCTACCAGTAAATCCTTTTCTCCTAGTCCGTAGAGCAGTGATTTCAACCTTTTTTTACTCGTGGCACACCAAACAATATTTTAAAATTGCCAAGGCACACCATCAGTTCCCCACAGAAAAAAACAAACACACACATTGGCCCTCACAGTAAAAAAAAAATATAATAATCCACACATACCTTGGCCTACACAGAAAAAACAATCACATTGCTCCCCTCATAAATCCTATTGCTCCACACATGAATTTTTCACATTGCCCCCCCCCCCCCCTCATAAATCCATAAATTCTTATTCTCCCCACATGAATCCTATTGAAATCCTATTGTTCCGCACAGGAGAAATAAAATAACAAATATTATCAGCTGTCCTCCTCCCTGTCCCTCAGTGGCGGGGGCTGTTCATAGTGGAGTTCTGCGAATACTGGGCAGATATGGATGTGGGTGGGCAAGGAAAGCTGTGTATGCAGGCGGGAACTGAAAGATGTGTATGCAGGCGGGTGGGCTGGCTGGGTGGTGAGACGCGGCGGCTGTGACCTATGATATCACATCGTTTTCAAGGCATAGGTCATGGCCGGAGCACGACTGATCCTCTAAGAAGAGCCTTGGCCAACAGTTCACTATGAAGGTGTAGGAAGCTGCTCTGGCTCCGCGGCATACCTTGCAACTGGTCGCGGCACACTGGTGCGTACTGTTACTTGCAGTTGTATTGTTGGTTGTTGGTTTCGGTTACACGAAGGTTGGGTATCGGTTATGTTCAGCTTGTTGCTGTTTTTAGTTCATGCTGTTATCTGGTATTCCTGCTAATCCAGTTGTACGGTATGTTTGTGGTGTGAGCTGGTATGTATCTCACCCTTAGTTTAACAAAAATACTTTTCCTCGAAATGTCCGTCTCCCCTGGGCACAGTTCCTATAACTGAGGTCTGGAGGAGGGGCATAGAGGGAGGAGCCAGTTCACACCCAGTCAAAGTCTTTTAGTGTGCCCATGTCTCCTGCGGATCCCGTCTATACCCCTTGGTCCTTTTGGAGTTCCCAGCATCCTTTACGGACTAGGAGAAAAGGATTTACCGGTAGGTATTAAAATCCTATTATATATATATGTGTGTGTGTGTATATATATATATATATATATATATGTGTGTGTGTGTGTGTGTATATATATATATATGTGTGTGTGTGTGTGTGTGTGTGTGTGTGTGTGTGTGTGTGTGTGTGTGTGTGTGTGTATATATATATATATGTGTGTGTATGTATGTATGTATATATATATATATATATCTCCTATATAATAGCTGAGCTCTGTGACTTTGTGCCTGTGTGTATAACACATCTCTCACTGGGTTAGTGTCTGGTCTATGACACCCAGTCCACAGCTGATTGGGCGAGAAACGCCCTCCCACACAGATTACATCCAATGGGAGGCTCTGCCCTTTGCCTGCTGTGTTTTCACAGAGCAGGATTAGCAATGGGACTGATGGACAGGCAGCTCCAGCCCCTCACCCCAAAATAGTCCCCCTGCATCTGCAGCAACATACCCTCCAACAATTTACACATGAAAATTGATACAAATTCGAAAAGGGGGCGTGGTCACGGGTACACCCGCGTGGCCACGCCCCTTTTTCTATATTTTCACTGGAAGCTTGGAGAGTCAAAAATCGGAACAGACCATAAAAAAAAGGGACTGTACCTGCCAAAAAGGTACAGCTGGAGGGTATGCCACTGCATCTGCAGCAAGTCTCTGTGCTGCAGATAGGTGGAAAAAATCCTTTTACTGCAGCATCCTTAGTCCTGCTGCCAGTCCGCCTGCCCCCTCCGGCATCAACAATCCCCACTCCCTAGCCACAGCGCAGGTGGAACAAAAGCTGCTGCTGCCACCGGCATAGCTGTGTATGAAAGCGGCGCAGCAGAAGGCGTTCATAGCCCTCCCTGCGCCGCATACTCTCTGAGCCCCGGAGCCTTCTCTGCATGTGATGTCACAGAAGAGCCTCCCCGCCACAGCCGCGCCCAGATCCCCAGAGAGGCTGGGGATCACCTGGGCTGCCGGCCTGGAAGCCCCAATATGGCTAATGTAACGGATAGGATGGGTGATATCGCAGAGGGTAATGTCTGGACGCTGAATCAATGTAAAAGGTGACAGTGCTGTGCAGTGCAGTGGGTGTGCAGTCTGGCCCGGTGCTAGGGTGTTTGGCGCCTCCCTGCAAACTATAAATTTGCAACCTCGCATACTTTACAAATGCACAGCGCACATAATACCCCTGTAGTAGAGACACTTACACATGTAACGCCCCCTGTACCAGAGACACTTACACATGTAATGCCCCCTGTACAAGTGACCATACACAAGTAACACCCCCTGTAGCAGTGACGCTTACACACGTAACGCCCCCTGTACCAGTGACGCTTACACACGTAACGCCCCCTGTACCAGTGACGCTTACACACGTAATGCCCCCTGTACCAGTGACGCTTACACACGTAACGCCCCCTGTACCAGTGACGCTTACACACGTAATGCCCCCTGTACCAGTGACGCTTACACACGTAACGCCCCCTGTACCAGTGACGCTTACACACGTAACGCCCCCTGTACCAGTGACCATACACAAGTAACACCCCCTGTAGCAGCGACGTTTACACACGTAACGCCCCCTGTACCAGTGACACTTACACACGTAACGCCCCCTGTACCAGTGACGCTTACACATGTAACGCACCCCCGTACCAGTGACGCTTACACACGTAACGCCCCCTGTAGCAGTGACGCTTACACACGTAACACCCCCTGTAGCAGTGACGCTTACACACGTAACGCACCCCCGTACCAGTGACGCTTACACACGTAACGCCCCCTGTAGCAGTGACGCTTACACACGTAACACCCCCTGTAGCAGTGCTGCTTAGACACATAACGCCCTCTGTACCAGTGACACTTAGACATGTAACGCCCCTGTATCTGTGCCGCTTATACACGTAACACCCTCTGTACCAGTGACACTTAGACATGTAACGCCCCTGTATCTGTGCCGCTTATACACGTAACGGCCCCTGTACCAGTGATGCTTACACATGTAACGCCCTCCTGTACCAGTGATGCTTACACATGTAACGCCCCCTGTACCAGTGCCGCTTACACATGTAACGCCCCCCTGTAGCAGTGACGCTTACACAAGTAACGCCCCCTGTACCAGTGACGCTTACACACGTAACGCCCCCTGTACCAGTGACGCTTACACACGTAACGCCCCCTGTACCAGTGATGCTTACACACGTAACGCCCCTTGTACCAGTGACGCTTATACACGTAACGCACCCCTGTAGCAGTGATGCTTACACACGTAACGCCCCCCGTAGCAGTTACGCTTACACACGTAACGCCCTCTGTACCAGTGCCACTTAGAAACGTAATGCCCTCTGTACCAGTGCCGCTTAGACACGTAACGGCCCTGTATCTGTGCCGCTTAGACACGTAACGCCCCCTGTACCAGTGTCGCTTAGACGCGTAACGCCCCCTGTATCAGTGATGCTTACACACATAATGCCCCCTGTACCAGTGCCGCTTACACACGTAACGCCCCCTGTACCAGTGCCGCTTACACACGTAACGCCCCCCTGTACCAGTGCCGCTTACACACGTAACGCCCCCTGTACCAGTGCCGCTTACACACGTAACGCCCCCTGTACCAGTGCGGCTTACACACGTAACGCCCCTGTACCAGTGCCGCTTACACACGTAACGCCCCCTGTACCAGTGCCGCTTACATGCGTAACGCCCCCTGTAACAATGCCATTTACACGCGTAATGCCCCCTGTACCAGTGCCGATTACACACGTAATGTCCCCTGTACCAGTGCCGCTTACACACGTAACGCCCCTTGTAGCAGTGCCGCTTACACACGTAACGCCCCCTCTACCAGTGCCGCTTACACACGTAATGCCCCCTGTACCAGTACCGCTTACACACGTAACGCCTACTGTACCACTGACGCTTACACACATTATGCCGCAGTCACACATACACATGTACACACACAACAGACACATATATATATATATACAAACACACACATACATACTGTATACATACATTACACACATACACAGTCACCAGTGGCGGAACTAGCGAGCGGTGGGCCCATGTGCGACAAAATGCTTTGCCCCCCCCCCCATCCCATCCAAGTCCACCCCCTCACCCCTGGAGAGGATCTGGTGAGGGGGACCTGCTCAGGGCCAGAGAAATGGATACCTAGCAACAGTGCCGTAACTAGACATTTTAGCGCTGTGTGCAAGAAACGGTATCGGAGCCCCCCCTACTCCATGCAAAACAGGGGCAGTGCGCGCCGAAGGCGTGCACAAAAAAAATTGGGGCATGGCTTTGTGGGGAAGGGGTGTGGCCACAAAATAATACCAATTCATATAACGGTGCACAGTAGTCTCCATTATTAAAATTACGCCGCACGGTAGCACCACTACACCAGGTAGAGCCCCTTTTACACCTTACGGCGGACAGATTCCCCTTTTTACACATTACGGCAGACAGCGTCCACATTTTTACACATTACGGCAGACAGTGTCCCATTTTTACACATTACGACAGACAGCGTCCCCATTTTTACACATTACGGCAGACAGTGTCCCATTTTTACACATTACGACAGACAGCGTCCCCATTTTTACACATTACGGCAGACAGTGTCCCATTTTTACACATTACGACAGACAGCGTCCCCATTTTTACACATTACGGCAGACAGAGTCCCATTTTTACACATTACGGCAGACAGCGTCCCCATTTTTACACATTATGGCAGACAGCGTCCCATTTTTACACATTATGGCAGACAGCGTCCCATTTTTACACATTACGGCAGACAGCGTCCCCATTTTTACACATTACGGCTGACAGCGTCCCCATTTTTACACATTACGGCAGACAGCGTCCCCATTTTTACACATTACGGCAGACAGCGTCCCCTTTTTACAAGGCAAGAGATGCAAACTCAATATAAAAATAAATAAAATAAATATATATATATATATATATATATATAATTATACATATGAAACACAATTAAAGACTTTTAAAATAACAAATTCCTACCAGGGGCTGTTGCTGCACATAGGGAATGACCAGCAGCTCCTGCAGCATCAGCATTTTATTACAATGCAGGAGGACGTGTGGAGGAGGAGGCGCTGGAAAAAGGAGATAGGAGAGCGTTCCCTCCTTTCAGAAGCAGCCAGTGAGACCAGTAGGGTTTGTATGAGGGAGGGACGGCCCCTACTCCCTCTCCGGCCGGGACCCCTCCTCCCCCTTCAGCCGAGCTGCCGCAGGCGCTGACTGTGATAACACAGGCGGGGGGCGGCAGCGTAGCTGGTGCCCCTGGTCTATGTGTGACACGGGCGGCGGGCGGGAGTGTAGCTCGCGGCCGCGGTGGCATGATACAATGAGTCATTGTGACTCATTGTAATGCCGGCGGCTGTGGGCCTCTTAAGTGCGGCGGGGCCCCAGTGCAATGCACTGGCTGCACTGCCAGTAGTTCCGCCCCTGACAGTCACACATATATAAAGTATACACAGACACTGTATATACACACACACACTCACTCTCTTTCCAGACACTTACCTAATGAAGTCTGGCTGGCCGAAGCTGTAGCAGCTCATCCTCCTGCTGCAGCATGGTCCCGTCTAGCGCCGCCCCTTATTCCCATCTAGCTCCGCCCCCTTTGGCTCCCGCCCAGCCACTGAATGTCAAACAGGGGAGCGGGGGGAGAGAGGAGGCTTTGTGCTGCCGGTGCCGAGGGGGAGAGGAGGTTTTGTGCTGCTGGCGCCGCTGCATGTGTGACAGCAGCCGGCAGCAGCAGCAGGGACAGCAGCAGCAGCTCAGCACAGGGATGCAGAGCAGGGAGAATGCCTCTCCTTCCTGGTGCCTCCCTGCACTGCATCCCTTTGCTGAGCGGCTAGCGCCAGGCCTGTTTGCAGTGTCACTGACACTGACACTGCACATCACTCTCACCTTTTACATTGATTCAGCCAGCCACTCAGTTCTGCCAGCCAGTCACTATTGTTAGCACCAGTGTCCCAATGCGCCGCATTACAGGTAAGTAGACGCACTAAATAAACTACAGCTCCCAGCAGCCCTTAGCGCCGAAGCATTCCGGCCCTTAGAACTGCTGGGAGCTGTAGTTTTTCGAGTACATCTTCTTCCCTGTAATGTGGCGCGTTGGGACACCGGCGCTAACATCAGTGACTGGCTGCTGTGCGAGTCTCCGGGAAAGCCACTGCCAAAGGGAGGACAGCAGCTTAGTTGCTGACAGGAGGAGAAGCAGGAGAAGCATTACCCGCCCCTCCCCCACTCACAGTACCTCCTGCCCCATCCGCGGCACCCCCACACACCCCCTCCAGCACCCGCGGTAGCTCCGGACCCCCTCCCCCATCCTCAGCAAACCCCGCACCACCCCTCCTGCCGCACCACCGCATGCGCCCCTCCCCCACCTGGGGCACCCCCGCAACTGCTCCTCCCCCACCTGCGGTGGCGCTGGACCCCCACCTGTGGCACCACCGCACCAGCCCCTCCTCCACCTGCAGCACCACCACAACCGCCCCTCCCCCTCCCTTGGCACCCCCGGATCCCATCCGTGTCTTCCCCACACCCGCCACTCCCCCAACCAAAGCACCTACTAGGTGATTCATCAGGCCCTGCGTGCGCTGTTCACCCCATTGCAAGGGGCTTTGACCCCTTAAACATTGCACGCCCTTTGTCCGTGCAATATTTAACCACTCACACAATTATGATTGGAGGTAATACTCCATATAATAAAAATATTGCACGCTACAAGGGTGTGCAATGGTTAAGGGGTCGTAGCCCCTTATGACGGTGTGAAGAGCGCCCGTAGGGCGTGATGAGTCACCTAGTATATATATATATATGTGTGTATGTGTATATATATATATATACATATGTGTATATATATATATATATATATATATATATATATACATATGTGTATATATATATATATATATATATACGTGTGTGTGTGTGTGTGTGTGTGTGTGTGTGTGTGTGTGTGTGTGTATATATATATATATATATAATTTTTTATTATTATTCTTTTAGCTGCAGCACCTGAATGGGGGCACCTTCTCTCCATTACTGGTTTGGGGGTATGTGCTCACTGTGCTGCTCTGGGTGCGGGCATACTTACTGGTCAACTAGTGAGGGGTATGTGCTTGCTGCACTCCTTGAAGGGGGAGGGGCAACGTACTGGGGATAGTAATGTGCTCGCTGCATCGGGCAGTACAGATGGTGTAGTGGTTAGCATTACTGCCTCTGAGCACTTGGGTTCCATTCCCTGTATGGAGCTTGTATATTCTCCCCGTACTTGCGTGTGTATCCTCTGGGTACTCCGGTTTTCTCCCACAATCCAAAAATATACTGGTTAATAAATTGGCTTGTGACAAAAATGAACTCTAGTGTATAATAGTGCATGTACAAGGACAGAATAGATGGGCCAAGGGGTTCTTATCTATCCACTGCCTCTCCCTGTCACCCACTGCCTCTATGTCTCTCCCCGTACCCTCACCCTCTGCTTCTCCCCTGAGTCACTATATCCCTGTCAGCCTCTCCTGTCATCCTCTGACTCTGCAAGGCACCACCCTCTCCCCGTCACCCTCTGCTTTACCTTGGTACCCACTGCCTTTCCCTGTCACCCTCTCCCTGTCACTTACTGCCTCTCCCAGTCACCTCCCTGTCACCCACTGTCATCATCTGCTGCCTCTCCATCTCCCACTATTTCTCCCTATCACCTTTCTCTTCTGCCACCCTCTTCCTGTCACTGCCTCTCTCCATCATACTCTAAGTCACCCACTGCCTCTCGGTGTATACAGAAAAGCAGTCTGAGATTGAGGTGAGGAGCTGAGCAGTGGTGGGTGTGGGAAAAGGGGTCAGGAGGTGGAAGAGAGGACGGTTACTCGGAGTCTAGAGGCTGGGAAGGGGAGCCTGGCTGTGACTGGTGAGGGGACTGGGTGAGGACTGAGGAGGAAAAGGTAGGCATGAGCTTTGGAATGGATGAGAAAGGGTTAGAAGGTGTGATGAAAATGAGGGCATGGCTTGTGGATAGGGCATTGCTTTTGAGGCCATGACCCTTGTTGTGGATCCACACCCACATTTCCAGGAACGCGCGTGCCTTTGGCACACATAAAAGAATACCCAAACCCCCTCTTTCCCTGTAATGGTGCCCCCCCTGTCATTTTGTTCTGGATCCGCCCCTGTATACCATACAGAATGCCTCTATTATCCACGGTGTGTGTGGTATCCCTCCTGGCTGGTGCTCTCACTGTCAGCCTATTCTGGAGAAAACGTGCCTCTGCTGTATCCACGATGTGATTGACCTCCCGGCTGGTGCTCTAACCATCATTCTTATCCGGAGTTCATGGGCAGATGTCTTAGCAGATGGCTTCACAAACTTCCCCTTGCCTCTGGGGTATATAACCAGCCAACCAGCTGATGAATGTGGATGCTGCAGTCTGTTTTGTGGAGATCGTGACAGACGCGTTTCCCCGCCTACTCGTAAGTGTCGGCGGTTTCCTCAGTGTCATAAACTCTCCTCTCTGCTTCCTCCTTTTAAATAGCAGGTTGCACAATTCGCGCATGTGCAGTATGCATGCTTCTCAAGCCTCATTCTCATCAAAGCTGCGCATGTGCATTCCTATTATCCAAGCCTCATTTTCAGCTTGAATGTATAGTATATTATACGTACTTACAGCATAACATTATTTAGTTTAGAGCCACTCTAACTATTTTATACACACTTAAAACAATTCATAAACATAGAGACACACATATATATATATTCACGTGATGTTTCTACATTTTATTGACACCACTCTATATCGTTACTATTGCCAATATTGGCGCCACCTGATGGTCACATATGGAAACTTATACTTGTACATTCTTATCATATCAGCGCCATATAGTCCATATTTTCATACGATTTAATATAGAAAATAATAATATTTTAACATGGCTAAATAGAGACACAGATGTATCATTAGTTCTCGGTCCTATATAAAGTGTGCTGTGCTCTATTCTATACTATTCGAATTCTGCACAGCACCTGCAATATACTTCATACATGGTACATTAAGCAATTACTATAGGTACAGAAACTCATTTACTCTTAGCTTGGATTTCTCTCAAGTTTTTACTTTATCTTTATGCCCCCCCTATATATCTATGCACTCACTATATATATATATATATATATATATAAAGGTTAGAAAAAACCCTAATGGGCTTAGATACAATATGAAATTTATTATATAAAACACATCATTCATCGTTTATATCAAACTAATCATGATTAAGTGGACTATTGGTATAGTGTGCATGCTACGAATATGGGCCCTCATTCCGAGTTGTTCGCTCGCTAGCTGCTTTTAGCAGCATTGCACACGCTAAGCCGCCGCCCTCTGGGAGTGTATCTTAGCTTAGCAGAATTGCGAACGAAAGATTAGCAGAATTGCAAATAGAAATTTGTTAGCAGTTTCTGAGTAGCTCGAGACTTACTCAGCCATTGTGATCAGTTTAGTCAGTTTCGTTCCTGGTTTGACGTCACAAACACATCCAGCGTTCGCCCAGACAGTCCCCCGTTTCTTCAGACACTCCCGCGTTTTCCCCAGAAACGCCAGCGTTTTTTCGCACACGCCCAGAAAACGGCAAGTTTTCGCCCAGAAACACCCACTTCCTGTCAATCACAGTACAATCACCAGAACGATGAAAAAACCTTGTTATGCCGTGAGTAAAATACCTAACTTTTGTGTAAAATAACTAAGCGCATGCGCTCTGTGAACCTTGCGCATGCGCAGTAAGCGACTAATCGCAATATAGCGAAAATCGTCAATGAGCGAACAACTCGGAATGACCCCCATAATGTATATGGAGAGAAAAAGTATATATCTATACCCAATTTATTTCAACCATGTCATTCAGACCCAATGGGACCATTGTGTCCAATCTGAATATCCAATATGCTTCACGCCTGCGAAGCCTGTTGAAGCGATCACCTCCTCTATTGGTCATTTTGATATATGTTAGATATATGTTGATATGTGGAACATAGGAGGAATATAATGAAAGGAGCAAAACACCCACTATCAGACCATGTTATACATTTTAAAAACTCAAAATGAGAAAATATGACAATTATAGGAATAGAACACATCAAAATGACCAATAGAGGAGGTGATCATTTCAACAGGCTTCGCAGGCGTGAAGCATATTGGATATTCAGATTGGACACAATGGTCCCATTGGGTCTGAATGACATGGTTGAATTGAATGGGGTATAGATATATACTTTTTCTCTCCATATACATTATATTCGTAGCATGCACACTATACCAATAGTCCACTTAATCATGATTAGTTTGATATAAACGATGAATGATGAGTTTTATATAATAAATGTCATATTGTATCTAAGCCCAATAGTGTTTCTTCTATACTTATAAATATATATATATATAGTGAGTACATAGATATATAAGGGGGGGCGGGGGTTAGAAATGTCATTTCGGTATAAAGATAAAGTAAAAGCTTGAGAGAAATCCAAGCTAAGAGTAAATGAGTTTCTGTACCTATAGTAATTGCTTAATGTACCATGTATGAAGTATATTGCAGGTGCTGTGCAGAATTTGAATAATATAGAATAGAGCACAGCACACTTTATATAGGACTGAGAACTAATGATACATCCGTTTCTCTATTTAGCCATGTTAAAATAGTATTATTTTCTATATTAAATCGTATGAAAATATGGACTATATGGCGCTGATATGATAAGAATGTACAAGTATAAGTTACCATATGTGACCACCAGGTGGCGCCAATATTGGCAATAGTAACGATATAGAGTGGTGTCAATAATATTTAGAAACATCACATGAATATATATATGTGTGTCTCTATGTTTATGAATTGTTTTAAGTGTGTATAAAATAGTTAGAGTGGCTCTAAACTAAATAATGTTATGCTGTAAGTAGGTATAATATACTATACATTCAAGCTGAAAATGAGGCTTGGATAATAGGAATGCACATGCGCAGCTTTGATAAGATGAGAATGAGGCTTGAGAAGCATGCATACTGCACATGCGCAAATTGTGAAACCTGCTATTTAAAAGGAGGAAGCAGAGAGGAGAGTTTATGACACTGAGGAAGCCGCCGACGCTTACGAGTAGGCGGGGAAATGCGTCTGTCACGATCTCCACAAAACAGACTGCAGCATCCACATTCATCAGCTGGTCGGCTGGTTATATACCCCAGAGGCAAGGGGAAGTTTGTGAAGCCATCTGCTAAGACATCTGCCCATGGACTCCGGATAAGGCTGACGGTGAGAGTACCAGCCGGGAGGTCAATCACATCATGGATATAGCAGAGGCACGTTTTCTCCAGAATAGGCTGACAGTGAGAGCACCAGTCAGGAGGGATACCACACACACCGTGGATAACAGAGGCATTCTGTATGTTATACCATTTAACTCTTTGCGATATAGCTTTTTAAGACAGTGACTGTCGATATTAAATTGATTGCATGAACTGCTCTAACATCATTTAAAAGCTGTGAGAAAGGCTCTGTTCAGCAAATTGCTACTAACCACATGCTTTGCAATAGTTACTAACCGGATCAATGGATGCACGGACTTAAGCACACCATATCACACGTGAGAATAACATGCATGCTTAAAAAGCTTATTGGGTGCATATGAGGTTTATGAGCAATATATCTAAGTGCAATAAATATAGGTATATAAACTTTGTATACCTGATATTTTATACCCAGCTGTGCATTTATGCTTGGCGAGCAAAGGAGGTAGATTAATACAGATGGATTTATATAGTTTTATCATTATATATATATTTTATATTGTGTTATTAATTTGTGGTTTTATGTTATGCCGGCCGGTATTAAATATAATTGTGATAGATAATTATATATTTAAAAAATAATAAAAAAAATCTACATCAGATTTGGATAGCGCATTCTCGATTGCCTTTTTTAGTGTCTGAACTGACTTCATGTGTGGCAAGTTCGAAGGGTTGAAGAACCTTGCACAAGATGGAAATCATTCTCCACTGCACTTGAGTCAGGTGCATTCCCCCTCCTTTGCCTATATCGTAGGTTGATGTATAGGCTTGAATGGCCTTTTGCTGCTCTGAAGCATATAGAGTGCTGAATTCCACCTCGTACCACCTCTTGCTTCAGGTGATGGCAGGGCAGGTTCAGGTGTGTTTGATGGTGCTCCAGTCTTTGGCACGCGGTGGCTGAATGCTGAAAGTGGCCCACAATTTTTCGGGACACCGACAACATCTCCTGCACGCCCCTGTAATTTTAAAAAAAATTCTGCACCACCAAATTAATTGTATGTGCAAAACATGGGACGTGCTGGAATTTGGCCAGATGTAATGCACGCACAATATTGGTGGCGTTGTCCGATATCACAAATCCCCAGGAGAGTCTAATTGGGGTAAGCCATTGTGCAATGACGTCCCTCAGTTTCCGTAAGAGGTTGTCAGCGGTGTGCCTCTTACGGAAAGTGGTGATACATAGCGTAGCCTGCCTAGGAACGAGTTGGCTTTTGCGAGATGCTGCTAATGGTGCCGTTGCTGTTGTTGCTGCGGGAGGCCATACATCTACCCAGTGGGCTGTCACAGTCACATAGTCCTTAGTCTGCCCTGTTCCACTTGTCCACATGTCCGTGGTTAAGTGGACAGTGGGTACAACTGCATTTTGTAGGACATTGAGGACACTTTTTCTGACGTCTCTGTACATTCTGGGTATAGCCTGCCTAGTGAAGTAGAACCTAGATGGGATTTGATACCGTGGACACAGTACCTCAAACAATTCTCTAAGTTCCACTAAACTAATGGCGGATACCGGACGCAAGTCTGACACCAACATAGCTGTCAAGGCCTCAGTTATCCGCTTTGCAAAAGGATGACTGCTGTCATATTTCATCTTCCTCACAAAGGACTGTTGGACAGTCAATTGCTTAGTTGAAGTAGTACAAGTGGTCTTCCGACTTCCCCTCTGGGATGACGATCGACTCCCAGCAGCAACAACAGCAGTGGCAGCAACAGCAGGCATACCACTCAAGGATCCTCCAGAGGAATCCCGGTTAGGAGAGGACTCCTCAGTCTTGCCAGTGACATGGCCTGCAGGACTACTGACGTTCCTGACTGAGGAGGAAGTTGACATTGAAAGAGTTGGTAGTGTGGCTTGCAGGAGCTTGGGTACAAGAGGAAGAAGGGATTTAGGTGTCAGTGGACTGCTTACGCTCTTACCCAAAGTTTCACAACTTGACACTGACTTCTGATGAATGCGCTGCAGGGGACGTATAAGGGAGGATGTTCCTAGGTGGTTAACATCCTTACCCCTACTTATTACAGATTGACAGAGGCAACACACGGCTTGATACCAGTTGTCTGGATTTGTGGAGAAATAATTCCACACCAAAGAGGTGGCTTTTTTGGTATTTTGCCCAGGCATCACAATTGGCTTCTTCATCCCACAGACAAAAGGTGTCTACCCCGGTGCCTCATTTAAACAAACCACATCACCATCATAATCCTCATCGTCTTCTTCCTTTTCAGTGCCAGCAACACCAATATCCTCATCCTGATGTACTTCAACAGTGACATCTTCAATTTGAATATCAGAAACTGGACTGTGGGTGCTCCTTCCAGCACTTGCAGGGGGCGTCCAGTGTTGGGAAGGTCAGGCATCACAACCGCCGACACACTTGGACTCTCCTTGGGGATTTGTGATAACATCTCAGAACGCACAGTTCTTTTCTGTGCTTTTTCCATCTTAACTCTTTTCATTTTTCTAGCGGGATGATGAGGGCTTCCATCGTCATGTGAAGCTGAACCACTAGTCATGAACATAGGCCAGGGCCTTAGCCGTTCCTTGCCACTTCATGTCGTAAATGGCATATTGGCAAGTTTACTTTTCTCCTCAGACCATTTCAAAAACTTTTTGGGGGTCTTTTTACTGAACTTTGGCTTTTTGCATTTTACATGCCCTCTACTATCACATTGGGCATCGGCCTTGGCAGACGATGTTGATGGCATTTCATCATCTATGTCATGACTAGTGGCAGCAGCTTCAGCACTAGGAGGAAGTGGTTCTTGATCTTTCCCTATTTTATCCTCCAAATTTTTGTTCTCCATTATTTTTCTGGAGTTATATAACATTATGCGGTACAGGAGAGCGTAACTCTACACCACACGGGGCAAACCCTGTGAAAATTATTTGGATTAAATAATAATAACCCCTTTATTTGGAGTAAATAATATACAGCACAGGACAGCACCACTGAATTTATATGGCAGCACCACTGGACTGGATTTATACGGAATTATATGGATTTATATGGAATTATACAGCAGGATCACTGGATTTATATGCCAGTACCACTGGATTTATACGGCAGTACCACTACACTGGATTTATACGCCAGTACCACTGGAATTATACGGCAATATCACTGGAATTATACGCCAGTATCACGGGAATTATACGCCAGTATCACAGGAATTATACGGCAATATCACAGGAATTATACGCCAGTATCACAGGAATTATACAGTAATATCACTGGAATTATACGGCAGTATAACGGGAATTATACGACAGTAACACAGGAATTATAGTGCAATATCACTGGAATTATAAGGCAGTATCACAGGAATTATACGACAGTATCACAGAAATTATACGGCAATATCACTGGAATTATACGACAGTATCACGGGAATTATACGACAGTATCATAGGAATTGTACACCAGTTTTACAGGAATTATACGGCAGTATCATAGGAATTATACACCAGTATCACAGGAATTATACGGCAATATCACTGGAATTATACGGCAGTATCACAGGAATTATACGGCAGTATCACAGGAATGTTACGGCAGTGTCACAGGAATTATTCGGCAGTATCACGGGAATTATACAGCAATATCACTGGAATTTTACTGCAGTATCACATGAATTATACGGCAGTATCACAGGAATTATACGGCAATATCACAGGAATTATACGGCAGTATCACAGGAATTATACGGCAGTATCACAGGAATTATACGGCAGTATCACGGGAATTATACGCCAGTATCACAGGAATTATACAGCAATATCACTGGAATTATACGCCAGTATCACGGGAATTACATGGCAATATCACTGGAATTATATGCCAGTATCAAGGGAATTATATGCCAGTATCACAGGAATTATACGGCAGTATCACTGGAATTATACGCCAGTATCACAGGAATTATATGCCAGTATCACAGGAATTATACGGCAATATCACTGGAATTATACGCCAGTATCACAAGAATTATACGCCAGTATCACAGGAATTATACGCCAGTATCACAGGAATTATACGCCAGTATCACAGGAATTATACACCATTTTCACAGGAATTGTACGCCAGTATCACAGGAATTGTACGGCAATATCACTGGAAGTATACGCCTGTATCACGGGAATTATACGCCGGTATCACAGGAATTATACGGCAATATCACTGGAATTACACGCCAGTTTCACGGGAATTACACAGCAATATCACTTGAATCAAGGGAAGCATCAAGGGAATTATATGCCATTATCACAGGAATTATACGCCAGTATCACAGGAATTATACGGCAATATCAGTGGAATTATATGGCAGTATCACGGGAATTATATGACAGTATCACGGTGTCAAAGTCAGAAAAATATCACGCTGCACATTGCCATATATGCACCTCATGCGTGTGCCCGCTGCACGGGCATGAGCTCTCCCGTGCGTGCGTATACTCGCAGTCGCGTGCACTCGCAGGCGCACGGTATGCGCATTTACGGTAGAGTTTGTGCGCGTCTAGCGGGCGACTCAATCGTTACATATTTTAGTCATATAATGTATTTTGTAGATTATGGTCCTGTTGATAGAATCTGAAAGTTTAGTTAATGTAGCATGTTCAGAGACAAAGAGATCCCTCTTTGTTTGATACGAAGGGTCAGACAGGGGTTACACAGTGGTGTTTAGTATCCATCGGAAGGGTATATAATTAGCAATATTCCGGTGTTGGTTAGAAACGGATTAATCGCTCGTGCGTATAGTTATGACTATAAGAAGTTTCTGGACATTTACTATATTTGCAGTTTATTACCCATGCGGCGGGAAACCTGAGTTTCCCTCCCACTTGAGCAGTTTGAAATAGTCACAGCCCACCTGTATGAACCAACCTATGACCTTTTGTTATAATGCGGAGACGGATTCCTGTGTCCAATGAACAATAAGAATATAGGGACCATTGTACTGTACTGTGTGTAAGTGTATATAAAGACAAGCCGACCTGGGCCAGCTCCCATTCTACTCTTCTCAACGGTTCTCATCACTGATAATCGGGAGCTGGATATCCAGGAAGGCGCATGCGATTGTTTCCCCTTGTGCGTAAGTTCTCTGCAGCCATTTTACCTCCTATTAGTTGTAAGCCATTCTCTCTCTCCTTCCCCTTTAAATGTAATTGTGTTGCTATTGTATTTTAACGTGTAGTAATTCTGTTAGATATTTATGTTAGCCTGGTAGTGTATAAACTGTACTGTATATTCTTTTGCAATTGAACGTTCATTCTCTCTCTTAAAGGTGTTAGAACCTTAGACCGATATTTGAGTGTTTATTATATTTCTAAGGGTTCTCTGAGCGTTTCAGTCGCTCATACAGCATTTAAACTAACAAGGTTACATTGCGTTGCATCTACACATTATCACTGCATAAAGGTTTACAGTATAAGTACATTCTTTAAAGTATAGTTATTAAGGTTTAATTCTGTGAGCGTCAGCGCCGCTTGTGATCTCCTCGTGGTCTCGAGCGTCCGCTACGCTGGTAGCGTATCATTACGGTAATCGGCAGCCTATGGTGTGCTTGATACCAACAGCGTATTCTCACGAACGTTTGTGTCGCTCGAGCGGCTCGCTCCCGATACAGCGTCCGCTACGCTAAGGGCGTACCCTTACGGTACCTCGTGCGCCAATTGCGTACTGTGTCTCTTAACCTTTTATAGTGTTTAACATAGGGTAAATCTGTAGGCTTTATCAATTGGGGGCTCCTCCGCTCTTCACATATCTGCACTAGGTAACTTTAGCAGACATTATCGGTCAGCAAAGGGCGGGAAGGTGGTATCCCTTGCAGTGCTGACCAGATAAGCGTCTGCTTCGCTTAGTAAGGAGTGCTGAGGGAATCCGGAACCGGAAGGTAAGAACAGTACGTTATTGTCTTTTAAAACTGTTTAGTTTCTGTTTTGCGTACGTACGCATAAGCACACACACCTGTATTTCTTGTTTAGTAGTATTTGTCCGTATATCATTCTCCTGATTGCCACATACCAGTGATAACGTGCTGAGAGATTTGTTGTTATTAATAGTTAAAAGATAAAAAGTAATATTTAAGGGAATAGTTGTAAAAGGCACGCACACAGTCTCGCCTAGAAATACAAGGGAGATTTGGGTGGTGTCCAGTGAATGATTACACTTAAAGATCATTTACATTGATAAACGTGTAGTGTGTTACTGTGGACGTACTTGGTCTGTGTACACGTGTCCTTACAAGGGCAGGGCGTACGCAACGCAAGGGTCGACGCACGGAGCGTATATTACGCAACGGAGCGTACGGATACGCCCACATAATACAAACCGCACGATAGTATTGTTTTAGTAGGCGATAAGGAAGTAACGCGATAATAACGCAAATCTATCTCAAATCCAAAAGTTAAAGTTAAAAGAAAAAAAAACCTTCTCTGTTGCAATTCTTCTGGGTTAGACTATTACTGAATGAAAGGAATTCTGTACAGAAATAAGAGTGTTCGAATGTAAGAGTGTGTATATATAAGATTTCTCTTCTTTTACGAACGTGGGAACCATAGGCCAGTAGAAAGAATTACACCAGCGAGAGTGATAGCGTGGGGTGGCTTGGGAGGCGTCTCTTGTTAGTCTCGACATATTAATGAGCAGTAGAGTCTGCTGTACATAACAGACCAGGAGGTCAAGGACCAGGAGGTTCAGGTACAGCAGACTAGAAGTAGAGAGCACAACCGAAGAGGGTTGGTGCGAGACCCATATAGGCCAATAAAGCTCATTGCTGAAGGAATTCGCAGCCGAAATTTTCGATTCCACTGATCGTTCCGCACATAAGATTAGTTGCTTGTGTGCAGATACGATTGTACCGCATGTGATTGTGTGTATTAGCGTGTCTTGAATATTCATAAGAACGCTACTTGCACATTGTTAACGTGATTTGTGTAATTTTTTATTTTAAGGGAAGTAGCCTGATCACTCAGGGACATTCCAACGACTGATACTTGCTGGGGAGGATAGCATACTTCCACACGCCCGAGCAAGTAGACGTTCATAGGTGCCCTAGGTTGGGTACGGAACCTCTGGGAACTTTGGTCGCCGTATTGGCCAGCGTGGGCGGGAGTTAAGTGGGCGGACCTCGAGGCAAAACCCCCACCGCAGCCTTACCCCGGACATCTTGGTTTTTGTAAGGGTTGCCGAAGACCCTGATTTGAAGTCAGAGGTAGTGAAAGCAGCACCTGCAAAGATGGGGGCCAGTTGTTCAGGTAAGGGGCGATCAACCGAGGTTCAGGTTGATTTGGTAAACCGACCAATCGGGTCGGCAAGGTATATCATGTGTGAGAAATATGGTCATCACACAGAGATGTTGTGCAATGAATGGGAAAGGATGACTGTGCATGACGGGGAGAAGTTTCCCCGGGTAGGTAGTTTTAACCCAGAAGTATTACAGAATTTAAGGAGAAGAGTTTGCCTGAATAAATCTTCAAAAAGGCGTATTAGACATTATGACTATTTAACATTGTGGCAACAGGAAGGTGAAATACAAAGGGGGTTGGCGCAAGCCACTGGATCTAACCCTATCAGGAAACTGATAGCCACTGCACCCCCACCACCATACATACCTGGAGAGAAATTGGTTGCAGAGAATGGCACACAAGGTTATGATAAATGTATAGAAGTTAAAGATAATGTAACTAAAGTAATTAATGCTAACACTAATCCGTGCAAGTTGTACCCTGTTTTGAACTTTCCCCAGGATTGTGACCAAGAGGATGAGCCCACAACGATATCAGCACTCTCCCTAGCAGCCACCATATCAGAAACAGCAGTGGGCACGACCCAACCCGTAAGATTAGTAGCAAAGGCCCCTAGCGGAGGGACAGGTGAGGTCGTATCGACTGGTAAGTACGGCACCATACACTATGCTGAAACCATTTCACCACATGTTGTAGAATCTACTCAGAATGATGTTATTGGACTTAATCCCGTTAGGGTAATAGCAGTGCCAAATGGGAAAACTGAAGCCTCAGGAGCAACTCCTGTCAGGAACATCGCCATGCACTGTCCCTTTTCCCGAGCAGAATTAAGATCAATGATGTCTGAATTCCCTGATCCTAGGAAAGATTTAGTTGCATGTCAAAAGTATATTAGAGAGCTAGGAAATTCTGCAGAGCCAATTAACGAAGACTGGAGGACAGTTTTGAGGGCATGTTTACCCCCCACTGTTGATTCGTTAAAGTTTATCGCTGATTGCAAGTTAGATGAGGAAGTACCACTAACAGACGAGTATAATCAGGATAATGTAAAGAGAATCAACTTACAGTTAGGAGTATATTTTCCTGCAGTAGTAAAGTGGAATAAAATCTTTACAATAAAACAAAAAGAAGGTGAATCCACACCAGAGTATTTTCACCGGGCTCTGCAGGATATGGCTAGGTACACTGGTATAGATGACATTAAAACTAATGTACACCACAGGGAAGTAGCTGTCTCTGTATTAATGGATGGGTTAAAAGAGGTTTTAAGGAATAGAATACAAACCACTAGGCCTGATTGGAGAGGTATGTCGGTGGATGCATTGGGAGAGGCTGCTGCTGGGCATGATCGGAATATCATCAGACACAGGGAGTCACAGAGTGATAAGCTAATGGCTGTGAGCATACAGGCCCTTACTACCTGGCCACCTCAGCCCAGAACTGTGACCCCTGTGGGTAAGTCAAGAGGTATAAAATGTTATTGTTGCCACAGAGAGGGACACATGGCACGTGATTGTAAAACAAGACAAATACAAAATTCATATCAACCCCCTAGACAACGACCTGATACGAGACATTGGGATCAAGTACCGCAGAAACAGAGCTATGAGCCACATGCAGGGGAAACAAAAAGGTATCCCCCAAGAAGAGACTGGCAAATCTCTGATAGTTCCCATCTACCCCCACCACAAGTAATTGCTGCCAGTGCGATTCAGGGAGGTCACCATACCCAATAGGGGTGTGGCCATACCTGTAATCTGCAGCCAGTGAAATTAATTGCGAGTCTTGGAAGTGAACCCGAGGTCACAATTGATGTAGCTGGTAAACCATTAAATTTCCTTGTAGATACGGGGGCGGCCAAATCAGTGATAAATTCGACAGTGGGCATGAGAACCACTGGTAAGACAATTCCAGCCATGGGAGTAACGGGAGTAGTACAGCACTACCCAGTTAGCAAACCAGCAGAGATTACAATAGGGCCGTTGCATACCAAGCATTCCTTTTTGCTGGCTGCATTGGCACCGACTAATCTCCTGGGAAGAGATTTATTGTGTAAAATGGGGTGCGTCATATATTGCACTCCTGAAGGTGTGTTCCTAGACATACCTGAGAACCACGCTCAGGAAGTGCAAGATATGCTAGACTCCCCATCAAAATTAATGTCACATACTGTTATGATAAATAGGAGTCCATCCCAGGTAGAAGAAATGACATCCCAAATACCAGAGTCACTTTGGACTAAAGATGGACAAGACACTGGATTAATGGCAAACGTAGCTCCAGTAGTTGTGCAAGTAAAAGATGGTAGGATAGCTCCAAAAATCCCACAATACCCTCTGAAGCCAGAGGGGGAGTTAGGAGTAAAGAGTATTACCCCGTAATAGAGCGCTTGCTACAACAGGGCATTCTGGTAAGAACATCCAGCACTGCCAATAGTCCCATCTTCCCTGTTAAAAAGAGTGGGGGGAGGGGTTACAGGCTAGTGCAGGATCTAAGGGGGATTAACAAAATAGTTGAGAGTCAGTTCCCCGTAGTGCCAAATCCAGCTGTCATCCTTATGCAAATCCCTCCCACTGCGAAATTTTTCACTGTAATTGACCTCTGCTCCGCCTTCTTCTCGGTACCTCTGCACCCTGACAGCCAATATTTGTTTGCGTTCACATACAGAGGAGTTCAATACACCTGGACTCGCTTACCATAAGGTTTCATTGACAGTCCAAGTATTTTCTCACAAGCCTTGCATGATTGTTTACAGTCTTTTCAACCTTAGAGTGGATCAATACTAATACAGTATGTAGACGATCTACTTCTGTGTTCTGATTCACTCAAATCGTCCCTGAGAGATACGAAACAACTCCTGATTCATCTCTCAGAAACCGGACACAAGGTTTCAAAAGATAAGTTGCAATTATGCCAGACTAAGGTCAAATATTTGGGACACTGTCTGACACAAGGACTGAGACACCTGACCGCTGATAGAATTCAAGCAATTCGAGACATGACTCTGCCACAAACCCAGCAACAGATCAGAACGTTTTTAGGAATGTGTGGGTATTGCCGTAACTGGATCCCAGGTTTTTCCATACTAGCCCTACCTTTGCAGGAGATGGTCTCATCAAACAAACCTGGTCGGATCTCGCATACAGACGAATCCGAGATGGCATTTGAGAGACTTAAACAGTGCCTAACGCAGGCACCGGCATTAGGTATGCCTGACTATGGGAAACCCTTTGAGCTGTACGGAACAGAAAGTGCTGGTTGCGCGGCAGGCGTCCTAACCCAAAAGCACGGTGATGCCAGCAGGCCGGTAGCATACTACAGCGCTCAGCTAGACACGGTAGCGCGATCCCTCCCCACATGCTTGCGAAGTGTTGCCGCGATAGCATTGCTAGTAACAAAAAGCGAAGATGTAGTGCTAGGACACAACCTCACAATCCACACGCCAAATGCAGTGTCAGCCTTGCTAAATTCTGCCCAAACCAGACACGTCTCATCAGCGCGGTTTACAAGATGGGAATTGGCATTGATGGCCCCCGTAAACATCACCATAAAGAGATGCAGCGCATTAAATCCTGCAACGTATCTCCCAGGTGTGCCTGGACAGGCACAAAGGGTGGAGGATGAGAGTAATGGTGAAGGAGGATTTAGCACAGGAAAAGACATGCATGATTGTATGGAATATTTGACCCAAAATTTCACGGCAAGGCCTGACATCAGTGACAACCCACTGGAAGATGTAGATTTTACTTTCTACACTGACGGTAGTTGTCACAGACAGTCGGACTCGGGAGACTTGTGTACTGAATACGCAGTCGTAGATGACCAAGGCACCATAGAAGCAGAACCGCTAGGCCCACCTCACTCAGCCCAGGTTGCTGAACTGGTTGCCCTAACCAGAGCATGTGAATTGGCTAAGGGAAAGTCAGCCAATATCTACACAGATTCTAGGTACGCCTTCGGGGTAGTCCATGATTTCGGAGCCCTTTGGCGCCTCAGAAATTTCATGACGGCAGCTGGTACACCGGTAGCGCATGCAGCCCACATCAAAAGGCTTCTAACAGCGATACAGGAACCCGACAGAGTGGCTGTTATCAAGTGTATAGCACATACATATAGCCAAGACCCAATATCACTTGGTAACAGCCGAGCAGACGAAGCTGCTAAGTTAGCAGCTGGTACCCCCAGACAGACAGAGACCACACAACTGATGGTATTTAATACTGTTAACACACAGAAATTGTGTGAAATGCAAAATTTGTGTTCCCCACAGGAAAAGGCAGTCTGGAGGTTAAAAGGATATGGCCAGGAGTCGTCAGGACTCTGGACAGATGGACAGGGTAAACCAGTGGCACCAAGAGCATACCTTCCAAGTCTAGCGGAAGCAGCACACGGGCTGACTCATCTGGGCAAAGAAGGGATGTGTAAGCTAGTAAGAGCTTACTGGTGCGCCCCAGGATTTTCTTCCCATGCAGGTAAGAGAGCAATGACATGCCTCACCTGCTTGAGGAAGAATATCGGGAAAGCAATACCAACAGAACCATCTCATATCCCACCAACAGACGGCCCTTTTCAAGTAATACAGATTGATTTCATACAATTACCCCCTTGTCGAAATTTGAAGTATGTACTAGTTTGTATAGATGTGTTTTCAAATTGGGTCGAAGCATTTCCTGCGGCCACAAATACCGCTATGTTTACTGCTAAGAAAATTGTGCAGGAATTTGTGTGTAGATACAGTATCCCTAGAATAATTGAAAGTGATAGGGGTACCCATTTTACAGGTGATGTCTTTCAAGGAATGTGTAAGTTGATGGGAATTAATAGTAAGCTGCACACTCCGTACCGCCCCCAGGCGAGTGCGAAGGTAGAAAGAGTGAACAGCACTATTAAAAATAAATTGAGCAAAGTTATGGCAGAAACAGGATTGACATGGCCAGAAGCTTTACCCATTGTACTATACAGCATCAGAACCACTCCCAGGTCCCCTCTTAATCTGTCCCCCTTTGAAATTCTGTTTGGTCGACAACCGCATGTTATGATTAACCCTCAGGATGATTTGAAGTGTAACAATGAAGTGACTGTAAAGTACTTGGTTAAGATGAGTAAACAGCTAAGGAATTAGAATGATAACTTGAAGTTGGTGATTCCTGATCTGCCAGATAGTAATTGTCATGACATTGAACCTGGGGATTATGTAATGATACGGAATTTTCTACGCTCAGGTTGCCTTATTGACAGATGGGAAGGACCATACCAAGTCTTATTGATTAGCACGACAGCATTGAAGGTTGCCGAGAGAGAGACTTGGGTTCATTCGTCCCATTGTAAGAAGGTTGCTGATCCAGAGAGGCCTCGTGATAAAGAACAGATGGTAGAGGAAGTTGTATCACTGAAGTGTCTGTTTCAGGAAGATTGAGACGGCACCTGAGCATTGAGAAATAATAAGATCGGAGGCAGTTGTCGATCCCCTGTTCCCTTTTATTGTTTTTCTCCACCTTCCATCCCATCTCCCTCAATTATTTATTTCCCCCTTCTCATTTTTCTCCATTTCCTCCTATAAGATGGACTTGCCCCAAGAGACTGTGATCCGGATTTTCCTGTTGACCATGATGTTGACCAGAGCAGTCTGTTCCGGCGAGAGTACCATGGAGGTCGGGAGAGGTTCTGGAATGGGTTCTGATGACAGAGATGGAGGCGTAGATTTCCAAGAACAACATAATCACCAAGCAAAGGCGAGTATCAGAAAACGATCTGGTAGCATTGACCATAGAAGGAACTGTGAAGGATTGTTAGCTGAAGAAAATTGCATCTGTAGGCATTGTGATAACTTAGTTGAGGATGGGTGCATCAAGAAATGTCAGTCCAGTTTTAACATTAACATGGACCGGCATCCATTGGGTGACTATCACTCATTAGTGGGTAAGGTGTTAAACCAAACAGACTGCTGGGTATGCTCTCAAGTACCTCAAGGTCACAGCAAGTCAGGACTAGTACCATTTCCTTTAACGATAGGGGAGGTACTTGAGTTAAGTGGTGGGAGGCCGGTGGACAAGAGGTTTAACATCTCTAGTCCTCCTAGTTTGAAGCTCCACCAATACCATGTGGATAGGTCCTTAGTGTGTTTTAACATTTCCAATCCCCGAAAGCCGGGAAATTGGGAAGTGTCATGGAATAACAAAACCATGACCTTTTCATATAGAGCCGATAGAATGCCTACAGATACAGAGCTTATACGCCACATAGCCGATAGTGGAAAATATTTCCAATATAGGTATACCCTAGGAAGTAGGACCATAAGAGTTGGAGAAGTATCACCAGGATACTGTGCACATATCATACAACCGGATACGTGTACTAGACAGATGGGAGAATTAGGGTTAGGAGGGTTCACATGGAAGATGTGTAACATGGTTCTAACATATTCAGTCCCATATGTTCTCCCCGATGATGCATATTTCATATGCGGGAGAAAGGCGTATAAGTGGCTTGCCCCAAACTCAGAGGGATTGTGTTATATTGGAAAAGTATTGCCTGAGGTAATGACTGTATCACATACCAAAATGAAAGATATTCACCGCAGTGCCCCAGCTCCTTATACTCACACTCATTACGAGCACATCGTTAAACGGCACCTGATAGAAAGAACAGAGCATCCGGCTTCTGACCTGATCCATGAATCCACCGGGATTCAATTCCTAATCGCGTTAGATATCACTCGTACCGCCAGAGGAGTGATAAAATATAAATATATATCTGCGCTTGCAAATTTATTAGACAATATCACTGAAATGTATGATGACACATTCAGGTATACTGGGAGAGAGTTACAAGCCTACAAAACAGAACTGGTTCAGCATAGGATGATTCTCAATTATCTCACGGCTGTGACAGGCGGGTATTGTGTTACCCTAACGACTCAGTATGGAATAAAGTGCTGCACGTACATTATAAACAGCACTGAGGACCCAGCCGAGGTCATAGACCAAAAGATGGATGACATTTTGCAATTAAAATGGGAGTTCCGAAGGAAACACAACCTCACCCTTACTGCCGTGGGTAATGAGCTGACCGGTTGGGTGTCATGGTTGAACCCACGAAATTGGTTCTTTGGTTTAGGAGAATGGGCCCAAGGTATTATCATGGATGTAGGCAAATTTCTTTTGTGTATTCTGGGTGTCATCATATTGGTCGGTCTGATATTTAGATGCGTCCGGGTTTTAACAAAGTGTAAACGTAGTGCCCGAGTGATGAGTTTAAGAAGTGAAGATACTGTAATAACAACGACTGATTTGATTTACGACCCAACCATTGAGACAATGTTGTGATGAAAACGTGATTCCACGGTCCGTTTCTTTCACCCGTTTCTCCTTTGTTTTCCTCCAAGGTACAAAGACATCCGCTTGGAAGAAGAATTTGACAACCTTTTACACAGACCATTGATGGACAATGCCATAGACCCCCAATATCCCTAGCGATTTTAAAATTTTACGATAGCCCAACACTTTTGTAAGTCTATGGACATTGAGAAAGCTTTTTGCTCAAGCAATTATAGCAAAAGCATCGGGAGACTACAGTCAACATGTACATCAAGACAAGACACCAGACAAGACTTCAATCAACAAATGTATATTAAACTCACATAGTTTATGACTGCATTTACCATAATTGCTCCTTATCTTCATCTCTACAACCTTCAGGTAATGACACACATAGTCGATAGGGAATATAGGCACAGATATCAGCACTCACATATCCCCCCATTCATGTATCATCAACTAAAATGTGCTCCCCCATTTTGTTGCAACCAAAAGCCGAAAAGAGCTCGGTAAAGTTTGACAGCCCATCCACAGACCCGTACCACGGGATAAGAAGGAATTCAAATGTATACTTCGCAATACCTCGAAGCTTGATTTAAAACACGTACGGCACGATGATACATGACCCCTCAAACATGGACTCATACATACATGCTTCTACTATCTCACTAGGTCATACCTTTTTCCCATCTTCTTCTCTTCTCCCTTACCCAATCATAGAAATGCTTTATACATGACATATATTTTTCTCTTTTTGAACTGTTTTAGGAAGTGGCAGTTATTGGTGACTGCCAAAGGGTGGACTGTCAAAGTCAGAAAAATATCACGCTGCACATTGCCATATATGCACCTCATGCGTGTGCCCGCTGCACGGGCATGAGCTCTCCCGTGCGTGCGTATACTCGCAGTCGCGTGCACTCGCAGGCGCACGGTATGTGCATTTACGGTAGAGTTTGTGCGCGTCTAGTGGGCGACTCAATCGTTACATATTTTAGTCATATAATGTATTTTGTAGATTATGGTCCTGTTGATAGAATCTGAAAGTTTAGTTAATGTAGCATGTTCAGAGACAAAGAGATCCCTCTTTGTTTGATAAGAAGGGTCAGACAGGGGTTACACAGTGGTGTTTAGTATCCATCGGAAGGGTATATAATTAGCAATATTCCGGTGTTGGTTAGAAACGGATTAATCGCTCGTGCGTATAGTTATGACTATAAGACGTTTATGAACATTTACTATATTTGCAGTTTATTACCCATGCGGCGGGAAACCTGAGTTTCCCTCCCACTTAAGCAGTTTGAAATAGTCACAGCCCACCTGTATGAACCAACCTATGACCTTTTGTTATAATGCGGAGACGGATTCCTGTGTCCAATGAACAATAAGAATATAGGGACCATTGTACTGTACTGTGTGTAAGTGTATATAAAGACAAGCCGACCTGGGCCAGCTCCCATTCTACTCTTCTCAACGGTTCTCATCACTGATAATCGGGAGCTGGATATCCAGGAAGGCGCATGCGATTGTTTCCCCTTGTGCGTAAGTTCTCTGCAGCCATTTTACCTCCTATTAGTTGTAAGCCATTCTCTCTCTCCTTCCCCTTTAAATGTAATTGTGTTGCTATTGTATTTTAACGTGTAGTAATTCTGTTAGATATTTATGTTAGCCTGGTAGTGTATAAACTGTACTGTATATTCTTTTGCAATTGAACGTTCATTCTCTCTCTTAAAGGTGTTAGAACCTTAGACCGATATTTGAGTGTTTATAATATTTCTAAGGGTTCTCTGAGCGTTTCAGTCGCTCATACAGCATTTAAACTAACAAGGTTACATTGCATTGCATCTACACATTATCACTGCATAAAGGTTTACAGTATAAGTACATTCTTTAAAGTATAGTTATTAAGGTTTAATTCTGTGAGCGTCAGCGCCGCTTGTGATCTCCTCGTGGTCTCGAGCGTCCGCTACGCTGGTAGCGCATCATTACGGTAATCAGCAGCCTATGGTGTGCTTGATACCAACAGCGTATTCTCGCGAACGTTTGTGTCGCTCGAGCGGCTCGCTCCCGATACAGCGTCCGCTACGCTAAGGGCGTACCCTTACGGTACCTCGTGCGCCAATTGCGTACTGTGTCTCTTAACCTTTTATAGTGTTTAACATAGGGTAAATCTGTAGGCTTTATCAACGGGAATTATATGACAGTATCACAGTAATTATTACAGCAATATCAATGGAATTATACGCCAGTATCACAGGAATTATACGCCAGTATCACAGGAATTATACGGCAGTATCGCAGGAATTATACGTCAGTATCACAGGAATTATACGTCAGTATCACAGGAATTGTACGCCAGTATCACAGGAATTACACGCGATATCACTGGAATTATACGCCAGTATCACGGGAATTATACGACAGTATCACGGGAATTATACAGCAGTATCACAGGAATTACACGGCAATATCACAGGAATTATACGCCAGTATCACAGGAATTACACGGCAATATCACTGGAATTATACGGTAGTATCACGGGAATTATACGCCAGTATCACAGGAATTATACGCCAGTATCACTGGAATTATACGCCAGTATCACGGGAATTATACGCCAGCATCACGGGAATTATACGCCAGTATCACGGGAATTATACGCCAGTATCACGGGAATTATACGACAGTATCACGGGAATTATACAGCAGTAAAACTGGATATATGGCAGCAGAGGACACCACCACTGTGACTGGTCACTGGACTGATGCTGCACAAAACACTACCCCAGGTCTGATGCAAGACAACACAGCAAAACTGCAAGGGACTTATACAGCAGCCAGCAGCACTGGGGACATATAGCAGCAGAGGACACCAACACTGTGACTGGCTGGACTGATGCAGCATAACACACTACACTGGACTGAGCAGCACAACACAGCACTAGACTCGCCATCCCACTTTCCCGCCCACACAGACACTGAGGACAGAGACATGTCCTCTCACTACACTCTCCGAGACTGGAGTGAAAATGGCGACGTGCGGGTCCTTATATGGTATCCAAACCCGCGAGAATCCGACAGCGGGATGAAGACGTTTTGCCTCGTTCCGGTTTCCGAGTCAGGCGGGAAACCAAGAGCCTGACTCGGATCCTGCTTGCACGGTTGTAAAACTTCACTGAACTCCATGTACATCGTCATTACAAGCGGCTCAGAACCAGCCCAATGTATATACAGGTTGAGTCTCCCTTATCCAAAATGCTTGGGACCAGAGGTTTTTTGGATATGGGATTTTTCCGTATTTTGGAATAATTGCATCCCATAATGAGATATCATGGTGATGGGACCTAAGTCTAAGCACAGAATGCATTTATGTTACATTGACACCTTATACACACAGCCTGAAGGTCATTTAATACAATATTTTAAATAACTTTGTGTATTAAACAAAGTTTGTGTACATTGAGCCATCAAAAAACAAAGGTTTCACTATCTCACTCTCACTCAAAAAAGTCCGTATTTCGGAATATTTGGATATGGGATACTCAACCTGTATAACGTCACTGCTATATTTCTGCTCTTACATCCAGTTATAGTCCCTGAGTCAGAGATGTTAGCTTAGGCCGCCGCAGCTACAAATGTGTACACAGCGACTGTGCGAAAATATGCCACAGCGTTGGTGGAATATCATTCATTTACGGAACTTCTGAAAAAGTCCTATGGTCACACAGCATGGCTGCAGGCAGTATTAGTCGCCGGAGACATTGCAGCTGTGGGATTGCAGTCGCAGGATGAGTCACTCCCCTAAAACAGTCCCTGACTATCAATTACTCTATGAATAAATCGTATCTCTGCAACTGCTGTCGCAGGACCATCACGGGACAAGTGCAACTATGGATCAGGCCCTTGCTCGGTTTAATCCCGTCCTTGCTGCCTTTTTTTTTTTTTGTTCTGCAATGTTTCCCCTTTTCTGCAAATTGTTTCTTTCAAAGTTCTTTAAAATTGTTTAAATATTGTTCAAAAATATTTAATTACTTTGAATACTTTAATTACCATTTCAAAGTAATAGAGAGTGTGATCATTTAAAAAATAGGGTCTATGGGGGTCATTCCGAGTTGTTCGCTCGGTAAATTTCTTCGCATCGCAGCGATTTTCCGCTTAGTGCGCATGCGCAATGTTCGCACTGCGACTGCGCCAAGTAAATTTGCTATGCAGTTAGGAATTTTACTCACGGTTTTTTCTTCGTTCTGGTGATCGTAATGTGATTGACAGGAAGTGGGTGTTTCTGGGCGGAAACTGGCCGTTTTATGGGTGTGTGTGAAAAAACGCTACCGTTTCTGGGAAAAACGCGGGAGTGGCTGGAGAAACGGAGGAGTGTCTGGGCGAACGCTGGGTGTGTTTGTGACGTCAAACCAGGAACGACAAGCACTGAACTGATCGCAGATGCCGAGTAAGTTTCGAGTTACTCAGAAACTGCACAGAGATGTCTTATCGCAAAATTGCGAATCTTTCGTTCGCAATTTTAAGAAGCTAAGATTCACTCCCAGTAGGCGGCGGCTTAGCGTGTGCAAAGCTGCTAAAAGCAGCTTGCGAGCGAACAACTCGGAATGACCCCCTATGTACTAAGCTTTGGAGATAGATAAAGTGGACTGAGATAAAGTACCAACCAATCAGCTCCTAACTGCCATGTTACAGGCTGTGTTTGAAAAATTACAGGAGCTGGTTGGCTGGTACTTTATCACCGTTCACTTTATCTCTCTACAAGGCTTAGTACATAGACCCCTTTCTTTGAAAAATCACACTAGTTGTATTATTTCACAAAACAAATTACTTTCTATATTTTGTTTTAGTAACAGTTAAAATGGAACAGCAACGCTTTTCATTGTATGTTTGTGACAACCCCTGGACCATGACCAGAGTACTGCAGCTATGCCAAGTTACCTCAATAGTACTACACCCTCCTGATTGTGTGTTACATCCTGCTTAAGGACACATTATTCATCATTCTTTATTGATTTTGGCTTGTGCCTCCACCATCAGGGCTGATTAAATATTTACAGGCCCCATAGCTAGAGAGGGGGTATGGCCTAGAGCAGAGGCGTGGCCACTGTAGACTGTAGCAGAACACAGCAGACAGAATCAGAGAGGCCATCACCATGGAAACTAGCGTCCTGAGTCGCAC
The DNA here is from genome assembly GCF_028390025.1 of Pseudophryne corroboree. Taxonomy (NCBI): domain Eukaryota; kingdom Metazoa; phylum Chordata; class Amphibia; order Anura; family Myobatrachidae; genus Pseudophryne; species Pseudophryne corroboree. The sequence continues at coordinate 765,245,829 of NC_086448.1, forward strand.
TCAATGCAGAGCCAGATAAGCCTCTGGGGAGGCCTGGGACACTTAAGACAGAGGGGCTCGACTGAAGGTGGGGTGGGGTGCTGGTGGTGGTGGGGGGTGTATATTAGATTGTCATATATATTCAATTTAAACCAATGGTGTATATTAGGTTTAAATTAATAGTTTAATAATGCCTGGGTACTGTTTAAAGCTCCACTTAATTGAGAGTCAACTATTTTATAAAGGTTTCTTGTAGAGGAACAAAGACAACTTAAACAACATTAAAATACGCAGAGAAATATAAAGTCTTGCAAAAATGAATAACAGCAACCTCTGTACTACTTACACACTGGGACAAGAATCAGGAGAACTCTCTGAGTGTGCCTCTCTCTATACCTGAATAATTTAATTAGAAAACAGGTTACACAGGACCCAGACACCCTGGCAGGGAAGAGGAGATACTGGGATTCCTGGGACACTTACAGATCCCCCCTCCTATCTCTCCTCTGCTCCATCAGTCTGATACTACTGTGTCTCTGCCTACACTGTATAATGTCCGGTTTGCATTCTGGCTGCCTGGTTCTGCTGCTGCACAAGAGGGAGAGATAGTGATGTCAGTGTGCTCTGGCTGGGGGGCCTCTGACATAGAAGGGCCTGGGGTTCAGTATCCCCTGCACACATACCTCCTTCCCCCCATTAATCTGGCTATGACTCAATGTTGGATGTGGTTGAGAGATTATTTTCTTTTGTTCATGCGTCTTTGAGCAGCTGTGCATGCATGCAGTGTCCATACCTCCCAACTGTCCCAACTTTCACGGGACAGTTCCTTTTTTGGGGACTGTCCCGCTGTTACACCCACGGGCCGCAGTGTCCCGTGGTGGAGTGGGGGCAATTGGGAGGCTCCCTATCACTGTGCGCATCTCGTCTATTCACGGGTGACAGAGAGACTGGGGGCATGCCAGCACCTCATAGAGCTCTGGGCATGCTCCCATAGTGATGGAAAATGGGGCGTGTCTCACGTTTACGGCATTGATGTGAAACCACGCCCCCTTTTGCAAAGGCCACGTCATGCTTCCAGCTTTCACAATGTTGGGAGGTATGACACACAAAATGCATCCTACTTTATATCAGCAGCTATGTGTCTTGTGGATTGTACCAAAAAGTACCAGTAATTAGCTCTTTCCCATCAACATACACTATATAGAGAGAAACCTTGGACTGTACACCCTATTCCAAACATAGGCTCAGATTTATCAAGCATTGGAGAGTGGTAAATTACACGGTGATAAAGTGCCAGTCAATCAGCTCCTAACTGCCATGTTACAGCCCAGGCTGGATTTGAAAAATGACAGTTATGAGCTGATTGGTTGGTACTTTATAACCGTGCAATTTATCACTCACCAAGGTTTGATAATCTGGGCCATAATGAGAGGAGTTATCATGCTGACACTTGTAGTTCCACAAAGGAAAAAAAAAGATGCAGGTGCACACTCTATAGTACAGGGGTGGGGAACCTTTTTCCTGCCAAGGGTAATTTGTATTTTTTCAAAATCATTCGCGGGCCATTTTTTAAGTGCTCCCCCCCCCCACCACCACCACCACCAATGCGCGCTCTCTCTTAGGAAAGTAGGCGTGGCCACAGTAATAGCTGCTCACACATAACCCCCCCTTCATGCCCACAGTCACTGCCCAGCACAAACACAACCCCCTTCATGTCCACAGTCACTGCCCAGCACATACACCCCCCTTCATGCCCACAGTCACTGCCCAGCACATACATCCCCCCTTCATGCCCACAGTCACTGCCCAGCACATACACCCTCCTTCATGCCCACAGTCACTGCCCAGCACATACACCCCCCCCTTCATGCCCACAGTCACTGCCCAGCACATACACCCTCCTTCATGCCCACAGTCACTGCCCAGCACATACACCCCCCCCCTTCATGCCCACAGTCACTGCCCAGCACATACACCCTCCTTCATGCCCACAGTCACTGCCCAGCACATACACCCCCCCCCCTTCATGCCCACAGTCACTGCCCAGCACATACACCCCCCCCCCTTCATGCCCACAGTCACAGCCCAGCACATATACACCCCCCCATCCTTCATGCCCGCAGTCATTGTACCGCAGTTCAGCCTCACAGTTAGGCGCAGCCACCAAACACAGAGGCTGTCTGTGGATGAAAAGAGAGCTCCCTACCATGCATCCGAACCACAGTGAGGAGAGACAGGCAGCCGGCTGGGCTTCCGTGGGGCGTTGTGTACTAGGCTGAGGACCCGCCCACTGGTATCTTCAAGGGCTTCATCCAGTCTCCTCCAAAGAGGGGGTATGGGCCTCTGAGCCGTCTGCGGCGCACTACATCATGGGAGATTTAGTTTTCTCACACTGTACTCTGAATAAAGGGCACAGTGTGAGAAAACTACATCTCCCAGGAAGCTGTGTTCCGCGGACAGCTTTACACTCGGCGGCTGCCTCCAGGCCAGTTAAAATGCCCCACCCCTGCTATACTAAGCACTGCTAATCAGACTCATTATAATAAACTCTGCAATCTAACACCGAGCACTATTAAGGTGCTTAGCATAATTTCTGGCCAGAAATATGGGCCCACCAACCGCCACCGGGTGACTTCATCTGGTGGGTTCCTAACACTATGGGTCAAGTCCAGGGCACAGGACGACTTCAGTATGATATACCGGGCGGCCAGGATGCTGGCTGTCGATATACCGACAGCTGCATCACGGCCGCCAGTATCCCGGCAACAGGGCGAGCGCAGAGAGTCCCCTTGCGGGCTCGCTGTGCTCGCCATGCTGTGGGCTCGGTGGCTTGCTGCAGTCACCACAGGTTCTATTCCTACTCTATGGGTGTCATGGACTCCCACGAGTGGGAATAGTACTGTACCGCTGGTATTCCAGCTGGCGGCACTGCCGCATGTCAGTATTCCGGCCGTCAGGATCCCGACAGCCGGCAAATTTAATGGATCCCCACAGGATCCCCAGGTCGGCATATATTTTACAGTTAGTGGTCATTTATACTAAAAATGTATAATAATAAGTTCCTTTTTCTGCATGTTACAAGGAAGAGCTCTCGCTGCGTATTCTGTCATCTGTTTGCTGAAGCAAAAAATATTAATGATTTTTTTTGCTGTCAAAACACCGACCGCCTCTCCTTCCTTTCCCTGGGTAAGATTCACTGGAGACAATGATTCAGTATCCCAGGAAACTGCCATCACAGGATAATATCTTCATGTGCATTACCGAAATACGCCAACCTGAACCACAAAAAGGAAAAGGGCAGTTATCTCAAAATAGAACAGAGTTTTATTGCAATTTCTTATATATTTTATTTTTAAAAGTCTAGTCCATTTGTATTCTGAAGCATTTAATAATTTATGTTACAAAATGCCTTTGTTCTTGTAACATTCCCGATGTAAACTGCTGCTGTTTCTATGAAGCAGATTAATGAACATTGTAAATTGTAGCAGAAGACAGTGGATGGAATCAGAGAGCGCGCACAGACCATCGCCATGGAAACTAGAGCGCAATGATGTCTCGTCTCTAGTGATCAACCTTTATTTTTTATTATACTAATAAATTATTATAACTTTCCACGTAATACCACCAATTCCCTGGTGAGCTAACACCTCACTGCTTTTATAATAGTCATGCAAAGTGGAAAATATTTGATTTATTTCTTTTAAATTAGTTTTTTCTTTACAAATGCAAATGCAGAGGTTCATTAGCTGTCAGTGAACTAGTCCTGGGCGCTTGCGGAGACCATTAGTGTCAGGCCAGCGGAAGTACTGGCTGCTAGTGATAACAGAACAGAAACTCATCTAATTACATTGGTGGTTTATAACTCTAGTCACAAGGATTTGCTGATGTCAGGGCTGGTTCTGAGTCACAGGCTCCTACGCAGGTTTAGAGCATTTTGCGTCTGGGACTATATGCTAATCAGAGTAAGATTAACGGTGGGGGAACAGGGGTGGTTGCCCCGGGCATGGCAATAGACAGAGTGGCCGGGGCCAGGATATGGAGGGCATTGCCTACTGAAGGGGGTATAGCCATGCCTCCTTATAAAAATAAAATAGTTTATATGGCGCCGTGGAGAATCGCCACCATCTTTATAGTGGGGCGTTATTGTGCATCCCAGCCAGTAGCAGATCAGGAAGGGGGCGCAATCGGCGCAGTTGTTAACCCCCCATCCCCCATGCCGCACAGACAGAGGAGGCTCCAGCAGACTTCCTACACACTGCTGCCCAGGCTAGGGACACAAAGAGAGATGAAAGGGAAGGGAAGGTGAAGGGGTGAGCGGGCAGACTCGGGCCCAGCTGAGCCCTTCCATAAGGCCCAGGCGGGTAATTAGTAGAGATGAGCGGGTTCGGTTTCTCTGAATCCGAACCCGCACGAACTTCATGTTTTTTTTCACGGGTCCGAGCGACTCGGATCTTCCCGCCTTGCTCGGTTAACCCGAGCGCGCCCGAACGTCATCATGACGCTGTCGGATTCTCGCGAGACTCGGATTCTATATAAGGAGCCGCGCGTCGCCGCCATTTTCACACGTGCATTGAGATTGATAGGGAGAGGACGTGGCTGGCGTCCTCTCCATTTAGATTAGAAGAGAGAGAGAGAGAGATTGACCTGATTTACTGGAGCTTAGGAGTACTGTAGAACTGTAGAGAGTGCAGAGTTTACTAGTGACTGACCACAGTGACCACCAGACAGTGCAGTTTTATTTAATATATCCGTTCTCTGCCTGAAAAAAACGATACACAGTGACTCAGTCACATACCATATCTGTGTGCACTGCTCAGCCCAGTGTGCTGCATCATCTATGTATATATCTGACTGTGCTCAGCTCACACATCTTATAATTGTGGGGGAGACTGGGGAGCACTGCAGTGCCAGTTATAGGTTATAGCAGGAGCCAGGAGTACATATTATTATTAAAATTAAACAGTGCACACTTTTGCTGCAGGAGTGCCACTGCCAGTGTGACTGACCAGTGACCTGACCACACTGACCACCAGTATAGTTAGTAGTATAGTATACTATATTGTGATTGCCTGAAAAAGTTAAACACTCGTATCTGACTGTGCTCAGCTCACACATCTTATAATTGTGGGGGAGACTGGGGAGCACTGCAGTGCCAGTTATAGGTTATAGCAGGAGCCAGGAGTACATATTATTATTAAAATTAAACAGTGCACACTTTTGCTGCAGGAGTGCCACTGCCAGTGTGACTGACCAGTGACCACCTGACCACACTGACCACCAGTATAGTTAGTAGTATAGTATACTATATTGTGATTGCCTGAAAAAGTTAAACACTCGTCGTGTGACTTCACTTGTGTGGTGTGTTTTTTTTTATTCTATAAAAAACTCATTCTGCTGACAGACAGTGTCCAGCAGGTCCGTCATTATATAATATATACCTGTCCGGCTGCAGTAGTGATATATATATATTTTTTATATCATTATTTATCATCCAGTCGCAGCAGACACAGTACGGTAGTTCACGGCTGTAGCTACCTCTGTGTCGGCACTCGGCAGTCCGTCCATAATTGTATACCACCTACCCGTGTTTTTTTTTTCTTTCTTCTTTATACATACATACTACTACTACATCTCTTTATCAACCAGTCTATATTAGCAGCAGACACAGTACAGTACGGTAGTCCACGGCTGTAGCTACCTCTGTGTCGGCACTCGGCAGTCCGTCCATAATTGTATACCACCTACCCGTGGTTTTTTTTTCTTTCTTCTTTATACATACATACTACTACTACTACATCTCTTTATCAACCAGTCTATATTAGCAGCAGACACAGTACAGTACGGTAGTCCACGGCTGTAGCTACCTCTGTGTCGGCACTGGGCAGTCCGTCCATAATTGTATACCACCTACCCGTGGTTTTTTTTTCTTTCTTCTTTATACATACATACTACTACTACATCTCTTTATCAACCAGTCTATATTAGCAGCAGACACAGTACAGTACGGTAGTCCACGGCTGTAGCTACCTCTGTGTCGGCACTGGGCAGTCCGTCCATAATTGTATACCACCTACCCGTGGTTTTTTTTTCTTTCTTCTTTATACATACATACTACTACTACTACATCTCTTTATCAACCAGTCTATATTAGCAGCAGACACAGTACAGTACGGTAGTCCACGGCTGTAGCTACCTCTGTGTCGGCACTGGGCAGTCCGTCCATAATTGTATACCACCTACCCGTGGTTTTTTTTTTCTTTCTTCTTTATACATACATACTACTACTACATCTCTTTATCAACCAGTCTATATTAGCAGCAGACACAGTACAGTACGGTAGTCCACGGCTGTAGCTACCTCTGTGTCGGCACTGGGCAGTCCGTCCATAATTGTATACAACCTACCCGTGGTTTTTTTTTCTTTCTTCTTTATACATACATACTACTACTACTACATCTCTTTATCAACCAGTCTATATTAGCAGCAGACACAGTACAGTACGGTAGTCCACGGCTGTAGCTACCTCTGTGTCGGCACTGGGCAGTCCGTCCATAATTGTATACCACCTACCCGTGGTTTTTTTTTCTTTCTTCTTTATACATACATACTACTACTACATCTCTTTATCAACCAGTCTATATTAGCAGCAGACACAGTACAGTACGGTAGTCCACGGCTGTAGCTACCTCTGTGTCGGCACTGGGCAGTCCGTCCATAATTGTATACCACCTACCCGTGTTTTTTTTTTCTTTCTTCTTTATACATACATACTACTACTACATCTCTTTATCAACCAGTCTATATTAGCAGCAGACACAGTACAGTACGGTAGTCCACGGCTGTAGCTACCTCTGTGTTGGCACTCGGCAGTCCGTCCATAATTGTATACCACCTACCCGTGGTTTTTTTTTCTTTCTTCTTTATACATACATACTACTACTACATCTCTTTATCAACCAGTCTATATTATCAGCAGACACAGTACAGTACGGTAGTCCACGGCTGTAGCTACCTCTGTGTCGGCACTGGGCAGTCCGTCCATAATTGTATACCACCTACCCGTGGTTTTTTTTTCTTTCTCTTTATACATACATACTACTACTACATCTCTTTATCAACCAGTCTATATTAGCAGCAGACACAGTACAGTACGGTAGTCCACGGCTGTAGCTACCTCTGTGTCGGCACTCGGCAGTCCGTCCATAATTGTATACCACCTACCCGTGGTTTTTTTTTCTTTCTTCTTTATACATACATACTACTACTACATCTCTTTATCAACCAGTCTATATTAGCAGCAGACACAGTACAGTACGGTAGTCCACGGCTGTAGCTACCTCTGTGTCGGCACTCGGCAGTCCATCCATAATTGTATACTAGTATCCATCCATCTCCATTGTTTACCTGAGGTGCCTTTTAGTTGTGCCTATTAAAATATGGAGAACAAAAATGTTGAGGTTCCAAAATTAGGGAAAGATCAAGATCCACTTCCACCTCGTGCTGAAGCTGCTGCCACTAGTCATGGCCGAGACGATGAAATGCCAGCAACGTCGTCTGCCAAGGCCGATGCCCAATGTCATAGTACAGAGCATGTCAAATCCAAAACACCAAATATCAGTAAAAAAAGGACTCCAAAACCTAAAATAAAATTGTCGGAGGAGAAGCGTAAACTTGCCAATATGCCATTTACCACACGGAGTGGCAAGGAACGGCTGAGGCCCTGGCCTATGTTCATGGCTAGTGGTTCAGCTTCACATGAGGATGGAGGCACTCAGCCTCTCGCTAGAAAAATGAAAAGACTCAAGCTGGCAAAAGCAGTAGCACCGCAAAGAACTGTGCGTTCTTCGAAATCCCAAATCCACAAGGAGAGTCCAATTGTGTCGGTTGCGATGCCTGACCTTCCCAACACTGGACGTGAAGAGCATGCGCCTTCCACCATTTGCACGCCCCCTGCAAGTGCTGGAAGGAGCACCCGCAGTCCAGTTCCTGATAGTCAGATTGAAGATGTCAGTGTTGAAGTACACCAGGATGAGGAGGATATGGGTGTTGCTGGCGCTGGGGAGGAAATTGACCAGGAGGATTCTGATGGTGAGGTGGTTTGTTTAAGTCAGGCACCCGGGGAGACACCTGTTGTCCGTGGGAGGAATAGGGCCGTTGACATGCCTGGTGAAAATACCAAAAAAATCAGCTCTTCGGTGTGGAAGTATTTCACCAGAAATGCGGACAACAGGTGTCAAGCCGTGTGTTCCCTTTGTCAAGCTGTAATAAGTAGGGGTAAGGACGTTAACCACCTCGGAACATCCTCCCTTATACGTCACCTGCAGCGCATTCATAATAAGTCAGTGACAAGTTCAAAAACTTGGGCCGACAGCGGAAGCAGTCCACTGACCAGTAAATCCCTTCCTCTTGTAACCAAGCTCACGCAAACCACCCCACCAACTCCCTCAGTGTCAATTTCCTCCTTCCCCAGGAATGCCAATAGTCCTGCAGGCCATGTCACTGGCAATTCTGACGAGTCCTCTCCTGCCTGGGATTCCTCCGATGCATCCTTGCGTGTAACGCCTACTGCTGCTGGCGCTGCTGTTGTTGCTGCTGGGAGTCGATGGTCATCCCAGAGGGGAAGTCGTAAGCCCACTTGTACTACTTCCAGTAAGCAATTGACTGTCCAACAGTCCTTTGCGAGGAAGATGAAATATCACAGCAGTCATCCTGTTGCAAAGCGGATAATTGAGTCCTTGACAACTATGTTGGTGTTAGACGTGCGTCCGGTATCCGCCGTTAGTTCACAGGGAACTAGACAATTTATTGAGGCAGTGTGCCCCCATTACCAAATACCATCTAGGTTCCACTTCTGTAGGCAGGCGATACCGAGAATGTACACGGACGTCAGAAAAAGACTCACCAGTGTCCTAAAAAATGCAGTTGTACCCAATGTCCACTTAACCACGGACATGTGGACAAGTGGAGCAGGGCAGGGTCAGGACTATATGATTGTGACAGCCCACTGGGTAGATGTATGGACTCCCGCCGCAAGAACAGCAGCGGCGGCACCAGTAGCAGCATCTCGCAAACGCCAACTCTTTCCTAGGCAGGCTACGCTTTGTATCACCGCTTTCCAGAATACGCACACAGCTGAAAACCTCTTACGGCAACTGAGGAAGATCATCGCAGAATGGCTTACCCCAATTGGACTCTCCTGTGGATTTGTGGTATCGGACAACGCCAGCAATATTGTGTGTGCATTAAATATGGGCAAATTCCAGCACGTCCCATGTTTTGCACATACCTTGAATTTGGTGGTGCAGAATTTTTTCAAAAACGACAGGGGCGTGCAAGAGATGCTGTCGGTGGCCAGAAGAATTGCGGGACACTTTCGGCGTACAGGCACCACGTACAGAAGACTGGAGCACCACCAAAAACTACTGAACCTGCCCTGCCATCATCTGAAGCAAGAAGTGGTAACGAGGTGGAATTCAACCCTCTATATGCTTCAGAGGTTGGAGGAGCAGCAAAAGGCCATTCAAGCCTATACAATTGAGCACGATATAGGAGGTGGAATGCACCTGTCTCAAGTGCAGTGGAGAATGATTTCAACGTTGTGCAAGGTTCTGATGCCCTTTGAACTTGCCACACGTGAAGTCAGTTCAGACACTGCCAGCCTGAGTCAGGTCATTCCCCTCATCAGGCTTTTGCAGAAGAAGCTGGAGGCATTGAAGAAGGAGCTAAAAGGGAGCGATTCCGCTAGGCATGTGGGACTTGTGGATGCAGCCCTTAATTCGCTTAACAAGGATTCACGGGTGGTCAATCTGTTGAAATCAGAGCACTACATTTTGGCCACCGTGCTCGATCCTAGATTTAAAACCTACCTTGGATCTCTCTTTCCGGCAGACACAAGTCTGCTGGGGTGCAAAGACCTGCTGGTGACAAAATTGTCAAGTCAAGCGGAACGCGACCTGTCAACATCTCCTCCTTCACATTCTCCCGCAACTGGGGGTGCGAGGAAAAGGCTCAGAATTCCAAGCCCACCCGCTGGCGGTGATGCAGGGCAGTCTGGAGCGACTGCTGATGCTGACATCTGGTCCGGACTGAAGGACCTGACAACGATTACGGACATGTCGTCTACTGTCACTGCATATGATTCTCTCAACATTGAAAGAATGGTGGAGGATTATATGAGTGACCGCATCCAAGTAGGCACGTCACACAGTCCGTACTTATACTGGCAGGAAAAAGAGGCAATTTGGAGGCCCTTGCACAAACTGGCTTTATTCTACCTAAGTTGCCCTCCCACAAGTGTGTACTCCGAAAGAGTGTTTAGTGCCGCCGCTCACCTTGTCAGCAATCGGCGTACGAGGTTACATCCAGAAAATGTGGAGAAGATGATGTTCATTAAAATGAATTATAATCAATTCCTCCGTGGAGACATTGACCAGCAGCAATTGCCTCCACAAAGTACACAGGGAGCTGAGATGGTGGATTCCAGTGGGGACGAATTGATAATCTGTGAGGAGGGGGATGTACACGGTGATATATCGGAGGATGATGATGAGGTGGACATCTTGCCTCTGTAGAGCCAGTTTGTGCAAGGAGAGATTAATTGCTTCTTTTTTGGTGGGGGTCCAAACCAACCCGTCATATCAGTCACAGTCGTGTGGCAGACCCTGTCACTGAAATGATGGGTTGGTTAAAGTGTGCATGTCCTGTTTATACAACATAAGGGTGGGTGGGAGGGCCCAAGGACAATTCCATCTTGCACCTCTTTTTTCTTTTATTTTTCTTTGCGTCATGTGCTGTTTGGGGAGGGTTTTTTGGAAGGGACATCCTGCGTGACACTGCAGTGCCACTCCTAGATGGGCCCGGTGTTTGTGTCGGCCACTAGGGTCGCTAATCTTACTCACACAGCTACCTCATTGCGCCTCTTTTTTTCTTTGCGTCATGTGCTGTTTGGGGAGGGTTTTTTGGAAGGGACATCCTGCGTGACACAGCAGTGCCACTCCTAGATGGGCCAGGTGTTTGTGTCGGGCACTTGGGTCGCTGAGCTTAGTCACACAGCTACCTCATTGCACCTCTTTTTTTCTTTGCGTCATGTGCTGTTTGGGGAGTGTTTTTTGGAAGGGCCATCCTGCGTGACACTGCAGTGCCACTCCTAGATGGGCCAGGTGTTTGTGTCGGCCACTAGGGTCGCTTAGCTTAGTCATCCAGCGACCTCGGTGCAAATTTTAGTACTAAAAATAATATTGTGAGGTGTGAGGTATTCAGAATAGACTGAAAATGAGTGGAAATTATGGTTTTTGAGGTTAATAATAATATGGGATCAAAATGACCCCCAAATTCTATGATTTAAGCTGTTTTTTAGGGTTTTTTGAAAAAAACACCCGAATCCAAAACACACCCGAATCCGACAAAAAAAATTCGGTGAGGTTTTGCCAAAACGCGGTCGAACCCAAAACACGGCCGCGGAACCGAACCCAAAACCAAAACACAAAACCCGAAAAATTTCAGGCGCTCATCTCTAGTAATTAGTACCTATTCTCCCCACTCTCTGCACCACTGGCCCTGGGGCCCCTACACGCAGGGGGTCCCCCACATAGGGTCAATCTGATCCTGGAATTGCTGGGAACAGGATAGAAGTTGCGTTGCTCTGTGTAGTGCATGCAACAGTGCTGAGCAGTTCCCGCATGCTGTCCTCTATGCAGAGCACAGGGCTGGAAGGGTGGTCTTCATGCCGACACCCGGCATACCGACAATTATTCTCCCTCTTGGGGGTCCACGACCCCCCTGGAGGGAATATAAATTGCGTGCCACCGTGCCCGCAAGGGGCTCATTTGCACTTGCCCAGCTGCCGGTATGCCGGCGGTCGGGATCCCGGCTCCGGTATGCTGGCCGCCAGCATACCATACTACACCCAGCTGGAAGCATGCCCCATAACACAAACCATCTACATGCAGCCACTTAGCCATCTCCCTGTCACTGCCCAGGAAACCCCAATACAAGTGTGAGACATTTTTGGGCCCATGTGTCTTAATGCCAACTGGAACTGTGCGCATGGATTCTGGATGCATTCGCAGAAGAAAAGAAATTGCTCAACTGCGTCCAACATCGCAGTCTGACTCAGAATCGGGCCCTATGTATGTTTATACTCACAATGACGATTACTGCACTGATTGCAGGCACGCCCCTCTTCAGTTGAACTTTTAATCGGGTTAGATTGTGCATGCTTCTGGAAAAGGGGAGTGGTCAAGGCATTCAGGGGCTGTGTCCAGATCAAGATGGGGCATGCTTAATGCTAATTGGTTGCTATGGGCACTTCTCCGCTGGCTCACTTCTCCGCTCTTAAAACTGCTTAGTAAATGTCCCCCATAGTCACATGTACAGGCTGTGATAGAGGCATCTATGGGAGACAGGCTGAGAGAGAGAAGGAGACAGCTGTGGAATAGACAGGCTGAGCACCAAGAGAGAGAAGCTGAGAGAGACACGCTGAGACCTGGGACAGTTTTGAAATATAAATAGAGCACGGACATATGGACAGGTTTAGAAAGGCAAGATGAACAGTGAAAGAACGCTGAAATGTAAGTGTGACAGACAGGCTAAGCACAAAGAGAAAAATAAGTTACTAACTGACAGCTATAATAGAGACACACTGAGAGAAACAAGATAAGGCAGCTGTGAGAAAGACTGTCTGAAAGAGAGATCCCTGCTTGGGTGTTCTGATGTTCTCTGGAGGACCACCAAGAAACATCTCTGCATGCTCCTCCCTCCCTACACCAGCCACAACCGATGCAGCTCAAGGCAAGGAAACTATGGGGCAGATGTATTAACCTGGAGAAGGCAAAAGGAAGGGATAAATCAGTGATAAGTGCAAGGTGATAAACACAACAGCCAGTCAGGTTCAATATGCAAATTGACAGTTAGGAGCTGACTGGCTGGTGGGTTTATCACCTTGCACTTATCATTGGTTTATCACTTCCTTATGCCTTCTCCAGGTTAATACATCTGCTCCTATGTCCCCTGCTTCCTCAATCCAAGCACACCAATCAAGAATCGACTCCACCATGGAAGAAAATCATCCAGCAGGAAGCTGGCTCACTCCAACAGTTGGCTTAGTAAAGCAATAACCTTCCCCAAAGGAGCCTCTGCTGCTGCCACTAAGTAGTCCCACTCCCCTTATCTGCTGTATTGTATATGTAGAGGTATTATTTGGGAGTCACTTGGATGCTCCCTGTGATGTATATTGGTCAATGATATGTTCTTTGTATTGTATATCGGTTACTAGCATGCTCTCTGTATTGTATGGCAGTCACTATAATGCTCTTAGTATTTTATGGGGATCAATATAATGATTCCTGTATTTAATGGCACTCATTATGATGCCATCTGTGTTTTATATTGGTCACCGTGAAGCTCTCTGTTTTGTATACTGGTCACTATGTTGCCATCTATATTGTAATTTAGTCATTGGGATGACCTCTGTATTGTACAGTGCATCCGGAAAGTATTCAAAGTGCTTCACTTTTTCCACTTTTTTTTATGTTACAGCCTTATTTCAAAATGGAATAAATTAATTTTTCCCCTCAAAATTCTACACACAATACCCCATAATGTCAATGTGAAAAAAGTTGCAAGTTTATTAAAAATAAAAAACTAAGAAATCACATGTACATAAGTATTCACAGTCTTTGCCATGAAGCTCAAAATTGAGCTCAGGTGCATCCTGTTTCCACTAATCATCCTTGAGATGTTCCTACAGCTTAATTGGAGTCCACCTGTGGTAAATTCAGTTGATTGGACATGATTTGGAAAGACACACACCTGTCTATATAAGGTCCCACACTTGCCAATACATGTCTGAGCGCAAACCAAGAATGAAGTCAAAGGAATTGTCTGTAGACCTTCGAGACAGGATTGTCTCGAGGCACAGATCTGGGGAAGGGTACAGAAAAATATCTGCTGCTTTGAAGGTCCCAATGAGCACAGTGACCTCCATCATCCGTAAATAGAAGAAGTCTGGAACCACCAGGACTCTTCCTAGAGCTGGCCGGCCGTCTTAACAGAGCGATCGGGAGGGGGGGGGGGCCTAGTCAGGGAGGTGATGAAGAACCCGATGGGCACACTGTCAGAGCTACATCATTCCTTTGTGGAGAGAGGAGAACCTTCCAGAAGGACAACCATCTCTGCAGCAATCCACCAATCAGGCCTGTCTGGTGGAGTGGCCAGACGGAAGCTGCTGTTTAGTAAAAAGCATGTGGCAGCCCACCTGGAGTTTGCCAGAATGCACCTGAAGGACTCTAAGATCATGAGAAACAAAATTCTCTGGTCTGATGAGACAAAAAATTAGCTCTTTGGCGTGAATGCCAGGTGTCATGTTTGGAGGAAACCAGGCACCGCTCATCACCAGGCCAATACCATCCGTACAGTGAAGCATTATGGTGGCAGCATCATGCTGTGGGGATGTTTTTCAGCGGCAGGAACTGGGAGACTAGTCAGGATAGAGGGAAAGATGAATGCAGCAATGTACAGAGACATCCTGGATGAAAACCTGCTCCAGAGCGCTCTTGACCTCAGACTGGGGCGACTGTTCATCTTTCAGCAGGACAACAACCCTAAGCACACAGCCAAGATATCAAAGGAGTGGCTTCAGGACAACTCTGTGAATGTCCTTGAGTGGCCCAGCCAGAGCCCAGACTTAAATCCGATTGAAGATCTCTGGAGAGATCTGAAAATGGCTGTGCACCGAAGCTTCCCATCCAACCTGATGAAGCTTGAGAGGTGCTGCAAAGAGGAATGGGCGAAACTGCCCAAAGATAGGTGTGCCAAGCTTGTGGCATCATATTCAAAAAGACTCAAGGCTGTAATTGTGCCAAAGGTGCATCAACAAAGTATTGAGCAAAGGCTGTGAATACTTATGTACATGTGATTTCTTAGGGGGTTTTTTTTATATAAACTTTCAAAAATCTCCAAAAAACTGTTTTCATGTTGTCATTATGGGGTATTGTGTATTCAATTTTGAGGGAAAAAATTAATTTATTCCATTTTAGAATAAGGCTGTAACATAACAAAATGTGGAAAAGTGAAGCGCTGTGAATTCTTTCCAGATGCACTTTATGTTGGTCTCTGGAATGCTCCATGTATTCTATACTGGTCCCTATAATACCTACCTTGTATATAGAGCCCTAAAATACATGCCTAGAATATAGGTGGCTAAAATGCCATTGTGTGCTGTTTTGGTGCTGCCTACAATTAATGTATCAAGGACCAACTATGTGTTAACCACACCTACGTGTGTGTTGACCCCTCCAACAGTTGATTTAGTCCCCCATTGATGTGGCCACTTTCAGAATGTACTCCATGGCCACTTTAGGTTCTCAATCCGCCCCTTTATGACCTATGTGGTTTTTACCAGGACTCGGTGATTCATGAAGCAGGACCACTTTAGATTTCCTCACAAGGACTCTGAATTGGATGTACAGCTATAATTAGGACAACAAGGCTACCATGTGCTCCTAATGTATGTTCTTTCCTGTAATAAAAGCCTAAGCTATTAAACAATAATTCTTTCTAGAAGTTACACAATCAGTTTAGAGTAAAATATTGCAAGAACAACCCTGTCCTAAAATGTAACCTACCTCATGTGCAGCGTTCAGGTCAGTATCAAACTCTAGCCACTGAATTGTGTTATTGCTTGCATGCAGCTATTGCGATATACTCCCAGATCGAACAGCAGAATGGAAAAAGAGGTGTTCAGCAATTGCCGGGTGGGCGACAAAGAAGAACCCTAGATGACTCATGTTGGGAGTTCAGTCATACATGAGTCTCCTTTCTGAACTTGGCATGACCTTAGCAATGAAGCAAACAATAGTATAGCCATGTCCAGCTCTTCCTCTATAAATTCCCAAATAATGTGTGCATCGCATTGTATTTGTATAGCTGCATGCACATGCTCATGTACAGGTTTCCTGGTCATGTGTGAGGTAGTAGCAAAAGAAAACTTATAGTTATGACCTGTGATGTTATGACCTGTGCTTAGTTTGCTCAGTGCCAAACCTAGTACTTGCCTGGTTGGCCTACTGGTCATCCTATCCGTTCTTAGTACAGTTTCTTTAACCCCTTGTGAAACTACAGCAGAGGTCTATAGTTCCACAACTTTAGGAAGCAGACTCAGGGGACAGGAATGCTGTATAGACAGCAAAGTCGCAGTGATCTGGAGCCAGGATACGTAGCTCTATGAATTCCATCTATGCTGATTGCAACCCATCGTAATCAAAACACCATCTTATTCAAGGCACTCTCTACAAATTATCAATCTTCTTAACAAACTAACTTGGGAACCAAATTATATTTTAGTGACAGTGGACGTGACTTCATTGTACACCATTATCGAGCATCAGCATGAGATACAAGCAGTAACACATTTCTTGGAACAAGGAAGCCTCCCAATCCATCAAAAATAATTTGTACGAGAAGGATAATTGTCTTGACTGAGTCCTTTTTCCATTCACATACTACGAACCTACGATTGGCATTCGAGGTGGAGTGTGAAAGGATCTGTGACAGGGAGGACCCTTCAAAAGAAACGTTGATGAGAATCAACCATCTCTTTTATTTGTAAGTTTAGGTACGTCCCCACTCCCTGACTGTGCACACCCCATATGGTGATCCTAAAGGGTTCGGTGAAGGAATAGTGGGAATATTACTCTCGAAAGAAACCTTTACAGGCGGAATCCACACGTCTCCTGTGTAATTCTGGTATGCCATCCTTTATATACTCGCCAGGGTGAAGGTTCAGAACCATCTACTGTATTTCACTCGAATTAGAAATTTCCTATCACAAAGGGTGTTTGATCACATCACTCTCCAAGACCTGCTATACCATAGTTTTTTCCCTCTGTTTCTTCGCATAAGTGAAACCACATCTTGGAGTAAAATGGAATATTGAGGACTAAATTGTGAGACATGAACTCAAGACGACATCAAGAAATTTACGTATTATTGAACTTTTTTATTATTTTCATGACAAAGTAATTTATCCATCTACTGTGAGCACAAGGCACTACGTTGGTAACTGATTTCTTGCTATATATTCTGTAAAATTGGTGAATTACATTTACAATAGTAGATAAAGACAACCTTTCTGTCAAAGTGACAGGTGGCACATCCCCTTTCTCCTAGGCTCCACCCCCTTTAATATTAAATGATAGTGTTTGATATCGCTTTATATAAATTTAAATATAAAATTTATAGTGTTCGATATTAAACCGTATTAAAAGATAATGACTTTGAAAAGAGTGTCACGTAACAACAGTCGCAGAATGCGCAATAAAACTGTATCACAAACCAGCTTGTGATGAAAAAATTGACTTTAACAGGTTGTAAAATTTCAAACATTACTTTGTTATAGTTCACATGTTATAGTTCACACATTCCAACAATTTAAACGTCACGCTTGGTACACATGGTACAGCTTTAAAAAGCATAATGACTAATGACCATGTCCATTTTCTTAGATGCACGGAAGCATCACACATGGCACTAATTTAAAAAACATATTGATTTTAATGACCATGCATGATAAATGATGACAGCACAATTTAAAAATCCACAGATCTACGGACAACCATGACAAAACAAATTCAAAAGTCTTAGTACTACAGAATACAAAACTTGTAACGATGACATCTGGTTATTAAATCAGCGTGTTATCTCTGTAGAAGAACATTAGCGCCACCTACAGGACTATGTGTTGACTCAAATGACAGTGCTTTTAAATAAATATATATATATCCCTTATCCAAAATGCTTGGGACCAGAGGTATTTTGGATATCGGATTTTTCCGTATTTTGGATTAATTAGATACCATAATGAGATATCATGGTGATGGGACCTAAATCTAAGCACAGAATGCATTTATGTTACATGTACACCTTATACACACAGCCTGAAAGTAATTTTAGCTACAAATCAGTAATCCAGATTTAAAAGATAATGACTTTAAAAAGCGTGTCACGTAACACCAGTCGCAGAATGTCACGCAATGCAGCACGTCAAATCAAGCAGATGAAAGATGCATATTACACAGTGTTAAAACCAGGTAGTTTTAGCGGCATTGATAAATATTATGGGTCGGTTAAAAATAAATTTCGTACATCCATATCAACTACTGGATATTTATGGAATCATAAAATAATTTGTTTTCATGTACATTAGTTCATAAGAACATCTGTATAAGGCTTTTCATGAATTAATTTTGTTATTAAATAATTTTATGGGCTTTTTATGAATTAATTTTGTTATTAAATAATTTTATTCTAATTGTTTGTTTGGGTGACTTTTTGGTGATTGGTTATCCACTGTAGGAATCCAGAAAACCTCATCTTCTACAGTATAAGATATATCCATTTGGAAGGACTTCCGTTCAATCTATACAAGAACTTTAGAGCACTCAGGAATTGTTTTTTCTATATATATATATATATATATATATATATATTTGGTATGTTGTTGAAGCGCTGAGTACGGCGTGTAAGGTACCGCTAACAGATTATATCTTCATTGTAACTGAAAAGAATTATCACATTTACTAATTTGTAAACCAAAGTTTATATGCTTAAAAACCCCGCCCCAGCATCTTGGAAATGTGGGACGGCATACCACAGGTTGGTGGGGGCCATTTGGCTCACAGCCATGACTATAAGAATAGGACAAAGCTCTGAAGTGGGACAGAGCTCTGAGAAGGAATTTCAACCGAAGTTGCATCGCTATACACACGTGAAGGCATTATGGTAAGTAATAATAATAATAATAATTTTATTTATATAGCGCTCTTTCTCCAATAGGAACCAAGGCACTTAAGTGTTATTATTATTGTTATTATTATTATGCAGGGTTGCAGATTAAATATTTGGTAATAGTGTCATCTAACGGCGCATTATCATGTTGCTGGTGTGGGTCATGCAGATGCAAAAGGCTATCTCATATTTATACAAATTGCATATTTTTTTTTATTTTACAAATATAGCTGTGAATTATGTGACTGCCTGAATGATGTTTAAATATGTGGTAATAGAGCCATTTAGCAGCGCATTATCATGTTGCAGGTGTGGGTCATGCAGATGCAATAGGCTATCTCATATTTATACAAATTGCATATATTTTTTTATTTTGCAAATATAGCTGTGAATTATGTGACTGCCTGAATGATGTTTAAATATGTGGTAATAGAGCCATTTAGCGGCGCATTATCATGTTGCAGGTGTGGGTCATGCAGATGCAATAGGCTATCTCATATTTATACAAATTGCATATTTTTTATTTTACAAATATATCTGTGAATTAATGTGATTAAAGTGCAAAAAAAGGGTATAAAATATTAGGAAGCGCTTCCTAACATTTTATATCCCCTTTTTTGCACTTTAATTAGAGACATTTAGCGGCGCATTATCATGTTGCAGGTGTGGGTCATGCAGATGCAATAGGCTGTCTCATATTTATACAAATTGCATATTTTTTATTTTACAAATATAGCTGTGAATTAATGTGATTAAAGTGCAAAAAAAGGGGTATAAAATGTTAGGAAGCGCTTCCTAACATTTTATATCCCCTTTTTTGCACTTTAATCTACAATTGGTATTTAGTAAGTACCATTGGGAGCAGCTTAGTATTGTTAGTAAGTACCATTGGGAGCAGCTTAGTATTGATTAAATTAATTATTTTTGTGTATGATAAAACGAACAGGATAGTTGATCATACGAGCACCAGAGATTTCTTTTGGTTTTTAATTAATGTGACTGCCTGAAGGTTGTTTAAATATGTGGTAATAGTGCCATCTAGTGGATCATTTTGGGAATGCACCGACACTGTATTTCATGTAAATCGTTTGACTGATATTAATCGTATCTCATTTTCATTATTGGTTCAGAGACAGACAATGCAGAACATCAACAACAAAGATAATTTCATGTGTACATCCGATGATGATGATGATGATGATGATTTGCCAAGTTATCAAACGACCCATGGTAAGCTATGTCTATAAATACCATTGACACGTTTTTTTTTATTTTTAAAGTTTAAATAGTACGAAATTCTAGTCAAGGTCTACAATTTGTATCATTTTT
Organism: Pseudophryne corroboree; assembly: GCF_028390025.1. Classification (NCBI taxonomy): domain Eukaryota; kingdom Metazoa; phylum Chordata; class Amphibia; order Anura; family Myobatrachidae; genus Pseudophryne; species Pseudophryne corroboree. The sequence goes on from NC_086448.1 coordinate 765,265,920, forward strand.
ACTTATTTTTAAAAGTTTAAATAGTATGAACGTACAACAGTCTGGATACATTGATAAGTAATTAAATAATTATTTTCTCATTTTTATTTCTCCCAATTTAATGACAGTCAACACAAACACAGAGAATTTCGATGCTGTTGGAGATAGTCCATTTGGTTTAGATTTCAGCGTTATACCCGATTTTACTAATATTTTGGAATTGGCTCCAACCTGTGAGTAACATGATATTTTTATTTATTTATTTATTTATTTTCCACGGCTAAAGAATTAAAAATAAACCTTGTACAGTTGTGCTGATTTGTTGTCAACTGTACACACTTTATATTCTCAATAATACATCTCTTTTTCATGTTATTCTAATTTTATACCGTATGTAATATTTATTTTTTCATTTTTTCACCGGCTAAAGACTCCACAAAAATGGATGATGCGACGGCTGACAGTATTCTACGGGACATATTGAACAAACCTGAATATTGTCACAACGCCGCTATACAGACCAGCAATGCTGTTGATGAGCGACCGTTTTTCCCCCACTCAACAGGGGGTCGGGCTCAAACATTCGAATATAAAGCAGGTGTGTATTCAAACACTGTTATATGGTATATTGTTATGCAGTGATTTAAATGCTGATTTACGTGCATTGATGTTTATATTTATTTTATAATATATGTATTACAGATGATGCTGTAGCAAGACGATATGATCCTACGATACCAGCAGGCCGTGATACAGTCGCGCAAATACACAGGCCTAGTACAAACGGGAAAACATCAAAAGGCACAACCGCCGCTGAAATGGAGAACCATCAATTCGCAACAGCAGGTGTGTAATCAAACACTGTTATATGGAATATTGTTATGCTGTGATTTAAATGCTGATTTACGTGCATCGTTGTTTATATTTATTTTATAATATATGTATTACAGATGATGCTGTAGCAAGACGATATGATCCTACGATACCAGCAGGTCGTGATACAGTCGCGCAAATACACAGGCCTAGTACAAGCGGGAAAACATCAAAACGCACAACCGCCGCTGAAACGGAGAACCATCAATTCGCAACGCCGTTGATTGTACATAACAGCCTAAAGGATGCTGCTAGGTCATCGGTTATGGTAGTGCATAACGGTTGTATCAACCCGAACAAACGAAGGCCGGCTCGACCAAGAACGAATGAGAGAAGTCATAATTCAGCATTTACAGATCTTAAAAGAAAATTGTCATATTCCGAAAATGATAAGCCGCAACGGAGAAGGATCGCATTACAAACTGTATCAAGCGTAAGTAACGATGTTGCTGTAACATCAAAACACACAGCGTTTAACACTGCAGACCGGGATGTCGCTGGTAATGCAAAGACTGTAAAGGTTAAGAGGGCATCGCGTCTCTCAAGAAGTAATGTTAAGCAATTGCCGCAATCAGCTGTAATCACAATTCCAGATACACAGGTTTGTTCTGAAACAGAAAAAAGGCACATAGCAGGCATTGGTTTGTTATCAAATGTTGACTCAAGAAGTAATGTTAAGCAATTGTCGCAATCCGATGTCATCACAATTCCAGATACACAGGTTTGTTCTGAAACAGAAACAAGGCACATAGCAGGCATTGGTTTGTTATCAAATGTTGACTCAAGAAGTAATGTTAAGCAATTGTCGCAATCCGATGTCATCACTATTCCCGATACACAGGATTGCTCTGAAACAGAAACAAGACACATAGCTGGTAATCCTGTGATATCAGATATTGATGACATAAATGGGCAAGAGATTTTTACAAACTGTGTAGAGTCAACGACACAAGAACCGCAGAATAGTTCTGATGAAGTATTATCAGCCGTTGCAGGAATTCCTGGTAATACTACAACGGTTGATTGTGTAACATCAATGCCCAATATTTTTACAACAGCAGCTGTGATACACGCATCGGCTGATGCTTGTGCACCGGCGCGAGGGATAGCGCCCGACATAGTTGATGAATGTCAAAATACAGAATAATTAGGCCAAGACGCAGAAATACAATTTTACGCGTTGTTGGGTAAGATACGGGAAGATGTTGAGAACATGGGCGTAAAAGCCGGATATTTGTTAAAACACATTAAAGGTGTGAGCCACGGTAGTAAATGTAAACAAGACATTGTTAAAGAAGTTGTTGAGACGTATATGAATGTCATGTCAAAATACATAGATCGGTCAGTTAAGACAACTGAATTTATTAAAGCCAACATACATCATTTTGCAGAAATAAATGAAACTGAGCCGTGACTAGGCATGTTAGGCAATGGTTTGAAACGTGTTTTAAATTTAAATGCCTGTAAAAAAAAACCACGAATTAAACCTTGTTTAACATACAAGATCTCACAGTTATTCCGACGTGCAAAGGTGAAAAAGGCTGTAACAACATTAACCAGATTGAGAAAGCGCAAGCGGCACAGGGAACATGTGGTAGGCGGGAAGCAGAGTGCGATGTATGTAGATTTAGATCAATCGCCACCCCAAGCATTACCGATTGACGAATCACAGCCTGACAATATTGAGCGCATTGCAAGCCCCATATATGATGATGCAAGCGGTGTTGAGTCACCCGGTAATGACGAAGGTCGGCAACATGTATACTTAGAAGCAATTAACAGTTATGAACGACAACGACCGAATTTCAGAGCCGTTGAGTACCACAATCACTATCGGTTTGTTAATTTGGACAGGGTTACATCATTTGTAGAGGGAGTTCGAGCCGTTCATACTGCTATACAGGCAATGCTCGATGGCGTCCTTGCGGGCGTGGATCCTGCCGACCGCGTTCAGCTTAGATTGGAGGGGGGTCTGTTACACAACGCCATCTATTCGCATCGTAAGCCGCAAGAAACATTAGACGCTACCAGTTTTTTGAACCAGATTACAAACACGCTTCAAAGTAACGCTGAATTCTTATTATCCACAGGCTTAAGATTTGTGATCAGTATTTTTAGGAACAGAGCAGAAAGTGGTTTGACCGGTAGACGTTTACACCGCTTACCCCAAAGTTTAATAATAAGAGAAAAAGATAACTCTATGACTTCAGACGCATCGGTAATAACCTGTGTTTGGCCGCTAGCGTCTGTAAACTACTGGATAAAGGTAACAATGCCAATGACCATGTAATACAGGAGAGAGCAATCCAACTACATAAAGCTTTGAATCTGCCGCTTGATAAAGCGGTCAGCTTTAGCGATGTTGCAATTTTTGAAAATTATTTAAATGTTTCGATCAATCTCCTCTATTACAATCAAGGGGATTGGAAATACTACTGTACAGACAGCCGTTACAAAGACACGTTGTTTGTGCTATATCACGATTGTCACTTTTATGGGATACTCGATATCAAAGCGTTTCTTGGAGCCCGATATTATTGCATCCGTTGTCATAGCGCTTACCATCATAGAAATAATCACGATTGTCTTTTCTTTTGTAAGGCTTGTCAAAGGCCGGATTGTATTGACGACGGTGTGACTGCGTTAAGGTGTTCGGTGTGTAGGGTATTTTGTCGATCAAATGAGTGTTTAGAGCTACACAAAGCTTTAGCTCTTGATCACAAAATATCCTGTCTTGAACATGTATATTGTGACAAGTGTTGTCTCTACAGGCGAACAGATCATAACTGCCGAGGCCTAAAGTGTCCCATTTGTAAGGTGTTCGTTGATGGGTTTTCGAACCATTTGTGCTATATACAAACCATCAAGCCGGAAGAGCCCACAAAGAAATACATCTTTTATGATTTTGAGTGTATGCAGGAGACGGGTGTGCACATACCAAACTACTGTTACGCTTTAACATTAACGGGGGAGAAAGACTGGGAGTTTATGGGTGTTGCGTGTATTGAAGACTTTGTAAAGACGTTCATGAAACCAAAATTTGAGCATTACACATTCATAGCCCATAATGCAGGTCGCTATGATGCGTATTTTGTGCTGCGCCAGCTGATTAAGGAGAAATTAAAGATGGAATTATTATCTAGAGGCGGCAACATAATGTGCATCACGGTAAAAGATTTGAAGATAAGATTTATCGACTCTTTAAATTTTTTACCCATGCGGCTTAGCAAGTTACCAAAGGCGATGGGGTTTGACAGTACCAAAGGTTATTTCCCACATTTTTTTAACACAGCTGATAACCAAAATTACATAGGCGCTATGCCGTCAATAGAGTATTTTGGTCCACAATACATGATGCCTGATGAATTATCTGAGTTTACAGCCTGGTATAAACAGTATGTACACAAACCGTTTAACTTTCAAAAAGAGCTCGTACGATATTGTAAAGAAGATGTGAAAATATTACAAAAAGCTTGTGATGCTTTCAGATCGGCTGTTATAGCCATGACAGAACAGGAATTTCTAATAACAAAGAAAAAAAAAAGGTTGTGGTTAAACGTCACATCGAAGCTTTTCAATTAGTCACGTTGGCTTCCGTATGCATGGCCATGTACCGTTGTAAATTTTTACAGGAAAAGACACTGGCCCTTGTACCGGGTGATAACTATCACAAGACTCAGAAGCGTTACTCAACGCCAGCCATACAGTGGTTAATGTACATAGAGCACAAAGAAGGTGTGAGTATAAGACACGCTTTACAAGGGGGTGAGAAGAAAGTTGGTAAATACAGCCTGGATGGTTACGCCGTGATTAACGGCACACCCACTGCTTTTGAATTCCAAGGTTGTTTTTATCACGGCTGTGGTGCTTGTTACAACGCCGATGATAAAAACAAACTGACTAAAACGACCTACGGTCAATTACACCACAAGACGCAGGTAAAGTTGCACTACCTTAAACGTTGTGGATTTCAGATACCTGAAATCTGGGGTTGTGAATGGAAGTCTATGCTAGATTCTGATGTGGATCTACAGGCTTTTCTGAAGGGTAAAGAATTACCCGAACCCTTGGAGCCACGTGATGCTCTTTATGGCGGGCGCACAAATGCCATAAAGCTGTATCACAAAACAGGCTGTGATGAAAAAATTCACTATTTTGATTTCACCAGTCTGTACCCGTATGTTAACAAAACCAAAACGTATCCTATACAGCACCCACGCATTATTTATAAGGATTTTGGTGATGTCACAAAGTATTTCGGTTTTGCCAGGGTTAAAGTTTACCCGCCTCGTGGTCTATTCTTTACGGTTCTGCCGGTTAAAATGGCCGGCAAGTTAATGTTTCCATTATGTCGCACATGCGCTGAGTCTGGACAGACTGAGCCGTGCGTTCATGATTCAGAAAAACGTGCACTCATCGGTACATGGTGTACCGTGGAACTAAACTTGGCTGTAGAAATGGGGTACATGGTGTGTAAAATCTATGAGGTGTGGCATTTTGATGAGAGATCTGACAAATTGTTTTCAGGCTACATTAAAACGCACCTCAGGGATAAACAAGAGGCCTCTGGTTATCCCGAATGGTGTACAGACGCCGAGAAACGCCAAGAGTATATAGACGCCTATCAAAAAAATGAAGGCGTGTCTTTACGACCCGATCACATAGAAATCAACCCCGCTAAAAGACAAATTTCAAAATTGTTTTTAAATTCCTTATGGGGTAAATTTGGTCAACGTAGCAACATGCCCAATACGTGTCTAGTGACCGATCCCGACAAACTTTTTGAATACGCGTTCTTACCGTACTATGATGTGTCCGCTTTGGACTTTGTTGACGATGATATAGTTATGGTAAATTGGAAGTATGCCAAAGATCATTACATCAGGGGCGTAATTTCAAATGTAACTATAGCCATCTTTACAACTGCTTATGCACGTGTTGAACTGTACAAACTACTGTATAGATTACAAGATAGATGTCTTTATCACGACACAGATTCTGTAATTTTTGTCAGTAGACCCGGTGACTGGAGCCCGCCATTGGGTGATTATTTAGGCGAGTTGACCAGCAAACTACCCACAGGCACCCATATAACAGAATTTGTCTTAGCCGGTCCCAAGTCATACGGCTATCGACTAAACGGAAAGACCTGTTTAAAAGTTAAAGGTATAACGCTCAATGTTGATAATGCGCAGCACGTTAACTTTGACAGCCTGAAAGAACTGGTCTTAGATTATCCTTTGAACCCCGAAGGTGATGACCAGAAAAAGGTTGTGATCCGTCAACCCGGTATAGTACGTGTGAAAAAGTGCTGGCAGATAGAGACGCGTACTTTGCAGAAGACGCAAAGGTGTGTTTATACTAAACGGTCTCTTACGGACAACTTCACAACACTGCCGTTCGGCTATTAAGATGGACACCAGATTTCAGCACCCTTTCTCATGTATTTTAGCGGGTCCGTCCAATTTGGGTAAAAGTTATTTTGTGAAAACGCTGTTGCAACACGCTGCAACACATATGGCTCATGTACCTGATCATGTTGTTTGGTTTTACACCTGTTGGCAACCTATATACGACCAACTTCTGTGTGATTACCCCGCTACGCGTTTTATAGAGGGCTTACCAGAGTCTTTTAGCGATGATCAACTTTTTCCCCCTGATAAGATTAATTTAACAGTGATTGATGATCTGATGGACGCAGCAAGTAATAATTCTGAGGTTGAGAAAGCTTTCACAAAGTATGTACACCATCGTAATCTCAGTATCCTGTACCTTGTCCAAAACATATTTTGTCAAGGTAAAAAGAGCAGAACTATACATTTAAACACAAAATATATGGTCCTGTTCAAAAACCCCAGGGATAAAATGCAGGTGGGCATTCTGGCTAGACAAATGTACCCATCGAAACATCGTTTTTTTCTCGAATCCTATGAATCCGCGACGGCTGCCCCTTATGGGTATTTACTGGTTGATTTAAGAAACAACGCTCTTGACGATTATCGTTTACGAAGCGGCTTATTCCCACCAGACACGCCTGTCGCTTTTGTCATTAAGAAGCGTGGTTCTATAAAGCTATAACCGTACAACCTTTAGTCATTTGTTGTCATTCTAACAACGGTGAACATGTCGGGACGGATAAGATGTAATTGGGTGCTTTTAAAAATGTTAATTAAAGCAACACCAATCCAAAGAAATGCTATTTTATCCAACGCTTCAAAGGATTTAGTCACGGCTATTTGTGAGATAGCGCTCAACACGCTTAAAGGTAAAATACAGCTGTCTCAACGACAGTTGAACTACCTTAAAAAGAAGCGAGCGCTTATAAAATCACTTTGTAATAAGAAATGTGCCATTGGAAAAAAGAAGAGGTTGGTTAAACAGTCGGGTGGTTTTATCGGTTCGCTGCTTGGTTTTGCTATACCGCTAATTACAAGACTATTGTCTAATCGCTGATGGAGTACGCTGAGAAAATGTATCTGGTGCCTCAGAATCAGATAGACCGTTTACATAACAAACCGAACAGCGATGACATACGTAAAACAGCAACGCATGGTCTAGATGTAGAGATCGTGAAAATACTACAGAATAATGATTTATCAGAATAAGAAAAAGCAAAGCGATATACAATGTTGTTGCAGAGATATCTGGTGTTGAGTAAACAGGCTGATAGTGAAATGTCAACTTTAGCTCTTTTATCCCCCGTTGCAAAATCTGTTGATGAATCAAATAACACGACACAAACTGTTGCGCCCGATGCTGTTTATCATGAGCTTTTGAGCGGTGTTAATGACCGGTATAAGAAAAACTGTGAAATACTATTGAGTAAAATGACACGCTCTAAACACATCACAGACTGGAACAGTAAAGGGGAGTTTCTGTACAAAGGCGTCGCTGTGCCTAGTTCCAACATGTTAGATTTAATAAGAAGCATCACGCAAAGCCACGGTGTGTCGATCCGTAATATATCGAACGGGTGGCCTGAATTTATGCGGGCAATGTCTGAATTAAATATTCCCTCAACCGTCATAGCCAATGCTGCAAATAGAACGTGCTTAGAACGCTTAAAAGCTGAGAAGCAGGAGGCCTCTGATAGTGCTGTGACATCGCCCATGTCGTTACAAACCCTTAACAAAGGTCGAATAAATGTTTTAAGTCCCCCAGGTTTAACAACACCGCACGGTTACTTACTGCCTAGGAAAAGATCCGTAAATCTATTTCAGGATTCACAGTGGCTGAAACTATAACATATAACTAATTTATAATATTTTTATACACTGTATTTTGTGTTGGCATTTTGCGCCACAATGTTTAACTTATGTCAATAATATTTTATGTCATGTTTTAAATGCTTCTTTACCGTGTTATATATATATATATCAATAAAATATGCTTATGCTTTATAAAACAACGTTTTGTTCTTTGTTTCTATTGCTGTAAACGGAAGAAATTTCAAGCACGCGATATAAAGTTTAATAAACAACGTTGTTTATTAGAAAAACATCATAGATATGATGCGTTGTACATAAAACGTATCAAACAGAATGTTGATTACAAGTTACACAAACAATACAACGTTGTGCGTAACACGCTTCACACACAACGTTGTGTGTGAAACGTTTTATGTACAACGTGCCATAGTTATGACGCGTTGTACATAAAACGCTTCACACACAGCGTTGGTTACAAGTTACACAATTCTGTATATATCTATATGCATAATGACTCAGACAATGGCTTCTTGGGAGTCGTCTTACAAAATTTGAAACAAAACAATCATTACGTTTTGTGTCATCACTAAATCGGGGCCAGTACATCCACATATTTGTATTTTTTACACATGTAAAATATAAAGTATATGCAATATTGACCGCAAACGGTGCTGTTAAAATTTAGCAACTGCTTATTTTGGTGATAAACACTTTTTGAATTCAAGTTTAAAAAATGTATTATTGCTTTTGGGAATAGGAGGCTGTCAGGGGCTAACCCGTAAGAATCAAAAAAGTAACATTCACGCTGTTCGTTAAAATAAGCGGCCAACCAGTGCTCACCCGGCTGTCCGCTGCTATGCGTATTGATTACAAACGCGCAGGGGTATTGCGACAGTTTACTGACCGGTAACATATCGCACGGATACGTTCCTTTAAAAACATGCCTTGTGCTTTGCACAGCGTACAGAATACAGTTTATCTGTAATGTGTTCATTTTTTCAGCAGCGTAGTGTTAGTTTATTTCATTTATAGATAATCGTACAGCACATCGCGCCTTTGATTAATCTCGATGATGTTATCAAATAGAGCGTATATTATCACATTGACTGTCCGGTCCAACGCTTCTGCAAAGCGGAATTGGGCACGTAGATTGCCTGTTCTTATCAGGGAAAGGTGTTCTCCACGCTCCTGTTCTGGTGAAAGGTCAAAAGCAAATAGCGTGTAGCCCCTGAGGTACTCTTCGCGGTCAATCAGTATACCATTGTCAGATTTCTGCTTATTTGTGATCTGTATGAGTGACATATACTCTCTTACAGCATTACCGCGTTCAAAGTCGGGTTGAAATGGCTTGGCGGGGTGCGGCGTTCCATCCAGATAAAGGGACGCAAAACTTACATTTTTATGTTCAAAGCAAAGGGGGTTCCGGTTATGGATTCCTGAAAATGATTCGTTATCCACAAAACCGGCTATAACTGTTTTCGGCACTTGTCCTAAAAATAGATTTTCTAGATTAAATACTCTACTGCCTGTTGGTACGCTGTAGATTTTCATCCCAACGCGGTCAATCGCGTATTTCGCGTTACCGTTTAACAGGGCCTGCGCGTGCCCAATCCGCACGGCCGGTGAGACCTGAACTCTTTTCACGAACAGGGATGCCGCTGTGATCTGTATTTTAAAGGCATCCGCCTCAGACGACATTAAGCAGAATGCGTCTTTGTTTCTGGTTAGTTTAATCTTCAGATCAACGGCGTTTAAAATTAGTTTATGTTGATGGAAAAGATCGCAGTGAAGCGGTCCTAGCAGTTCAACCGTGCGACTCTGCTCTGTTGCTCCTGCTCATTTTTTGAACCCCGTATTTGGCCCGTCCAGCGCCGTGTTGTTAAATTCACCAGCCGCATCTTTGTAAAATAATCCTGTTGTGTGTTTTGTTGACAATGCATCCGAGCTGTAATTCAATATAGTCTCAATGTACGCGCGGTATGCGTAAAGATTGTTGGATTGTGATATGAGCCTGTCGCCCAAAGTTACATCCACTTGGTTGAATAAAGTCGCTATTGGGTAATTAATAAGTGCGACCCGCGCACCTTGCGGTATCGGCGTGTTATCGGTTCGTACGATCTTGCATGTCACGTACAACAGCGTGTTGTTCAGATCGTAGTAGTGTTCACCGCTGGCTGCTATATAAAATTCAAGCGGGGCTGTGTCGGCTGCGTTGCGTGACATTCTGCGACTGGTGTTACGTGACACACTTTTCAAAGTCATTATCTTTTAAATCTGGATTACTGATTTGTAGCTAAAATTACTTTCAGGCTGTGTGTATAAGGTGTACATGTAACATAAATGCATTCTGTGCTTAGATTTAGGTCCCATCACCATGATATCTCATTATGGTATCTAATTAATCCAAAATACGGAAAAATCTGATATCCAAAATACCTCTGGTCCCAAGCATTTTGGATAAGGGATATATATATATTTATTTAAAAGCACTGTCATTTGAGTCAACACATAGTCCTGTAGGTGGCGCTAATGTTCTTCTACAGAGATAACACGCTGATTTAATAACCAGATGTCATCGTTACGAGTTTTGTATTCTGTAGTACTAAGACTTTTGAATTTGTTTTGTCATGGTAGTCCGTAGATCTGTGGATTTTTAAATTGTGCTGTCATCATTTATCATGCATGGTCATTAAAATCAATATGTTTTTTAAATTAGTGCCATGTGTGATGCTTCCGTGCATCTAAGAAAATGGACATGGTCATTAGTCATTATGCTTTTTAAAGCTGTACCATGTGTACCAAGCGTGACGTTTAAATTGTTGGAATGTGTGAACTATAACATGTGAACTATAACAAAGTAATGTTTGAAATTGTACAACCTGTTAAAGTCAATTTTTTCATCACAAGCTGGTTTGTGATACAGTTTTATTGCGCATTCTGCCACTGTTGTTACGTGACACTCTTTTCAAAGTCATTATCTTTTAATACGGTTTAATATCGAACACTATAAATTTTATATAAAATTTATATAAAGCGATATCAAACACTATCATTTAATATTAAACGGGGTGGAGCCTAGGAGAAAGGGGATGTGCCACCTGTCACTTTGACAGAAAGGTTGTCTTTATCTACTTACAATGTAGAAACCTGCAGCACCAGGTGTGCGCAGGACCATTTCTGTCTATTTTTCAATGCTGCTAAATGCATGCTCTCCTGCTTCCTCTTGACATGGAGACGGTATCTGACATAAATGATACTTGAAAATCTTCTCCACTTTAGGTTAGATGAAGCCTTCCTCGTTGGGATCTGTGCACTCTATTCTCTCCCCTCTGCTGGTGTTTCTGTGAATGGTGTTGTCTCTGAGCTTTTCTCTCTCCAATGGGACTCTACAGGTGTGTCCACTGTCCCCTCCAATACTTGCTTTAATTATAATTTTGCATGGAGGACTCATAAAACAACAACAGAAGGACATAGTTCTTTGGTGTGGAATTGCTCTTTAACGTCTGTGTGGAATTGTTGTGGATCTATGGACCCTATTCAGTAAGGAATGCAAATTCAGCTTTTTAGCAAAATTTGCAATCTTTTTGCTTGCATGCTGGGGACCGGCATTTGCAGGGCAAGGCCGCCCAGCATGCTAACCGCCGCCCCTCTCTGCGACCACGCTGAAATTGCGGTCGCACCACAATTTCAGCGTGATTTTAGAAATCGTGGATGTCGCAACCCTCCGTCTCAGCCTTGGTAAATGGAGCGTTGCTGCCCCGCGAACGCCTCTGTCTGATTCACAGGTAGAGGCGTTCGCATTTACTTCGGGGCGCCCGCAGTAAATGCGGGCACGTGCACAGGACAGGCCCTGCGCATCCACCCGCATCATAACTGTATTTGGTTTGGTTGGATCGCGAGTTGCAATCCAACCAGAATAAGCTCCTATATCCTCTACTGGGACTGGCTCTATCTGGACTGCTACCTGCATATTGTTTCTGTGCTACATTTACCTCTTGTCCCTGTGTTTTATCTATTCTTGTGTGCGGTGAAAAATAAACCATTTCTTCGGTTTCATATGCTCTGTGTCTGGGTGATTAAAAGAGCCCTGTATCTTCACAGCGTGGTCATATAATCTCATGTTGGACGGATTGCTGTCTTTAAAATTAATCTTCTGCCAAGGATCTTCTACCTGTTCCAGAACTTGCCTGGATATTGGTTGGCCCAGATCCATATTTGGTTTAGATAGTTTGCCTGGAGGGATAAAATGCCTAGAACTAGCTTTTCCAAATTACTTAGGGCCACCCCGAATGGTGGTCGTGGTTTCCTGGATATCAAGCTGTATTATTTAGCTTCCCACTTTTTCCATGCTGTTGCTTCGTTTGATTTCAAGAGTTATCTGCTTTGGATAAATTTGGAATTGTCAACTTGTAAAGTGACTTCCCTGCCATCACTTCTAGGTATCTCTCCATGCATCAGGACTCTAGCTGTTCTACTCACCCAGTTGTTAGCTTTATCTCTTACATTTAGGACCTTTGTACTCTACTCCTTGGGTCAGGTTTGTGGTGGATGTGTTTCTCTGGGTGATGTGCAGGCAAAATTGTTTCCCATGGTTAATAAATTTCATTATCTCCAGCTGCGCCATTTTGTTACCTCTCTCTTCTGGCATGTTTTCTCTCCTTGACATCTCCGTCCTCCTCTCAGTAGAAACCTTATACCTGTTGTAAACTCCAGTGAGAGAAGGACCTGTGTCACTCCCCAGACAAGGACTCTTGGTCCACAATTTGGTAACAAATTGCTAGTTCTTCCATATCTACATTGGTTAAGGAAAATTCCTATAAAAATGAATTACTGCAGGTACATGATTCCCGCTCAACTCCATAGAATTTATAGCTCTACCTCTCCACTTTGTTGGAGGGGTTGCAGGAATCATGGTACTGTACCTTTAATCACATTTGGTGGACCTGGCCAAAATAAATTCTATTCTGGCATTCGATTGCGGACCATCTGAGTGCTGTATTAAATTCCCCCATAATCGATAACTCATGGTCCTTTCTCCTGGGTCTACCATTTGACTCCTTAGGTAATTTGGTGACACAAATCCTTAATATTGGAAAAATCCTTCTTCAACCCCTCTCTCTGCAGTTTCCAATAAAATGTGGAATTTGGCTGTGATGGAGAAAATCACATCTTACCTCAACCTCAACTCCAAGTCACCACAATTCCTTTGGGTTTGGTGACCTTGGTATACCTACGCTAGATCATTCTCCAACTACTGTTCCACAGATGCCCTATTGGACCTTTTGTTTGATACCTCGCTCGTTTTCTTTGGTCTTAGTGTTATACTTTTGAGCAATTCCCCCTCCCCTTTTCCTTTTCTTTTCTACCTCTTATTTCTACACCTTGCCGCACTTAATATGTAAAACTATTTTCCGCATGTGGCCGGAGAGGCTCCAGCCCACTGGAAAATGGCCGCCGCAGCACTGAAGGGGTTAACCCCTAGTGCCCGGCGCCATTATCGGGACAATGGGCGCTTGGCGTCACTGTTAAACGTACTTACGGCGCTGGGCGCGGACTGTTTAAAAGTTTGTTTAATGATGTGTTTTAACATGTCATATGTAGTGCTCTATGCACAATTGCAGGAATGCATGTTTAACTGTATCTATTTTATATTCAAGATATGGTCAGCTGTATCTTAAGGGGGAAAAATGCACTTACTATAGATGTCTGAATAATCATCTCCTGTCAGTAGGAAGTGGCATGCTAATGGCCCTGTCCTAGCAGAGAGGTGTGAATGACAATACTTTTTGATGTGTAAGTTCCTTAGAGAGAGGTGCTAATCACGGGGGATCTGGGCTTGCCTGGAGATGTGAATGGGACAGAAACATTTGTATTTTGAAGCTATGTGATAAATTTATCAATAGTGAATGTTAATCTGATACCAAACGTCTGGGTGACAGGAAGGAGGATATTGTTATTTTGCACTTATATCCTTGTAAAATGCAATTGAAATGCAAGTTACATTTACATTTGTGAAAGAGACAGGAACATGATAATCAGATTGTGTTTGGGAAAGCCACTGGTTTGGTTATATATGAAGAGGAGCAGGAATGTGCTTTATCTAATTCTTAACTTTTGAAATGTAACTTGTATTTCTTTATATTTTCTGCGATAACCTGATTGGTTGGAGAAGACAGGGAAGGCTTTACCCCCCTGTGGTACTGTGTGTAGAACTGAGATAAAAAGAGGATGCCTGTGAGCCTCCAGTTGGTAGTTGTACCATCTTATTCTGCTGGAACATCTTGCTGTATGCTGTTGCCCCTAGCAATAGGGAAGGGTTCTCTTTAGAACTATATTTGAGCAAATAAACATCATTGCCTCAAGAAGATTGCTTCATCTTGTGACCTACAGGGTTATGCCAACCATAGCCCCGTCCTCCGGCTGTCCAGGGAAGCACCTAACGTCTCCAAGTTCCGCCTTCCACCAGCTACCGGTAGAGGCCTAGCAAGTGGCTAGTGGGGATTCGTCAGCACCACACAGGTGTGGTAAGGCAGTGCATCGGCACATACAGAGCAGAACCGTGGTTCCAAACACCACGGCAGGTTAGGAGTTTGGTGGTGGCAGCATAAACCCGCCCACAGCGCAGTGGGTGGAGTCAGTAACAGGCGGTTACTGACGGTAAGCGGGAATCCCCTATGTGGTCAGGCCTCGTGTGACTTGACCTTCCATTCTGTGCCCAGCCAACGGGGCGCGAAAGCGACGAGTGCTTTCGTATGGGACCGTCCTGTCACAGAAATTGTTGGCATAGCGGTGGGATATTCCGAGGCGGCTTTTCATCACCCGATTGGAGAAGCCGAGTTACTCAGGAGAGGAGTAACTGCAGCGCAGGAGAACGCACAAGATGGCGGAATTCAGCGGAATGTCCAAGGATGATCTGGAGATCGTATGCCAGGAGAAGGGTGTGGATATCCCTTTCAACGCGTCCTGAAGCGTCATGCAGGCGGCACTCAGGAGCTGGGAGGAGTCCCATCGGGCGGAGGTGGAAAGCATTGACGGCGTCAGCATCGCAGAGGACGGCCCAACAGTGGACCTTCGTAAGGAACCGGTGAGACCCACAAGCCCCGCCCTCTCTCACAGCAGCAATGTTTCCCAGCAATCCCTAGCAGGGCCAGGATCCCAACGTCCCAGGGGGGGCGGCACGGATAGCCTAGCAGATCGGCTAGCGGAATTGGGGGAAAGGGCAACGGAGCAAGAACGCATGCTTGTCATTCGGATGTGGCATGCGGAGCGGGCACCACAGGCCGTGGTACCCCGGGAGCCGTTGTCAGCTGTTGTACACAGATCAGGACGTATTCAGTTTGCCAAGTTTGCAGACAGTGATGGGGACATTGATGGACATTTGCAAGTTTTTGAAAGGACTTGCAAACTACACGATTTACCCAAGTCAGAGTGGGTGAGACACCTTGTGCCCACTCTGCATGGAGAGGCCTTGGAGGCCTATCGAGGAGTGGCCACGGAGGACTGTGGGGATTACGACGAAGTCGCGAAGGCCCTCCTCCAGAGATTCTTCATCACTCCAGAGTCTTACAGGAAGAAGTTCAGAGACTTGCCCAAGAATCCTAGCAGCACCCATGAGCAGTTCGCCACCCAGCTGCGGCAGTACGTGGTGAAGTGGGTGAGTGATTCGGAAGCCACTACATGGGACGCATTGATTGACCTGATCTGCAGGGAGCAGTTCTACCGCAGGTGCGCCCCAGAAGTGAAGGAGTGGGTGCTAGACCGGGAGCCACCCAGCTTAAAGATGGCTGCCCAGTTAGCAGACAAGTATGTGGCAATTCGGCCACAGGGCCAGAAGCGCCAAGCCAGCAGCCAGCTCCAAAAGACTGTACCACCAAGGGGACCCCCCTCTTCAGCTCATCACCCCCAAAGACAAGCATCTTCCAACCCGGGTGCTCTTGGCCAGCAACCGCACCGCAGCGTCCCTGCAACTGATCAGAGATCATCGGTGCCACGACTGGAGAAGAAGTGCTACGGCTGTGGGAAAATCGGACATCTGAGGATGAACTGTCCTGCATCCCAAGCACCCCAGACTCGTGCCCCAAATCCAAGTGCTGGAGCCCGGATCGCTTGTTTGACGAGAGGAGATGAGCCTACAGAGACTGTTCCCCCTCCAGTCAGTCCGATGGAGTGTGGCGAGAGACAGGTGCACTCTGCGGAGAGAGTCACCTGCATGGCCAAACAGCCCCTACATAACATGTGGAGGCACCTGCAGCCGGTCCACGTGGGACCCCTGCAGGGAGAAGGCCTAAGAGACTCTGGGGCCTCAATCACTGTGGTGAGCCCCCACCTTATAGATCCTGCTGCAGTATTGCAGGGTCGCATTGCCAAGGTCACCCTGGCAGATGGAATGGAGAAAGCGGTTCCCATGGCAAGAGTCTACCTGGACTGGGGAGCTGGACCAGAGTTGCGAGAAGTTGCCGTCATGGATGGTCTCCCAACTGATGTGGTCCTAGGAAATGATCTGGGTGGTGGGATCGTCACTACGTTTGTTGGCGCCATTCCCCGGAGTCAAGTTCCACAACCACCGTTGACATCAGCTGCTCCAGCACAGCCCAGCCCAGAGGAAAAGACTACAGCTGCTAGACAACTGCCAGCACAGCCAACCACAGCGTCAACCAGCCCAGAGGAAAAGATTACAGCGGCTAGATCGGCACATCGACCCCGCATGCCTTTTGCCTCTGGTATGCCTACGTCCCCTAGCAACGCAGAGGATGTCGGTTCCAGCTCGTTTGATCCTGTGGGGGTGCCCAATGATGCTCCTGACCCAAGTGGTTTGCCAACTCCGGTGGTGAGTATGAGAAACCACACTGACTTTTCCATGACTGACCCCTACCAGACTGACCCTAGTAGTCCCCACTTAGATCCCCCTGTAGAGTGTCCCAATTTAGTAGAGATTGAGGGCCACAGGCAGGAGTTTAGAGAGGCTCAACTCTCTGACCCATCCCCGAAAGGCATGAGGCGCCACTCTGGCAGCGGCCTTGACAGGGTTGGGGCAGGAAGTTTGACCTGGCGGGAAGGGTTAAGGTACAGGGTAGACAGGAAAGTGGGAGGGGATAGACCAGATAGGGATTGTGTCCAACTGGTCCCCCCAGGGAACTTTCCTGCGCAACCGGTGTCGGTTGCCAGCGAAACCCCTTTGGGCAGTAACCCTGAGATAGACTGTACCCTGAAGTGCCTGACACAGTGCTTACCCTGGTCTGGAATGTCGGATGACGCCCAGACCAACTGTAAGGCTGGTGCCATGCGTTGGCAGCTGGGGCACTCCAGAGGTTGTGTTGTCTCTGGGCCTCTGCCCATAGGAGAACCCTTACAGCAAGTTGCTGTGGACATAGCAGGTCCCCTGCCTGTGCGCAGTAGATCGGGGAAGACACGCAGCCTCCCTGTAGTGGATGCCACACAGGATCCAGAGGCTGGTGGTCTGGCTGCCATCACTGTGGCACAGGTAGCGGACGAGGAGGAAGGAGTAGGCCTAGGTGACAGGGTAGGTTTCCCGAGTCATAGGTCGACGGAGGAGGATTGGAGGGCAGGTCTGACAGTTAGGGCAGACAGTTGCCAGATAGGTATGACGGAGGTGCAGTGCCTGGGGCACCATGTGGGAGGAGACAGGTGTAGGTCCAAACCAGAGGGGGTGGAGGCAACCAGAGGCTGTCCCCGACCCACATCACCCAGACCGGTACTGACCTTAGAACCTGTAAGGCCCTACGGACACGTTGTCATTGACTTTAGTCCTGTAGTGAACCCCTTGACAGAGATGGCTAGGAAGGGCATTCCCAAGTCAGTGGACTTTGCACCCGCTTGCAAGTTGGCATTCCAGTCATTGAAGGAGGCTCGGGTACCCGCTCCAGTGCTGATGGCGCACATTCTTGACCAGGACTGTGCATTACGAACACGGACTGGGAGCAGTACCGAGCCAGAAAGAGCCATATGGGCAGGAGCACCCTGTGGCCTGTTTGAGCAGAAAACTGCTATGGTGGGAGGTGGGGTATGCCACAATTGGGACACCTTGGGTGGCACTTGTTTGTAACCGGCCCCCCACCGTGGTGACTTACCACCCACCTGTTAGGTGGCGGCAACCTAGATTGGGGAAATTGGACAGACTGTTGCGGTGGAGCCTTGCTCTTCAGGTTTATGACTCTCATATTATCCACAAGCAAGGCAAGGCTCATAGCAAGGCGGATGGACTGTCAAGTCAGGAGGAGCCTGAACCCCCAAAGAACTCCCGGTAACCTCATTAAGGACTGCGGGACCAGGACCCAAATCGTTGGGACATGGGTCCCTGGTTGACCCGCTTGAATGGGGGGGAGGAGTGTGGCCGGAGAGCCTCCAGCCCACGTGGAAAATGGCCGCCGCAGCACTGAAGGGGTTAACCCCTAGTGCCCGGCGCCATTATCGGGACAATGGGTGCTTGGCGTCACTGTTAAACGTACTTATGGCGCTGGGCGCGGACTGTTTAAAAGTTTGTTTAATGATGTGTTTTTACATGTCATATGTAGTGCTCTATGCACAATTGCAGGAATGCATGTTTAACTGTATCTATTTTCTATTCAATATATGGTCAGCTGTATCTTAAGGGGGAAAAATGCACTTACTATAGATGTCTGAATAATCATCTCCTGTCAGTAGGAAGTGGCATGCTAATGGCCCTGTCCTAGCAGTGAGGTGTGAATGACAATACCTTTTGATGTGTAAGTTCCTTAGAGAGAGGTGCTAATCACGGGGGATCTGGGCTTGCCTGGAGATGTGAATGGGACAGAAACATTTGTATTTTGAAGCTATGTGATAAATTTATCAATAGTGAATGTTAATCTGATACCAAACGTTGTCTGGGTGACAGGAAGGAGGATATTGGGGGTCATTCCGAGTTGTTCGCTCGCAAGCTGCTTTTAGCAGCTTTGCACACACTAAGCCGCCGCCTACTGGGAGTGAATCTTAGCATATTAAAATTGCGAACGAAAGATTAGCAGAATTGCGAATAGACACTTCTTAGCAGTTTCTGAGTAGCTCCAGACTTACTCGGCATCTGCGATCAGTTCAGTGCTTGTCGTTCCTGGTTTGACGTCACAAACACACCCAGCGTTCGCCCAGACACTCCTCCGTTTCTCCAGCCACTCCCGCGTTTTTCCCAGAAACTGCAGCGTTTTTTCACACACTCCCATAAAACGGCCAGTTTCCGCCCAGAAACAACCACTTCCTGTCAATCACATTACGATCACCAGAACGAAGAAAAAACCTCGTAATGCCGTGAGTAAAATTCCTAACTGCATAGCAAATTTACTTGGCGCAGTCGCACTGCGGACATTGCGCATGCGCATTAGCGACTATTCGCTCCGTTGCGACACAAAAATAACGAGCGAACAACTCGGAATGACCCCCATTGTTTTATTGCACTTATATCCTTGTAAAATGCAATTGAAATGCAAGTTACATTTACATTTGTGAAAGAGACAGGAACATGATAATCAGATTGTGTTTGGGAAAGCCACTGGTTTGGTTATATATGAAGAGGAGCAGGAATGTGCTTTATCTATTTCTTAACTTTTGAAATGTAACTTGTATTTCTTTATATTTTCTGCGATAACCTGATTGGTTGGAGAACACAGGGAGGGCTTACCCCCCTGTGGTACTGTGTGTAGAACTGAGATAAAAAGAGGATGCCTGTGAGCCTCCAGTTGGTAGTTGTACCATCTTATTCTGCTGGAACATCTTGCTGTATGCTGTTGCCCCTAGTAATAGGGAAGGGTTCTCTTTAGAACTATATTTGAGCAAATAAACATCATTGCCTCAAGAAGATTGCTTCATCTTGTGACCTACAGGGTTATGCCAACCATAGCCCCGTCCTCCGGCTGTCCAGGGAAGCACCTAACGTCTCCAAGTTCCGCCTTCCGCCAGCTACCGGTAGAGGTCTAGCAAGTGGCTAGTGGGGATTCATCAGCACCACACAGGTGTGATAAGGCAGTGCGTCGGCACATACAGAGCAGAACCGTGGTTCCAAACGCCACGGCAGGTTAGGAGTTTGGTGGTGGCAGCATAAACCCGCCCACAGCGCAGTGGGTGGAGTCAGTAACAGGCGGTTACTGACGGTAAGCGGGAATCCCCTATGTGGTCAGGCCTCGTGTGACTTGACCTTCCATTCTGTGCGCAGCCAACGGGACGCGAAAGCGGTGAGTGCTTTCGTACGGGACCGTCCTGTCAGACCGCATATACTGCTTTGTTTTCCATCTTGAAACCAATTTCTTTTCTGTTCTTACTACTGTACTGATTTGTTCTCTTACTATGTGCTGTTTTCTTTTTTTTTGTTCATTTTTTGAAACTATAAATAAAATAATGAGGAAAAAAAAGCAGGACATTATGAAAATATGTGGGGTTAGACAGTATATGCTATTTTGGGGTTACCACCCCATTCATAGGGCGGGATGTACTAAAGCAAAAATGCGGTAAAACCCCCGAAAACGGGGGTAAAACCCTACCGCCGCATTTTCGGCGTTCAGGGTATCGCCATCTCTGGATGGCGATACCCTATAGAAGCCTATGGGCTTCTTTTCGCCGACCGCCGCAACCCGCCGACACCGCCGCAGACGCCGAACCCCCTCCCCCCCGGCTTACCTTCCTCTAGGCTGCCCTGGACTCGGAAGGTAGTCTCCTCCTCCCCCTAGCAACGCAGCCGGACGTCCTTCCGGCTGCAGGGGGAGGAGGAGGCGCCGGGGGCAGCCTGCTGCTGCTACCCGGCGTCAAGGCAGTGTGGGGACCCCAGGGGAGTGACGGAGACCCCCCGCAGACCACCTAACAGGTATCGCGGGGGGCCTCCGTCACCGCATCGCGATGTTGATCGCATATGTTAGTACATATGCGATCAACATCGCTGCAGTAACCTGCGAGGGGCGGCGATGCATGTTAATACATCCCGCCCATAGTACCTTTCTTATGGGAAATCTTGCACTCACTTTGTCACCCTCAATTCCAAACTGGCTAAATTTACCCACAGTCACAATTTTTTGAAAACACTGGCTAGCTTATGCTGGGCATACACATGCAGATACAATGTATGTTAGACCGACAGACATTTTATCTGAAAGCCTCAGACCCTGCAGATATTGTGAACATTTGATTAAGGGATATTAATTTCTTTTCACGCCCTCCCGCGCCCATTAGCGCGCCCGCTGGCAGCTATTCAATTGTTTCTGCTGACGGGTGCAATATCCTCATTTTAGCTCACTACCCCCGGGTGTGGCGAGCTGAAATGCATGAAAAGTGACCCATTTGGGTGCCCAAATGGGACTTTTCTCGATCGCGCTTATTACTTTAGTTGGGTTTGGTCGCTTTATGTGGCTAAATCCGACTACTATGGGCGCAATATGAGTAATAACGGGGATCAATTGAATATCGCCCCATGATCTCCCATCAATTTACCCAGGAGATCGGGCGCAATATATCAATTAATTACCGCCCATAGTGAGATTTCGGGCAGATGAGTCAGATCATTTTAATGTATATGCCCAGCTTTAGTAATTGTGACTAATCTTTAGGTAAATGATTCACATGGTTTTATACATTGCCAAATTTCCACCATGTATGATAAATATTTTTAGATCTGGATAAATTTGCTTTGACATAACAGTCATTATATCTGATATGTAGAAAATTCACTTTGGATCAGCAAAAGCTGTTTCTTGTGGGAAAAAAAACCCACACTTACCATGTGCTTCGCGCCATCACAGCTGGATAGAAATGATGTGAGCTTCCTGAATTTATTGTCACATGACAACAAATGTGTACAGTTGCCTAGATACAGGGGGGGAGGGGTCAATTTACCTACTGGCTCATCCTAATCCACTCACCCCTCAATGTCAGCATTCTAACAATGTCGCCAAAACATCTGTATCAACATAGCCACTTTTAAATTGAACTTTCGACAGTGTTGACATTCTTACATCAATATGACGATAGTGTCAACATTGTGATGTCCACAATATATACCGAACCAGTTTTCCTAATGCCGGTAACTAGTGTAGTTTATAATAAGAATTTACTTACCGATAATTCTATTTCTCATAGTCCGTAGTGGATGCTGGGGACTCCGTAAGGACCATGGGGAATAGCGGCTCCGCAGGAGACTGGGCACATCTAAAGAAAGCTTTAGGACTAACTGGTGTGCACTGGCTCCTCCCCCTATGACCCTCCTCCAAGCCTCAGTTAGGATACTGTGCCCGGACGAGCGTACACAATAAGGAAGGATTTTGAATCCCGGGTAAGACTCATACCAGCCACACCAATCACACCGTATAACCTGTGATCTGAACTCAGTTAACAGCATGATAACAGAGGAGCCTCTGAAAGATGGCTCACAACAATAATAACCCGATTTTTGTAACAATAACTATGTACAAGTATTGCAGACAATCCGCACTTGGGATGGGCGCCCAGCATCCACTACGGACTACGAGAAATAGAATTATCGGTAAGTAAATTCTTATTTTCTCTAACGTCCTAAGTGGATGCTGGGGACTCCGTAAGGACCATGGGGATTATACCAAAGCTCCCAAACGGGCGGGAGAGTGCGGATGACTCTGCAGCACCAAATGAGAGAACTCCAGGTCCTCCTCAGCCAGGATATCAATTTTGTAGAATTTTACAAACGTATTTGCTCCTGACCAAGTAGCTGCTCGGCAAAGTTGTAAAGCCGAGACCCCTCGGGCAGCCGCCCAAGATGAGCCCACTTTCCTTGTGGAGTGGGCATTTACAGATTTTTGGCTGTGGCAGGCCTGCCACAGAATGTGCAAGCTGAATTGTACTACAAATCCAACGAGCAATAGTCTGCTTAGAAGCAGGAGCACCCAGCTTGTTGGGTGCACACAGGATAAACAGCGAGTCAGATTTCCTGACTCCAGCCGTCCTGGAAACATATATTTTCAGGGCACTGACAACGTCTAGCAACTTGGAGGCCTCCAAGTCCCTAGTAGCCGCAGGCACCACCAATAGGCTGGTTCAGGTGAGACGCTGAAACCACCTTGGGGAGAAACTGAGGACGAGTCCTCAATTCCGCCCTGTCCGAATGGAAAATCAGATAAGGGCTTTTTCAGGATAAAGCCGCCAATTTTGACACGCGCCTGGCCCAGGCCAGGGCCAACAGCATGACCACTTTCCATGTGAGATATTTTAACTCCACAGATTTAAGTGGTTCAAACCAATGTGACTTTTAGAACTCAAAACTACATTGAGATCCCAAAGTGCCACTGGAGGCACAAAAGGAGGCTGTATATGCAGTACCCCTTTTACAAACGTCTGAACTTCAGGGACTGAAGCTAGTTCTTTTTGGAAGAAAATTGACAGGGCCGAAAATTTGAACCTTAATGGACCCCAATTTCAGGCCCATAGACACTCCTGTTTGCAGGAAATGTAGGAATCGACCCAGTTGAATTTCCTCCGTCGGGCCTTACTGGCCTCGCACCACGCAACATATTTTCGCCAATTGCGGTGATAATGGTTTTGCGGTTACATCCTTCCTGGCTTTGATCAGGATAGGGATGACTTCATCCGGAATGCCTTTTTTTCTTCAGGATCCGGCGTTCAACCGCCATGCCGTCAAACGCAGCCGCGGTAAGTCTTGGAACAGACAGGGTCCTTGCTGGAGCAGGTCCCTTCTTAGAGGTAGAGGCCACGGATCCTCCGTGAGCATCTCTTGAAGTTCCGGTTACCAAGTCCTTCTTGGCCAATCCGGAGCCACGAATATAGTGCTTTCTCCTCTCCATCTTATCAATCTCAGTACCTTGGGTATGAGAGGCAAAGGAGGGAACACATACACTGACTGGTACACCCACGGTGTTACCAGAGCGTCTACAACTATTGCCTGAGGGTCTCTTGACCTGGCGCAATACCTGTCGAGTTTTTTTATCATGTGGACGACTTCTGGGTGAAGTCCCCACTCTCCCGGGTGGAGGTCGTGCTGAGGAAGTCTGCTTCCCAGTTGTCCACTCCCGGAATGAATACTGTTGACAGTGCTATCACATGATTTTCCGCCCAGCGAAGAATCCCTGCAGCTTCTGCCATTGCCCTCCTGCTTCTTGTGCCACCCTGTCTGTTTACGTGGGTGACTGCCATGATGTTGTCCGACTGGATCAACACCGGCTGACCTTGAAGCAGAGGTCTTGCTAAGCTTAGAGCATTGTAAATGGCCCTTAGCTTCAGGATATTTATGTGAAGTGATGTATCCAGGCTTGACCCTAAGCCCTGGATATTCCTTCCCTGTGTGACTGCTCCCCAGCCTCGCAGGCTGGCATCCGTGGTCACCAGGACCCAGTCCTGAATGCCGAATCTGCGGCCCTCTAGAAGATGAGCACTCTGCAACCACCACATGATGGATACCCTTGTCCTTGGTGACAGGGTTATCCGCTGATGCATCTGAAAATGCGACCCGGACCATTTGTCCGGTAGGTTCCACTGGAAAGTTCTTGCGTGGAATCTAACGAATGGGATTGCTTCGTAGGAAGCCACCATTTTTACCCAGAACCCTTGTGCATTGATGCACTGAGACTTGGTTCGGTTTTAGGAGGTTCCCGACTAGCTCGGATAACTCCCTGGCTTTCTCTTCCGGGAGAAACACCTTTTTTCTGGACTGTGTCCAGGAACATCCCTAGGAAACAGAAGACAAGTCGTCGGAACCAGCTGCGATTTTGGAATATTGAGAATCCAATCGTGCTGCCGCAACACTACCTGAGATAGTGCTACACCGACTTCCAACTGTTCCCTGGATCTTACCCTTATCAGGGAATCGTCCAAGTAAGGGATAACTAAAATTCCCTTCCTTCGAAGGGATATCATTTCGGCCATTACCTTGGTAAAGACCCGGGGTGCCGTGGACCATCCCTACGGCAGCGTCTGAACTGATAGTGACAGTTCTGTACCATAACCTGAGGTACCCTTGGTGAGAAGGGTAAATTTTGACATGAAGGTAAGCATCCTTGATGTCCCGAGACATCATGTAGTCCCCTTCTTCCAGGTTCGCAATCACTGCTCTGAGTGACTCAATCTTGAATTTGAACCTCTGTATGTAAGTGTTCAAAGATTTTAGATTTTAGATTTAGAATCGGTCTCACCGGGCCGTCTGGCTTCGGTACCACAATAGTGTGGAATAATACCCCGTTCCCTGTTGCAGGAGGGGTACCTTGATTATCACCTGCTGGGAATACAGCTTGTGAATGGCTTCCAAAACTGCCTCCCTGTCAGAGGGAGACGTCGGTAAAGCCGACTTTTGGAAACGGCGAGGGGGAGACGTCTCGAATTTCAATATGTACCCTTGAGATATTACCTGAAGGATCCAGGGGTCTACTTGCGAGTGAGCCCACTGCGCACTGAAATTCATTGAGAACGGGCCCCCACCGTGCCTGAGCTTGTAAGGCCCTAGCGTCATACTGAGGGCTTTTGCAGAGGCGGGAAAGGATTTCTGTTCCTGGGAACAGGGTAATCTCTTCAGCCTTTTTCCTCTCCCTCTGTCACGAGCAGAAAAGAGGAACCTTTTGTCCGCTTGCCAACAAAGGACTGCGCCTGATAATACGGCGTCTTATTTTGAGAGGCGACCTGGGGTACAAACGTGGATTTCCCAGTTGTTGCCGTGGCCACCAGGTCTAAAAGACCGACCCCAAATGTCCCCTTTCAAAGGCAATACTTCCAAATGCCGTTTGGAATCCGCATCACCTGACCATTTTACTGGTAGAATTGGACAATGCACTTATACTTGATGCCAGTCGGCAAATATTCCGCTGTGCATCATGCATATATAGAAATGCATCTTTTAAATGCTCTATAGGCAATAATATACTATCCTTATCTAGGATATCAATATTTCCAGTCAGGGAATCCGACCATGCCAACCCAGCACTGCACCTCCAGGCTGAGGCGATTGCTGGTCGCAGTATAACACCAGTATGTGTGTGAATACATTTTTGGATACCCTCCTGCTTTCTATCAGCAGGATCCTTAAGGGCGGCCATCTCATGAGAGGGTAGAGCCCTTGTTCTTACAAGCGTGTGAGCGCCTTATCCCCCCTAGGGGGTGTTTCCCAACGCACCCTAACCTCTGGCGGGAAAGGGTATACAGCCAATACTTTTTAAGAAATTATCAATTGTTATCGGGGGGAAACCCACGCATCATCACACACCTCATTTTATTTCTCAGATTCAGGAAAACTACAGGTAGTTTTTCCCTCACCGAACATAATACCCCTTTTTGGTGGTACTCGTATTATCAGAAATGTATAAAACATTTTCCATTGTCTCAATCATGTAACGTGTGGCCCTACTGGAAATCACGGTTGTCTCTTCACCGTCGACACAGGAGTCAGTATCCGTGTCGGCGTCTGTATCTGCCATCTGAGGTAACGGGCGCTTTAGAGCCCCTGACGGCCTATGAGACGTCTGGACAGGCACAAGCTGAGTAGCCGGCTGTCTCATGTCAACCACTGTTTTTTTATACAGAGCTGACACTGTCACGTAATTTTCAACAGTACATCCACTCAGGTGTCGACCCCCTAGGTGGTGACATCACTGTTACAGACACTCTGCTCCGTCTCCACATCATTGTTCTCCTCATACATGTCGACACAAACGTACCGACACACAGCACACACACAGGGAATGCTCTGATAGAGGACAGGACCCCACTAGCCCTTTGGGGAGACAGAGGGAGAGTATGCCAGCACACACCAGAGCGCTATATATATATACAGGGATAACCTTATATAAGTGTTTTTCCCCTTATAGCTGCTGTATGTTTTAATACTGCGCCTAATTAGTGCCCCCCTCTCTTTTTTTAACCCTTTCTGTAGTGTAGTGACTGCAGGGAAGAGCCAGGGAGCTTCCCTCCAACTGAGCTGTGAGGGAAAATGGCGCCAGTGTGCTGAGGAGATAGGCTCCGCCCCCTTTTCGGCGGCCTTATCTCCCGTTTTTCTGTATATTCTGGCAGGGGTTAAATGCATCCATATAGCCCAGGAGCTATATGTGATGTATTTTTTGCCATGTAAGGTATTTTTATCATGTTTTATTGCGTCTCAGGGCGCCCCCCCCCAGCGCCCTGCACCCTCAGTGACCGGAGTATGAAGTGTGCTGAGAGCAATGGCGCACAGCTGCAGTGCTGTGCACTACCTTATTGAAGACAGGAACGTCTTCTGCCGACGATTTTTCCGGACCTCTTCGCTCTTCTGGTTCTGTAAGGGGGCCGGCGGCGCGGCTCCGGGACCCATCCAGGCTGGGCCTGTGATCGTCCCTCTGGAGCTAATGTCCAGTAGCCAAGAAGCCCAATCCACTCTGCACTCAGGTGAGTTCGCTTCTTCTCCCCTTAGTCCCTCGATGCAGTGAGCCTGTTGCCAGCAGGTCTCACTGAAAATAACAAACCTAAACTAAAACTTTCACTAAGAAGCTCAGGAGAGCCCCTAGTGTGCACCCTTCTCGTCGGGCACAGAAATCTAACTGAGGCTTGGAGGAGGGTCATAGGGGGAGGAGCCAGTGCACACCAGTTAGTCCTAAAGCTTTCTTTAGATGTGCCCAGTCTCCTGCGGAGCCGCTATTCCCCATGGTCCTTACGGAGTCCCCAGCATCCACTTAGGACGTTAGAGAAATATCAATTTCAACATTATTATTATTATTATTATTATTATTATTATTATTATTATTATTTTGAAAATTAATGTTATCTTAGAATATTGGCCAGAGTAGACAATGCATATAATTGATTAGCACTGAGACCTGCAGAGTCCAAAGTATAAACAACTATCTACACTACATCCAGGGCCGGCAACAGACATCTTGGGGCCCGGTACAGTGATATCTCTGGGGCCCCTTCAGAGCAACGGAATTTGCTGTGCAATATAATAAACTGTTATTAAATAAATATATATTTTTTTTATTTATCTACGCTATACAGATATATAAATATGTATATCTCTCCTTCCTCCCCCACACACACACCACAGTCTGTCTCTCCCCAATAACTCCATGATGATTCCCTGCTCACATTCCTGCCGGACACTAAAAGATACTAAGCACTAGCAGTGATAAGAGCGGAGAAGTGAGCCAGTGGAGAAGTTGCCCGTGGCAACCAATCAGCACTGAAGTAAAATCTATAATTTGCATACTATAAAATTATACAGACCTGCTGATTGGTTGATGGGGCAACTTCTCCAATGGCTCATTTCTCCGCTCTTATCACTGCTTAGTAAATGTCCCCCTAAGTTGCATATACTTGGGGCCCCTCTGATCCTTGGGGCCCGGTACAGGTGTCCCCCTTGACCCCCCCTGTTGCCGGCCCTGACTACATGCAGTGCCGGATTAAGGGTGGGGCGGTTGGCCAGGGCCTCCACACATAAGAACCCTCCCCCCCCCCCCCCCCCCCACACACAGCTCCTCTAACCCAGCACATCAATATCTGCTCTCCGCATATACCGCCACCCGGCTCTGGATCTCTAGACACGAGTGCTTCTGGTGGCCTAAGCCTCTCTGCTGCCCTCCCCATCCCGCTTTTCCCAGCACACAGTCGCCCTCTCTCCCACAGAGCGCATACTGATGAGCTGCTTACAGTCAGCTTGTCCCCGGTGGAGCACATCCATGGTCGTGGGGACACAATTTGTGCCACTCTCCTGGCATAAACAGCCGCTGCTATTGGACATCTCAGGACCGGGACAATCATTGGGTACTGCTGCTGGTAGGGGGAGGATCGAAACTGCCACTCACGGTGTTGGGGTGGGCGTGTCCACTGCATGGCAGAGAACAGGTTCTTAAAGAGTGGGGGATGTGCTGCAGTGGCAGGGGAGAGGCAGAGGGGGGAAATTAAAAGGCTATGTGGGGGTGAGGGATGCAGTGCTGATAACTGGAGGAGCAAGGACTATGGAGAGGTTACTGTATATGTACTGTGTGTGTCTGCCCCTGCTTGGCACAGTCACCTACTGTGCAGCACACCTAAGGTGCAGTTGCTGGGGAAGGACAAAGGTCTGTGCATGCACTCCAGGAGATCTGGAAAGGGCAAAGTGTTACCCTGCTGCAAGA
Organism: Pseudophryne corroboree; assembly: GCF_028390025.1. Lineage (NCBI taxonomy): Eukaryota > Metazoa > Chordata > Amphibia > Anura > Myobatrachidae > Pseudophryne > Pseudophryne corroboree. The sequence continues at coordinate 765,295,048 of NC_086448.1, forward strand.
CCACCCCCCACCCCAGAATAAGCAGCACTTGATGATTTTAGGGATGGCCATCGGTGGGTTACTCATCAATGATCACTATCGATGGGTAACCTCGATGGTGTGAAACCATCCGCAAGAGAACCATCGATGGATTTACCCAGCGATGGTCATCCCTGCTTTACAATTCAGTAAGCTGAAGGGCCGATAAATCCCAGGGGCGGAACTTAGCAGGAGTGTCCGTGCCGGAGCTTTGCTCCGTGTCCTGGCACTTTGTCAAAAAATAAAATAATTATTATTCATTGCTTGTGCATCATCGATGATGGGAAACCATCTGGTTCTCCCCCATCGATGGCAAAAGTATTCAACATTGGTCATAGACCAATGATTTTGAATCTTCGATGTTCGATCGCCATCCCTATAATGATTCCCAAGCTGGTGTCCACAGCCTGCATAAATGACTGCAGTGGGTCAAGCGTCCAAAGCGTAAATGTACATTGTCTGGTGGTGGGCAAGTGAATTGAATGCTGTGGGGGTCCCCTACAAGTTTGTTGCCCTGGGCCCCCACAAACCTTAATCCAGCCCTGACTACATCTGAGTGCAAAATCTGTAACGCATCAACAGAAAAGCCCCAGGTTACTATTATGGGATTTTGCATGCACAGGGAATGTGATAGTGATGTACTGTTACTAATCTAGTACATTATCATGCATGCACTACAGCAGGGGTTCTCAAACTCTGTCCTCAGGACCCCACACAGTGCATGTTTTGCAGGTAACCCAGCAAGTGCACAGGTGCATTAATTACTCACTGGCACATTTTAAAAGGTCCACAGGTGGAGCTAATTATTTCACTTGTGATTCTGTGAGGAGACCTGCAAAACATGCGCCGTGTGGGGTCCTGAGGAACGAGTTTGAGAACCTGTGCACTACAGTATTTACTGTATATATTTATCTAGGGCAGGCATGTCCAAACTGCGGCCCTCCAGTTGTTGTGAAACTACATATCCCAGCATGCCCTGACACAGTTTTGTTGTCAGAGAATGCTAAAGCTGTGTCAGGGCATGCTGGGATGTGTAGTTTCTCAACAGCTGGAGGGCCGCAGTTTGGACATGCCTGATCTAGGGGATCAACACTTGCAAAATGGTTAGGCAAAACAATGTGGCGGCTGGGCACACACCCTCTAGAGACTGGCCACACCCCTAAACATGAGCCCCTACCACTGTGTTCCCATAGTGGGCCTTACATGTCCCAGTCCGACACTGGTAGTGAGAAGCATAGAACACGGTTAAAGGAATCATCCAGCGATTTCTTCCAGATGAGACAGGAGAGCTAATCATGTTTATTATTACTGCAAGCTACAAGATGCTGGTTCAGGTTTTTTTTTCTTTGTTAGTTTTGCAGCTCAGTCTGACCTGCTGATCAAGAGAGATTTGTCTGGCACATCTGTGTTTAGCTGTATATCACTGCAAAAGGATCTGTAAGTTTTAAATCACACCTGGGTTGAAATGAACTTTCATATTGTATTTATCGGAATTACTATTTAAGTAATAATCAGAACTCTGGTGCCACCTGCTGGTAGAAACTGGCATACATTTAGGGAAAGATCACAATGAGTACAAAATATAGGAGGAATGTTATTACTTCAAACCAAAAATACTGTTCTATAGTGTCTAAAATTATTTAGAAGCAGCTTTACTACACCAGGCCTAATACTTCTTTGCAATCTAGTGATTTTCCGCACCTTGAACATACTGTATATTACTGAAGAAAGGTCATTCCTTTTAAAGTCAGTTTGATCTTGTTAGACAAACTGTAAACCAGGAATTGAGATTTCGAACAAAAGCAGGTGCTCTAAATGTTTTGTTTCATGCACTGACAGACTGGAAATCACGTGTATTACGCTTCACTGTGCAATATCAAAAACCGCATGCCTACCTAGAGTTAAGGCCCATACACACTTGACGATAAAATGAACGACGTCGTTCATTTCAGCCCTCATCAACGACGTCGCTCATTATATCGTCAAGTGTGTATGCATCCGACGACCACCGATGCGCGGCCCCGCGGGACGTTAACGACCCTCGCTTATCTGTGGAGCATGTATGCTCAATTTCCTCTATGGTCGTTACCGACCAGAGACGTCGTTGAATGTGTATGGTGTGAACGACCAACGACCAACGACCAAGCCACTTTTCACCAGCCCTGTTCCCAGCTCATTATTTAAATAAACTGTTCAGCTTGGATGCTTCAACGATGAATGGTCTATGGTCTTTGGTCTTTGGTCTTTCGTCTTTGGTCTTTCGTCGTTGGTAGTGTGTATGCTCATGTCGTTTGCTCAGCTGTTCAAGGGAAGTTCAAGGGAAGTCGTTAACGACGGTCGTTAACGATGTGTGCATCGTCAAGTGTGTATGGGCCTTAAAACACAGTGCAATTGCTGTCCTTAGGGGTAAACATAATACATTGATTGGAGTCCACTTGTGTAAAATTAAAAATGTTTAAACTTATTTTAAAATAAATACAATTTTTTGTTAGAGTTCCAACAGTTGTTAGTAAAAACAAGAGCTTCATCATGAAGTTAAATGAACATTTAAATCATATCTAAGAAAAGGTTACTGAAATGTACCAATCAGGGGTAGGATAAAATACATTTTTTTAAGGGCTTTTAATATCCACAAAGAATGCTGTGAAGTTCTCATAAAAAAAAGAGAATATTCTATACATTATAAGCCTTCAAGCAGAGCCCTCTTATCTCTTTGACCAATCTCATCTTATTACTGTTCTATTACTGTTTTGTTCCCATTTGTAAGGTGCAATAGAATATGGTTTCGCTATATAAGTGATAAATATGTACAGTACAATTGTAAATTTGTGTAGAAAGGCTTGTATTCCAATACTAAGTAACCATGTGAGAGGGATACATATTAGGGAATCCACCAAAAGAACCATGACAACTCTGACACTTATGGCCCAAATTAACAACAAAACATAACCACTTTACCACTCACTAAACAGGTTATGTCTTCCTTTCAGTGTACCGCTATAGCGATATAGGGGGTCATTCCAAGTTGATCGCTAGCTGCCGTTGTTTGCAGCACAGCGATCAGGCAAAAAATCAGCACCTCTGCGCATGCATATGGCGCGCAGTGTGCACGCGCGACGTACTTTCACAAAAGCCAATGCAGTTTCACACAAGGTCTAGCGACGCTTTTCAGTCGCACTGCTGATCGGTGAGTGATTGACAAGAATGGGGCGTTTCTGGGAGTGTACTGAAAAACGCAGGCGTGTCAGATACAAACACAGGCGTGCCTGGGGAAACAGGGGAGTGGCTGGCCGAACGCAGGGCGTGTTTGTGACGTCAAAACAGGAACCAAACATACTGAAGTGATCGCTAGCTCGGAGTAAGTCTCGAGCTACTCAGAAACTGCACAATCTTTTTTTGTAGCCGCGCTGCGATCCTTTCGTTTGCACTTCTGCTAAGCTAAGATACACACCCAGAGGGCGGCGGCTTAGCGTTTGCACTGCTGCTAAAAGCAGCTAGCGAGCGATCAACTGGGAATGAGGGCCATAATTCCCATTCAGCGAAGCCTTTCAGGCACTGCCGGGTCCCCGTGGGTGGTGCCTGGTGAAAGTGTCAATGCACATGCACGCCTCTGGCCGGCTGTTAGTGGCAAAGTGGAGAATGCCACTGAGGGGGATATGGCTGTACATCGCCAGAGAGGTAAGTAATGCTAAATACCAACTACACATTTGTTGGTATCACTGCGATGCTAATAGGAAAAGAAATTACTCTGCGCTCTGAAACACTTTGTAAAATAAATATGTGTGGTCTGTCATGGAGAGTAATTGACTCAGTGGGACGCAATGTAAATAAAAATTAATTATTTTATCCAAAATATTTATAAACAACACAAGTAACATGCAACAAAAACACACAATTAGTAACAATTTAGTGACTTTTAAACAAGAGATATTAGTTTTGCAAATTAATAGACATGCAATAAAAACTGATTATTTTGCAATTAAAGCTGTTTAGTAGCTCTTCAGCAGGAGATGTTAATATGCAAGTAATTGTAAAACATACAATAAGAATTAGTTAAAACTAGTGGAGCTCTCTCAGATTGTACATATGGTCATTACACTGGCGTCCCAGTGTGTTGTAATTGAATGTCCCGCAAAAGAATTCACAGTATCATTAGTGCAATGAAAGGGGCATGCAGTCAATTTATATTTACCCACATGCTGGTTCCTGATTTAGATGCAGGGTCCTGTTGGCAGTAGTGCACGTGGTATGGATGATACAATGTAATTGGTGCCTCTGAAGCACTGAATGTAACAGCCCCGCTGGGAGACCCTGTGGGCTAGATGCATCATCACTTGGAAAGTGATAAAATGTAGAGTGAAAAAGTACCAGCCAATCAGCTCCTAACTGACATTTTTCAAACACAGCCTGTGACATGTCAGTTAGGAGCTGATTGGCTGGCACTTTTTCACTCTCCATTTTATCACTTTCCAAGCGATGATGCATCTAGCCCTGTGTGTCTCTAAACGCTGATGAGCGCTGACCGCTGATAAGCTACGCAGCCACCGGCAGTTGCACTGTGATTGGTGTGATCTGGACTTTATGGCGGGTCAGGCAGGGTTCAGCTGACGGACAGTGGTATGGTCTTGCAGCGGTATGCGGGAGCTGTGGGAGACTGTGAGCTGATCAATGCAGCGGTGATGACCAACTGGAGAGCATGAGTGAGAGAAGTGGTGTCAACGCGTTTAGTCTCCTAGCAACCGGAGACTTCCTCAAGATGGAGGAGGATCAATTTGCAGCCTAGCCAGCTGTTTTTACTCAGCAGCCCTAAAGAAACACGATTTGATACTAAACAATCAATCTATATAGCGCCGGGATCTTACAGTTTGAGACGTTTGTCTCTGTTTTTTTTTTATTCTCTATCGCTGCGATGCTAAACAAAATATGCGGCTGGTGATAAACATCATTATTAAATGGGGCCCTTAGTCCTCTACAGCAGAGATGCCAGAACTAATCTCTGGTACAGCAACAGCCTAGCAATGCAGATATGTGTGTTCTATGGGAGGGTGGCAAAAGGAAAAGCTTTGTTGTCATAGAATCTCATGTACAGTTTTCCGGGAAGTATTGGGAGTAGAGAATAATTACACATCCTGATGAGGCCAGGCCAGCACTTAGCACCCTTGGGGCAGATGTATTAAGCCTGGAGAGGTGATAAAGCAGTGATAAGTGCAAGGTGATAACGTACCAGCCAATCATTACGGGTTTGGAAAATGGCAGTTTTGAAGATGATTGGCTGATGCGTTATCACCTTCCATGTATCACTTCTTTATCACTTCTCCAGGATTACTATATCTGCCCCTAGTGTGAAAGCATAATACTATGGAGGTGCTTCTCTACCTCTGAGGATATAGGGGATCATTCCGAGTTGTTCGCTCGCAAGCTGCTTTTAGCAGCTTTGCACACGCTGAGCCGCCGCCTACTGGGAGTGAATCTTAGCTTATCAAAATTGCGAACGAAAGATTAGCAGAATTGCGAATAGACACTTCTTAGCAGTTTCTGAGTAGCTCCAGACTTACTCGGCATCTGCGATCAGTTCAGTCAGTTTCGTTCCTGGTTTGACGTCACAAACACACCCAGCGTTCGCCCAGACACTCCTCCGTTTCTCCAGCCACTCCCGCGTTTTTCCCAGAAACGGTAGCGTTTTTTCGCACACACCCATAAAACGGCCAGTTTCCGCCCAGAAACACCCACTTCCTGTCAATCACATTACGATCACCAGAACGAAGAAAAAACCTCGTAATGCCGTGAGTAAAATACCTAACTGCATAGCAAATTTACTTGGTGCAGTCGCACTGCGGACATTGCGCATGCGCATTAGCGACTAATCGCTCCGTTGCGAGAAAAAAATAACGAGCGAACAACTCGGAATGACCCCCATAGAGACAAAGCTGATAGGGAAACTTGCTGCCACCTGCAAGAGACCGACGACTTGGGAGAAGTGACCCAAAGCATAAAGCCTACGGCGCGCACTGCTGCCGGTTTGCTTTAAGGGGGGGGGGGGGGGCGCCGATGCCATTTCTTGCACACAGCGCTAAAATGTCTAGTTACGGCACTGGTGGTAGTGCCCACAGTAGTAGTACCCCTTATGTAGAGCACATAGTATTGGTGTCCCTTATTCAGTGCCCCTTATGTCCCCAGGAGTGATGCCCCTTATTAAGCGCCCCCTATACAATGTTCCCATTAGTATTGCCCCCAGTAGTAATGCCCCTGTAGTTATGCCCCCTGTAGTTATGTCCCCAGTAGATATGCCCCCTGTAGTTATGCCCGCTGTAGATATGCCCCCAGTTGGTGTGCCCCCAGTAGTAATGTCCCCGTAGTTATTTCCCCAGTAGATGTGCCCCCTGTAGTTATGCCTGCTGTAGATATGCCCCCAGTAGTTATGCCCCCAGTTGGTGTGCCCCCCAGTAGTAATGTCCCCATAGTTATTTCCCCAGTAGATGTGCCCCCTGTAGTTATGCATGCTGTAGATATGCCCCCAGTAGATATGCCCCCAGTTGGTGTGCCCCCCAGTAGTAATGTCCCCGTAGTTATTTCCCCAGTAGATGTGCCCCCTGTAGTTATGCCTGCTGTAGATATGCCCCCAGTAGTTATGCCCTCAGTTGGTGTGCCCCCAGTAGTTATGCCCTCAGTTGGTGTGCCCCCAGTAGTAATGCCCCCTGTAGTTATGCCCGCTGTAGATATGCCCCCAGTCGGTGTGCCCCCAGTAGATGTGCCTGCTGTAGTTATGCCCGCTGTAGATATGCCCCCAGTTGGTGTGCCCCCAGTAGTAATGCCCCCAGTAGTAATGCCCCTGTAGTTCTGTCCCCAGTAGATGTTCCCCTCTGTAGATATGCCCCCAGTTGGTGTGCCCAAGTAGTTATGCCTCCAGTAGTAATGCCCCCAGTAATTGTGCCCCCTGTAGTTATGCCCCCAGTTGGTGTGCCCCCAGTAGAAATGCCCCCAGTAGATGTGCCCCCTGTAGTTATGCCCCCAGTTGGTGTGCACCCAGTAGTTATGCCCCCAGTTGGTGTGCCCCCGTAGTTATGTCCCCAGTAGGTGTGCCCCCCCCTGTAGTTATGCCCGCTGTAGATATGCCCCCAGTTTATTTGCTGCCCTGTAGATATGCCCCCAGTTCCCCCCTCTAGTAGCGCTGCTTACACACACAAAAGATTTTAAAAAACCCCCACAATACTCACACGCCCCGCTCCTGCTTCCGGACCGCAGCCTCCGTCTGGTGCCCGCTCCTCTCAGCTATGGGAGAGATGTCATGACGTCTCTCCCATAGCGCACAGCCGCACAAACTGCCTGAGCTGGAGCTCAGGAGTGAGCTACGGCTTCCGGCTGTGCTTAGGGGGAAAGAGCCGGCGGCCGCTGCTAACACAGTCTCAGCGGGCGCCCGGAATGTCCCTAGGTAAGGTGAGCCGGAGGAGGCGGAACTGCGTTCTGTCTCCAAATGGAACTGGCGGAACACAGTTCCGCCCCGTTCCGGCTCACGTTAACCTCTGGCAGTTGGCAATGCCTGGAAGGCTTTGCTGAAGCCGGGAAGGTCTCCATTTGCGCAGCATCTATAGATGGCGTAAGCGGTACAGTGACAAACAGCGGGAAGCTACGCTTATTTCTGTCTGCTAAATTCTGAAAAAAAGGACACATATCTCGTTAGTAAATGGAGCCCCTCGTTATAGTTTATCAGACAGGTATTGAACAATCAGTGAAGGAAATTCAAAGCAAATGCACATTTCAGTGCTAGAGGAGTGATGTGCAGGATACTAGAGAGATTACAGTCAGCGGCGTCTCTAGAGAGGAGGGGACCCGTGTGAGGACCCCCTCCTCTCCCGTAGCCGTCACCGCCGCTGCTAGCACAGTGAGCGCTAGAGACTCTGGCACAATGCCAGAGTCTACAGCGCATGCGCAGGACTCCAAAAAATGGCCGTTGCACCATTATTCCGGAGTCCTGCGCATGCGCTGTAGACTCTGGAATTGTACCAGAGTCTCTAGCGCTCAGTGCGCTAGCAGCGGCGGTGACGGCTACGGGAGAGGAGGGGGCACACACGGTCAGCGACGGATGCCGGAAAGGTAGGTATAGAAGAAATGGGTGGTGTGTGTGGTGTGGGCCCCCTATGGACCCAGGGGCCCGTGTGCACCGCACACACTGCACCCATTATAGATACGCCAGTGATTACAGTGTACTCCCACTGAGGCTAGGGTTTCAGCGTACAGTAAGTGATCATTGCATATAATGGTAGGTAGCCGCCAGGAAGCGGCACCGCATGCTTCAAAGGGAACTTTAGCAGCCAGCCCAGGCCCCTAATGGTCACCTTCAAGAGACCCAGGCCTGGGTAATTAGCACCCCCCCCCCCCCCCTCAGCACCTCTGGTCACACAGTAGGTCTGGATTTGTCTCCCTAATCCTCAATGCTCAACGTCAGCGACTCCTCTGTATATTTTCCTGTAATTCTACTTTTTAAAATGTTCTCGCATAATACCCAACCTCCTCCCTAAGTAAATAAATGATCAAAAACAAAATAAAAACACGTCATGTCATTTTACCAGATATAATCTAATCAGTAATTACAAATCACAGCCACTTAGGCTGCTATTACTTTATCTTATCAGTACAGCAGCAGCAAATTCATACTGTTCAAGGTAAAAGATTTGTGCAGCATGTAATCCCATTCTGAGATATTATATTACATCGGCAACGGGCAACATTTAGTAAGACATATATTATCGGATTACACCGCAGCTCAACCTCTGTGACATGAGGAGCTTTGCGTACTGCTAATGTGTGGTATATGGGGGGTAATTCAGACCTGGTCACTGTTGTGCGTTTTCACACAGCAAGCAATCAGACATAAACTGTGCATGCGTAAGCACCGCAATGCATAGGCGCGTCGCACAGGTACAAAGCGGATCGCCGCTCAGCAATGGGTTTGTTCGACAGATCTGTTCGCACTGGCGATCGCAAGGAGATTGACAGGAAGAAGGCGTTTGTGGGTGGCAACTGACTGTTTTCTGGGAGTGGTTGGCAAAACGCAGGCGTGTCCAAGAGTTTGCAGGGAGGGTGTCTGACGTCAATTCCGGTCCCGGACAGGCTGATATGATCGCAGCGGCTGAGTAAGTCCTGGGCTGAGCAGAGACTGCACAAGATCAGTTTGTACAGCTCTGCTACACATGCGTCCGCACACTTGCACAGCTAACATACACTCCCCCTGTGGCGGCGACTATCTGATCGCAGCAGTGCAAAAATCGCCTGCTAGCGATCAGGTCTGAATTACCCCCATAGTGAGATTAAACGATGACGTCACACTTATGGGTGACTTAGGGGGTGAGATATCAAACCTTGGAAAGAGATAAAGTACCAACCAATTAGCTTCTGTCATTTTACAGGTTGTGTTTGAAAATGACTGTTATGAGCTTATTGGTTGGTATTTTATCACTCTCTACGTTATCTCTTTCAAAGCTATGATAAATCTCCCCTTTACTTAAGGGCATATTTTTTAATCATCAAGTTTTAGAGCCAATATAATTTATTGCCATTTCTTGCGGCAATACGAAATTAAAGATCGCCCAAATGTATCATGAAACATGTGCAGGAAAGGGTCACTGAAAAGTCGGATGACCCGGCTGCAGGGGGGGGGGGGGGCGGGGGGAGGTGAAATTTCTTCACTTCCCCTGTCACCCGGCTCCATGCAAATATGGACAAGATTGGCCATGTTGGCCAGCAGGTATGAACGAGCCGGCACCAACGATGAACGATCGTTCATCATTGGTGCCTACACAATGGAAGATATGGACGGTATCTTGTTCATTAGTAAACAAGATCGTTCATATCTTTTTGAGTGTGTACAGGAGCGGTTTTAGGCACGGGCAAGAAGGGCGGGCGCCCAGGGTGCTGCGACCTGCGGGCACGGCCGCAGTCACCCCGCAGGCGGCCGCCGCCTACCCGCACCCCGCATTTCGGCTGCAGATGGCGCCATTGTCAGACGCTAGAGGTCATAATTTACGTCTAGTGACTGTGCGGCACTGCTATGAGAGACACGATGTCATGACGTCTCTCCCATAGAGAGGAGCCGGCGGCTAGAGGATGGAGCAGCAGCGGCAGAGAAGCAGAAGCGGGGCTGGTAAGTATTGGGGGTTTTTTGTATGTTTTTTGTTTGTAAGCAGCTAATAGGGGTCACAGCTACAGGGGCAAATCTACATGGGGCACAACTACTGGGGCAAATCTACATAGGGTAGGGCACAGCTACAGGGGGCACAACTACTGGGGGCAAATCTACATATGGCAGGGCACAGCTACAGGGGGCACAGCTACAGGGGGCAAATCTACTGATGGCACAGCTACAGGGGGAACAACTACTGAAGGCAAATCTACTGAGGGCACAACTACAGGGGGCAAATCTACTGGGGGCATAACTACAGGGTGCATAACTGCGTGTGTAGGGCCCTTAAGATTCTGAAACAATGTGATTCAAACTCAAATCCATATATCACATATTCATTATTCTATTTTATTATTCTATTTTAAAAAACACTTAAACAGAAACATTATTTAGATTTGGGGAGAACATTTTTCAAATAAATAAAAATATCAAGAATAATAGCAATAATTCTGAAAACATTTTTTTTTTAAAAGAACATACAAAAACCGTGCATGCTGTCCTGTAGAGGACAGCATGCACAAAGTCGCAGCCTGGAATTGCACGCAGAAATATGCAGTTTTGTTGGGGTTGCCATCAGGGGACTGACACCAGTGGCTATGTTCAGATGGGAATCTGCAACTCCATAGGCTGGTGCAGTGTTTGATGGTGCGTCTTATTACACACAGCAGTGAATTAGCACCAGAGCAGGTGGTAGGAAAACCATTGGCTGCAGCATTAGCATAAAGCCGCAGTAGCAGCTGCGGCAAAAGACGAAGTCTCGGTTGCAACTTTGTCCATCTCTGAATCATACCGTTTCAGGGACATTTGTGCTGGTCATTTTTAATGCAAAACAAATCCCAGGAAAAGGAAATTTATTAAACTTAAACGCCTTCATTTTGCAGATACATCTACCAATGCACTTGGTCAACGTGCGCGACCCACTCCAGGAACAGTGGCAGGTCTCTGGGACAGTACAGTTGTCAAACCATAACCCAGGAATCCTAAGGCGAGCTCAGGGATGACAGAAACCTCCCAAGGGGCAAAAGGCCACGTTCATCATGTGAAAATGGGCCTAATTCAGAGTTGATTGCAGTAGCAAATTTGTTAGCAGTTGGGCAAAACCATGTACAGTGCAGGGGGGGCAGATATAACATGTGCAGACAGAGTTAGATTTGGGTGGGGTGTTTTCAACCTGAAATATAGATTGCAGTGTAAAAATAAAGCAGCCAGTATTTACCCTGCACAGAAACAATATAACCACCCAAATCTAACTCTCTCTGCACGTTATATCTGCCCCACCTGCAGTGCACATGGTTTTGCCCAACTGCTAACAAACTTGCTGCTGCGATCAACTCAGAATTACCCCCAATGTTCCCTCAATAAACGCAGCTTCCTTAAGTTCTTCTTCACAGACAGGCAGCTTTCAGTCTGTTATGGTGTTTGGGCTGCGATTCCTGGTGACTCTGGCTCAATCATCCAACTAAAGGTAGCTGTATGTACAAACCTAAAGAAACAGATCGGTGCTTCTTTTCTGCTAAATGGTAATGATGGGTTAAGTAATTTAACAATATATAGTTTATACTGCTCAAAGGTGCAAATCAGCATTACAACCACAGAAGCCAATAAGACTTTTGCTTTGAGTGTCTGCTTTACACCAGATATATATCATCTTGTTGCTGATTGGTTGGTTTGGATTTTAACCACTAGGCAGTATTACCTTAATTGTGCCTGATATACTATACAAGGCTAATAGGCAGTGTCACTTGCAGCCCACTGTGGGGACAAAAATCCAATAAATTATTATTGTGTGGTGTTGAAAAACATTTCGGTGTCTTTGTCATAGAGCGCTAAAAACAGTTCTAGTGCAAATTCTGCTATTGTGCTCCAAAGTGCACCATGGTATAACACACATTCATTACAGAGAGCATTCCTGCATTATCAGATAATATGGGGGCCAATTCAGTAAGGATTGTAAAAATTACAAATTAGCAAAAATTGCGAAAGCACGCCCAAACGGAAAAACTGCAACACTAATTTAATGTTACAAAAAAAAGGTGGGCTTGTGTAATGTGCAAATATTGCGAAGACCTAAAAAAATATGCATTATTTGCGTATAAATTTTCAATTTTACGCATTTTTTGCTTACATGTTTCTGATGTTGCAATTTTTGCAAACAACTGTGTTTTAACCTCAAATATTGCACTACCTACTTTCCAGGCCAAAAAAAAAAAAAAAAGTGTTGCTGTTCTTGAACATATGTTTGTGTGTAGAGATATAAAAAAAAATAAAAAAATTACCAAATGTATGTGGGTATGTTTAGTTAACAAAAAAACGTGTTGGTTGCTTAAAAAGCATTAAAAAAACTGTTATGAAGCTAAAAGACATTAAGCAGATCCTACAAAACAAAATGCTTGGAAATGTTAATTGACGTTTGCTTTTAAAAAATAGTGTGGCTGTCAAACCTCGATTGTTAGTAAGTGTAAAAACAATTCGGTTCCTAACCTATATTTTATAAAGAAACCTGTGTTACAGAGTTTAAAGCTCCCTTACATGTTTAGAAGTTACTTTCAATACAGGTGAATGAAGTGTGTTGTGGTCTGAGATGTGAGTTTCTTCAGCTGGGGGTAATGAAGCAATGATTGCAGTATACATTGAACATTCTACAACTGAGGTCAGCTTGTGCAGTTTTTAAGGTAGACCTGTAGTCACTCAGAAACTGCACACCATAAGTGTGCGATCAGTTGTAAAAATTGCGTATGCACCGCCCACCGAACATCAGCGTACGCCCACAACACACCCCAGCCCGTCGTTTTTGCGAGTCCAGCCGTTTAGTACGCCCCCTACACGCCTACATTTCGTAGTGCATACGCAGTTTTTGCTTCGTCTCAGAAGTTGCATTTTTTTTCTCCGTTTTTGTGGTATATGGTGCTGATCTTGCGATTTTCCGCATTTTCTGCGATTTTCGCTGCTTTGCGATCCTTGCTGAATTAGGCCCATAATCAGGTAGGTTATGTTTTCAGATATATAATACATAAGCATACCTCCCAACATGACCCTTTCCAGGAGGGACAGAATGATCTGCTTCTGGACTTTTCTCTTAATTTATGATTGCCATCACCTGTGGTGAAACACCTTTCTTATCAGCACAGGTGTCTGCAATCATACATTAAGAGGGAAGTCCAGAAGCAGAGCATTGTGTCTCTCCTGGAGAGGGTCATGTTGGGAGGTATGCATAAGTAATTGTCCAGCAGTAACCTGGTTTCCATCACAGGCCTGTTACAATATAGTATAGTATCACCTCCAACTCAGATGTGATGGAACCTGGCACTGCAGTCAGTTGAAATATAGTGACAGCACTTGCCCCACCCATGTATGAATTAACCAATCCTTGCGGCCAGTCAGATTGCGCCTCTGCCGTTGGAGGATCACCTCCCTATTACCATGGCAACCTGCTGCAGAGCAGTGAGAGAGATCAGTCAACAATACAAGTGCATATACTGCAGAGATTTTATGTATGTATGTATGTATGTATGTATGTATGTATGTATGCGTGTTGTGAAGGAGTAAAGGGGAGCGGTGACATTTATTGTGCTCCTGTCAACTATTCTGGTGGGAGTTAATCCCAATGGTTCTACGGGGCAGATTTATCAAAGCTTGGTGAGAGATAAACGGGAGAGAGATAAACTATCAACCAATCAGCTCCTGTCATTTTTCAAGCACAGCCTGTAATTTGGCAGCTGGGAGCTGATTAGCTGCTATTTTATCTCTCTCCAAGCTTACATCTGCCCCTATGTCCACTAATGCACTGAAGAAATAAATGAATAATTGTAAAGTTCACACCACAGTGAATCCAGAAGTCTCAGTAATTACTGTATTGACCAATAGCAAAGAGTTTTTTGGGGGGAAATATGATGCGTCATTGAGTCACCACAGCTGGCAAGATCAGGAGTGTCTGCTGATGTTTGGGAAGACTGATGCATTTGAGGAATTAGTGTACGTTGAAATGACGGTGACAGGAATTTGCAGGGACCTGACTGCTGCTTTGATGCTGTATTGCACTTGTCCCTGAGACGATATCATCTTCTCAGACATGTCACACCACCAGCCAACTAAAAGTCTGCATCCAGAGTAAAGACGTTATCCGCTGACTGCGCCATAACAGCAAAATGCTGGTACTCGGACACGCGCTTCTCAAAGAAATTGGTTTTCCCTTCTAGAGAAATGTTCTCCATAAAATCAAATGGATTTCTGGCTTGAAATACCTGGAATGAAGACAGAAGCCAATGATCTACATGCACATAACCTTGATTGACAATGGACACAGACAGGCATATAGGTTACACATTAAGACCAGTACACTTTAAGATTTCCTCCATGCAACCTGCCGCATCAATAGCCATGAGATTGCAGACTATCTCACCACTAGGAACCTGTGGCATCAATAACTTATCAGCCCTCAGTCTGTGTGTAGGTGACAGGTCCATCAGGTTACTATATGGTTTTACAACCTTTAATGATGGAAACTATTTAGTTAAAAAGACAAGTCACGCACTAAAAGATGACTAAGTCTACTGGTGACACTTTATTTTGTTTTTTATATTGTGCAAGGTACATCTAAAATGCATCACTCCGCTGAAATGTAGCTGGAAGGTGCCAAAGACTCCTCCTTAAAGATATAGGGGGTAATTCCAAGTTGATCGCAGCAGGAATTCTGTTAGCAACTGGGCAAAACCATGTGCACTGCAGGGGAGGCAGATATAACATGTGCAGAGAGAGTTAGATTTGGGTGTGGTGTGTTCAATCTGCAATCTAATTTGCAGTGTAAAAATAAAGCAGCCAGTATTACCCTGCACAGAAATAAAATAACCCACCCAAATCTAACTCTCTCTGCAAATGTTATATCTGCCCCCCCTGCAGTGCACATGGTTTTACCCAACTGCTAAAAAATTTCCTGCTGCGATCAACTTGGAATTACCCCCATAGGATGAGCACTTGTCTCCTTCAGTTATGAAGTGGTGCAAAAATGAAAATAGCTGTGCCCCCATCGGCAAAGCAAGGGGTGCCAAGTCTCAGTTACTACAACTTTACAATCACCCACTTCATTCATTACAACTCTAATGTTTTCTCCAAAATACTGCATAGTGACGCCTCATTTATTACTTATTAATTTAATCACAGGTGAGGGGCTTTAGCTATATAGGTCACGTGTGTTTGAATGTTTTATCAAATTGGTTGCAGTGCATTCTGTTGGTTGTAGTGCAAGAAATGTGCAGTCTGAAATAAAGTGCATCTGGAAGGGGCGGAAGGCTGCCTCGCTGCAATTACTACAGCACAAGACTCATATCAAAATAAAGAACATCAATTGGGAGAAATATTTTGTACGCCCCCCTGGAAAAACGGGTCCTCCCCCACATGAGTCTTTGGTCTACCCCTTGAATTTTTTAAACCAGTCCTGCAATAAATCTAGATTTGTAAGTGGGTGTATAACTAGCGGCTTTCATATCAGCCCTCAGCAAGGGATGCTCTGAATTACCGAACTCCACCAATCGGCAAAAGCAAAATATTGCTTCATGCAGATGTAAAAACCGCGCACATTGCTCAAAATCAGCCACATTTGTGCAAAAACAGTTGCAAATAGCGCCTGTACCATAGGACTCGTACTTTGTATAAGCATGTGGGGGGTCCGCGCATGCGCAGACGATAGCAAAGGTACAGCAGGCACTATATGGAGGGGGTATTTGCTCTGCTCTGCATATAGCGTGGTCTAACCTGGCACAGGGTGTGCGGCATAGGGTCCCCTTTCCCTAGAAGCCCGTGTGCCCCACACACCCTGCACACATACAAATTGTTAATGTATAAGACGTCACCAGTCAATGCCGACAGCATGATCTCACATTGTTGTCATTTTATTTAAAGCCCTGTAACAGTGTCGGCATTATAGCGTTAAACATGATCTTAAAATTACTTATATGAAGCGGATATCAATTAAGCAATTACAGGTTAATTTGTCCCTTTCCTACATTTATCAAGACAGTGGTGGAATACATGATGGGGGGGGGGGGGGGGGTGTGATGTATCAAGCAGTGAAAAGAGTGAGGTGGACAAGTTGCCCATAGCAACCAATAAGCTGCTACCTATCATTTTGTAGAGTCCACTTGACAAATGCTACCTCAAAGCTGATTGGTTGGTTGCTGTGGGCAACCTCTCCACTCGAGAGAGATAAAGTGGATGGAGATAAAGTACCAACCAACCAGCTCCTAACTGCCATGTCACTGGCTGTGTTTCAAAAATAACAGTTAGGAGCTGATTGGCTGGTACTTTATCTCTGTCTACTTTATCTCTCTCCAAGGCTTAGTAAATAAACCCCTAGCATACTGCTCTTTCAGGTGTACATGTATCAAGCTGTGGAGAAGTTGTCCATCAGCTACTAACCGTCATTTATCTAGCAGACTTTGAAATGACAGTTAGACGCTGATGGGTTCCATTGGGCAACTGCTCCACTTTATCTCTCTCCAAGATTAGATACACCTCCCCTTCAGTCATTTACCTTTGGAAACCCCAGTTCCGCCAGCAGCCGATCTGCTACAAACTCTATATACGTATTCATCAGCCTGCAGTTCATCCCTATTAGATTCACAGGTAAAGCTTCTGTCAGGAACTCCTGCAACGGAGAGAAGGACATAGCAATGATGACAGACAGACAATGGGCCAATTACAGCAAGTGTTCTTCACATTCACTGATTCATTAACCATGTACTTTCCTTAATTATTTTATTGTTCCCTACATGTGTTTACAATGACTAGTAGTTAATAGAAATAGAATATTGGGGATATGCAATTTTGCACACAAAAATATTGAAAAATGATGAATAGTTTATTGGGTAGGACGGTGTCATACATTTAGATGAAGAGAAAATAATGTTACCCATTTTACAGATGTATCCTTTTACAGCTGGCCACAAAACGCCATGTGGTGCAAAACGTCTGGCGGAAGTGAACCACACCTCAGTGTACTAGAGACACCGGGCCGCGACTTTAACCGCATAGCAGAACTGGGCAGGAGTAAACAGCAGCGGTGGCTGCATCGTAGCACTGCATACATAGATTCAGACAAAGTCACACCCACATGTACAACTGTTGCATATATAATTAATCAGTGCAGTCCCATGAAGCGGTTTGGTCACATTGTGTTGCGACTGAGACACTCATCTGAGCATATAAGACATAAAACAATGCTCAGTGCATGCCGAGTTGCATGGTACCAGGCGCAGAGAGAAGGGCTGAGTTACAGAGCCCCCGGGTTACAAAGTATAAATATTACCACTCTGACTGGGACCTATAGTGGAGTAGGGTTCTTGTTTTTATATATAAGTGTAAATGAAAGTGAATTGTTCATGGTCCTATTATACAAAAAAAAATAATTCTTAATTTTCCAACAGTTTCCTTCTATATTTTATATTAGGTACTTTCGAGTTTGTCGCTATGTTCATGGTCTGTACGCAACACCTTTACGAAAGGAGAGAGTTGTTATGGACAGGGCCCATTACCCCTGTTGTGGCTGGAGCCAGTTTAGGGGGCACATAAAGGCAGTCAGATGTATTGGACCTAGGGATAAATGAAGTTCTACCTTTTGCCAAAAAAACATAAGACACATTGTAATTGTTTTCATTCTGAAAATAGGTCATTGAAGATAATTCGGGAAGGAAATATGCTGGGGCCGTGCTATCTAAAGGACTATTTGTTTCTGTCCTGCCGAGCTCGCCACTTGTGGCCCATGGCACGAATCTTGCAGCACTTAGTGGCTTCAGCATAAAGAAGTTGTTTTTAATAGCCGTTTGGGGATCACTACAGCATTTGCCTCATTGGTTGAGATTTAGATCCCTATGTGACCAGTACCCAAGCTGTTTCAATGGGTATCTTAAACACATTGAAATAATGGTGGTTTCATTGGCTGAAACTGCCTCTGCTTTTATTGATGGTAAGTCTGTGATTTATCATTACATGTCCTTTATGCTGGATTCCATATTAATTGCAAGGAATAAGGGCCCAAATTTATCAAGCCCTGGATGGTGATAAAGTGCACGGTGATAAAGTACCAGCCAATCAGCTCCTCACTGCCATGTTACAGGCTGTGTTTAAAAAATGACAGTTGGGAGCTGATTGGTTGGTACTTTATCACCATGCTATTTATCACTCTCCAAGGGCCAAATGTAATAGAGTGAGAGTTTTAGAAAGTGAGAGATTTGGTAAGGTTTTTCAGGTTTTTTTTAAAGTGGCAATCATTTACACAGCAAAATCTTGCTGTGTAAATGATTGTATATAAAGGAAAAGAGGTGCAGGTGCATTATCTTACACTAGCTCGACCTGTAATAACCAGAGGCATTTAGCATAATCCTGGCCAGGGCTATGAGCTTACCCACCGCGCCAAGGTATCCTCTCATTGGGTAAGTCCCTAACATTAACTAAGGGGGTTCAGGTCCGGGGGGCAGGACACCCCAGAGCCACCCAGCCAGACAACCCCAGGGAACCGCAAGAGTGATACAAATAAAGGGTTAAAGTAGGAGCAGCTAATGCTGCACGTGTGAGTGATGTGAGGAGTAAATGATTGCCACTTTTAAAAAAAACGGCAAAACCTTACCAAATCTCTCACTTTCTGAAACTCTCACTCTATTACATTTGGCCCCTAGACTTGATAAATCTGGGCCAAGGTCCCTTGCAGAGAAGAGGTTACAGCTGAGCACTGCTAAGTATGACAAAAAGGAATCAGAAAAGAGGAGGCTTGATATTTGCAAAACACGTGGATATCAGCATAGGCACAGTTACCTGCTTTCATCTTTCTGAACAAGTACATATATGAGGTGGCGCAAGGGCAGACATGGAATATGAATAAATGTAGTGTTATTTGAGGAGGGAGCACAAATTAGCAGATAACAATTTGTGCACGGTACTATGGGGGAGAAGTTGCCCCATCAACCAATCAGCAGCTCTGTATCATTTTATAGTATGCAAATTATAGATGTTACTTCAGTGCTGATTGGTTGCCATGTGCAAGTTCTCCACTGGCTCACTTCTCCAATCTTATCACTGCTTAGTAAATGTCCCCCATGTCTCTTGTCCTGCCTTCATGTCTCAGTATTGGGTCTAACTACGGCAGAGCCATAACTAGACATTTTGGTGCCCTGTGCCAAAAAGAACATTGGTGCCCCCTTCATATTTATAACAGGGATGAAGGGGCGTGACTTCGCGGGGAAGGAGCGTGGCCACAGGATAGTACCAATACACATTACGCTGCACAGTAATGTCCATTATTCACAATACACCACACAGTAGGACCCCTTATACACATTTTGCCACACTAGAGCTCTTTCTTCTCATTCCTGAGATGTAATTAGTAATATACAGTGGGGACTGAAAGTTTGGACACCCCAGGCAAAAATTAATTTTAATGTGCAAAAAGAAGCCAAGGAAAGATGGAAAAATCTCCAAAAGGCATCAAATTACAGATTAGACATTCTTATAACATGTCAAAAAAAAGTTTGATTTTATTTCCATCATTTACACTTTCAAAAGAACAGAAAACAAAAAATGGCGTCTGCAAAAGTGTGGGCACCCTGCAGAGTTAATACCTTGTACTGCCCCCTTTGGCAAGTATCACAGCTTGTAAACGCTTTTTGTAGCCAGCCAAGAGTCTTTCAATTCTTGTTTGAGGTATCTTCGCCCATTCTTCCTTACAAAAGTCTTCCAGTTCTTTGAGATTCCTGGGCTGTCTGTGACGCACTGCTCTTTTAAGGTCTATCCATAGATTTTCAATTATGTTGAGGTCAGGAGATTGGGAAGGCCATGGCAAAACCTTCAGTTTACGCCTCTTGATGTAATACACCGTGGATTTTGAGGTGTGTTTAGGATCATTATCCATTTGTAGAAGCCAGCCTCTCTTTAACTTCATCTTTTTCAAAGATGGCATCAAGTTAGCATCCAAAATTTGCTGGAATCTTATTTAATCCATTTTTCCTTCTACTCGTGAAATGTTCCCTGTGCCACTGGCTGCAATACAACCCCAAAGCATGATTGATCCACCCCCATGCTTAACAGTTGGACAGAGGTTCTTTTCATTAAATTCTGTGCCCTTCCTTCTCCAAACGTACCTTTGCTCATTCCGGCCAAAAAGTTTGATTTTAACCTCATCGGTCCACAGAACTTTATTCCAAAATGCATCAGGCTTGTCTATATGTTCATTTGCAAACTTCAAACGCTGATTTTTGTGGTGAGGACGTAGAAGACGTTTTCTTCTGATGACTCTTCCATGAAGACCATATTTGTACAAGTATCTCTTTATAGTGGAATAGTGTACCACAACTCCAGTGTCTGCCAGATCTTCCTGGAGGGATCGTGCAGTCAAACGTGGATTTTGACTTGCTTTTCTCACAATCCTGCGAGCTGTTCTGTCTGATATTTTTCTTGGTCTTCCAGATCTTGCTTTAACTTCCACTGTTCCTGATGACTGCCATTTCTTAATTACATTCCGAACAGAGGATATGGGCATCTGATAACGCTTTGCTATCTTCTTATAGCCTTCTCCTGCTTTGTGAGCGTCAACTATTCTCAGTTTCAGTGTTCTACACAACTGCTTAGAGGAACCCATGGTGCTGATTGTTGGAGCAAGGTCAGATGAGTCTGGGCTTTTAAAACCTTTGAGATTGACATCACCTGGTCTTTCCAGATGATGATTGAGAACAATCCATGACACTGCCAGGTCTCAGCTGTCCAAAGGGGGCAGTACAAGGTATTAACTCTGCAGGGTGCCCAAACTTTTGAAGACGCCATTTTTTGTTTTCTGTTCTTTTGAAAGTGTAAATGATGGAAATAAAATCAAACTTTTTTTGACATGTTATAAGAATGTCTAATCTGTAATTTGATGCCTTTTGGAGATTTTTCCATCTTTCCTTGGCTTCTTTTTGCACATTAAAATGAATTTTTGCCTGGGGTACCCAAACTTTCAATCCCCACTGTACATCGCAGTGGGTGCTCGGCGGGTTAAGCAGACGTTCGACTCCCACGGTAACACAAGAGTATTCTGTAAATCTGCACCTCCCTCTCACACAACAGCACATTTCATATTGATTACCACACATTACCTGTTCTATTCTCACCGCGCTGACGATGATCTCGGTGACTCTCTGTTGGGTGGGTTTGTTCACCAAGTAATGAAACATCAAACATGCAAAATCACAGTGAAGACCCTGCAGATCCACAATGACACGTATTTTAGCTATAGCATACACTGTACCTATTAAAAATGTGAACAACATAGGCTGAACTTCTAAGACATGCAAATAGCATAGGCTAAACTTACAGTTTAATTGTTTTCTCGTTCTATTTAGAAATGTAAAAAAAAAACATGATTGGTTGCTATGGGTTACAGCATTTTTGTGCGCCTGTCTATATAACTTGGTGCAGCATTAACTCGCATATATAGTGGCAGATGCTCAATTAGCTTAGTGATATCATTCAGGTGATTGAAAGGGAAGGGTATTTCTAAGCAAGAAAAACAGGCATTTTGTATCCCCCAGCACCCTGAATGATCACAGTAACCAGATTTAAATTTCACACAATATTAGAATTCAGAGAACTCGGTTACATATATTTGCGCAAATGTATGAATGAGCCCCAAAGCTGCGTCAAGGCCTCTCTGTATATTTGGGGTCCCTAGCGCTATATCTAGGTGCAGGGTGTGGCACCCCAAAAAATCAGCATAAGCCAGAAAGCCCAGGGCAGCATACCAGTGAAAAAACTATAATGTTAATAAATTAGTATTTAGGAAGCCGAAGCTATAAAGAAAGTGATACAAAAATTAGATGTAATTAAGCGTTAATAGAATGTAAGGGTATGCCACACTGAAGCCATCCAGCTCAGCCAGTCCAGGGGCACCCCACCCCACACCTCCATTACCCCACTAACACTATTTCTTCATTTTAATTCCATCTAATTTTTGTATCACTTTCTTTATAGCTTCGGCTTCCTAACACTAATTTATTAACAGTATAGTTTTTTTCACTGGTATGCTGCCCTGGGCTTTCTGGCTTATGCTGATTTTTTGGGGCGCCACACCCTGCACCTAGATATACTGTAGCGCTAGGGACCCCAAATATACAGAGAGGCCTTGATGAGGCTTTGCGGCTTATTCATACATTTGCGCAAGTATATTTAACCGAGATCTCTGAATTCTAATATTGTGTGGGATTTAAATCTGGTTACTGTTATCATTCACGGTGCTGGGGGGAACAAAATGCCTGTTTTTCTTGCTGCAGCAACTCATCTGGATTCTAAGCTAAGTCAAAATATTGCCCTGCATCAGAGATTTGTGGCAAGAAAACATTTGCTAGAGATCATTAAATATAACAATATCTTACTTTCTCTCCCCTCATTCTGTGGGTTCTGCAACAGATCAGATGACCCAAGCAGGAGATCCTCTCACCTACTGGGGGTGGGATTTTATCAAACGGCCGCTGTGCTGATAATGCAATGACAGAGGTTCTACAGCTTAGGCCAACTGTACAGAGCCAATGTGGCAAATTTTCTAAGGAAGGGGAAATTATCCCTGAAACGCATTATTGAAGAACTAACAGCCGGGCAGGCCGGTTACATATCACAGCGCACAATGCCTTGTGACACTACCACACTGCAAGTGCATAATGGGTCACATTCTGAAGTGTACGCAAGTCCAAGTGGGCACCTGCATATATCCTCAAACTGGGCTTGTGCAATCTAGTCGCAGACTATGGGCTCAATTTAGACCTGATCGTTGCTGTGCGTTTTTGCACAGCAGACAATTATCCATAGACTGCGCATGCGTATGCACCGCAATGCGCACGCGCATCGGCAGACACCAACAGGCATCGCCGGACAGCGACAGGCTGGTACGAAAATTTCAATCACACAGCCATTCGCATGCTGATAGACAGGAAGAGGCCATTTGTGGGTGGTAAGTGACCATTTTGTGGGAGTGTCAGGGAAAACGCAGGCGTTCTCAAGCGTGTTCAGGGAGGGTGTGTGACGTCAGCTCCGGTCCGATCAGCCTGTTCTCATCGCACTGTAGGAGTAGGTCCTGGGCTGCGCACAGACTGCACACAGTGGAAAAACCATTCGATGGTGAGTGAGGTGCGAAGGGATTTGCAGTTGTCCGCTGACTAAGGGCCATTTTTAGCAGCTCGCCGTGCACACGCAAACGCACACTTGCACGGGTGAACTTACACTCCCCTGGGGCGGCGACTATCTGAATGAAGGACAGCAAAATTAGCAGCCCAGCGATCAGTTCTGAATCGCCCCCTACGCACGGGCCATGACATACATACGCACACAGACAAATTGGAAGTGCAGGTGGATTGATCTGTTCCTTGGCGGAATTCTCTTTGCATTAAATGGACAATTCTGGTGTGGACTAGCGGAACGGATCCATCTTGTTGGAGTGACATGGGTGTGGAGCATGCAAACGGCATGGAGCATGGGACGACTGTTTATGACAGGTCTTTTGCACCCAGCATGGAGTGGGTGTACGTCATGATACTAAAGATGACTGGCGGGCTCTGCATGAAAATTTACTAGCACCATAAACAGACCCTCCAACATGACCCCTGCCACCCGGTATACAATGATCTGCTCCCAGACATCCCCCCCTAATTTATGACTGTGCTGGTCTAGGGGATTGATGAGAAGGGTGCTCCTAATATAGGACAGCAATCATAAATTATGGGGGGGAGTCCAGGAGACGAGCGGTCATGTTGGAGGATGTGCATTTATAAACCAAGGTGAAGTCTTGTTCTAGGAATATTTTTACAGAGTCGCCTTTAAGTGCCTAAATAAAAATGTATGTTTAGAGTCACTTCCATGTGTCAGGGGTAAGATGTCACATGCGGACGTGACCTTACCTCATCCCGGCTGATCAGCTCATTGGAGAAGGTGAGACCAGGCATCAGACCTCTCTTCTTCAGCCAGAAAATAGCAGCAAACGATCCAGAGAAGAAGATTCCTTCAACAGCAGCGAACGCCACGACTCTCTCTCCTGTCATTAATGCAATAACAATTCTTACTCCACATCGGGAAGCCCCGCCTCTGTTCCACAC
This sequence comes from Pseudophryne corroboree, assembly GCF_028390025.1. Classification (NCBI taxonomy): domain Eukaryota; kingdom Metazoa; phylum Chordata; class Amphibia; order Anura; family Myobatrachidae; genus Pseudophryne; species Pseudophryne corroboree. The sequence continues at coordinate 765,319,342 of NC_086448.1, forward strand.
AAACCCGGCTGTAAGTTACATGTAGGGATGCTGCTACTGTAGGGGTAGCTACACTAGAGCGACTTCCCAAGCCGAAATCCAGGACATCACTGTGATATAATAAAAACCATGTGCTCTCCTTCCTTTTGGTGGGGCACATATGTGAAACGATTGCCAAGAACCCACTTATACTAAGGGGTAACATAATTTCCTATAACTTGCAGGCAGCAGCGGGATTTCAGCGATTCAGCCGATAGATCTAAAGCAGAAATATTTTAAAAGGCGAAACCAGGTTACGTTATTTTCACTTTAAATCTAGCAGCTAAATTGTCAAAATCCTGCAGCTCCCTGCAACTCACCCATTATTACTTTTACCCATAAGATCTGATATCTTGGGCATCTTGATAAAAAATACACACACACACACACACACACACACACACACACACACACACATATAATACTGCTAGTACATGCATGATAATGTACCAGATTAGTGACAGCAATGCACTGTAGAGAATACACCATAGTCGTGTGCAGTATTATGTAACATATGTATAATTCACTGTCTGGAACCTGATCCCTAGAGGAGGAGGTGGACTCTCAGGCAGTTGGGTCAACTAGGGGTTTCCCCTGTGCCCCTGTGAGCCAGTTTAACTCTGTACAGATACAACAAGCATTAACTGGGTACCACATGCATCACTGTTTCACCTTCACTATGCTGACAGCACATAAAAAACATTAAATTGTTTGGTTGTAGTAACACTACTGGCCACTTGGTGGACTCTTACCACACACTGCTAAATTGCATTCATTCATCAGATTCCTATTCCACTATTTCCAGAAAACTTTGGAATAACTAAAAAAAAAAAAATGGACAACCCCTTATATAGCATGAGCAAGGATGTGGGGTCCATTTGCTAGAGAGGAAACCAGCACCAGGATAGAAAGTTTGGTACACAGTATGGGATAGATGCAATTACTGTGGGTTGTACTGCACAGACTCTTATTCCAGTTATTCCGCAGTCTCAATTAGAGACCCGAGATCAACCCACGAACATCTCCGAGGCAGCAGTTGGATTTCTGCTCACAACTTGGGCATATCACGGATCTCTATGACTAGCTCCTCAAATATTAACCGGCAGAAGAGACTGGATAGCAGCCTGCATATCCTTTGTTCCATTCAGCAATCTGTTATCCCACACTCACTGGACCTCTCTTTTAGTGGGAATTATCCCAGGCAGGCTGCATAGCCCTGGAATTTATGTCAGTCTTCCCATTAATTTCAATCGGCATTCTAGCAATTGATCAATTGCTTCAACATGACATCTGGTGGTAGAAAAAGGGTACTGCATATAAAACAAATTGAGACACTCAACACTAAAACTAAAGGTGTTGTTCATTAAGCCTGTGCAGAAGGTGACGCATTTTGAATCTGAAATCTGCATAAATCAATACACATAATGAAAGCAATCAGCAGATGCACAATGCCAATATGCACTGGCCTGGCACTGACGGGCTACTGAATTCAAGTGTCTGCAATGGAACCATACTTGATCAGATTTTATATATTAAAAATCAGATTTTATATATTAAAGTGTAATTACTGCTATGTTACACTAGGAGGCGCTTGTTTCTCTCTTGCCTCGACTCAGGTTCTTTTTCAAGAACCCTTTTACACCAAACGTCGACACGGGTAGACCCGGCAATAACCTTAGTTACTGAGGCAGTGGAAAAGAGGTATTCGTGTCCAGATATCAGGAAATTCAAATCACATATTTATCATTTATTTCAGCATATGCATTCAACTAAAAATTTTAAAAAATAGTCTACAGCTCATGCGCATATTGCCAGGAAAATGGTGCCGTGGCCATTTTCTCAGAGATTTTCCTGCTGAGCATGCGTGAAACACCAGGAAAATGGTGCCACGCCATTTTCCCAGTGATTTCAGCAGCGCTGCTGCTGCGCCAAGGGTAAGTATTAAAAAATAGGATTTTAATACCTACTGGTAAATCCTTTTCTCTTAGTCCGTAGAGGATGCTGGGGTCACCATTAGAACCATGGGGTATAGACGGGATCCGCAGGAGACATAGGCACTTTAAGACTTTGAAAGGGTGTGAACTGGCTCTTCCCTCTATGCCCCTCCTCCAGACTCCAGTTATAGGAACTGTGCCCAGGGAGACGGACATTTCGAGGAAAGTATTTATTGTTAAACTAAGGTGAGATTCATACCAGCTCACACCTCAAGCATGCCACACAACGTGGCATTCAACAGAACACAAGCCAACGGCATGAACAATTGCAGCAACATGCTGACAATAAACGTAACACAACATGTGTGTAACTACAACTAATAACTGCAGAAACAGTACGCACTGGGACGGGCGCCCAGCATCCTCTACGGACTAAGAGAAAAGGATTTACCAGTAGATATTAAAATGCTATTTTCTCATACGTCCTAGAGGATGCTGGGGTCACCATTAGAACCATGGGGTTATACCAAAGCTCTAAAACGGGCGGGAGAGTGCGGATGACTCTGCAGCACCGACTGACCGAACTTAAGGTCCTCATCGGCCAAGGTGTCAAACTTGTAGAACTTTGCAAATGTGTTTGACCCCGACCAAGTAGCTGCTCGGCAAAGTTGCAATGCCGAGACCCCCCGGGCAGCCGCACAGGATGAACCCACCTTTCTCGTAGAATGGGCCTTCACCGATTCCAGTAATGGCAATCCAGCCGTGGAATGAGCATGCTGAATCGTGTTACAGATCCAGCGTGCAATGGTCTGCTTGGAAGCAGGACACCCAACCTTGTTGGGAGAATACAGGACAAACAGAGCCTCTGTTTTCCTAATCTGAGCCGTTCTGGCGACATAAATCTTCAAAGCTCTGACCAGATCAGAGATTTTGACTCAGCGAAGGCGTCAGTAGCCACAGGCACCACAATAGGTTGGTTCATGTGGAAAGAGGAAACCCCCTTCGGTAGAAATTGTTGACGTGTCCTCAATCCAGCTCTTTCTTCATGGATGATCAAATAAGGGCTCTTGTGAGACAAGGCCGCTAACTCAGACACCCGCCTTGCAGATGCCAAGGCCAACAGGATGACCACTTTCCAAGTGAGGAATTTCAACTCCACCTTCCGTAAAGGTTCAAGCCAATGTGATTGAAGGAACTGCAACACCACATTAAGGTCCCATGGTGCCACTGGAGGCACAAATAGAGGTTGGATGTGCAACACGCCTTTCACGAAAGTCTGAACTTCTGGAAGGGAGGCCAATTGTTTCTGAAAGAAAACTGATAAGGCTGAAATCTGTACCTTAATTGAGCCCAATTTTAGGCCCGCATCCACACCTGCTTGTAGAAAATGGAGAAAACGTCCTAGCTGAAACTCTTCCGTAGGAGCCTTCTTGGATTCACACCAAGAAACATATTTTCTCCAAATACGGTGGTAATGTTTAGATGTTACCCCTTTCCTGGCCTGAATAAGTGTGGGAATGACTTCACTGGGAATACTCTTACGGGCTAGGATTTTGCGCTCAACTGCCACGCCTTCAAACGTAGCCGTGGTAAGTCCTGATACACGCACGGCCCCTGGTGTAACAGGTCCTCGCGCAGAAGAAGAGGCCAGGGATCTCCTATGAGTAATTCCTGAAGATCTGGATACCAAGCCCTCCTTGGTCAGTCTGGGACAATGAGGATCGCCCGGATCTTTGTTCTTCTTATGATCTTTAGAACTTTTGGAATGAGAGGAAGTGGAGGGAATACATACACCGACTGAAACACCCACGGTGTCACCAGAGCATTCACTGCGATTGCTTGAGGGTCCCTTGACCTGGAACAATATCTCTGAAGCTTCTTGTTGAGATGAGAAGCCATTGTGTCTACTTGAGGAACTCCCAATGACCTGTCACCTCTGCAAAGACTTCTTGGTGGAGGCCCCACTCTCCTGGATGGAGATCGTGTCTGCTGAGGAAGTCTGCTTCCCAGTTGTCCACTCCTGGAATGAAGATCGCTGACAGAGCGCTTGTATGCTTTTCCGCCCAGCGGAAAATCCTTGTGGCTTCTGCCATTGCCGCTCTGCTTTTCGTTCCGCCCTGGCGGTTTATGTACGCTACTGCTGTTACATTGTCCGACTGGATCAGTACAGGCAGATCTCGGAGAAGATGTTCGCTTGCAGAAGGCCGTTGTAAATGGCCCTTAACTCCAGAACATTTATGTTGAGACAAGTTTCCTGACTTGACCATCTTCCTTGGAAGTTTTCTCCCATTGTGACTGCCCCCCAGCCTCGGAGGCTTGCATCCGTGGTCACTAGGATCCAGTCCTGTATCCAGAACCTGCGCCCCTCTAGGAGGTGAGAGCTGTGCAGCCACCACAGGAGTGATATCCTGGTCTTGGAAGACAGGATTATCCTCCGGTGCATGTGTAGGTGGGACCCGGACCACTTGTCCAACAGGTCCCACTGGAACACTCTGGCATGGAACCTGCCAAACTGAATGGCCTCGTAGGCTGCAACCATCTTCCCCAGCAACCGAATGCATTGATGGATTGACACTCTTGCTGGTTTCAGAATTTGTTTGACCAGACTCTGAAGTTCCAGAGCCTTTTCCACTGGAAGAAAAACTCTCTGTAGTTCTGTGTCCAATATCATTCCCAAAAACGACAACCGCGTCGTCGGAATCAACTGTGATTTTGGCAAGTTTAGGAGCCAACCATGTTGTTGAAGAACTGTCAGGGAGAGTGCAACGTTTCGCACCAACTGGTCCCTGGATCTCGCCTTTATCAGGAGATCGTCCAAGTATGGGATAATTGTGACTCCTTGCTTGCGAAGGAGAACAATCATCTCCGCCATCACTTTGGTGAAAATCCTCGGAGACGTGGATAGACCAAACGGCAACGTTTGAAATTGGTAATGACAATCCTGAATTGCAAACCTCAGGTAAGCCTAATGCGGAGGATAAATGGGAACATGTAAGTAGGCATCCTTTATGCCCACCGACATCGTAAAATCCCCTTCCTCCAGACTGGAGATCACTGCTCGGAGAGACTCCATCTTGAATTTGAATTTCTTTAGGTAGAAATTTAGGGATTTCAGGTTTAGGATTGGTCTGACCGAGCCATCCGGCTTCGGGACCACAAACAGGCTCGAAAAAAAGCCTTCTCCCTGTTGTGACTGGGGAACCCTGACGATAACTTGATTTTGACACAACTTTTGTATTGCGTCGCAAACTACCTTCCTGTCCGGAAGAGACGCTGGTAAGGCCGATTTGAAAAAAACGAAGAGGGTGAACGTCTTGAACCTCCAGCTTGTACCCTTGGGATACTATTTGTAAAACCCATGGGTCTAGGTCCGAACGAACCCAAAACTGTCTGAAGAGTTTGAGAGGTGCCCCCACCGGTGCGGACTCCCGCATAGGAGCCCCAACGTCATGCGGTGGAATTGGCAGAAGCCTGGGAGGACCGTTTACCTCTTCCCCTTCCTCTAGTAGCAAGGAAGGAAGAACCTCGGCCCTTTCTGTATTTATTGGGCCGAAAGGACTGCATCTGATAGTGGTGCGTTTTCTTTTGTTGTGGAGGAACATAAGGTAAAAAGGATGACTTACCCGCGGTAGCTGTAGACACCAAATCATCAAGGCCGTCATCAAATAAGGCCTTGCCTTTGTATGGTAGAGATTCCATACTTTTCTTGGAATCAGCATCAGCATTCCATTGGTGTATCCACAACGCTCGTCTAGCTGAGACTGCCATGGCATTGGCCTTAGATCCCAAAAGACCCATATCTCTCGCAGCTTCCTTAAGGTATGCTGCAGCGTCCTTGATATAACCCAGCGTTTTTTGGGAATCTGAAACTTTTAGTCAGGAGCTTCCCAGAGTTTTTCAAATAGCGTGTTCAGTTCATGAGAGGGAGGAAACGTTACCTCAGGTTTCCTTTCCTTATATATACAGACCCTTTTATCAGGGACAGCCGGGTCCTCAGTGATATGTAGTACCTCTTTAACCGCCACAATCATGTACTGAATGCTTTTTGCCAATTTTGGATCTAATCTGGAATCGCTATAGTTGACACTGGAATCAGAATCCGTGTCGGTATCAGTGTCTGCCAAGTGGGCCAGCATACATTTCTGTGACCCTGAGGGGCCCTAACTTTGCAATAACATATCTTCTACAGATTTCTTCCATGCCTGGGTCTGAGGCTCAGACTTATCTAGCCTCTTACTAATAAGAGCCACATTAGCATTCAAGGCGTTCAACACATGTACCCAATCAGGCGTCGGCGGTGCCGACATGTTCACCCCCACAGCCGTTTGTGTCCCTAATACAGCCTTCTCCTGGGAAGAGCCTTCAGCCTCAGACATGTCGACACACGTGCACCCAACACCCACAGACACACCGGGCATATAGGGGACAGACCCACAGTAAAGCCTGTCAGAGAGACACAGAGGGGATTTGCCAGCTCACACCCCAGCGCCCAATCAGCGGTTCTGAAGCGCCCAGTAAATGCCCCAGACCTATAGCGCGCTTTTTATATAAAGTATATTGCACCAAATTTAGCCAGTGCCCCCCCCCCCCCCCCCCCCCCCCCGCGCCCTGCACCCTGTAGTGCTGCATGTATGTGGGAGCTTGGCGCGCAGCGTCCGCACGCCTTCGGTACCTCAGATAAATGCCGTCACTGAAGTCTTCTTTTCTTCATCTACTCACCTGTCTTCTGACTTCTGGCTCTGTAAGGGGGTTACGGCAGGCTGCGGGAGTGAGCATCTGAGCGTACCCAGCGATCAAACCCTCAGGAGCTAATGGTGTCCTGTAGCCAGAAGCAGAGCCCTTAAACTCACTGGAAGTGGGTCATACTCCTCTCCCCTAGGTCCCACGAAGCAGGGAGGTTGTTGCCAGCAGCCTCCCTGAACATAAAAAACCTAACAAAAAGTATTTTTCCAGAGAAACTCAGTAGAGCTCCCTGTAGTGCGTCCAGTCTCACTGGGCACAATTCTAAAACTGGAGGAGGGGCATAGAGGGAGGAGCCAGTTCACGCCCTTTCAAAGACTTAAAGTGCCCATGTCTCCTGCGGATCCCGTCTATACCCCATGGTTCTAATGGTGACCCCAGCATCCTCTAGGACGTATGAGAAATTATGGGTGCAGGGTGTGCGGTGTGGATCCCCTGGACCCCTGTGCACTGCACACACTGCACCCATTATAAATACGCCAGTGGGCTGATGTGAATGACCGAATATTCTTTGTAAGGGTGTGTACACACGGTGAGAGATTTTCTTTCGATTTGGACTATATAGTCAAAATCGCAAGAAAAGTTAGTGCAGATCGCAAGGTGAAAGTCACCTTGCGATCCCGATTCGATCCCGATGCGCGGTCCCGCCAGGTCGGCATCGCAAGAAAAGATAGACTGTGCAGGCAAGTCAATCCTTGCTAGTTCGGTGTACTATCTAGTTCATCTCACATGTCAGTGACATCTCACATAAGCCAAAATCTCACATAAGCCAAAATCGTAAGCACACATAGTCCATATCTCAAGAAAAATTAGTCAAAATCTGTGCTATCTGGGCTCCGGGGAGTTCAAGGGAAATCGCAAGTGAAAATCGGGCATAGCAAGGATCTCACCGTGTGTACACACCCTAAAGCCCTGCAGAATATGTGCGCTATATAAATAACTGGAAACAATAATAAACAATTAGTGTGCGCTATATAAATAACTGGTAATAACAATAAATAGAAAACACATTGCGTAATCCTATTCTAAAAGGCAAAATAACCACAATCAAAGGTCAAGAAATTAACAAGCAAGATAAAAAACAGAATTGCGCTTATCTAATAAAGATGACCAATCACCAAAGGTAACTCAGCACAATGATAGAACTGGATTACGACGTGTGCATGCTAGTGTCTGTGTATTTATTTATTTGAGCCCTGATAGCTAATGATTATGCAATGAGTGTAGCCATACTGTTGAACAGTGATTTGCTGGTGATTGATTTGTACACAGCTTATCAAAATGTGCTTCTTGAGGGCACCCCATGGACACGACCTGGTCTGCTCTACACTTACTGACATATAAGGCTTTCTTCTACAATAATCAGCTGGTTTTTAGGTTTAAAATGTATATGTAACACTACCATATAAATAGTTCTGTTCAGCTTTACAAGATCAGGCTCATTTGAAGTGGCACAGTACCCCCAGCTCTCGCAGGTCCATACATACCAAAGGAAGCTGTCCTATCGGATATCCAGCGCAAGGCCCAATCGGCTTTCTTCCTTACACACGGCATAGTTTCTATTGCATTAAATAAGAAATTCCTGGAAGAAAAATCAAGTAAAATGTCACTAATTTTGTACTTATATTCAATATGCTCCTGTCTAATACCCCTTACAGTGCATGGTGGTCATTCAGAGTTGTTCGCTCGTTGCCGTTTTTCGCAACAGAGCGATTAGGTAGAAAATGCGCATGCGCATGGTACGCAGCGCGCATGCGCTTAGTTATTTAACACAAAACTTAGTAGAATTACACAGGCTCGAGCGACGTTTTTGCACGGAGATTTCCTGGCCTCTGCAACGGGTGGCTTGCGCATCCCTATGGGTGCTGCAAGCTGCACAATGGTGCCGGGGAAGATCAGATACCGCGTCCTTGGACATAGCTCGGATCAGTAATGCAGCAGAGGGCGTGGCGCTTGCTGCTGCTGCATTACCATATTAGTGCTATCGCTGCTGCAGCTATTCCAACCACATCTGAATCAGGCACATTGTGCAAACATGAAGGGATAATTTGTGAATAAACCCTCTGTGCGTGCGCCATTGCTAATCCATCATCGTGCATGTGCGCACTGCAGCTTTAGCGCAAGCGCAGTAGCAAAACATCGCTCCACTTCGTTCCGGAGTCGACATCGTCTGCACCATGTTTCCCTGTATATGCAGCATTTATGACAAGCTATATAGCTGTTCTATACACATGATCTCAGATGCTAACCACTGTGCCACCATGCTGAAACATTTTTAGATTGACTTTCTATAGCCAAGGCATATATCACTGGAGCCCTCCATACCGTCTCTGGGTGTCCTTAATATAGGTCTCGATGAGCAGGCTGTACATTTCCGAATGGATGTTCTCAATGACAATCTGGAAGCCATAAAAGCAGCGGGCTTCTGGGATCTGCACCTCCTGACTGAAGCGCTCCACCTGAGGAGGTACCAATCGCAGAAAGGCTTAGGGGCAATAGTAAGGACTACAGAGCACTGATTCCTATGGATTCTGAGATGCATGCCAAGCCGATTTTTCCGCAGTTGCGTAATTACCGGCACTGCGCATGTGCTGGCCTTGCTACGGCAGTCGCAGTGAGGATTTATTCGCAAAGTGATTGGCAGACAGGAACCATTTGGGAGCGGTTACGGAGAGCAGTGGCAAAAACACAGGCGTGCCGTGACCGTTTTTGTATCGTGTCTCAGTCTGCGACTGCGATCTCGAATGCAGCTGCAAAGGCCCCAGCATCTTACGTTCTGTGGCCGTACGGCTACTCGGAACTTCGATGATCAGCTGATCTATGACAGACGCTGCATTTCTGTACGCAGTGGCTGGGACTCGCAAGGCCACCGGTTGGGTGTCTTCGCACAAATCCAGATGCCTGCAGCATTTGCATATTATCGCTGAGTACATACTCACAGCTGCGGTAGCATCAGCATACATCTATGAATCAGGCCCAATGTATCTCTGAAGTGGAATCTTGTAGCCCCACTATCATCCCAAAAACTTTTTTTTTACCAGGCTGCCAATTACAGCTTGCCCATTGATGTATATGGAGCTGCGCCGCCCCATACACTTCAGTGGTGAGAACTGCTAAATTGAAACCTATGTAAACCACATGAGTCACCTCTATTGACCTTGTGGTTAGAGATGGAGACCACAAGGTCAACAGAGGTGACCCTTGTGGTTTACATAGGATTCAATGGAAAACAGCAAAAACAAAAAGGAGGCTGCGCTAGGGTGCACCAATAGAATAAACAATGTACCCGAGCGATTTAAGTACTCTAATTATACAATTTATTATTGCAAAAAAAAGTATATTAAAAATGAGTAAAGCATAAAACTGCATGCATGTCACTTATATTTAAAAGTATGAATTCGGATATTAGGATATTATTACCCAATAGGTCAGGAACTGAGTAATACGTGGTTGAAGGAGTCCGTTCCAATAATGTTCCCCTGTGCCAAAAGAACTTATCCAAGCAACAATTGGGGTCATTCCGAGTTGATCGTAGCTGTGCTAAATTTAGCACAGCTACGATCATGTTCCCTGACATGCGGGGGGACGCCCAGCACAGGGCTAGTCCGCCCCGCATGTCAGTGCCGCCCCCCCCCCACACACACACACACACAAATACAAAAGTATCGCACAGCGACGATGCCTTTCTATTTGAGGAGTAACTCCCGGCCAGCGCAGCACCTGCGGCTGGCCGGGAGTGAATTGTCGCTGCCGCTGGCCGCAGCGGCTGCGTGAGACGTCATGCAGCCGCCGCGGCCCGTTGGCCGGACTGCTCCCCCTAAACGGCGGCTTAACGCCGCCATTCAGCCCCCTCCCGCCCAGCGACCGCCTCTGTCTCAGAGGCGATCGCTAGGCAACGAAAGCTGCCATGCGCCGGCGCACTGCAGCGCATGCGCAGTTCCGACCCGAACGCTGCGACAAACTGCAGCGAGCGATGGGGTCGGAATGACCCCCAATATTCCTGGAAATGAGTGAGAGTCCAGTGGGAGGTAAGCAGTTCCTTAGTACGAGCTCCTCATGCAGCACGGTATAGATAGTCCTCCTATAAGCAGATAACTGGGTGGATTCCTCTCCAAGGCTTGGTCGATAGCGTAGAATAATCTGGGGATGGTCCGGTCCTCTACTCCTATGTTCCTGACTGTAGTATGTGAACACATAGGTGTTGTAGGGCCTGACATGCGAGGCGGACTAGCCCTGTGCTGGGCGTCCCCCCGCATGTCAGAGAATCTGAACGCAGATGTGCTAAATTTAGCGCATCTACGATCAGGTCTGAATCACCCCCTCAGTCAATTTGGCTTAAGGACTGAAGCATGGATATCCTTAAAACCTGGACTGTAATGGCAGAGCTGGGAAACACTAGTTATGTTGTTTTACAATCTTATATTTTGATATTACTACATTATGGTTGTACAGCTTTCCCATCCAAAAACACATCCAAATCTCAGGACTGCACATCACGGACGCCCATTTACATACCAGATTCTCGTTAACGATGCCGTCGCTAGCGGCAAAGAAAGCCAGTATGTGGGATATAAAATGCTTCTCATCCGCTTTCAGCTTCTCCCAGTGAGGAAGATCCTTCGCTAAGTCCACCTAATACAGAGAAGATACTCCGTTATTTCAAAGCTAAAGGTGAAGTAAAGCCAGCATTGTGCAGTAATGTATACCAAAGTCTGTGTACTACTGAGCTGAATCATTTACATGAAATGACCGGTGTCCGCCTGGCTCTCTGTCGCTACTGTGCAGCAGTCTGTCATGTTAGGAGGGAGGTGCTTCTCTAACCAAACACAAAAGAAAGACTGACAGATAGGCAGACTTGCTTGGCGGAAATGAGCAGTGCTGATTGGTTGATTTATACGCAGGGGCGGGGTCAGTGATGTCAAGGGGGTGTGAGTTGTCTAAGTGGAGTGGGGCAGGTAAACCTACGGATGACGTGGTAAGCCTGGCACCTAATGTTTTCCGACTGGGTGACTAAAGTAATAGATAAAGGAGGGGGGGGGGGGGGGGGGGACACGACTTTAATAAGGCTTTTGACACTGTTCCACATCACAGACTGGATACTAAGATGGTTGAATGGATAAGATCTTGGTTGCAGGATAGGAAACAGAGGGAAGGCGATCACGAGACCGGCTGTCAAGATCCCGGTGGTCACAATCCCGACGCCACAAGCTTTTCTCCCTCCACAACACCCTTAGAGAGAGAATATAACCGTGCCTGCAGGGTGGCGCGCGCAGCGAGCCCGCAAGGGGCTTTCTAGTGCTCGCCCCACTGCCGGCATACTGGTGGCCGGGATCCCGCTGTCGGGATCATGACAGCCGGGATCCCGGCCATTGGTATAACGTTTGTTTTCCAAACAGAGAGTTGTAGTAAATGGAGTGCAGTCACAGGAGGGAAATGTTACCAGTGGAGTACCCCAGGGATCTGTACTTGGACCAGTGCTTTTTAATTGGTGACATTGCAAATGGTATTGGAAGGAAAGTATGCCTTTTTGCAGATGAAATAAATTTATACAACAGGGTAGACACACCAGGTGGGGTAAAATAAATGATGGAGGATCTATGTAGACTAGAGGAGTGGTCAATAGTGTGACAATTACAGTTTAATGCCAAAACATGTAAAATCATGCACTTGGGTCTCAAAAATCCAAAGGCTAAATATAGTATTAATGGCACTATACTGGAAACTACTGAGGAGGAAAGGGATCTAGGAGTCACTATTTCAGATGACTTAAAGGCAGGTAAGCAATGTAAGAAAGCAATGAGGAAGGCTAGTCAGATGCTTGGCTGCATTGGGAGAGGAATCAGCAACAGAAAGAAAGAAGTAATAATTCCACTGTATAGGTCATTGGTACGGCCTCATCTAGAATACTGTGTTCAGTTCTGGAGACCACATCCCCAGAAGGGTATACGTTCTCTAGGTCGACCACACTTAGGTCGACAGTCATTAAGTTGACCACTATTGGTCGACATGCATTAGGTTGACAGGGTTTCTAGGTCGACATGACAAAAGGTCGACGTGAGTTTTTCACAAGTTTTTTATTTTTTTTAACTTTTCATACTTTACGATCCACGTGGACTACAATTGGCAACGGTAACCTTGCCTGCTCGCCATGCGAGGGGACATGGTGCACTAATTGGGGTTCCCGGTCACTCTGCGAAGAAAATGACACAATTTTATTTTAAACCCTCATGTCTACCTTTTGTCATGTCGACCTTGCTCATGTCGACCTAATGCTTGTGTCAGCCTATTTTGGGTGCTGACTTAGTTACCGTCGACTAATAGTGGTTGACCTAGACACTGTCAACCTACAGTAAGTGTGGTCGACCCAAACCCTCCAGAAGGACATTAATACATTAGAGACTGTACAAATGAGGGCAACTAAAATGGTGCATGGCCTACATCACAAAACATACCCAGAAAGACTAAAAAAATCCCAATATGTATAGTTTGGAGCAGAGAAGGAAAAGGGGGGACATGATAGAAACTTTCAAATATATCAGGGGTTTTAACAAAGTCCAGGAAACATTCTTCAAATTAAGAGAAGTATTAGAACTCGAGGACATGCACTGAGACTGGAGGGAGCTAGGTTCAGGGGAAACTTGAGGAAAAATAGGATTTTAATTACCTACCGGTAAATCCTTTTCTCGTAGTCTGTAGAGGATACTGGGGTCCACATTAGTACCATGGGGTATAGACGGGTCTGCTAGTAGAGCTTGAGCACTTTAAGAAATCAATAGTGTGCACTGGCTGCTCCCTCTATGCCCCTCCTACCAGACTCAGTCTAGAAACTGTGCCAGAGGAGACGGACATATCCTGAGGAAGGATGTAACTGAACAGTGGTGAGATTCGAACCAGCACACACAAAACAAGAGGAAAGCCATGCTAACCAACTTGGACAGGAACAGCATCAGCTGAACCAACAACATTACTTAACAAAGTAACAGTGCAGATAAAACGAAGCACTGGGTTGGCGGCCAGTATCCTCTACGGACTACGAGGAAAGGATTTACCGGTAGGTAATTAAAATCCTATTTTCTCTTACGCCCTAGAGGATACTGGGGTCCATATTATTACCATGGGGATGTACCAAAGCTCCCAAACCGAGTGGGACAGTGCTGAGGTTCCTGTAGAACTGATTGACCAAACTGAAGATCCTCAGAGGCCAAAGCATCGAACTTGTAGAACTTAGCAAACGTGTTTGAACCCGACCAAGTAGCTGATCTGCAGAGCTGTAAAGCCGAGACACTCCAGGCAGCCGCCCAGGAAGAACCCACCAACCTAGTAGAGTGGGCTTGTACTTTAGGAATAGGCAATCCAGCCGATGAATAAGCATGCTGGATAGTAAGCCTGATCCAGCAAGCAATAGACTGCTTTGAAGCAGGACACCCAATTTTCTTGGGATCATAGAGAACAAACAGCGAGTCAGATTTCCTGTGACGAGCTGTCCGCTTCACGTAGATCTTCAAAGCCCTCACAACATCCAAGGACTTTGAGGTAGCAGAGGTGTCAGTAAGCACCTGAACCACAATAGGTTGGTTGATATGAAACGCAGACACCACCTTAGGAAGAAATTGCTGACGAATTCTGAGTTCAGCTCTATCTTCATGAAAAATCAAATAGGGGCTTTTGTGAGACAACGCCCCCAGTTCGGACACACGCCTTGCAAAAGCAAGGCCAATAGTGTCACGGTCTTCCACGTAAGAAACTTTACGTCAACCTCCTGTAAAGGCTCAAACCATTCCGATTGTAGGAACTGCAACACCACGTTCAGATCCCAAGGTGCCGTGGGAAGCACAAAGGGCGGTTGGATGTGCAGAACCCCCTTCAAAAATGTCTGAACCTCAGGGAAGAAAGCCAATTGTTTCTGGAAGAAAATGGATAAGGCCGAAATCTGGACCTTCAAGGAGCCCAAACGTAGGCCCACATCCACACCCGACTGCAGATAAAGGAGTAAACGTCCCAGTTGAAATTCCACAGCAGGAAATTTCCTGTTTTCACACCACAAGACATATTTTTTCCAAATACGGTGGTAATGTTTAGACGTTACCCCTTCCCTGGCTTGGATCAGGGTTGGAATAACCTTGTTCGGAATGCCTTTCCGGGCTAAAATCTGACGCTCAACTTCCATGCCGTCAAACGTAGCCGTGGTAAGTCTTGATAGACGAACGGCCCCTGTTGTAGAAGATCCTCTCGAAGAGGTAGAGGCCACGGGTCCTCTAGGAGCATCTCCAGTAGATCTGCATACCAGGCCCTTCTTGGCCAATCTGGAGCAATGAGAATTGCTTGAACCTTTTCCCTTTTTATTCTTTTGAGAATTCTTCGGATCAGTGGAAGAAGTGGAAACACGTAAACCATTTGGTAGACCCATGGAGTCACCAGAGCGTACACCGCCACTGCTTGCGGGTCCCTCGACCTGGAACAATACCACTTTAGCTTCTTGTTGAGACGAGAGGCCATCATGTCTATTTGTGGAATTCCCCACCGTCGTGTTAAGGACTCGAACACCTGCGGGTGAAGGCCCCACTCTCCCGGGTGGAGGTCATGTCTGCTGAGGAAGTCCGCTTCCCAGTTGCCTACTCCTGGAATGAAGATTGCCGACAGCGCCACCGCATGTCTTTCTACCCAGAGGAGAATTCTTGTTACCTCTGACATTGCTGCTCTGCTCTTCGTTCCGCCCTGTTGGTTTATGTACGTTACTGCCGTCACATTGTCCGACTGAATCTGAATGGCGTGATTTTGAAGAAGATGCGATGCTAGTAGAAGGGCGTTGTATATGGCCCTTAGTTCCAGAATGTTGATCGGAAGAATGGTTTCCTGACTTGACCATTTTCCTTGGAACTGTTCCCCCTGGGTGACTGCTCCCCAACCTCTGAGGCTTGCGTCTGTGGTTAGCAGGACCCAATTTTGAATCCTGAACCTTCGACCGTCGGTCAGGTGAGAAGTCTGAAGCCACCACAGAAGAGAAATCCTGGCTTTTGGTGACAGACGTGAAGTTGCGATCCGGACCATTTGTCCAGCAGATCCAGCTGAAAAGGCCTCACATGAAACCTTCTGTACTGCAGAGCCTCCTAAGAGGCGACCATCTTCCCCAGAAGGCGAATGCATAGATGCACCGATATCCGGGCTGGTTTTAGGACATCCTGCACCATCGACTGGATTACAAATGCTTTTTCCAACGGAATGAATACCTTCTGTTCCTCCGTATCCAGCATCATCCCCAGAAACGGAAGCCTCCGTGTTGGTTCCAGGTGGGATTTTGGTAGGTTCCGAATCCATCCGTGATCCTGAAGTAGTTGGGTTGAGAGGGCAATGCTGTCCAACAACCTTTCCCTGGAAGGTGCTTTTATCAGCAGGTCGTCCAGGTACGGTATTATGTTTACTCTCTGCTTGCGGAGGAGAAACATCATCTCTGCCATTACCTTGGTGAATACCCTCGGTGCCATGGAGAGGCCAAATGGCAGGGCCTGAAACTTGTAGTGACAGTCCTGTAGTGCAAACCTGAGATAGGCCTGAGGAGGCGGCCAAATCGGAATATGAAGGTAAGCATCCTTGATGTCGAGAGACACCAGGAATTCCCCCTCCTCCAGACCTGAGATCACCGCTCTCAGAGACTCCATCTTGAACACCCTTAAATACGGGTTTCAGTGATTTGAGATTTAGAATGGGCCTTACCGAACCGTCCGGTTTCGGTACCACAAACAGGTTGGAGTAATAACCCTTGTTTTGAAGTTGAAGTAGAACTGGGACAATGACCTGAGTCTGTACCAGTTTTTGAATTGCTGCCTGTAAAGTCATACTTGCTTCCGGAGAAGCTGGTAAGCCTGATTTGAAGAATCTGTGAGTTGAAAGTTCCTGAAACTCCAGTCTGTATCCCTGGGTAATAAGGTCTGTGACCCAGGGATCCTGGCAAGATGTTGCCCAAACGTGACTGAAATAACGTAACCGAGCTCCCACCTGCCTGTCCTCCAGGCAGTACAGACCACCATCATGCTGAAGGCTTCGAGGAAGCAGAACCGGAGGTCTGTTCCTGAGAACCTGCAGCTGCTGGTTTTCTGGGTTTACCTCTATTACCTTTGAAGGCTATAGAAGAACCTTTGGTTTTGCCTTTGAATTTCGCTGTCCGAAAGGACTGCAGTGTTGGAGCAGAGTAGGTTTTCCTAGCTGGGGGTGCTGCGGAAGGAAGGTACGTAGACTTACCCACCATAGCCTTGGATATCCACTTATCCAGTTCATCTCCAAAAAGGATTTCACCTGTGAATGGTAGGTTTTCCACGCCTTTCCTGGAATCCACATCCGCAGTCCACTGGCATAGCCACAAGCCCCTGCGTGCTGACAGTGCCATGGCAGTGGTGCGTGCGTTGAGCAAACCAATTTCCTTTATGGCCTCCACCATAAGGTTAGCAGAGTCTTGAATATGCTGCAGGAGTAAAACTATCTCCCCCCTGGGTAAGGTATCCAGTCCGTCAATTAGGTTACTTGACACTTTGCAATGGCTTTAGTGATCCATGCGCAAGCAATAGTGGGTCTCTGGGCCACCCCAGCAGCAGTGTATAATGATTTGAGAGTGTTCTCAATTTTGCGGACAGCTGTGCCCTTTAAGGATGCTGCCCCAGGAACAGGTAAGACTATCTTACGTGACTACCTAGATACCGATGCGTCCACAATCGGAGGGTTTTCCCATTTCTTTCTATCTTCCAGAGGAAAGGGAAAGGATGTAATTAATCTTTTAGGGATCAGAAATTTTTTGACAGGGTTAGCCCAAGTTTCTTCAAACAGGGAATTCAATTCCTTTGATGCAGGAAAAGTATCTGAGGATTTGTTTTTTACATTAAAATAAGATTCCTCCTCTACCTCTGCCGTCTTGTCAGGAATGTGCAGGACATTTCTGATAGCCTCTATCACGGCCTGTATTCCCTGTCACAGGACAGCATCCCCCCCACTCGCATACATTTCACCCTCCTCTGGATCTGATGTATCATCATCAGTATCATCCTGCATGAGCTGGGCTAGAGCAGAGGTGTAGCTAGGCGCCATGGTGCCCGGATCAAGGGCATGTTTTGGTGCCCCCCTCCCCTATACTGAATACTGAATTGGGGGCCTAGCCAACATGTGGTGGCATGTTACATTTGAAAAGAAGCAATATTTAAAAATCCTAAATTGGTGACAAGGGTGGTTGTAGACCTTGTGGAGCTCATGGTAATCTGATAATCTCCCAATGTGACGCACCCACAGACCCGAACCCCCCCTAAACTCTCAATGAAAATACTGCATCAAAATTGCCCCTCCACATACACACTGATTCATAGTCCCAAATGCCTTAACCCTAGAACTGATATCCAGACTGATAATCCCACTATGCTTCAATGAAAATAATGTCCCACAATTTCCTGAGAGGCAGAGAGAGGTGCTGCAACATCAATGTAGAGAGAAGTGCTGCAGCAGCCGGGGCAGAGAGATGCCACAGCAGCCTGGGCAGGACAGAAGTAACCCTGCTGCACAGCTACAAGCAGACAGTGAGACATATAAAGAGGGTGGGCAGAGCTCCGGCATGTGCCGGCTGTCAGTGTCTCCTGCTGTACCCTTTGGCTTGCCCTGTTCCCTACCTAGTCTCCGAGTCAGTGTGCGCCCCCTGCTTCTCCTGTTCTGCGGCTGCCAGTATAGTGGCCGGTGGGAAGGATGTGGGCAGTAGCACGCCCTCTAACTTTTTCGGCGCCCGGAGCTCGCGCTCCATTGGAGCCTCCCTCGCTACACCCCTGGGCCAGAGTACGCTTTTGTGGGCAAATGGCGAGGGTTTGAGACGCTGGTAAGGGAACTGAATCTCTATTCATCAGGTCATCCATAGATTGTCTTAAGATTTGCGTCTCTTTCTCATTATGAGATAATTTAGTAGAAATATTAGCTATCATCCCTTTAATGGAAGCGAACCATGGGGGTTCTGCCCCACTAGCCTGAGAATGAGCATTATCCTGAGTACAAGGTAGTGAGTCTCCGGGGGAGGAAAGACACACTCAGGTGTGCAGGAAACACAGTCCCTGGACATGGTAACGTGAAGGGACACACACACCCCCACACACAGAAGGTGAAAACACAGTTTAACCCACACAGAGCCCTCAGGGAGACACAGAGATTGGAGCCAGCCACACCGCGCCCTTGTAGCCAAGTAAACTTAGCTGGGTCGCCACACTAAGTCCCTTAATAGGGCTTAGTATACTACAACACTCCCCCCCCTTCTAAGACCCCCTGGTTCCGCTGAGGAGATGTGGAGTCTTTGTGGAGGAGCTGCGTTTCCCTGTGATTCCTGTCAGTGTAAAGGTGGGTACACACTGGAAAGATATATCTGCAGATCAATTGATCTGCAGATATATCTATGGACGGATCGGGCAGTGTACTGTGCATACACACTGCCTGATCCGTCGGGGACTGACGTCATGAGCTGGGCGGGCGTGTACACACGCCAGCCCAGTTCAGCTGTCAATCACCGCTGGCCGCCGTAGCATGTGTACAGGCGGTTGGCCGACCGCCGTACACACACAGCGACGCGCCAATATATCGGTAGATATATTGGCCGTCGGCTGTGCTGCGGGGCCGACGCGATACGTCTGTGAACGACGGAGTTCACAGATGTATCGGCCGTACACACTGGCCGACGGACCCGCGATATATCGGCCGTTCAAGAGAACGGCCGATATATCGGCCAGTGTGTACGGACATTAAGCTGCAGAGAGAAAATGGCGCTGTGAGCGGCTGGATCCGCTCATAGTGAAGCCCCGCCCCCTTAATGGTGCTCGCTTCCCGCTTTTTTATACTGGCCTGAGGTCATTTTTATGCCTAACAGAGGGTTAAAACTCTTGTTAGTAATGATAACCAGTGTGGGTATGCAATGGTGGCTCAGCGCGCCCCTCACAGCGGGACACACGTCTGTGTATGTCCTCTGAGCCCCCTGCACTCAGAGCTGTACTCCTACCCTTGTGCCGCCATTCCCACCGGCGACCCGCTAACCGGGACGCCGGCACTGTACTCACCACTCTTCTATTTTCTAGCTCTGTTAGGACACTCTCAATGGCAGTGACACCTAGGACATTGGTGAGCACTGCAGCACTCTCAGTGGCAGTGACACCCTAACCCCTAGGACATAGGCAAGCACTGCAGCACTCTCAGTGGCAGTGACACCTAGGACACTGGTGAGCACTGCAGAACTCTCACTGTCAGTGACACCTAGGACACTAGCGAGCACTGCAACACTCTCACTGGCAGTGACACGCAAACACCTAGGACATTTGCGAACGCTGCAGCATTTTCACTGGCAGTGACACCCTAACTCCTAGGATACTGGCAAGCGCTGCAGCACTCTCACTGGCAGTGACACCTAGGACACTGGCGAGCGCTGCAGCACTCTCAGCGGCAGTGACACCCTAACCCCTTGGACATAGGCGAGCACTGCAGCACTCTCAGTGGCAGTGACGCCCCAACTCCTAGGACATAGGCGAGCACTGCAGCACTCTCACTGGCAGTGACGCCCCAACTCCTAGGACATAGGCGAGCACTGCAGCACTCTCACTGGCAGTGACACCTAGGACATAGGCGAGCACTGCAGCACTCTCACTGGCAGTGACACCTAGGACACTGGTGAGCGCTGCAGCACTCTCACTGGCAGTGACACCTAGGACACTGGTGAGCGCTGCAGCACTCTCACTGTCAGTGACACCTAGGACACTGGTGAGCGCTGCAGCACTCTCAGTGGCAGAGACACCCTAACCCCTAGGACACTGGCAAGCACTGCAGCATTTTCAGTGGCAGTGATATCTTAACCCCTAATACTTAGACGAGCACTGCAGCACTCTCAGTGGCACCCTAACCCTTAGGACATATGCGAGCACTGCAGCACTCTCAGTGGCACCCTAACCCTTAGGACATATGCGAGCACTGCAGCACTCTCAGTGGCACCCTAACCCTTAGGACATATGCGAGCACTGCAGCACTCTCAGTGGCAGTGACACCCTAACCCCTAGGACACTGACGAACGCTGCAGTACTCTCACTAGCAGTGACACCTAGGACACTGGTGAGCGCTGCAGCATTCTCAGTGGCAGTGACATCCCAAACCCTAGGATACTGGCGAGCACTGCAGCACTCTCAGTGGCAGTGACACCCTAACACCTAGGACACTGGCGAGCGCTGCAGCATTTTCACTGGCAGTGACACAATAACACCTAGGACATTGGTTAGCGCTGCAGCACTCTCAGTGGCATTGACACTCTAACACCTATTACACAGACACGTACTGCAGCACTCTCAGTGGAAGTGACACCCTAACATCTAGGACACTGGCGTACTGCAGCACTCTCAGTGGCAGTGACACCTAGGACAGTGGCGAGCGCTGCAGCACTCTCAGTGGCAGTGACACCTAAGACGGTGGCGAGCGCTGCAGCACTCTCAGTGGCAGTGACACCTAATACATTGGCGAGCGCTGCAGCACTCTCAGTGGCAGTGACATCTAATACATTGGCGAGCGCTGCAGCACTCTCAGTGGCAGTGACACCTAAGACAGTGGCGAGCGCTGCAGCAAGCTCTGCCACTTTTAAGTGTCCTCACAAGACTAGAGATGAGTGGACATTGTGGCAGGGTTTCCGTGGCTGGAACAAGCCATTTCCCAGAGGTGCAAAGTACCAGAGGTACAATGTTTAAGTTCTACTAGGCCAGTTCACTCTGTTATGTGGTATGATTGCGGGTGTAGTAGGGTATGCCGGCGGCCAGCATACCGGCGCCGGAATCCCGACCGTCGGCATACCGACAGCTGGGCGGGCGCAAATGAGCCCCTGGCGGGCTCGCTGTGGCCACGGTGGCGCGCTACGCTATCTAGTCTTCCTCCAGTGGGGTCGTGGCAGGGCCGGATTTGGGGGGGGCGAAGGGGGCGACCGCCCCCCTAACACAGGCATAGCAACGCCCACTTTTGAGCAGAAGAGAGCTCTCCGGGAAGAGCCTGAGGCAGAACGATGTGCTGCAGCCCATACCACAGCAGCACAGAGGATCCAGGAGAGCAAGGGTTACAGAGCATTTGCCCCTCACTTGCTGGTGTGTGGGTACTAGGGCTAATAAATATAATTACCCCTCAGCACAGTCACATGTACATAGAACAATCACAAAGCTCTATCTCAGTCTCACTGAAAAAGTTCAGTCAGAATTGAGAGAGGAGGATGGGAGGAGTTGGGACTGGAGAGGGGAGGAGTCAGGATTAAACAATAAACCGTTCCCCTCCCCCCTAAAAGAAAAGTCTAGATCTGTCCCTGGGTCGTGGACCCCCAAGAGGGAAAAAAGGTGTAGGTATACTGTGCGCCGGGATCCCGACAGCCTGCAAACTGAAGACCACCCATGACTGCGGTAGGACTGGGAAATACCAAACAGCTGCATTCCCTCCAGCCCTTTGAAAGTAGCTGAAATCTGGATGATCAATATTCTACCAGACTTATTATATCTAGAACTTGCAGTGGCAGTTACAGGAGAATGACAAGATCATCTGACTTACCTCCTCTGCCGTCCAGAACGAGGCCTGCGCCTTCTTATACATTTTCCAAATGTCAGGGTACTGGATCGGGAAGATGACGAAGCGGTGAGGATTCTTCCTGAGCAAAGGCTCATCTTCATCACCGTCCCCATTACTCGCATTACATCCACTGATCGCGCTCTTAGGGGGTCACAAAAGACACAAAACAAACAATCAGGTCATCACAAACACTTTATTTTTGTATTTTCTCTTATTACACTTATAGGGAATGCAGTGTTCCCCATTGAGTACAGGATCTTGCGGCAATGTCGGCAAAGTTCTTCAAAGAATAGTAAACAGAAACACGGGGGGTAAATTTACTAAGATGGGAGTTCTATTTAAGATGGGATGTTGCCCATAGAAACCAATCAGATTCTACTTCTCATTTATCTAGCACCTTCTAGAACAGGCATGTCCAAACTGCGGCTCTCCAGCTGTTTTGAAACTACATATCCCAGCATGCCCTGACACAGTTTTGCTATCAGAGAATGCTAAAGCTGTGTCGGGGCATGCTGGGATGTGTAGTTTCTCAACAGCTGGAGGGCCGCAGTTTGGACATGCCTGTTCTAGAAGATAATACCTGGAATCTGATTGGTTGCTATGGGCAACATCCCATCTTAAATAGAACTCCCATCTTAGTAAATTTACCCCATGGTCGCCTGTAGAAACCACTATCCTCCAATGACCTTTATACATGATGTTAATAGCAGCTATGTTGTGATAGTTGGTATTAAAGAGTACATAACCCAGAGGTTCCCAAACTGTGTGCCGTGGCTCCCTGGGGTGCCTCGGGACACTTGCAGGGGTGCCCTGGGTTGGTGGTCTAGGACCAATTCAAATTATTCATGGTCAATATAATAGGCAAAACCAGTGCTGGTGGCTGCCAGTCATAAAATATATGGCCAAACAGAAGCAAATCTTGTCCCTCACCACACAACTGACCCTAAGGATGACATATAAACGCGATCTACTTAATGTAATATTTCTTTCTAAATTTCTCAATGAGAAATTTTTGGCCAAGGGGTGCCATGAATTTTTTTTTTATCTTCTAGGGCACCGTGATTCAAAAAAGTTTGGAAACCACTAACATAACCCCATATATGTTACCCGGTTGTATTACTGCACCGATACAAGAGGAGGAACCCCCATCCCACAAAACATTGCGGGCGTAATTCTGAGTTACACGCAAGTCAGAATGGGGCCGCACCTAGTGATTTCTAGAAAACCGCATAGGCGCAGCAGAGAGATTTAGATTTGGGTGGGTTGGATAAGACTTCCATTTGATGAAGGAATCTGGAATTGCTCAGACAAACCTTTATAATAATATACCCGCTGTATCACAGTGAATAACAATATTTTACTGTTATTTGTTGCTCACCATAGCTATTCCATGTCACCTGAGCATAGTGATGACACAATACACAACATTACAAAGTGACAGGTTTGGACGAGCTAACGTAAAAGGGCAACCAAACGTACTTTATAAACTACAGTATTTAGGGTGTCTAAAGTAATGCCATTATCACCTCAGAGAATTGAGCTGCTTGCAATAAACTGAAATTTGATTGGCTCCATAGAACATGACCACACAGATGTTCTCCTAGCATGCTGTACAGTTCTGCAGCTGAGTGCAGGGATTATGGGAGTTGTAGTTTACTGGATGACTGTAAAAAACACTAGGATGCAGGATTTGCTTTCTCATTGTATTAATAAATATACCCCTGAGAAATAAGTGTAAGGGATGGTATAACATAGACAATGATACCACACCACAAGCCCCATTTTCCACATTCCGGATTTCTACTCTTTGGAGAATATACATTTATATCAGTGACCCTGGAGTGCGAGAACCCATAGGGTGCAACTGATGTTAGTATTTTTCTCATTATTAACATGGGCTATGAGAATTCATTGTGACAAGTAAAGACGAACCTGCAAGAATCACTGCCTTAGGTAATACTGAACAGGTGACTGTACATTGTTCAGAAAATCCCATTTGGAGAATGATTTTGCTGCTATAATACAGTCATAAGGTTCCTGTGAAAGAGCCGGGGCTTTATTTATATAGAGGGTGAATACTATCATTTTACAAACATTAAAAGGGATACCGTCATTAGGTCGACACTACTTTGGTCGACATGCGTTAGGTCGACAGGGTCATTAGGTCGACATGCTGGGGGGGGGTTTTATGCAATTTTTTAACTTTTTCATACTTACGATCCATGTGGACTACGATTGGGAATAGTAACCTTGCCCGAAGCATGGCGAGCAAAGCGAGCCATGTGAGGGGACACGGTGCACTAATTGGGCTTCCCCGTCACTTTAGGAAGAAAACGACACAAAAAAAAACAGGAAAAAAAACAACGAATGGCGACCTTTTAACCTGTCGACTTAGTACATTTCGACCTAATGACCATGTCGACATAGTTACCCTGTCGACCTAATGCATGTCGACCTAATGACTGTCAACCTAAGTTGTGTCGACCCAACGGCCCATACCCCATTAAAATGATGGAACCTGATCCTGTGGACACCCGGAACCTCTGTGACCATCCTGTGCCTCTGTGGCCAACCTGGTGTCTTTGTGGCCACCCTGGTGTCTCTGTGGCAAGTTGAAACATGATACACTATTCTTTTAAACAAGACCCCAATTCCATTCAGCAAACTGAGGTTCTCTGGCTGTTGTAGAACTACAAGCCACAGCAAAAAGCTGGGACAGGCTCTGTACCTTGCTAATAATGAGAGTCAGTGGAAGCCTATAGGATACCAGCTGTATTACTGCATGCACATAGCACATAGCACCTGCAGATCTGCACTCTCTGTACTGAAACCTGTCTGCTGATATTTACATGATACACGGAGGAAGTGGGTGCTGGGTCATTTACAAGGTGAACCCTTTTCCGAATCCCAGGGTCTCTGCTTGCAGCTGATTTAAATGCCCTGTCCAGCTGCTGTATTACACGTACAGAGACCCTGTGCCAGCTCAGCTGCTCAGCTGTGCCCTCATGGTGAGCGCTGCACCTCTCTCTGCATGCATACATCGGGTGTTGGTATTACCTGCTCCCCTATAGGACTGGCATCACCCGGCAGAGGAAGCCTGGAGTCCCCCATTGCAGCGCAGCCTCAGATGGGAGCAGTGGGCAGAGCCTGGTACTGCTGCCTGTGTAGTAACACAGCACACAGGGCAGGCTGCTCTGCAGTAATAACTCCTCCTTGTTATAGCTGTGGGGAGGGGGACGCTGTGTGTGTGCTGTGTGCTGCTGACATGGAGACATCAGGGGATGAATTGCACTGAGGGGTAATATCTGGACAGTGATTACATAACAGAAGTAACTATCATAAAAGTCCTGCAGACATAAAAGAACCTCAAAGAATAATCTTGGCACTACTGTAGCACTCGCCTTATTTGTCTCTGCTGGGGAATCTCTTGTCCCTCTGTTCTTCTATATGTCCCCCTTTTTTGGCTTAGGTCAGTGGTTCCCAAACTTTTTTTGACTCACAGCACCCTGCCTAGAGTGTCAAAAAATGTTCACGTTACTTCGAGGCCACAAGTTTCTTATTGAGAAAATCAGAAAAAAATCTGAAGTAAATTGTGTCTATATGTCATCCTTGGGTCAGTTATGCGGAGAGGAACAGGATTTGCTTCTGTTTGTCCACATATTGGTGATCATTCCGAGTTGTTCACTCGTTAATTTTTTTCGCAACGGAGCGATTAGTCGCTAATGCGCATGCGCAATGTCCGCAGTGCGACTGCGCCAAGTAAATTTGCTCAGAAGTTTGGTATTTTACTCACGACATTACGAGGTTTTTTCTTCGTTCTGGTGATCGTAGTGTGATTGACAGGAAGTGGGTGTTTCTGGGCGGAAACTGGCCGTTTTATGGGTGTGTGCGAAAAAACGCTGCCGTTTCTGGGAAAAACGCGGGAGTGTCTGAAGAAACGGAGGAGTGTCTGGGTGAACGCTGGGTGTGTTTGTGACGTCAAACCAGGAACGAAACTGACTGAACTGATCGCAGTGGCAAAGTAAGTCTCGAGCTACTCAGAAACTGCTAAGAACTGTCTATTCGCAATTTTGAGAATCTTTCGTTCGCAATTTTGCTAAGCTAAGATTCACTCCCAGTAGGCGGCGGCTTAGCGTGTGCAATGCTGCTAAAAGCAGCTTGCGAGCGAACAACTCGGAATGAGGGCCCTTGTATGACTGACATCCACCAGCACTGGTTTTGTCTATTACATTGGCCATAAATAATTTGAATTGGTCCTCGACCACCAACCTGAGGCACCCCTGCAAGTGCTCCGAAAGCACCCCTGGATGTCATGGCACACAGTTTGGGAACCACTGGCTTGCGTATATTTTTTGTTTTTAAATAACATTTAATTTATTTCATATGGAACATAAAATAAATGTAAAAAAATGACAAAGATTTATTATTTAAAACACATTAGGCGACCCGCCACCGAGCTGCCCGATGGCCGATACGGCAGACGGGCGACCCAGCGGCAGGGTGGAGGTGATAGGGGGAGTGAAGTTTCTTCACTCCCCCCGTCACCCGGCTCCATATGCGTGCATGCTAATATGGAGGAGATTGTTCCATATTGGCCTGCATGCTTAAGCGACGGGGCACCAACTATGAACGAGCGCGGGGCCACGCATAGTTCATCGTTGGTGCCTACACACTGACCGATATGAACGAGTTCTCGTTCATTAATGAACGAGAATGTTCATATTGATCACTGTTATCGCCCAGTGTGTAGGGCCCTTAAGTGGGTATGTTGCCTATGGAATAGGTAGGGGAATCAATCTTCAGTCTTTTTAAAAAGATACATTTTCATGGCTGAAGCGCAGTGATTTTTGGATTGATTCAGCAGCTGTATACTGACCTGGTCCCCGGCGTCTCCTGCTACATTGTGCATGTGTCAGACTTTTTTTTTTTTTAAATCACACATGCGCAATCTTTTCCTAATGCCCTAACAGTGCAAAAGAGAAGATATTTTTTCTGATCCTATTCTGGACTAAATGCAACATGGCGATTTTGTAGAAGTTTGTTGCGCACAGGCAACACCATGCAATAGAGGATTTTTTTTGTAAAAAAGTCAAGATCGCAAAATCAGAGTCAAACGTCCACAGCAAAGTTGAAAGTGGTAATCCACAAAAATGTGTTTTCAAGAATTACATTTAAAAAGAGGAGAATAAAAGTGCATTTACAAAATACTGGACTCATGTAAAAGACCTTTGCTCAGGGTTTCCCAAATTCAGGGGGTTATTCAGTACAGATTGCAAATTCTGCTAAATAGCTGAATTTACAAAAGGAGAGAAAGGAAGACTCTTGGGGGTAAATTTACTAAGATGGGAGTTCTATTTAAGATGGGATATTGCCCATAGCAACCAATCAGATTTCCAGGTATTATCTTCTAGAAGGTGCTGGATAAATGAGAAGTAGAATCTGATTGGTTGCTATGGACCAGAGGCGTAACTAGGGTTTCTCTGACGTCCTAAGTGGATGCTGGGACTCCGTAAGGACCATGGGGATTAGCGGCTCCGCAGGAGACTGGGCACAACTAAAGAAAGCTTTAGGACTACCTGGTGTGCACTGGCTCCTCCCACTAAGACCCTCCTCCAGACCTCAGTTAGATTCTTGTGCCCGGCTGAGCTGGATGCACACTAGGGGCTCTCCTGAGCTCCTAGAAAGAAAGTATATTTTAGTTTTTTTATTTTACAGTGAGATCTGCTGGCAACAGACTCACTGCAGCGAGGGACTAAGGGGAGAAGAAGCGAACCTACCTAACTGGTGGTAGCTTGGGCTTCTTAGGCTACTGACACCATTAGCTCCAGAGGGATCGACCGCATGGAACCGGCCATTGATGTTCGGTCCCGGAGCCGCGCCGCCGGCCCCCTTACAGAGCCAGAAGCAAGAAGAGTCCGGAAAATCGGCGGCAGAAGACATCAGTCTTCACCAAGGTAGCGCACAGCACTGCAGCTGTGCGCCATTGCTCCTCATACACACTTCACACTCCGGTCACTGAGGGTGCAGGGCGCTGAGGGGGGGCGCCCTGAGCAGCAATAAAAACACCTTGGCTGGCAAATATATCACAATATATAGCCCCAGAGGCTATATATGTGATAAATACCCCTGCCAGAATCCTTAAAAAAGCGGGAGAAAAGTAAGTGAAAAAGGGGCGGAGCTATCTCCCTCAGCACACTGGCGCCATTTTCTCTTCACAGTGCAGCTGGAAGACAGCTCCCCAGGCTCTCCCCTGTAGTTTTCAGGCTCAAAGGGTTAAAAAGAGAGGGGGGGGCACTAAATTTAGTCGCAATATTGTTTATACAAGCAGCTGTTGGGGAAAAAATCACTCAGTTATAGTGTTAATCCCTGCATTATATAGCGCTCTGGTGTGTGCTGGCATACTCTCTCTCTGTCTCCCCAAAGGACTTTGTGGGGTCCTGTCCTCAGTCAGAGCATTCCCTGTGTGTGTGCTGTGTGTCGGTACGGCTGTGTCGACATGTGGGATGAGGAAGGTTACGTGGAGGTGGAGCAGAGGCCGATAAATGGGATGTCGCCCCCTGTGGGGCCGACACCAGAATGGATGGATAGGTGGAAGGTATTAACCGAAAATGTCAACTCCTTACATAGAAGGCTGGATGACGTAAAACAGCTGTGGGACACCCGGCTTCTCAGCCCGCGCCTGCCCAGGCGTCTCAAAGGCCATCAGGGGCTCAAAAAAGCGCCCGTTACCTCAGATGGCAGACACAGATGTCGACACGGAGTCTGACTCCAGTGTCGACGAGGTTCAGACATATACACAATCCACTAGGAACATCCGTTACATGATCTCGGCAATGAAAAATGTGTTACGCATTTCTGACATGAACCCAAGTACCACATAAAAGGGGTTTTATTTTTGGGGAGAAAAAGCAGCCAGTGTTTTGTTCCCCCATCAGATGAATGAATGAAGTGTGTAAAGTAGCGTGGGTTCCCCCGATAAGAAACTGGTAATTTCTAAAAAGTTACTGATGGCGTACCCTTTCCCGCCAGAGGATAGGTCACGTTGGGAGATATCCCTTAGGGTGGATAAGGCGCTCACACGTTTGTCAAAAAAGGTGGCACTGCCGTCTTAGGATACGGCCACCTTGAAGGAGCCTGCTGATAAAAAGCAGGAGGCTATCCTGAAGTCTGTATATACACACTCAGGTTATATACTGAGACCTGCAGTTGCCTCAGCATAAATAGTGCTGCTGCAGCGTGGTCTGATACCCAGTCAGATAATATTAATACTCTAAGACAGGGATAATAGTTTGCAAACATAGAGCATATTAAAGACGTCGTCTTAGATATAAAGGATGCACAGAGGGATATTTGCCGGCTGGCATCCAGAATTAATGCAATGTCCATTCTGCCAGGAGGGTATTAGAAACCCGGCAGTGGACAGGTGATGCTGCCTATAACAGGCACATGGAGATTCTGCCTTATAAGGGTGAGCAATTGTTTGGGGATGGTCTCTGGGACCTCGTATCCACAGCAACAGCTGGGAAGAAAAAATTTTACCTCAGGTTTCCTCACAGCCTAAGAAAGCACTGTATTTTCAGGTACAGTCTTTTCGGCTTCAGAAAAGCAAGCGGATCAAAGGCGCTTCCTTTCTGCACAGAGACAAGGGAAGAAGGAAAAATCTGCACCAGCAGCCAGTTCCCAGGATCAAAAATCTTCCCCCGCTTCCTCTGAGTCCACCGCATGACGTTGGGGCTCCACAGGTGGAGACAGGTGCGGTAGGGGCGCGTCTCGGGAACTTCAGGGACCAGTGGGCTTGCCCACAGGTGGATCCCTAGGTTCTGCAAATAGTATCACAGGGATACAGGCTGGAGTTCGAGGCAACTCCCCCTCGCCGTTACCTCACATCAGCCTTGCCTGCTGCCCTCGGAGAAAGGTAGTACTGGCGGCAATTCACAAGCTGTACTTCCAGCAGGTGAAATCAAGGTACCCCTCCTTCAACAAGGCCGGGGTTACTATTCCAAAATGTTGTGGTACCGAAACCAGACGGTTCGGTGAGACCCATTCTAAAATTGAAAGCCTTGAACACTTATATACGAAGGTTCAAGTTCAAAATGGAATCGCTCAGGGCGATTATTGCAAGCCTGGAGAATTTCATGGTATCACTGGACATCAAGGATGCTTACCTGCATGTCCCTATTTACCCTCTTCACCAGGAGTACCTCAAAATTGTGGTACAGGATTGTCATTACCAATTCCAGACGTTGCCGTTGGTCTGTCCCCGGCACAGAGGTATTTACCAAGGTAATGGCCGAAATAATTATCCCGTACTTGGACGATCTCCTTATAAAGGCGAGGTCCAGGGAGCAGTTGTTCGGCGGAGTAGCACTATCTCGGGAAGTGCTACAACAGCACGGCTGGATTCTGAATATTCCAAAGTCGCAGCTGGTTCCTACGACGCGTCTACTGTTCCTGGGTATGGTTCTGGACACAGAACAGGATAAAAAGGGTTTCTCCCGGAGGAGAAGTCCAAGGAGTTGTCGTCTCTAGACAGAGACCTCCTAATACGTATACAGGTGTCGGTGCATCAATGCACGCGAGCCCTGGGAAGGATGGTAGCTTCTTACGAAGAAATTCCATTCGCCAGGTCCCATGCAAGGATTTTCCAGTGGGATCTGTTGGACAAGTGGTCTGGGTCGCATCTTCAGATGCATCGGAGGATAACCCTGTCTCCAAGGGCCAGGGTGTCGCTGTTGTGGTGGCTGCAGAGTGCTCATCTTCTAGGGGGCCGCAGATTCGGCATACAGGACTGGGTCCTGGTGACCACGGATGCCAGCCTTCGAGGCTGGGGGGAAGTCACACAGGGAAGAAACTTCCAAGGCTATGGAAAAGTCAGGAGACTTCCCTACACATAAATATTCTGGAACTAAGGGCCATTTACAATGCCCTAAGTCAGGCTAGACCCCTGCTTCAACACCGGCCGGTGCTGATCCAGTCAGACAACATCACGGCGGTCGCTCATGTAAACCGACAGGGCGGCACAAGAAGCAGGATGGCGATGGCAGAAGCCACAAGGATTCTCCGATGGGCGGAAAATCATGTGTTAGCACTGTCAGCAGTGTTCATTCCCGGAGTGGACAACTGAGAAGCAGACTTTCTCAGAAGAGACGACCTCCACCCGGGAGAGTGGGGACTTCATCCAGAAGTTTTCCAAATGATTGTACACCGTTGGGAAAGGCCACAGGTGGACATGATGGCGTCCCACCTCAACAAAAAGCTACAAAGATATTGCGCCAGGTCAGGGGACCCTTAGGCGATAGCTGTGGACGCTCTGGTAACACCGTGGGTGTACCAGTCGGTGTATGTGTTCCTTTCTCTGCCTCTCTTACCCAGGGTAATGAGAATAATAAGAAGGAGAGGAGTAAGAACTATACTTATTGTTCCGGGTTGGCCAAGAAGAGCTTGGTAACCAGAACTCCAAGAAATGATCTCAGAGGACCCATGGCCTCTGCCGCTCAGACAGGACCTGCTGCAGCAGGGGGCCTGTCTGTTCCAAGACGTACCGCGGCTGCGTGTGACGGCATGGCGGTTGAACGCCGGATCCTGAAGGAAAAGGGCATTCCGGAGGAAGTTATCCCTACGCTATTTAAAGCTAGGAAAGAAGTGAACGCAAACCATTATCACCGCATATGGTGGAAATATGTTGCGTGCTGTGAGGCCAGGAAGGCCCCAAAGGAGAAATTTCAGCTAGGTCGATTTCTGTACTTCCTACAGTCAGAGGTGACTATGGGTCTAAAATTGGGTTCCATGAAGGTCCAGATTTCGGCTCTATCGATTTTCTTCCCAAATAGAACTGGCTTCACTGCCTGAAGTTCGGACTTTTGTTAAGGGAGTGCTGCATAGTCAGCCCCCGTTTGTGCCTCAAGTGGCACCGTGGGATCTCAACGTGGTGTTGGATTTCCTGAAGTCGCATTGGGTTGAGCCACTTAAATCCGTGGAGCTACAATACCTCACGTGGAAAGTGGTCATGCTGTGGGCCGTGGCGTCGGCCAGGCGTGTATCAGAATTGGCAGCTTTGTCATACAAAAGCTCTTATCTGTATTTTATATGGATAAGGCGGAATTGAGGACTCGTTCCCAATTCCTTCCTAAGGTGGTATCAGTTTTTCATGTGAACCAACTTATTGTGGTGCCTGCGGCTACTTGGGACTTGGAGGATTCCAAGTTACTGGACGTAGTCAGGGCCCTGAAAAGTATATGTTTCCAGGACGGCTGGAGTCAGGAAAACTGACTCGCTATTTATCCTGTATGCACCCAACAAGCTGGGTGCTCCTGCTTCTAAGCAGACGATTGCTCGCTGGATCTGTAGCACGATTCAACTTGCACATGCTGCGGCTGGACTGCCGCACCCTAAATCTGTAAAAGCCCATTCCACGAGGAAAGTGGGCTCTTCTTGGGCGGCTGCCCGAGGGGTCTCGGCTTTACAACTTTGCCGAGCTGTTACTTGGTCGGGTTCAAACATTTTTGCAACAGTCTACAAGTTTGATACCCTGGCTGAGGAGGACCTAGAGTTTGCTCATTCGGTGCTGCAGAGTCATCCGCACTCTCCCGCCCGTTTGGGAGCTTTGGTATAATCCCCATGGTCCTTACGGAGTCCCAGCATCCACTTAGGACGTCAGAGAAAATAAGATTTTACTCACCGGTAAATCTATTTCTCGTAGTACGTAGTGGATGCTGGGCGCCCATCCCAAGTGCGGATTGTCTGCAATACTGTTTATAGTTATTGCCTAACTAAAGGGTTATTATTGAGCCATCTGTTGAGAGGCTCAGTTATATTTCATACTGTTAACTGGGTATAGTATCACGAGTTATACGGTGTGGCTGGTATGAGTCTTACCCGGGATTCAAAATCCTTCCTATTTGTGTCAGCTCTTCCGGGCACAGTATCCTAACTGAGGTCTGGAGGAGGGTCTTAGTGGGAGGAGCCAGTGCACACCAGGTAGTCCTAAAGCTTTCTTTAGTTGTGCCCAGTCTCCTGCGGAGCCGCTAATCCCCATGGTCCTTACGGAGTCCCAGCATCCACTACGGACTACGAGAAATAGATTTACCGGTGAGTAAAATCTTATTTTTTCGGAGCCCAGGGCAAGATGAAGAGTGGACTCCTATACCCAGGGACCATTGATCCTTACTTTTAACTTTAGATGTTGTTTGTCGTCGTCGTTTGTCTTTTTAGGGTGCACCCATTACTTTTTTAGGATTATATCTAATAAAAAAAATTTTTTTTCTACTTTCAAATCAGTTCTTTTGTAACAAACTAATAAGGGTGCACCAAACAAGAGTCTTCTTTTCTCTCCTTTTGTAACATGGGGGGCAATTGAGACCTGATCGCTGGGCAGCGATTTTTGCAGCCCTGCGATCGGATAGTCGCCGCCTATGGGGTGAGTGTATTTTAGCTGCGCATTTCCGGAAAACAGTCAGTTGACACCCGCAAACGCCTTTTCCCTGTCAATCTCCTTGCGATCGCACGTGCGAATGGATCCATCTCACAAACCCATCGCTGAGCGGCGATCCGCTTTTTACCCGTGCGATGCGCCTGTGCATTGTGGTGCATACGCATGCGTAGTTTGTGACTGATCACCCACTGTGCGAAAACGCAGCCTAGCGATCAGGTTTGAATTACCCCCAGAGTCACATCCATTGACTCTGGGTGCACCACCAACTCGATTCCCCCCCCGCTTTTATTGTCAATGTTGGTTCATATGTTTGATACTATATAATTATTAATAGACTGGTGCGAGATCACCAACTTGCCTGTAAAGCAAAATTTGCAGTCCGTTCTTTTGCCTGCTGGGGGCCACCCATCGCAGGACAAGGCCACCCAGCATGATAAATGGCCTGCTTAGTGGCTGCGACTGCAATTTAATTGTGGTTGCAGCAACTGCGGACGACCCATTGCGGCCGGAGCTAGGCTGCGTATGCAGGCGGTCCGCTACCATTTTCTTGATTGGAGCTGCTTGCGTGTGACATCATGCAGCTACCCCAAAAAACGCCACCGCCCCGCCCCCATTTTTGATGCACCCCCCCGCATCAATCAAGCAGAGGCATTTGCAGCCAATGCAATCACGCATACGACGGGACCTGCTCGTGCGCACTTCCGTCGCAGCCGGGGCTAATGTGGTTGCGTCGATTAGCGATGCAACCTGAATAACCCCCTCAGTTCGTAAGGCACCATAACACCCTACATTTGGGTTTAAAGGCTATCCACGCTTGTGCACAGATGGTATTATCAAACTGGCTGATGTACTAATTAAGTCACATGTGCCTAAGCATGGATATCCTTAAAACCTGGACTGTTAGGGGACTGAGTTTGGGAACCACTACCTTTGCTGGTTTCTCTGGACTACAGCATTAGGCAAGTTAGACTTACATTGGTTGATTTTATTTCTTAAATAAAAAAATCTAGTACCCTTTAAGCATGCATCTGAGCTTTCCTCTTACAAATCATCTCAGAGGGAGAAAAGTTTGGCTGAGTTAACTGTATGCAGAGCTCGGAAAGGGTTTCCTAAGACTGCTTGTGCCATGTAACTGTGGTTGCCATGGTAGCCACATGACGCAGGAATAAATCAAGACATTTCTTCGTATAGCCTGCTTCTGTGATTTAGGAAAGGAGAAACCACCATCACCTTTCATGGGATTACCACATATTTTCTGATGTTTTACATATTGATTTTGTCAGATAGCTGTGTCCTGTGTTTATTTGCTATGTGTGGGCATGCCTATGGCATAATGTAGAGCAAGGCTGAACAGGAGCCTAGAACTTCCGCATCATGGCCCTCATTCCGAGTTGTTCGCTCAGTAAAAATCTTCGCATCGCAGCGATTTTCCACTTAATGCGCATGCGCAATGTCCGCACTGCGACTGCGCCAAGTAAATTTGCTATGCACTTAGTAATTTTACTCACGGCTTTTTCATCGGTCTGGCGATCGTAATGTGATTGACAGGAAATGGGTGTTTCTGGGCGGAAACAGGCCGTTTTATGGGCGTGTGGGAAAAAACGCTACCGTTTCCGGAAAAAACGCAGGAGTGGCCGGAGAAACGGAGGAGTGTCTGGGCGAACGCTGGGTGTGTTTGTGACGTCAAACCAGGAACGACAAGCACTGAACTGATCGCAGATGCCGAGTAAGTCTGAAGCTACTCAGAAACTGCTACGAGGTGTGTAATCGCAATATTGCGAATACATCGTTCGCAATTTTACTATGCTAAGATTCACTCCCAGTAGGCGTAGGCTTAGCATGTGCAAAGCTGCTAAAAACGGCTTGCGAGCGAACAACTCGGA
This sequence comes from Pseudophryne corroboree, assembly GCF_028390025.1. Lineage (NCBI taxonomy): Eukaryota > Metazoa > Chordata > Amphibia > Anura > Myobatrachidae > Pseudophryne > Pseudophryne corroboree. Next base: position 765,354,927 of record NC_086448.1, read on the forward strand.
ATGACCCCCTATGTGACCTCCACTGCACAAAGCAGCATAGCAGAGGAGGGATTGTTGTGTATTCTTTCTGCTCCACCTGCTCTCCTCCCATCATATGTACTCGCCAGATTAATGGTTACTGGATTAGCCAGTGAGCAAGGGCCTGTGTGAACAGAGGACATGTGTAGAGCCATTATAGGACAGTAAGAGTTCTGAGTGGTAGGTTTTAGAATGAGAAATGTTGGCTGTGGTGTCCTTTATTCCCCGTGTTCTGCATTACTGGAATTATGGGTAGTGAGAGAGTGACATGTATCAGGCTGCCCATCACTGTTCTTTATTAAACATATATAGCCAATTTGTTCCTGGATTTGTAATGTGGATATCCTTGGGCTGTGGCCCAAGTATGGCAGTGACTGCAATGCTTAGTTAATCCCTAATAAATAAGTATTGACGTTGGATTGTGGTTGAAAGGCTGGGAAACACCATACATTCCTAATCTATGGCATAGACAGTCAGCAGTTTATTTAAAGGACCACTAAACCGAAAATTCAAATTGGATTCTATAAAGGCGCTACTACAAATATATGCAAATCTCACGGGCATATCCATCAAACTCGGGTATGCTTCAGGATGCTTCAATAGCGGCCTTCAGCTCTTCTGCATTGTTCGGTCCCCTGTCTCTGCGAGTGCTGCTTTGGGAACATTGGGGGTCATTCCAACCCAATCGTACGCCACGACTGCAATGCACAGGCGCGTAGCTCCCTGGCAACGGCCGTAGCCGGGGAGCGTCAGAACTAACAAAGAAAGCGATCGCACCCGCGACCGCAAGAAGATTGACAGGAAGAGGCAGGCTGGAGGCGTCAACTGACCGTTTTAAGGGAGTGTCCGTCCGAACGCAGGCGTGCCCAGCCGTTTCGAGGGAGGGATCCTGACGTCAGCTCCGTCCTGGATGATCGCAGCGGGTGAGTAAGTCCGGAGCTGTGCAGAAACTGCACAAACTTTTGTTTGTGCAGCTCTCTGCACAAGTGAGCGCAGCCTTGCACAGCGATTCCCCCCTCCCTTGTAGGCGGCAACTACCTGATCGCAGCAGTGCTAAAAGTAGCCTGCTAGTGATCAGGTCGGAATGAGGGCCCTTGATCATACCAACTTGGCAACTAATATTGGGGGTAATTCCAAGTTGATCGCAGCAGGACATTTTTTAGCAGTTGGGGAAAACCATGTGCACTGCAGGGGAGGCAGATATAACATGTGCAGAGAGAGTTAGATTTGGGTGGGATATTTTATTTCTGTGCAGGGTAAATAGTGGCTGCTTTATTTTTACACTGCAAATTAGATTGCAGATTGAACACACCACACCCAAATCTAACTCTCTCTGCACATGTTATATCTGCCTCCCCTGCAGTGCACATGGTTTTGCCCAATTGCTAACAGAATTCCTGCTGCGATCAACTTGGAATTACCCCCATTGTTACTCTGCTTTGATTGAAGTAACCGCTGACTTTTTCTTTTCCACATATAAATTGGATCCAGGAATTCTAAACTGACTGATTGCTCTTAGCTGCATTATCTTACGCTTATTGTTTTTATACTGCATGAATACTTTGTTTCAATACTTGCAAGCATGCGTTTTATATTTAACATGATGTATTAATGTGCTATTATATCATTTGTGAAAATGTTATTGGTCTTTATGAAGAATATTATTCCTACATCAAGAGAACAACGCTCTTTAACTCTTTCACTTTGTATTGGCATGAGGCAGCTGATTGCAATTTAAAAAAAAATTAGTTAACTCCAGTTACAAAAATGATTCTTTACGGTAAGAGTAGTGGGGGCAGAGGGAGTTTGTTATCCACTCCATAACCAGTGTAGGTATTTTCAGAGCAATTGGGTGACACTCACAATACAGTGCTTCCCCTTTACATTAGCATCACATAGTACTTTCACTACTCAAAGGTATATAAAAACAGAAACATTCTGCATCATACCTTGTATAATGCCATTTACTTTTGAATTGATGGTATAGAAAGCAATTCTAAATAGGATTTTTCTGGAACTAGACTCTCCAACATCACACTTTCCATACAAATTGTTATCTACCGATGTATGGATTAATTAACTATGACACCCCCCACCCATCCTTTAAAAAACACAGCGGAGATGTGTGAGCATGTTAGATTAGAGTGGCAGCCTATACTGTGCTTTCTCCCACCGTGATCTGTAAAAACTGATATCTTTCAAACAAAGGTGTCGGAGCTAGGATGGGGCAGTTCGAGCACATTAAGGGGGGAATTCAATTAGATTCAGTAATTAACCAGGTGTGAAAAAAGGTGGTAACCTCAGGATTTAACACCCAGGGCTATTCAATTAGAGCCCTTTTTCTTGCCAGATAAATTACCCTATGGGCCTAATTCAGACCTGATCGGTGCTGTGCATTTTCGCACAGCAAGCAATCAGGTCTGAACTGCGCATGCGCCGCAGTGCACCAGCGCATGCCATACAGCCGACAGCCGTCTCAGCTCTGCAATCGCCTCTGCCTGATTGACAGACAGAGGCGATTGCTGGTCGTTTGGCCGCCGTTTTAAGGGCGTGCCCGGATCGTGCGGGGGGCGGGCCACGGTGGCTGCGTGACATCACACACAGCCGCTGCAGTCCTCATAGCAAAAAGTAGCTCCCTGCCAGTGTGCTGAAGCTGCGCAGGTAGGGAGCTACTCTTCAAGTACAAAAGCATCACTGCTGTGCGATGCTTTGTACTTGTGCAGGGGGGGGGGGGCGGTCCTGAAATGCGGGGTGGACTAGCCCTGTGCTGGGCGTCCCCCGCATGTCTGTGTGGCTGTTCGTAGATATGCTAAATTTAGCACATCTACGATCAGGTCTGAATTAGGCCCTATTAACAGATGTGATCACATAGAATCCGGGATAAGTTCCCAGACCTATGTGTTAACATGGTTTAGGCACCCTATAACAGGCTATTAGGGATTTCTTTTCAGGTCTGCTAAAACCTGAATAGAAATTCACAGTAAGTGCAGCCTTCGGGCACTAACCAAATAGGCCCAGGAGATCAATTAGCCTATGATAAATTACCAGTGGCGTGCAGTGAGGTCAGTGGCTGGTGAGGCACTGCAGCCATAATGTCCTTTGAGTACTGCAGATGACTCCTACAGCCGCCGAGCCAATGCCTGCTACTGCCGCCGCCCCCGCCAATGCATCACAAAACTTGTGATGAGCAGGAGGCTAATATATTGTACAATTTTATAATTTATAGGAAAGGGAGAGGAGGACTAGGGGGAGACAACGCAAAGGGAGAGAGGAGGAATGGGGAAAAAGGAAGAGAGAGAAGGAAGAGGGGGGAGAAAGAAGAAAGAAGGAATATATATACGTTATGGTAAGAACTTACCATTGATAACGGTATTTCTCCTATGTCCACAGGTTTCCACAGGAAAACAATGGGATATGATGGAGCGACAGCGGATTGGCACTAAACGATCACAAGCTTTCAATCCTACCAGGATGCAACGGGCCCGTCCATATATCCCCGCCCACTGGCTCAGGAAAATCAGTTGGATTCCAAAGCATTTAGGCAGGAGCATTATGTAGAACCCTATTCAGGCAAGAAGAACACACATGCACACCCTTCCATGCAAGAGGGAAGAGTTTAGTGAGTATAAAGATCCTCAAATCAGGTGCATCAGTGTGGGATCCCTGTGGAAACCTGTGGACATAGGAGAAATACCGTTATCAACGGTAAGTTCTTACCATAACGTATATTTCTCCGGCAGGGTCCACAGGATAACAATGGGATTTCCCAAAGCAATTTTTAGTGATGGGGACGCTCCTGATTAGACAGGAGAACCTTACGCCCGAATTCAGCATCATGAGAGGCAAAAGTATCCAAGGCATAATGTCTAATGAATGTGTTAATGGAAGACCATGTGGCTGCCTTACATATCTGTTCTGCTGAAGCACCATGTTGTGCTGCCCATGAAGGACCCGCAGAAAGTCCCGATACCTGAAAAGCCGGGACTACAATTTCTTCATTAAGGTGGAATTTAGATACCACCTTAGGAAGATAACCAGACCTAGTTCTGAGAACTGCTTTATCTGGATAAAAAAATCAGAAAAGGAGATTTACATGACAGCGCTCCTAAATCTGATACTCTTCTAGCTGATGCTATAGTCAGTAGAAAGAGAACTTTAGCTGTCAACCATTTAAGATCCACTTTATCGAGTGGTTCAAATGGAGCACCTTGAAGGGCTTTGAGCACCAAACTTAAATTCCACGGCACTGCAGGAGGAACAAAAGGAGGTTGAATGCGCAGCATTCCCTGGAAAAAAGTACGCACATCCTGTAAATTTGCAGTTTTCTTTTGAAACCATACAGTCAATGCTGATACTTGCACTCTCAAGGAAGCCACCTTCAAAACCCTTATCCATTCCTGCTTGAAGGAAATCTAAGACCCTGGATACTCTGAAAGATTTTGGGTCCATATTTTTTTCACTGCACCAATGATTATAGGCTTGCCATATTCGGTGATAAATGCGAGCAGAGGAGGGTTTCCTTGCTCTGAGCATAGTTTGAATTACCTGTTGTGAGAATCCTCTTGACTTCAGGATAGAGGTTTCAACAGCCACGCCGTCAAAGACAGTCGATCCAGATGCCTGTGATAACAAGGACCCTTCATCAGTAGATCTGGACGTTGAGGGAGCAGAATTGGCGCATCCATCGACATCCTCTGCAGATCTATGTACCAATGCCTTCTGGGCCAAGCCGGAACTATTAAAATCACGGCAGCCCTTGCTTGCTTTATTTTTCTCACCACCCTGGGTAACAGGGTGAACGGAGGAAACAGATAAGCCAGATGAAAGTCCCATTTCACTGACAAAGCGTCCACAAAGCGCTCTGGGATCCTTTGTTCTTGACCCGTATACAGGTACCTTGTTGTTCAGACGGGACGCCATGAGATCCATTTCTGGCAAACCCCACTTGTCTACTAGAGTCTGGAAGACCTCCGGGTTTAGAGCCCATTCGCTTGCTTGAATGGTGTGTCGACTTAGAAAGTCCGCTTCCCAGTTTAAGACTCCCGGAATGAACACTGCGGACAATGCTGGAAGATGGAGTTCTGACAACTTTAGTATGTGACTTACCTCCTTCATTGCTTTTTGGCTGTGAGTTCCTCCCTGATAATTGAGGTACGCTACTGCCGTTGCATTGTCCGAGCGAATCTGGACTGGTTTTCCTTGCAGAATGTCCTTTGCCTGAATCAGTGCCCTGTATATGGCACGAAGTTCCAACAGGTTTATTGGTAGGCAACTTTCTTCTGTGGTCCACTGTCCCTGGAACCATAATTTTCCAGACACTGCTCCCCAGCCCTGAAGACTGGCATCTGTTGTCAGGATCTCCCAATCTGATATCCAAAAGGGTCTCCCCTTGTCTAGATGGGATGTCTGCAGCCACCAGGCTAATTACCTTTTTACCTTTACTGGAAGTGCCATCGTCTGTTTCATTATTGTCTGATGTACTCCATTCCATCTGGCCAGAATCAGACGCTGCAGAGGTCTTGAGTGGAATTGTGCATACTCTACCATATCGAATGTTGACACCATCAAACCCATCAGTCGCATCGCTGCGTGAATTGATATTGTTTGACTGTGTAACAACTCCTGAGTCATTAACTGCACCTTGGATATTTTGTTCTGAGGTAAGAATATTTTCTGCAGACTTGAATCCAATACAGCCCCCAAGTGAATCATCCGTTGTGACGGAATCAGAGATGACTTTGGCCAATTTATGAGCCATCCGTGGTCCTGTAGCCAAGTTATTGTCTATTGGAGATGGCTCAAGAGCAGTTCCTGCGATTTTTCGAAGATTAACAGATTGTCGAGGTATGGAAAAATTCTTATCCCCTGCTTGCGGATATAAGCTGCCGTAACCACCATAATCTTGGTAAGTACTCTGGGGGCTGTGACTAACCCAAAGGGTAATGCCTGGAACTGAATTATACGTTATGGTAAGAACTTACCGTTGATAACGGTATTTCTCCTGTGTCCACAGGTTTCCACAGGATAACATTGGGATATGCTGGAGCGACAGCGGTTTGGCACCAAACGATAACAAGCTTTCTGGCCTCCCAGGATGCATCGGGCTCGTCCATATAATCCCGCCCACCGACTCAGTCAAATCAGTTGTTTCCAAAGCATTTAGGCAGGAGCATTATGTAGAACCCTATTCAAGCGAGAAGAACACACATGCACACCCTTCCACGCAAGAGGGAAGAGGTTAGTGAGTATAAAGATTCTCAAATCAGGTGCGTCAGGGTGGGATCCCTGTGGAAACCTGTGGGCATAGGAGAAATACCGTTATCAACGGTAAGTTCTTACCATAACGTATATTTCTCTGGCAGGGTCCACAGGTTATCCACAGGATAACATTGGGACTTCCCAAAGCAATTTTTAGTGGTGGGGACGCTCCTGATTAGACAGGAGAACCTTTCGCCCGAATTCAGCGTCATGAGAGGCAAAGGTATCCAAGGCATAATGTCTAATGAATGTGTTAATGGAAAACCATGTGGCTGCCTTACATATCTGTTCTGCTGAAGCACCATGTTGTGCTGCCCATGAAGGACCTACCTTACGTGTAGAGTGAGCAGAGACATTAGCCGGAACAGGGAGATCAGCTCGAGACCATGCTTCTGAAATCGTCATTCGAAGCCATATTGCTAGCATCTGTTTAGTAGCAGGCCATCCCCTCTTGTGAAATCCGTAGAGAATGAGGAGAGAATCTGTCTTTCAGATGGCACTGGTACGATCTACGTAGATTCTTAATGTATGGACTACGTCCAGCGACGCTTCTCCCTCAGACAGTCCCGATACCTGAAAAGCCGGGACTACAATTTCTTAAGGTGAAACTTCGAGACCACCTTTGGAAGATAACCAGATTTAGTTCTGAGGACTGCTTTATCTGGATAAAAAAATCAGAAAAGGAGATTTACACGACAGCGCTCCTAAATCTGATACTCTTCTAGCTGATGCCATAGTCAGTAGAAAGAGTACTTTAGCTGTTAACCATTTGAGATCCACTTTCTTAAGCGGTTCAAACTAAGCCCCTTGCCGGGCTTTGAGGACCAGACTTAAATCCCAAGGTACTGCAGGAGGAACAAAAGGTGGTAGAATGCGCAGCATTGCCTGGAAAAAAGTACGCACATCCTGTAAATTCGCAATTTTCTTTTGGAACCATACAGTCAATGCTGAAACTTGAACTCTCAAGGAAGCCACCTTCAAACCTTTATCCATTTCTGCCTGAAGGAAATCCAAGATTCTGGATACTCTGAAAGATTTTGGATCCATACTTCTTTCACTGCACCAATGAATATAGGCTTGCCATATTCGGTGATAAATGCGAGCAGAGGAGGGTTTCCTTGCTCTAAGCATTGTTTGAATTACCTGTTGTGAGAATCCTCTTGACTTCAGGATAGAGGTTTCAAAAGCCACGCCATCAAAGACAGCCGATCCAGGTGCCTGTGATAACAGGGACCCTGCATTAGTAGATTTGGACATTCAGGGAGCAGAATTGGAGCATCCATCGACATCCTCTGCAGATCTATGTACCAATGCCTTCTGGGCCAAGCCGGAGCTATTAGAATCACGGCACCCTTTGCTTGTTTTATTTTCCTCACCACCCTGGGTATCAGGACGATTGGAGGAAACAGATAAGCCAGATGAAATTCCCATTTCACTGACAGAGCGTCCACAAAGATCGCTCCAGGGTCTTTTGTTCTTGACCCGTATACCGGAACTTTGTTGTTCAGACGGGACGCCATGAGATCTATCTCTGGCAATCCCCACTTGTCTACTAGAGTCTGAAATACTTCCGGGTGTAGAGCCCATTCGGTTGCTCGAATGGTGTGTCGACTGAGAAAGTCCGCTTCCCAGTTTAGGACTCCTGGAATGAACACTGCGGACAATGCAGGAAGATGGATTTCTGCCCACTTTAGTATGTGACTTACCTCCTTCATTGCTCTTTGGCTGCGAGTTCCTCCCTGATGGTTGAGGTACGCTACTGCCGTCGCATTGTCCGAGCGGATCTGGACTGGTTTTCCTTGCAGAATGTCCTTTGCCTGAATCAGTGCTATGTATATGGCACGAAGTTCCAACAGGTTTATTGGTAGGCAACTTTCTTCTGTGGTCCACTGTCCCTGGAACCATGATTTCACGGACACTGCTCCCCAGCCCTGAAGACTGGCATCCGTTGTCAGGATCTCCCAATCTGATATCCAAAAGGTTCTCCCCTTGTCTAGATGGAATGTGTGTAGCCACCAGGCTAACAACCTTTTTACCTTTACTGGAAGTACCATCATTTGTTTCTTTATTGTCTGATATAGTCCATTCCATTTGGTCAGAATCAAATGTTGTAAAGGTCTTGAGTGGAATTGTACATATTCCACCATGTCGAATGTTGACACCATCAATCCCATCACTCGCATTGCCGTGTGAACTGATATTGTTTGACTGTGCAACAATTCCTGAGTCATTAACTGCACCTTGGATATCTTTTCCATAGGTAAAAATATTTTCTACAGACTTGAATTCAATACAGCCCCTAAGTGAATCATCCGTTGTGACAGAATCAGAGACGACTTTGCCCAATTTATGAGTCATCCGTGTTTCTGTAGACAAGATATTGTCTGTTGGAGATGGCTCAAGAGCAATTCCTGGGATTGTGCCAGGATTAAAAGATCATCGAGGTATGGGAGAATTCTTATCCCCTGCTTGCAGAGATAAGCTGCCATAACCACCATGATCTTGGTAAATACTCTGGGGGCTGTGGCTAACCCAAAGGGTAAGGCCTGGAACTGAAAATGTTGCCGGAGGATAGCGAACCTGAGGTAACACTGATGGGACAATGCTATCGGCACATGCAGGTAAGCATCCTGTATATCCAGAGATACCATGTAATACCCTAGTTCCATGGCCAAAACTATGGAGCGTAATGTCTCCATGTGGAACCTTGGGACCCAAATGTATTTGTTTAACATTTTGAGATTGAGGATGGGCCAAAACGACCCATTTGGCTTCTGGACCAAAAATAGGTTGGAGTAAAAACCCTGCCCCCGTTGTGCCTGGGGTACTGTAATAATTACCCCAGACTGAAGGAATTTCTGAACTGCTTCTTGCAGGGCCCTGGCCTTCGCCTCTATGTGAGACGGGCTGGTACAAAAAAACCTTTGAGGAGGCTGCTTCTTGAAAGGGAAAACATAACCCCGAGATACCACTTCTTGCACCCAAGCGTCTGTTGTCGACTGCTGCCATATGTGTGCAAACTGAAGAAGACGGCCCCCTACCTTGGAGTCCCCCAAGTGGGGGCCCGCACCATCAGGCTGATGGTTTCTGTTCTGGTTTGGAAGCTGGCCCTCTAGTGGCCCACTGCTTCCTCGCTTTACCAGACCTATTGTACTGGGTTTGTTTTGATTCCTTTTTTCCTTTTGTTTTACCTTGCCACCGAAATGGCCGAAATCCAGAGCCCTTAGGTTTAGGATTATAACTGGCAGGAAACCTGACCTTCTTGGATTCAGCTTCTAACTCCAGAATATCTGTCAATTCCTTACCAAAAAGAATGTTCCCAACAAGAGGCAAAGCTTCCAGAACCTTTTTGGATTCTGAATTAGCTTTCCATGTACGTAAACAAATTGCTCTTCGAGCAGCTACCGTTAAGGCTGATGCTTTAGAAGCAATTGTACCCATATCCATTGCTGCTTCTTCTAGGAATAGCGCAGCCTGCTTCATATGGGCTATATGGGACTCCTGCTCCCTAGTAGGTGCTGAGAGCCCATTTTCCAATTCTTCAGCCCATTCAACTACCGCATTTGCCATCCAAGCTGAGGCCATGGCAGGCCTTATGACTGCCCCTGACAGAGAAAATATGTTTTTCAAAAAACCATCCACTCTTCTGTCTGTGACATCATTTAATGACGTAGATGGCAAGGGTAAAATAGATTTTCGCACTAATTGAATAACGTGCGTATCTACCTTAGGAGGCACTTCTCTTTCTGCTGCGGGGTACACTGGGCTCCACAAGGAATAACATCGGTGGTGTAGAGTAGGATCTTGATCCGAGGCACCAAAAGGCTCAAAGCTTTAGACTGTTCCCAAGATGCACAGCGCCGCCTCCTCTATAACCTCGCCTCCATGCCAGTGAGCTCAGTTTGTAGTAGCAGGTCAGTTAACAGGGGGCTGCCTCAGGCAGCCTATTGCTTAGCTTTAGCTTAACAGAAGAAGAGGATTTTACCCAGGGCTGCAGCAGGCTGTGTCAGACAAGACGTCCCTGCAGCAGCTACATCACCCCCAGCGGCGCTGTATACTCCCGTGCCGCGGTTCCCGGGTCACTACAGCGGAGGTGCCGGCTTTTCTTCCTCTGTCCTCATGAGACACACACGCCACTGTCAAGGGGGAGGTAAGGGGCTTCTGTGCCAAGCTGTACACCGCGATCCTGCGCGGCCGTAGGGGCAGGCCGCGCGAGCGCTGGCATGGGCACAGATTACTGGGCTGCTGTTCCACTAGCTACCAGGGTGTTTTTATAGGGGCACAGGTCAGGGGGGACATTTGTACCATTCCCCCCCGCTTCTTTTACTGCCCGCACGCCCGGTGGGGATGCCAGCAGGGGGAGTAGGCCGGACCTGAGGCCCCTCCCCGCAGCCCCAGGGCGCCATTTCTGTAATGTTCCCGCCCTGGAGCTGCATATCTCTCCCTCACTCCTGATCAGCGGCCATTACAGGTTGAGCTGAGCTATTTCTATGACTGCTGGGGCAAATCCTCCTCTGTGGAACCGCCTGACTGCCAGTGCTGCGCTTCCTACAGGACACTTGAGTATTCTACCTGTCACTGCGACTGTGCTAGTTAAGAAAGAGTGCATACTGTCAGGGTGTTTGTACCACACAACCCTGTGATATACATCCAGTGCTTACTGTGTTTGTTATATCTATTATTATCACATAGAGACATACTGAGTTTTACTTTGTCCAGTGCAGTTTATGGTACATAATATCTGCATGGTACGTGTGTGACTATATACGTGTGTGTGCATGTAGCTGCTGTGCGTTTGCCTTATTGCAGGGTATTTCACTCAGCGTGCTATTCCTATAATACTATACCTGTGGGTGCCAAGTGTTTTCAGGTTTTTCTCTGATAACATAGGTTTGTCTCACAAGATATAATACTGGAGTATTTTTTACTTGTGAATTATAGTCACTGTATAGTTCTCATACGTCCTAGAGGATGCTGGGGTCACTTCAAGAACCATGGGGTATAGACGGGATCCACAGGAGACATGGGCACTTTAAGACTTTCAAAGGGGTGTGAACTGGCTCCTCCCTCTATGCCCCTCCTCCAGACTCCAGTTTAGAATCTGTGCCCAGGCAGACTGGATGCACACTGAGGAGCTCTACTGAGTTTCTCTGAAAAGACTTTATGTTAGGTTTATTATTTTCAGGGAGTACTGCTGGCAACAGTCTCCCTGCTTCGTGGGACTTAGGGGAGAGAAGTCAGACCTACTTCTGTGAGTTTCAAGGCTCTGCTTCTTTGGCTACAGGACACCATTAGCTCCTGAGGGTTTGATCACTAGGTACGCCTAGGGGCTCATTCCGAGCCGGCCGTCACCCCCCTTGCAGAGCCAGAAGTCAGAAGACAGGTGAGTAGAGGAAGAAAAAGAAGACTTCAGTGACGGCTTTGAGGTACCGCACAGCGATCACGCTGCGCGCCATGCTCCCACACACACAGCGGCACTACATGGTGCGGGGCACCCTGGGCAGCATATCTGACCTCCATAATGACTGGCGAGAGTGGACATAGTGCCGGGGCACTTTCCGGACCCCCGCCAGTATAAAAATCATTTAAAAAAGAGCGGGTCTGATGCGCGCCAATACAGGGGCGGAGCTTAGCCCTCACAGGACACAGCCCGGCGCCATTTCTCTTCACACGGCTGCAGAGATGCTGGTCCTTCCTCACACTGCTGCATGAGTATCAGGGTGAAAAACGGGGGGGGGGGGGGGGGGGCACAGCTATTTTGGTGCATTGTTGATAAATTATAAAAGCGCTGCAGGTCTGGGGCTGGTGTTCAAACTGGGGTGTGGGCTGGCAATAATTCCCTCTGTGTCCCTCTGACAGGCTTTACTGTGGGTCTGTCCCCTTTTGGCCAGTGTGTCTGCGTGTGTTGGGTGCACGTGTGTCAACATGTCTGAGGCGGAGGGCTCTTCCCAGGAGGAGACTATGTCAGGGACACAAACGGCTGTGGGAGTGACCCTGTCGGCACCGCCAACACCTGACTGGGTGAATGTTTTGAATGCTCTGAATGCTAATGTGGCTCTGATAAATAAGAAAGTGGATAAATCTGAGTCTCAGAACATGGAAGAAATCCGTAGAGGATGTGTTGTTACAAGTCCAGACCCTCTCGGGGTCACAAAAACGTTCATTTACCCAGCTGGCAGACACTGATACCAACACGGACACTGATTCAAGTGTCGACTATAGTGAAACCAGATTAGATCCCAAACTGGCTAAGAGCATTCAGTACATGATTGTGGCAATAAAAGACGTATTACACATCACTGAGGACCCTACTGTTCCTGATACTAGGGTCTGTATGTATAAAGGAGAGAAACCTGAGGTAACGTTTCCTCCCTCTCATGAACTGAACACGCTTTGTGAAAAGGTTTGGGAAAATCCTGACAAAAAGTTTCAGATTCCCAAAAGGATTCCAGTGGCGTATCCGTTTCCCTCTGGGGATAGGGAAAAATGGGAGTCACCCCCCATTGTGGACAAAGCTCTATCACGGCTGTCCAAAAAGGTGGCTCTTCCGTGCCCTGACACGGCAGCCCTAAAGGATCCTGCGGATCGTAGGCAGGAAAATACATTGAAATCCATTTATGTCACCACGGGTACGCTACTCAGACCAGCCATTGCATCTGCGTGGGTAAGTAGTAGTATCGAAAAATCGGCAGATAACTTGTCATCTGAAATAGATACCCTGGATAGGGATAGCATTCTTTTGACACTAGGTTATATCAGGGACGCTGCAGTCTACCTAAAGGAAGCTGCGAGGGATATTGGCCTCTTGGGATCAAGGGCCAATGCCATGGCAGTCTCAGCTAGGAGATCATTGTGGATTCATCAATGGAATGCTGATGCTGACTCTAAGAAAGCTATGGAGTCTCTTCCTTATAAAGGTGGTGTATTGTTTGGTGATGGCCTCGCTGATTTGGTATCTACGGCTACCGCGGGTAAGTCTTCATTTTTACCTTATGTACCTGCACCACAAAAGAAAGCACACCACTATCAGATGCAGTCATTTCGGCCCAATAAATACAGGAAAGGCCGAGAGTCTTCCTTCCTTGCTACTAGAGGAAAGGGAAAAGGTAAACGATCACCGGCCGTGGCCGGTTCCCAGGAGCAGAGGTCCTCCCCGGCTTCTGCCAAGTCCACCGCATGACGCTGGGGCTCCTCTGCGGGAGTCCGCACCGGTGGGGGCACGTCTCAGGCTATTCAGTCAGTTCTGGGCTCGTTCGGGCCTGGACCCGTGGGTTTTATAAATAGTGTCCCAAGGGTACAAACTGGAGTTTCAAGACGTCCCCCCCCCCCCCCCCCCCCCTCCTCACCGATTTTTTTCAAATCAGCCTTACCAGCTTCTCTTCCGGACAGGGAGGTGGTATGCGCCGCAATACAAAAATTGTGTCACAATCAAGTCATTGTCAGGGTTCCCCCGTCACAACAGGGAGAAGGCTTTTATTCGAGCCTGTTCGTGGTCCCGAACCCAGACGGCTCAGTCAGACCAATCCTGAACCTCAAATCCCTAAATGTCTACCTAAGAAAATTCAAATTCAAGATGGAATCTTTCCCGGCAGTGATCTCTAGTCTGGAGGAGGGGGATTTTATGGTGTCGGTAGACATAAAGGATGCCTATTTACATGTTCCCATTTATCCTCCACATCAGGCTTACCCGAGGTTTGCAGTTCAGGATTGTCATTACCAATTTCAGACGTTGCCATTCGGTCTGTCCATGGCTCCGAGGATTTTCACCAAAGTAATGGTCGAAATGATGGTTTTCCTGCGCAAGCAAGGAGTCACAATTATCCCGTACTTGGACGATCTCCTGATAAAGGTGAGATCCAGGGACCAATTACTGCAGAACATTACGCTCTCCCTGACAATTCTGCAGCAACATGGTTGGCTCCTAAACTTGCCAAAATCACAGTTGGTTCCGACGAGACGGCTGTCGTTTTTGGGAATGATTCTGGACACAAAATTACACAGAGTTTTTCTTCCAGTGGAAAAGGCTCTGGAAATTCAGAACCTGGTCAAACAAATTCTGAAACCAGCAAAAGTATCGATACATCAATGCACTCGGTTGCTGGGGAAGATGGTGGCGGCCTACGAAGCCATTCAGTTTGGCAGATTCCATGCCAGAGTGTTTCAGTGGGACCTGTTGGATAAGTGGTCCGGGTCCCATCTACACATGCACCGAAGGATAACCCTGTCTTCCAAGACCAGAATCTCACTCCTGTGGTGGCTGCACAGCTCTCACCTTCTAGAGGGACGCAGGTTCGGGATCCAGGACTGGATCTTAGTGACCACGGATGCGAGTCTCCGAGGCTGGGGAGCAGTCACACAGGGGGAAAGCTTCCTGGGAAGATGGTCAAGCCAGGAAATGTGTCTACACATAAACGTTCTGGAATTAAGGGCCATTCACAACGGCCTTCTGCAAGCGGATCATCTTCGCAATCGGCCCGTCTTGATTCAGTCGGACAACATAATAGCAGTAGCGTACATAAACCGCCAGGGCGGAACAAAGAGCAGAGCGGCAATGGCAGAGGCCACAAAGGTTCTCCGCTGGGTGGAAAGGCATACAAGCGCTCTGTCAGCGATCTTCATTCCAAGAGTGGACAACTGGGAAGCAGACTTCCTCAGCAGACACGATCTCCATCCAGGAGAGTGAGGTCTTCATCAAGAGGGCTTTGCAGAAGTGACAAGTCTTTGGGGAATTCCTCAAATAGACATGATGGCGTCTCACCTCAACAAGAAACTTAAGAGATATTGTTCCAGGTCGAGAGACCCTTAAGCAATAGCAGTGGACACCCTAGTGACACCGTGGGTGTTTCAGTCAGTGTACGTGTTTCCTCCGCTTCCACTCGTTCCAAAATTGATAAAGATCATAAGAAGAACAAAGGTTCAAGTGATCCTCATTGTTCCAGACTGGCCAAGGAGGGCTTGGTATCCAGATCTTCAGGAATTACTCATAGGAGATCCCTGGCCCCTTCCTCTACGAGAGGATCTGTTACAGCAGGGGCCGTGCGTGTTCCAAGACTTACCGCGACTTCATTTGACGGCTTGGAGGTTGTACGCCGGATCCTAGCCCGAAAGGGTATTCCCAAGGAAGTCATCCCCACTCTTATTCAGGCCAGGAAAGGAGTAACGTCTAAACATTACCACCGTATTTGGAAAAAATACGTGTCTTGGTGTGAATCCAAGAAGGCTCCTACGGAAGAATTTCAGTTAGGACGTTTTCTCCATTTTCTAGAAGCCGGTGTGGATGCGGGCCTAAAGTTGGGCTCCATTAAAGTACAAATTTCAGCCTTATCGGTTTTCTTCCAGAAACAATTGGCCTCCCTTCCAGAAGTTCAGACTTTTGTGAAAGGCGTGTTGCACATCCAACCTCCCTTTGTGCCCCCTGTGGCACCGTGGGATCTTAACGTGATGTTGCAATTCCTTCAATCTCATTGGTTTGAACCTTTACAAAAGGTGGAGTTGAAATTCCTCACTTGGAAAGTGGTTATGCTGTTGGCCTTGGCATCCACCAGGCAGGTGTCTGAATTGGCGACCTTGTCTCACAAGAGCCCTTATTTGATCTTCCATGAAGATAGAGCAGAGTTGAGGACTCGTCAGCAATTTCTGCCGAAAGTGGTTTCGTCATTCCACTTGAACCAACCTATCGTGGTGCCAGTGGCTACTGACGCCTTGCTGGAATTGAAGTTTCTCGATGTTGTCAGAGCTTTGAAAATTTATGTGGCCAGAACGGCTCAGTTTAGGAAAACGGAGGCTCTGTTTGTCCTGTATGCTCACAACAAAATTGGGGCTCCTGCTTCCAAGCAAACTATTGCGCGCTGGATCTGTCATACGATTCAGCAGGCTCATTCTACGGCTGGAATGCCGTTACCGAAATCGGTGAAGGCCCATTCTACCAGAAAGGTGGGCTCGTCCTGGACGGCTGCCCGGGGGGTCTCAGAATTACAGCTTTGCCGAGCGGCTACTTGGTTGGGTTCAAACACTTTTGCGAAGTTCTACAAGTTTGATGCCCTGGCTGATGAGGACCTGTTTGGTCAATCAGTGCTGCAGAGTCATCCGCACTCTCCCGCCCATTCTAGAGCTTTGGTATAAACCCCATGGTTCTTGAAGTGACCCCAGCATCCTCTAGGACGTATGAGAAAATAGGATTTTAATACCTACCGGTAAATCCTTTTCTCTTAGTCCGTAGAGGATGCTGGGCGCCCGTCCCAGTGCGTACTGTATCTGCAGTTGTTAGTTGTGGTTACACACATGTTGTGTTACGTTTATAGTCGTCCTGTTGCTGATGTTGTTCATGCCATTGACTTGCGTTGTGTTAAATGCCATGTTGTACGGCGTGCTTGAGGTGTGAGCTGGTATGTATCTCACCTTAGTTTAACAATAAATCCTTTTCCTCGAAATGTCAGTCACCCTGGGCACAGTTCCTATAACTGGAGTCTGGAGGAGGGGCATAGAGGGAGGAGCCAGTTCACACCCCTTTGAAAGTCTTAAAGTGCCCATGTCTCCTGCGGCTCCGTCTATACCCCATGGTTCTTGAAGTGACCCCAGCATCCTCTACGGACTAAGAGAAAAGGATTTACCGGTAGGTATTAAAATCCTATTTTTATTCCTATTGAACCCTCGGTCTGTGCCAGCTGCGGCTGTTATTCTGAGAGTTCTTACTAGGTATAGTGCTGCTAAATATAAAATGACTGTTTGTACCGAGTTGCCCATTGCTGTGCGCATTGTTATGTCTGCTACACGTGGCAACAACGTAGGGGCCTCTCCCACACTGCGTGGTAGTGAGGCCACTGACGGCATGGAGGATAATTTGACAGCTGAGAGTTCAGGTTCAGGGGCTTCCTTGCCCCCCAGTGGGTCGGTAGCATTCGGGGCAACACAAGATCCACCTTGGGCTACATTTTCCACATTGTTAAACACACTTGTAACTAAATTGACGCCCCCTGTGGGACCACCTGTGCCGCTATCACAGATTATGGCCCCCGCTGTGAACCCGCCATCGGCGGATCAGCTTTCCACTCAGTTACAGCATTTGAACCGATCCATGTCCAAATCTAAGGGTCACTCTCGCCCACATAAGACTAAGTCGTCTTCTGAAAGGGCCATTACCTCCTTCTGATCCGCGGCCTTAACTGACACGTCCTCCGAGGAGGACGGTGCTTATACTGACCCCTCGGACACTGACGCTGATGCTGATGTTTCAGATGGGGAGGGGAAACCTGATACTGTAGATTTAAGCATAAGAAGGTAGTTAAGCAGGTTCTACCCTACTCTAAACACCTGATTGACATACGTCAGGAATCCTGGGAAAATCCGGGGACAAAGTTTACGCCGAATAAGAGACTGTTGGCTCGCTATCCTCTCTCTGCGGAGGTGTGTAAAAATTGGGAAAACCCTCCGCCTATTGATTCTCATGTGGCGCGTATGGTTGTTTCCTCTGCCCTGCCAGTAACTGCCGTCACCTCTATGAAGGAACCGACGGATCGTCGGGTGGAGGACTGTTTAAAAGCGATTTATACCCTGTCTGGGGCTGTTCAAAGGCCAACTATTGCAGCGACTTGGACTGCCGAAGCTGTTGAGGCGTGGGCTCTCTCGTATATTGCCACGGCTTCTCTGTACCTTAAGGAGGCGGCCTCCGATGTCGGGGTGCTCGCGGCTAAAGCTGCTACTGCGTCCCTTTTGGCCAGACGTATCCTTTGGTTGAGATCCTGGTCGGTGGATTTGGATTCCAGAAAAACCCTGGAGGTACTTCCTTTCAAGGGAGACATTCTCTTTGGAGAAGACCTCAATAAGATTGTGGCTGACTTGGCTACTGCTAAAACAGCCTGCCTACCTAGTACGGCTTCTTCCGCGCAGAAGGCTAAAAGTATTTTCCCTCGGCCCTTTCGTACTCCAGGTAAAGCAAAAGGTCAGGCGTATCCGAAGCAAGCCCATACTTCCAGGCCTGCCAAGCCCAGACCAAAGTGTGCTTGGGCCGCCCGTCAGCCAGCTTCAAAAACTGATAAGCCGGCCGAATGACGGGGCGGGCCTCCCTCTGGGGGATCCCAGGGTGGAGGGCCGACTTCTAGGGTTTACCCATGAATGGTTGAAGACCACTTCGGATTCCTGGGTGAGGGAAGTCGTGGCTCAAGATTACGCCATACCCTTCAAGAATCGCCCCCCTCATCGATTTTGCCTAACAGATGTGCCTCTGGATCCGGCAAAAGCAAACGCGTTGCACTCTGTGGTACGTTCCCTCCTGTCCACAGGAGTGGTGGTACAGGTGCCTATGACGCAGAGGGGCGAATGGTTCTATTCACCACTGTTTCTAGTCCCGAAACCGAACGGGTCCTCGCGGCCCATTCTCAATCTGAAGTCCTTGAACAAGCATGTGTGACTTTCCAAGTTCCGTATGGAAACGCTGCGCTCTATTGTTCTGGCCATGGAGCCTTGGGACTATATGGTCTCCCTGGACATACAGGATGTCTAAATACATATTCCTATTGCGGTATCTCATCAGCGGTACCTGCGGTTTGCAGTGGGCAACCTTCATTACCAATTTCGGGCGTTACCCTTTGGTTTGACTACGGCTCCGCGAGTCTTCACCAAGGTGATTGCGGTCATGATCCAGTGCATGAAAGCCCACGGATGGCTGATCAACTGGAAGAAATCTTTCCTGGTTCCGGCTCGGAGCATGGTACACCTGGGAGCGTTATTGGATACCCACAACCAGCGGTTGTTCCTGTCTCAGAAGAAAGTCCTGAAGCTTCAGGACAAAATCCGATGCATCCTATCCCGTCCTCAAGTGTCGATTCATTCGGCGATGCAAGTGCTAGGTCTCATGGTGTCGGCTTTCGACATGGTGGAGTATGCTCAATTCCATTCTCACCCTCTGCAGAAGTTGATTCTGTCCAAGTGGGACGGCCTGCCTCACCGGATCAGATCTCACATGATCTGCCTAGCTCCGGAGGTCCGTCTGTCACTGAGCTGGTGGCTTCAGGACCAACGAATGAGCAGGGGCCGTCCCTTCTGGATATCCAACTGGGTCCTGCTGACGACGGATGCCAGTCTGAGAGGTTGGGGCACGTTGTTGGAACAACACTCTCTCCAGAGTCGGTGGACCAAGGAGGAGTCTCTACTCCCGATAAACAGTCTGGAACTGCGGGCAGTGTTCAATGCGTTGACAATGGCCCAGCATCTGCTACAGAACAGACCAAGAAGTACAATCGGACAACTCCACCACGGTGGTGTACATCAATCATCAGGGCGGCACTCGAAGCCGCATGGCAATGAGGGAAGTATCAAGGATTCTTCAGTGGGCAGAACGCCATCTGCCGGCCATATCGGCAGTGGAAATTCTGGGCGTTCCAAACTGGGAGACGGATTATCTCAGTCGTCAGGACGTGCACGCCGGAGAATAGAGCCTACATCCGGAGGTGTTTCAACTTCTCGTGGACAAGTGGGGACTCCCAGATGTGGACCTGATGGCGTCTCGACACAATCACAAGGTTCCGGTCTTCGGAGCAAGGACAAGGGATCCTCAAGCAGCGTTCGTGGATACTCAGTCAATCCCGTGGAACTTTCGGCTGCCGTATGTGTTCCCTCCGGTGTCACTACTGCCCAGAGTGATACGGAAGTTCAAGCAAGAAGGAGGAAACCTACTTCTAGTCGCTCCAGCGTGGCCCAGGCGGCACTGGTTCTCCGATCTACTGGGCCTCTCGTTGGATCGTTTCCTTCTACTTCCACAACAACCAGACCTCCTCGTTAGGGCCCTTGTGTTTACCAGGATTTGGCCCGTCTGGCTTTGACGGCATGGCTCTTAAAGCTTCCGTCCTGAGGGCCAAGGGTTTTTCTGAGGCGGTTATTCAAACTATGTTGAAGGCCCATAAGGCGGCTTCTGCTCGGATAAACCATAGGGTCTGGAATGCTTACTTTACTTGGTGTGCGTCTCACAATCATGACGTTTTCAAGTTTAGTACGGCCAAACTATTGGCTTTTCTACAACAAGGCCTGGATTTAGGCCTGCGTCTGGCCTCCCTCAAAGTTCACATTTCGGCCTTGTCGGTTTGGTTTCAGAGAAAGATCGCTACCCTACCTGATGTTCATACATTCACTCAGGGTATGCTGAGGATTCAGCCTCCTTATTTGCCACCTGTGGCCCCTTAGGATCTGTCGGTGGTTTTGGAGGCTCTACAAGAGTTTCCGTTTGAGCCTCTTACCTCTGGTGACCTTAAGTGGCTTTCTCTTAAGGTGTTGTTTTTGCTGGCTATTGCTTCATCTAGAAGGGTCTCGGACTTGGGTGCCTTATCCTATAAGTCCCCCTATTTGATATTTCATCATGACCGGGCGGTTCTTCGGACACGCTCAGGTTATTTACCCAAGGTGGTGTGGTACGGGCTCTCCGTATCTATGTGAAGAGAACTTCTTCCATTAGGAAATCCGATTCTCTTTTTGTGTTGTTTGGTTTTCACAAACGTGGCTGGCCTGCTTCTAAGCAGACATTGGCCAGATGGATTAGAATGGTGATTGCACATGCTTATGTACAGGCCGGTCGTACGGTTCCTGCTACCATCAAAGCCCATTCTACTCGGTCGGTTGGACCTTCTTGGGTGGCCCACCGTGGTGCGACCCTTGAACAATTGTGCAAGGCAACTACGTGGTCCTCGAGGAACACGTTTATTAGGTTCTATGCCTTTGATACTGCCGCTTCCCAGGATACTTCCTTTGGACGCCGGGTTCTTGTGCTTGCTACAGTGCGTCCCCTCCCATAAGGAACTGCTTTAGGACTCCCCGATGTTATTCCTTGCGGAGCCCAGTGTACCCCGCAGCAGAAAACAAGATTTATGGTAAGAACTTACCGTTGTTTAATCTCTTTCTGCGAGGTACACTGGGCTCCACAAGGCGCCCACCCTGACGCACTTAGCTTTTTTGGGTTGGTATTGGCATAGCCTCTGCCACCCTCTCCTGCGGTGAGTGTGTGGTGTAATTGGCTACGAGTGGTTGTCGTCTCTGGTACCTGCTACTGCATTGGGCTGGTTAACTAAACTGAGCTCACTGCCATGGAGGCGGGGTTATAGAGGAGGCGGCACTGTGCATCTTGGGAACAGACTAAAGCTTTGAGCCTGTTGGTGCCTCAGATCAAGATCCTACTCTACACCCCTGATGTTATTCCTTGTGGAGCCCAGTGTACCTCGCAGAAAGAGATTTAACAACAGTAAGTTCTTACCATAAATCTAATTTTTTAAACAGTCCCCAATTGGAAAAGGGTAGTAAGAATCCCATTTTTTTGGAATTCTATATTTCCTATTGGGCGTAGCCCAAGGTTCCGCCATTATTTCCGTCAGTTCCTCTGACCCTGGAAACTCAACCCTGTTTTGGGACGTTTAAACACAGGTGCTTTAGTTTTAACTATTGGCTCAGGTGAATCTTCTAGAGACAGAATAGCCTTCATTGCTCCAATTAACTCAGCTATATCTTCTGAGCTGAAACCCTCCATTTGTTCTTCATATGGTGAGGTAGAGTATATGGAGTCATGATCCATTACATCATCCTGTGAATTTGATGATATATTTACCCTTGGTTTATCAGCTTGTTGATTTGTAGAAGCTGTTGGGGCTATATCATAAGACGGGAGCTGCATGTATGGGTCAATAGTATACCCTATTCCTGAGGTTGAAGCTGTAGGGACCAACCTGTCAGCTATACTGGATAAGGTTTGTGCAAACATAGCCTAAGGTGGATCTATTTGTTGTTGAACAGGTATCTGCCTTGCAATCTGCCGAAAAGCAAAACAATTTGCACATAACCCATCATGTGCCAGATACTGAGCTGATAACCCCACCTTACAGGATAAACATGTTATAAGTGTTGGTGTTACTGTTAATGTAACCTCGTCACCTTTGCCGCTCTTAGACATGGTAATTAGCTTTACACAGTATACTACACAATCTGTGACTGTAATCACTTTACATGTATTAAAGTGATATCAATCTGACCCCAACCCAAGCACCAGCATGGAGGCACAGAAGAGACACTGACAAACATATATAAAGTCAGCAATCACACTAGCAGTCACATGGGTATCCGGTTGATAGATAGACAGTGTCTAGTTAGACAGTCAATAGATAGACACCATATGTTAGACAGACATTAGGTCGACAGGGTCAAAAGGTCGACATGAAAAGGGTAGACAGTACAAAAGGTCGACAGGGTCAAAATTTATTTAACTTATTCAGACGCATTTGCGAATAAAACCACAGTAATGTACACAGACTCATATGCAATTAGGCTCTAAAGTTAACTATTCATACTAACAAAAGTAGATAGAAAATTAGTGCTGTATAACCCTTACTCCGTAGAATGGGATACAGGGAGACTTACCCCACTTCCAGGATCGATCAATACGTTCGCGAATGCTGAGTGGATCCAGACGCTACTAGTGTACACTGCCGCACCGGTACTTTTAGCGGACATAGACGCTCAGTGAACGCCAGTGCATGCAGACGCACTCGTCTGTGACCTGATCTCTAGCGGTAAACTTATTGTATACAGACGCAGCGGCCTATGCTGCGACCGAGACCCCTCGTGGCAGCGTCTGAGACGGAAGTGAGGCAGTCAGTTCATGGCGGGAGACGCACGGAAACTGGTCATGAACTGGGGGGAATGGCGACCAGGAGAGCATCTGACTCCCCACCGCTGACATCAACCCTAAGGATCACAGCCTCAAACTAATCCTGGTGCCTTTTGATCCCTAATGCCTAGCGCTGGAGCACCCGTGGTGGCGGCGCCCCAGCTGTTTGGTAGTCTCCTTCCAAAACAGTGCGGCTGTGTCCGTATTCCCCTTCTAAGCGGAACCGATGCCTTACCTTCTCCCCGTGCTCCGACCACAGCCTGGTAATGTCTGCTGGACCTGCTAAAATATCCAACACAGACGCCCGTCGAGACAGCACTTGTACCGTGGGTAAGCGTTGTTGCGACCCGGCGGAGAGTTGTTGGAGCGACTCTTTCCAATATACGTGTAAGACGCTGTTAGGAAAAATCACTCAAAACAATGTAGTAAGACTATAAAAATAAAATAAAAAAGCTTAGGGCTGCCAAACACAGCAGCCCTGTGACCATGGTCCAACTCCTGCCGTACCAAACAAAAAACTGATTTGACTGAGCCAGTTGGCGGGGATATATGGACAAGCCCATTGCATCCTGGGAGGCCAGAAAGCTTGTGATCGTTTGGTACCAATCCGCTGTCGCTCCATCATATCCCATTGTTATCCTGTGGATAACCTGTGGACCCAGCCGGAGAAAGAGGAGAGAGAGAGAGAGAGACGGGGAGTAGGAATAGGGTTATACAGGAAAGAGAAGTAGCATGGAAACCTGAGAGAGGAGAAAATAGGATTTTGGTACTTACCAGGTAAATCCTTTTCTTTGAATCCATAGGGGGCACTGGAGTACTCTTGGATATGGACGGCTTCCGCAGGAACAGGGCACTGAATATTTAAATTTAGAACACTCCACCCCTCCATATCCCAGAGTACCTCAGTGTTTTTTACTGAGCCGAACAGGAGCTATAGAGAGGTTGACAATGGAGAATTACATATAACATAACGGACAACAATACAGTTGACACATAACGTTACTGACAAGTCGGTGAGAGTGTGTTACCATAAGATCCCCTGAACTTACCACAAACCAGGTAAAACTGCTCGGGGTGGGCGTCCAGTGCCCCCTATGGATTTAAAGAAAAGGATTTACCTGGTAAGTACCAAAATCCTATTTTCTTTTTCATCCACTAGGGGTCACTGGAGTACTCTTGGGACGTACCAAAGCTTCCCCCTTGGGCGGGAGAGCTGTTTGGCACCTGTAACACTAGGCGGCCAAAGCTAGATGCTGATGCCGCAAATGTATCAAACTTGTAAAAGCGCACAAACGTGTGCACTGAAGACCATGTAGCCGCACGGCAAAGCTGCGTCCTAGAAGCCCCACGACTAGCTGCCCATGAAGTTCCCACAGAACGTGTGGGATGAGCTGTTACTGATGTAGGCGGCTGTAACCTAGCATGAAGGTAAGCCTGACATATGGTCAGTTTAATCTATCTGGATAAGGTCTGCTTAGAAGCTGGCCAACCCATCTTGGCAGCATCATAGAAAACAAACAGCGTATCCGTCTTACGAACTGTAGACGTTCGGAATACATAAACGCGTAGTGCGCATACCACATATAAAGTTCCAGAATCTCCTGTTAACACAGGAACTACTATAGGTTGATTGATGTGAAAAAATGACACTACCTTTGGTAAGAAAGCGGGATTCGTTCGAAGTTCCGCTCTGTCATCATGAAACACCAAATACGGTGGCTTGCATGACAAGGCACCCAAATCTGAAACACGCCTTGCCGAAGCTAAGGCTAGGAGAAATTTTTTTTTCAAGTGAGATACTTAATATCCACTTGTTGTAAGGGTTCAAAATATGAAGACTGTAAGAAATCTAAAACCAGATTCAAGTCCCATGACGCTGTAGGTGGAATGAATGGAGGCTGTACTCTGAGGACACCTTGCAGAAAGGTGTGCACAGACGGCAATAGAGCCAATCGTCTTTGAAAGTAAATTGACAAAGCAGATACCTGCACCTTTAGTGTAGTATAAACACAGTCCTCCATCTAATCCCGTTTGTAGAAATAACAAAAGACGGGATAACTTAAAAGATGATGTCGGAAACTTCCGAGCTTCACATCAACCTATATAGGCACGCCGAATTCTGTAATAAAGAGCTGCCGTAACTGGCTTCCTAGCTCGTAACATGGTTGGTATAACCAATTCTGGAATGCCCTCTCTTCTTAAGAGGGCGGTCTCAACAGCCACCCCGTGAAACGCAGCCGCGCTAAATTGAGGTAAAGAAACGGACTTTGTTGTAATAGGTCCGGACGTAGCGGCCAAGGATCATCTGCGAGTAGTCTGCGGAGATCCGAGAACCAAGCTCTCCGAGGCCAATGATGTGCCACTATTATGACTGTGGCGGACTCTCTCTTGATCCGTTTTAGCAACAGAGGGAGCAGCGGAAACGGTGGAAAGAGATATACGAGGCTGTACGGCCACGCGATTGTGAGAACATCCACCGCCACTGCCTTTGGATGTCGCGTTCTGAACACATACTGGGGCGTTTGGTGATTGTGGCGAGATGCCATCAGGTCCACTTGAGGGTAACCCCACCTCTGGACCAACATGTGAAAAACTTCTGGATTTAATGCCCATTCTCCGGGATGAAAATCCCTACAGTTGAGATAATCCGCCTTCCAGTTGTCCACTCCCGGAATGAACACTGCCGACAATATCACTTGGTGATGCTCGGCCCAATTGAGGATTCAAGCTACTTCCCGCATTGCCATGCGGCATCTTGATCCTCCTTGTTGATGTACGCGTCCGCCGTCGCGTTGTCTGACTGCACCTGGACAGTCTGAGACCGAAGCATATGTACTGCTTGTCGTAGTGCATTGTAAATTGCCTGGAGTTCCAGGACATTTATAGACAGCAATATTTTGTGATCCGCCCAGAGACCCTGGAGCTGACAATTTTGAACTACAGCTCCCCAACCTCTGAGACTTGCGTCCGTCGTTAGAATTATCCAATTCCAGGCGCCGAACCGTTTCCCTGCGGTCAGATTGTGTACTTTGAGCCACCAGAGTAGAGATACCCGGGCCTGTGGCAACACCCTCACCCTCTGGTGAATCTGCAGATGCGAGCCCGACCACTGTGCGAGCACATCCAGTTGAAAAGGACGTGAGTGAAATATTCCGAACCGAAGCACTTCGAAAACCGCCACCATTGTGCCTAAGAGGCGGATGCACAAATGTACCGAGACTGTGCGTGGCTTGAGCAGTAATTGTACCAGATGATGAATAATCTGTACTTTCTGTTCTGGTAGGTAAATTCTTTGATTTACCGTATCGAGAATCATAACTAGGAATTGAAGTCGTTGAGACGAAATTAGATGTGATTTCTTGAAGTTGACAATCCAACCGTGGTGAACTAGTACATTGTACGTTAGCAACGCATGTTGGAGGAACATCTGTTGAGACGGAGCTTCGATGAGCAGATTGTCTAAGTACGGAACTATTATCACTTTCAGGGATCTGAGATGAGCTATCATCACAGACATCACTTTGGTGAATACCCGAGGCGCTGACGAGAGGCCAACCGGTAGAGCCTGAAACTGGTAATGGTTCTGCCGTATTGGAAAACGCAAGAACCTCTGACGAGGTGGCCAAATAGGAATGTGTAAGTACGCATCCTTGAGATCTTGCGCAATCATGAATTCCTGTGGCTGTAAACCTGCAATTACTGACCGCAGAGATTCCATCTTTAATCTGTAGTAAGTGACATACTGATTGAGACCCTTTAAGTTCAATATTGGCCTGACGGAGCCATCCGGCTTTGGTCCCCCAAACAGACTGGAATAATAACCCTGACCTTGTTGGTGTACAGGGACCGGAATCAAAACTGCTGAATCCAGCAGAGACTGAATGGCAATTTGCCGAACCGCCCTCTTGTCGTCCGACAGAGGCAGTCCTGTCTTGAAAAACTGCAGTGGCGGGAGACAGCTAATTGTACCAGATGACGAATAATCTGTACTTTCTTTTAACACTAAATTGCGGATCCACCCATCTGTGGATATCTGGAACCCCGCCAAATGGAACGTCTGAAGGCGTGCTCCCACAATTGGAAATCCGAGATGGGCTGGGAGCCCGTCTTGCCACTGGCTTGTCGGTGACCTTAGCGTCCTGACGACTGGTGTTGGTTTGTTGGAAACCACGTCCTCGACCTCGTCTACCAGGCGTGGCTGTTCCCTACCACGGCCTTGAATGGGCTGAGGTCTAAAGGATTTGAACGCCGGCCTAGATTATTTCCGTCTAGGTACCGTTGGAGGCAATGGTAGGAAAACAGACTTCCCCCCGTGGCCTCAGAAATCCATTTGTCCAATTTAGGACCAAACAACTTCTCGCCACCGTATTCTTTTGACCTCTGACTCCGCTTGCCAAGAACGCATCCAGAGTGCTCGTCCTGCTGTAACTAGCGAAAATGAAAGGCGAGAAGTGAGTTGACAGCCGGCAGGAGAAGCTGTACATAGATACTTAGCAGCTTCTCCGATTTGATTAGCGAGAAGTATAAGGTGATCGTCATGTAGGGCAGACTTGAGTTCTTTTATCCATACCATTAGCGCCTTAGTGACCCAAATGCCCTTCTATTTTATGGTCTGAAGGGTCTTTATAAGTTTTGACACAGACGAATCCACCAATGGCGGATACTCCCATGTAGATGTCACTGACTGTGGAAACGGGTAACTAGACTTAAATCGGCGAGGTATAGAACCGGTTATCCTGTTATTCCATGTTTCTACTAACATCTTATTAAGAGATTCCGAAACAGGAAACCCATTGGAGATCTCTGTCGTTTAGTAAATACGACTTTATCATATGTCAGAGGCTCCTTAGTCTCTGTAAACTTCAGAGACTGACGCACTGGCCTGATGAGATTATCAATGCTTGTGCTGTCAAAATCTGCACTATCTGACTGCTGGTCTAATTTGCCCTCCTCACCTTATTTTGCGCAGTGAGGTCTGGCATAGAATCTTCAGACTGCAACATAGCAGAAACTGGTAAATTATAAGACAAATTAAATTTATCCCTTGTACCCAAAGTGGACTTGGACCTTTGCAAAGGTTGAGAGTCCTTCGGTAGTTCTGGCGGTCTCACCCGAGACTCAGACCTTGCCGCTTCCCTCTCGTGTCGAGCGGCGGCCAATTCTGATTTCAACCCAGCCATTACATTTGCTAACATAGACCATGGAGTGTCCGGGGATGAAACCGGCTTCCGGAGTTGAAACCGACAAAACATACTGTACATGTGGTAGATCCATGTACAGACATTGCAGTGAAACTTCTTTTTAGTCTTTCCTGGTGCCTTACTCATTATGCAGACAGACAATACAATATACAAAGACAGACACTTGCACGATTCAGTAAAATTGTTACTTAAGGTGTGTAATATATATATATATATGGCCGAAGTGCAGTGCACGTGGCCAGCACTATATGAAACCTGATTCAAAATTCCCACTAACACCCCTGCGCCTCCGGTGGAGTAGAGATGTAGGACAGGAACGTTCTGGAATCACAAACAGGAATCATGGTTAAAATGGCCCCCATGCCATGCTTACAGTTATAATCACAGTGCAGGTTACAATACATGACTTTATAACCTGTACCTGACTGTGGATTTAATATAGGCTTAATAGCCTATTAATATAACCTATGCAGCATATATAATATGGCAGCCTGTCATGTAGTCTATTTTTCTCCCTTGCAGCAGCGCTGCCTGTGATCAGACTTCTCCCCCCTCCCCCTGTGCTCCGTGTAGCGCTGCGTCTCAGCGGGGAGCGGTTGCCGGGAAGCGGGACCCCGGAGTCATTGCAGGGAGGCGGGGAACGCGTTATATGGAGAGCGGCCGTGTTGGAAAGTGTGGCCGGCGTGTGAACGGGGTGCGGCGTGTAGCGGCTTTTGGCGGCGCTGGTGTGAGCGGCTGTGCTGCAGGGGTCGCAGCGGCTGGGGCGGGCCTGTGAGCAGACGCTGAGCCCCGTACAGCACGGACGGAGAGGCTGGGCGGGCGGCCTGTATTAGCGGCGGGTGCGGGCGGCGGTGATAAACACGGTCCCCCCAGCATACCTTGACTCCTGTAGGGAGGGCTGCGATGGGGCTTCTTTCTGTAAGCTCCGTCCAGCTCTTGCTGCATCAGTGAGTGAGCTGCGTGTGGCTGTGAGGGTGCTCTTTGTGAGGACCGACACGCCATGCACTGCCTCTGCGCAGCGGCACTATCCCGGACATTTTTAGTATAAACTGGGAAGGGATGTGCTCAAGTTGTAAAAAAAAAAGTAAAAATGAAAAATTAAAATCAAAAAATATTCAAAGAAAGTGTGGGAGCCCCACACAAGCCTGGTTAGTGCTGTGAGCACAGAAAAAACACTGAGGTACTCTGGGATATGGAGGGGTGGAGTGTTCTAAATTTAAATATTCAGTGCCCTGTTCCTGCGGAAGCCGTCCATATCCAAGAGTACTCCAGTGACCCCTAGTGGATGAAAAAGAAATAGGGGGAGATGGCAGAGAGAGGAGGAATAGGAGAAGACTGGAGAGATGAGAGAGGGAGGACGAATAGGGGGAGACCACTAAATATAGCAATAAGCCGGTATGCAAGTAAAAATCAGAAGGCATCTCACTGGTGCAATTGCCTCTGCCTGGCTGACAGGCAGAGGCTGTTGCAGGGCGTTGCGGCGGGGGTGTGTGTGTGTGTGTCAGGATCCGGTATGTGGGGCAGACTATCCCAGTCTTGGTGGTTGCCCCCGCATGTCAGAGATTTTGATTGTAGATGTGCGTTTATTTCCCCGCACATCTATGATCAGCTCTGAATTAGGCCCATAGTCACAGGTGGGGTAATTCAGACCTGATCGCTCGCTAGCGTTTTTTGCTGCGCTGTGATCAGGTCAGAACTGCGCATGCGTATGCACCACAATGCGCAGGCACGTCGCACGGGTAAAGCGGATCATTGGTGTGCGATGGGTTTTACGAAGAATCCATTCGCACAGCCGATTGCAAGGCGATTGTCAGGGAGAAGGCGTTTGTGGGTGGCAACTGACCGTTTTCTAGGAGTGGTTGGAAAAACGCAGGCGTGTCCAAGCGTTTGCAGGGCGGGTGTCTGACGTCAATTCCGGCCCGACAGGCTGAAGTGATCACAGCGGCTGAGTAAGTCCTGGGCTACTCAGAAACTGCACAAAGTTTTTTTGTACTGCTCGGATGCACATGCGATTGCACACTAGCACAGCTAAAATACACTACCCTATGGGCGGCGACTATGCGAACGCTGGACTGAAAAAGAACACTAGCGAGCGATCAGGTCTGAATTAGCCCCTGGGAAAGTAGGCAGAAGGATGAGTGGGAAAGGGGAGGTGGAATGGGGGGAGACACAAAAGGGGGAGGGGGGTATTAACAAGGGGTCAAAACAAATACCAGGTTACGGAGAACGATGAAATTATGCAGTAGGACCAACAGGAACCAGGAAAGGACATCCGCAGGGAACAGTCCAGACAGGATACACAGGGACACAGTTACCTAAGGAGCAGCATTGTCCCAATTCAGCATGTAATCCCACAGTCTTCTGCTGAGCCCAGTTGAGGGGTCAGAAGGGACAAAGCAGCCGCACTAGAGATAGGACAGCTGTAACGTCGGCGGCACTTCCTTGCGCTAGAGACAGTGTGTTGCCCTGAGCACTGCTGGCGCTGTCTGTGTGAAAGTCGGCAGCCGGTGGCCCTGGGAGGTGGGCAGGACCTCCGCTGCAGTGCTCTGCTCTCCCTGCATATGATCTGGCCACCGCAGCTATAAACCGCACCGGGGAGGGTGTGAGACGGGGGCATTGTCAGCCGCTGCTGGTATAAGCTCAGGGGGTGTTGTTAATGTACGTCTCATCCAGTCCCAGGATTGGGGGTGGTTTGGTGACAGACGGCCCTGCCCACTGCCCAATGAGATCAGCCTTAGTCACAGGGGCTTGCTTTCAGCCCATATGAAAGCACGCCCCTGTAACTAAGGCTGATCTGATTGGGCAGTGGGCAGGGCCGTCTGTCACCAAACTGTCAAAGAGGCACTTCTAGTAGGTGCCACTTCCGGAGCTTTTTTTTCTTCTTTTTTTTAA
Source organism: Pseudophryne corroboree (assembly GCF_028390025.1). Classification (NCBI taxonomy): domain Eukaryota; kingdom Metazoa; phylum Chordata; class Amphibia; order Anura; family Myobatrachidae; genus Pseudophryne; species Pseudophryne corroboree. Next base: position 765,385,935 of record NC_086448.1, read on the forward strand.
TGGGCTATTAGTGCCCGATGTTTGGCCCCGCCCCCCATTTCCAGCCCTTCCATATTGACAGCAGGAGGCACGGAGAGCTGTGCCTCCAAACTCATTAAAAACTTTTTTCTTTACATTATAAAAATTATTGAAATAATATAAGGTCTAAAGCAGATCCTTATGTCACAGAAACTGTGTTATAAGTATTTTCTTTGTATTATTTTAATCAATAAGGACGGGAGGCACTGCCTCCCCTGACTGCATGTCCCTGTAAATTATTATGGATAATTGGATTCCATCCTAAGTGACCACCCCATCCCCTCTTAATATTTCAGTAGAGCAGATCGATATTGTATATGGTGAGCACTTACAATAACTAGACAAGAACCACAAATGGGGCCACATCATTTGAAAGAGAGGTCTCCCATTTTTTAAATGAGAAAGCCCCTGTGTTTATTAAAGCCAGGATTGGGAAGGTCATCAAACCTCAAGGATTGCTGTAGCGTAGTGGGGTCACTGTCTAGTGATCAACAGACAGTAACTACCATTTGAAAGAGAACTATTGATTTTTTTTAAACAGGCGTACCCCCCCCCCCCCGAGGACACCTTGGAAAAAAAGTGTGTATAGACGGCAATAGAGCCAATCGTCTTTGAAAGTAAATTGACAAAGCAGATACCTGCACCTTTAGTGTAGATAAACGCAGTCCTCCATCTAAACCCGTCTGTAGAAATAACAAAAGGCGGGATAACTTGAAAGATGATGTCTGAAACTTCCGAGCTTCACACCAACCTATATAGGTACGCCATATTCTGTAATAATGAGCTGCCGTAACCGGCTTCCTAGCTCGTAACATGGTTGGTATAACCGATTCTGGAATGCCCTCTCTTCTTAAGAGGGCGGTCTCAACAGCCACCCCGTCAAACGCAGCCGTGCTAAATTGGGGTAAAGGAACGGACCCTGTTGTAACAAGTCCGGACGCAGAGGGAGCGGCCAAGGTTCGTCTGCAAGTAGTCCGCGGAGATCCGAGAACCAAGCTCTCCGAGGCCAATGAGGCACCACTAGTATGACTGTGACAGTCTCTCTTTTGATCCGTTTTAGCACCAGAGGGAGCAACGGAAACGGTGGAAACAGATACACGAGGCTGTACGGCCACGCGACGGTGAGAGCATCCACCGCCACTGCCTTTGGATCTCTCGTTCTGGACACATACTGGAGCGTCTGGTGATTGTGTCGAGACGCCATCAGGTCCACCTGAGGATAACCCCACCGCTGAACCAACATGTGAAACACTTCTGGATTTAATGCCCATTTTCCTGGATGAAAATCCCGACGACTGAGATAATCCGCTTCCCAGTTGTCCACTCCCGGAATGAACACTGCCGACAATATCACCTGGTGGTATTCCGCCCAATTGAGGATTCGAGCTACTTCCCGCATTGCCATGCGGCTTCTCGTTCCTCCTTGTTTGTTTATGTATGCGACCGCCGTCGCGTTGTCTGACTGCACCTGGACAGTGCGAGACCGAAGCATGTGCACTGCTTGTCGTAGCGCATTGTAAATTGCGCGGAGTTCCAGGACATTTATAGACAACAATCTTTCGTGATCCGCCCAGAGACCCTGGAGCTGACAATTTTGAACTACAGCTCCCCAACCTCTGAGACTGGCGTCCGTCGTTAGAATTATCCAATTCCAGCCGCCGAACAGTCTCCCTGCGGTTAGATTGTGTTCCTTGAGCCACCAGAGCAGAGACACCCTTGCCCTTGGCGACAACCTCACCCTGTGGTGAATCTGCAGATGCGAGCCCGACCACTGTGCGAGCACATCCAGTTGAAATGGACGCGAGTGAAATCTTCCGAACTGAATCGCTTCGAAAGCTGCCACCATTGTGCCTAAGAGGCGAATGCACAAATGTACCGACACTGTGCGTGGCTTGAGCACTAATTGTACCAGATGTCGTAGAATCTGTACTTTCTATTGTGGTAGGTAAATTCTTTGATTGACCGTATCGAAAATCATACCTAGGAATTGAAGGCGTTGAGACGGAATTAGATGTGATTTCTTGAAGTTGACAATCCAACCGTGGTGAACCAGTACAATGTACGTTAGTAGTGCATGTTGGAGAAGTATGTGTTGAGATGGGGCTTTGATGAGCAGATCGTCTAAATACGGAACTATTGTCGCTCCCAGGGATCTGAGATGAGCTATCATCACAGACATCACTTTGGTGAACACCCGAGGCACGGACGATAGGCCAAACGGTACAGCCTGAAACTGGTACTGGTTCTGGCGTATTGCAAACCGCAAGAATCTCTGATGAGGCTGCCAAATCGGAATGTGTAAGTACGCATCCTTGAGATCTAGCGCAATCATGAATTCCTTTGGCTCTAAACCCGCAATCACGGAACGCAGAGATTCCATCTTGAATCTGTAGTAAGTTACGTACAATTGAGACCCTTTAAGTTCAATATTGGTCTGACTGAGCCATCCGGCTTCGGTACCACAAACAGACTGGAATAATAACCCTGACCTTGTTGATGTACAGGGACCGGAATCAAAACTGCTGAATCCAGTAGGGACTGAAGGGCAATTTGCAGAACTGCCCTCTTGTCGTCCGACAGAGGCAATCCTGTCTTGAAAAACCGCAGTTGCGGAAGACAGTCGAACTCTATTTTGTAACCTTTTAACACTAAATTGCGGATCCACGCCAACTGGAACGTCTGAAGGCGTGCTCCCACAATCGGAGAACCGAGATGGGCTGGTAGCCCGTCATGCCACTGGCTTGTCGGTAACCTTAGCGTCCTGACGACTTGTGTTGGTTTGTTGAAAACCACGACCACGTCTACCAGTCGTGGCTGTTCCTCTGCTACGTCCTCAAAAGGACTGAGGTCTAAAAGATTTGAACGAAGGTCCAGAGTACCTCCTTCTTGGTACCGGTGGAGGCAATGGTAAGAAAACCGACTTTCCTCCCGTAGCCTCAGCAATCCATGTGTCCAATTCAGGACCAAACAACTTCTTGCCATCGTAAGGTAACGCCTCTATACCTCGTTTGACCTCTGCCTCCGCTTGCCAAGCACGCAGCCAGAGTGCTCGTCATGCTGTAACTAGCGACGATGAAATACGAGAAGTGAGCTGACAGACGTCAGTAGAAGCTGTACAGAGATACTCTGCAGCCTCACACATTTGATCAGCAAGAAGTATAAGGTGTTCGTCATGTAAGGCAGACTTAAGTTCTGTTATCCATACTATGAGCGCCTTAGTGACCCAGATACCAACCAAGCCAGGACTCAGCAGCACTCCTGCTGCTACATACATGGACTTTAGCATATTTTCTATTTTGCGGTCTGAAGGGTCTTTAAGCGTAGTAGCCGCTGTCACTGGTATGGTTAATTTCTTTGTAAGCTTCGACACTGACGAATCAACTATTGGTGGATTCTCCCATGTACAGGTCACAGAGTCTGGAAACGGGTAACTAGACTTAAATCTGCGAGGTATAGAAAACCGTTTATCTGGAGTCTGTCGTGTTTCTTCTAACATCTGATTAAGAGATTCCGACACAGGAAAACTTATTGGAGTTCTTTGTCGTTTAGTAAATACGACCTGATCATTTGTGAGAGGCTCTTCAGTTTCTGTAAACTTCAGAGACTGACGCACCGCTCTGATGAGATTATCAATGCCGGAGCTGTTAAAATCCTCACTATCTGACTCCACTTCGCCCTCCTCACCCTCATCTTGTGCCGTGAGGTCTGGCATGGAATCGTCAGAATGCAACATAGCAGAAACTGGTAAATCATAAGACATATGAAATTTATCCCCTCTACCCAAAATGGATTTGGACCTTTCGCAAGGCTGAGAGGCCTCCGGTAGTTCTGGCGGTCTCATCCTAGACTCAGCTCTTGCCGTTTCCCGCTATTGTCGAGCGGCGGTCAATTCTGATTGCAACCCAACCAGTACATTGGCTAGCATTTCCCAAGGAGGGTTCGGTGAGAAACGGCTTTAAAACCGGAGCAGAAATTGTATTCTGAACCGAATCCACAAAACATACTGTACATGTGGTAGATCCATCCGGTAACACACTGCTACAGACTTTGCAATTATGCTTTTTAGTTTTTGCTGGTGCCTTACTCATTGTGGCGACAGACAACACAATACACAAAAAACAGACACTTGCACGACTCAGTAAAAATAAGAATTTACTCACCGGTAATTCTATTTCTCGTAGTCCGTAGTGGATGCTGGGGACTCCGTCAGGACCATGGGGAATAGCGGCTCCGCAGGAGACAGGGCACAAAATTTAAAAGTTTGACCACTAGGTGGTGTGTACTGGCTCCTCCCCCTATGACCCTCCTCCAAGCCTCAGGATACTGTGCCCGGACGAGCGTACACAATAAGGAAGGATTTTGAATCCCGGGTAAGACTCATACCAGCCACACCAATCACACCGTACAACTTGTGATCTGAACCCAGTTAACAGTATGATAACGTAGGAGCCTCTGAAAAGATGGCTCACAACAATAAACAACCCGATTTTTTTGTAACAATAACTATGTACAAGTATTGCAGACAATCCGCACTTGGGATGGGCGCCCAGCATCCACTACGGACTACGAGAAATAGAATTACCGGTGAATAAATTCTTATTTTCTCTGACGTCCTAGTGGATGCTGAGGACTCCGTCAGGACCATGGGGATTATACCAAAGCTCCCAAACGGGCGGGAGAGTGCGGATGACTCTGCAGCACCGAATGAGAGAACTCCAGGTCCTCCTTAGCCAGGGTATCAAATTTGTAGAATTTTACAAACGTGTTCTCCCCTGACCACGTAGCTGCTCGGCAGAGTTGTAATGCCGAGACCCCTCGGGCAGCCGCCCAAGATGAGCCCACCTTCCTTGTGGAGTGGGCATTGACAGATTTAGGCTGTGGCAGGCCTGCCACAGAATGTGCCAGTTGAATTGTGCTACAAATCCAACGAGCAATCGTCTGCTTAGAAGCAGGAGCACCCAGCTTGTTGGGTGCATACAGTATAAACAGCGAGTCAGATTTTCTGACTCCAGCCGTCCTTGAAATATATATTTTCAATGCTCTGACAACGTCCAGCAACTTGGAATCCTCCAAATCGCTAGTAGCCGCAGGCACCACAATAGGCTGGTTCAGGTGAAACGCTGATACCACCTTAGGCAGAAAATGAGGACGCGTCCTCAATTCTGCCCTGTCCGAATGGATATGGGCTTTTATACGATAAAGCCGCCAATTCCGACACTCTCCTGGCTGAAGCCAGGGCCAGTAGCATGGTTACTTTCCATGTAAGATATTTCAAATCTACCGATTTGAGTGGCTCAAACCAATGGGATTTGAGAAAATCCAAAACTACATTGTGATCCCACGGTGCCACTGGGGGCACAACCGGGGGTTGTATATGTAGTACTCCTTTTACAAAAGTCTGGACTTCAGGAACTGAAGCCAATTCTTTCTGGAAGAAAATCGACAGGGCCGAAATTTGAACCTTAATGGACCCTAATTTGAGGCCCATAGATAATCCTGTTTGCAGGAAATGTAGGAATCGACCCAGTTGAAATTCCTCTGTCGGGGCCTTCCTGGCCTCACACCATGCAACATATTTTCTCCAAATGCGGTGATAATGTTGTGCAGTCACCTCCTTCCTGGCTTTGACCAGGGTAGGGATGACCTCTTCCGGAATGCCTTTTTCCTTTAGGATCCGGCGTTCAACCGCCATGCCGTCAAACGCAGCCGCGGTAAGTCTTGGAATAGACACGGTCCCTGCTGAAGCAGATCCCTTCTTAGAGGTAGAGGCCACGGATCTTCCGTGAGCATCTCCTGAAGTTCCGGGTACCAAGTCCTTCTTGGCCAGTCCGGAGCCACTAGTATCGTTCTTACTCCCCTTTGCCGTATAATTCTCAGTACCTTGGGTATGAGAGGCAGAGGAGGGAACACATACACTGACTGGTACACCCATGGTGTTACCAGAGCGTCCACAGCTATTGCCTGAGGGTCTCTTGACCTGGCGCAATACCTGTCCAGTTTTTTGTTGAGGCGGGACGCCATCATGTCCACCATTGGTCTTTCCCAATGGACTACAATCAAGTGGAAGACTTCTGGATGAAGTCCCCACTCTCCCGGGTGAAGATCGTGTCTGCTGAGGAAGTCTGCTTCCCAGTTGTCCACTCCCGGGATGAACACTGCTGACAGTGCTATCACATGATTTTCCGCCCAGCGAAGAATCCTTGCAGCTTCTGCCATTGCCCTCCTGCTTCTTGTGCCGCCCTGTCTGTTTACGTGGGCGACTGCCGTGATGTTGTCCGACTGGATCAACACCGGCTGACCCTGAAGCAGAGGTTTTGCCAGGCTTAGAGCATTGTAGATTGCTCTTAGTTCCAGTATATTTATGTGAAGAGACGTTTCCAGGCTTGACCACACGCCCTGGAAGTTTCTTCCTTGTGTGACCGCTCCCCAGCCTCTCAGGCTGGCATCCGTGGTCACTAGGACCCAGTTCTGTATGCCGAATCTGCGGCCCTCTAACAGATGAGCACTCTGCAACCACCATAGCAGAGAGACCCCCATTTTTCCCAGGACTCTTGTGCATTGATGCACAGACACTGTCCCTGGTTTTAGGAGGTTCCTGACGAGTTCGGATAACTCCCTGGCTTTCTCCTCCGGAAGAAATACCTTTTTCTGAACAGTGTCCAGAATCATCCCTAGGAACAGCAGACGTGTCGTCGGGATTAGTTGGGATTTTGGAAAATTCAGAATCCACCCGTGCTGTTGGAGCACTACTTGAGTTAGTGCTACTCCGACCTCCAGCTGTTCTCTGGATCTTGCCCTTATCAGGAGATCGTCCAAGTAAGGGATAATTAATACGCCTTCTCTTCGAAGAAGGATCATCATTTCGGCCATTACCTTGGTAAAGACCCTGGGTGCCGTGGACAATCCAAACGGCAGCGTCTGAAACTGATAATGACAGTTTTGTACCACGAACCTGAGGTACCCTTGGTGTGAAGGGCAAATTGGGACATGAAGGTAAGCATCCTTGATGTCCAAGGACACCATAAAATCCCCTTCTTCCAGATTCGCTATCACTGCTCTGAGTGACTCCATCTTGAACTTGAATTTTTGTATGTACAGGTTCAGAGATTTCAGATTTAGGATAGGTCTTACCGAGCCGTCCGGCTTCGGTACCACAAATAGCGTGGAGTAATACCCCTTTCCCTGTTGTAGAAGGGGTACCTTGATTATCACCTGCTGAGAATACAGCTTGTGAATGGCTTCCAATACCGACGCCCTGTCTGAGGGAGACGTTGGCAAAGCAGATTTTAGGAACCGGCGAGGGGGAGACTTCTCGAATTCCAACCTGTAACCCTGAGATACTACCTGCAGGATCCAGGGGTCCACCTGCGAGTGAGCCCACTGTGCGCTGAAATTCTTGAGGCGACCCCCCACCGCCCCTGAGTCCGCTTGTAAGGTCCCAGCGTCATGCTGAGGCCTTTGCAGAAGCCGGGGAGGACTTCTGCTCCTGGGAAGGGGCTGCTTGCTGCAGTCTCTTACCCTTTCCTTTGCCTCGGGGCAAATATGAATGTCCTTTTGCTCGCTTGTTCTTATAGGAACGAAAGGACTGCGGCTGAAAAGACTGCGTCTTTTTCTGCTGGGAGGGGACTTGAGGTAAAAAGGTGGACTTCCCGGCTGTTGCCGTGGCTACCAAATCCGATAGACCGACCCCAAATAATTCCTCCCCTTTATACGACAATACTTCCATATGCCGTTTGGAATCCGCATCGCCTGACCACTGTCGTGTCCATAGACTTCTTCTGGCAGATATGGACATCGCACTTACTCTTGATGCCAGAGTGCAGATATCCCTCTGTGCATCTCGCATATAAAGGAATGCATCCTTTAATTGCTCTATAGTCAATAAAATACTGTCCCTATCCAGGGTATCAATATTTTCAGTCAGGGAATCCGACCAAGCCACCCCAGCACTGCACATCCAAGCTGAGGCGATTGCTGGTCGCAGTATAACACCAGTATGTGTGTATATACTTTTTAGAGTATTTTCCAGCCTCCTATCAGCTGGATCCTTGAGGGCGGCCGTATCAGGAGACGGTAACGCCACTTGTTTGGATAAACGTGTGAGCGCCTTGTCCACCCTAGGGGGTGTTTCCCAGCGCGCCCTAACCTCTGGCGGGAAAGGGTATAACGCCAATAACTTCTTTGAAATTAGCAGTTTTTTTATCAGGGGTAACCCACGCTTCATCACACACGTCATTCAATTCCTCTGATTCAGGAAAAACTACAGGTAGTTTTTTCAGACCCCACATAATACCCCTTTTTGTGGTACTTGCAGTATCAGAGATATGCAAAGCCTCCTTCATTGCCGTGATCATATAACGTGTGGCCCTACTGGAAAATACGTTCGTTTCTTCACCGTCGACACTAGATTCGGTGTCCGTGTCTGGGTCTGTGTCGACCGACTGAGGCAAAGGGCGTTTTACAGCCCCTGACGGTGTTTGAGACGCCTGTACAGGTACTAACTGGTTTGCCGGTCGTCTCATGTCGTCAACCGACTTTTGCAGCGTGCTGACATTATCACGTAATTCCATAAACAAAGCCATCCATTCCGGTGTCGACTCCCTAGGGGGTGACATCACCATTACCGGCAATTGCTCCGCCTCCACACCAACATCGTCCTCATACATGTCGACACACACGTACCGACACACAGCAGACACACAGGGAATGCTCTGATAGAAGACAGGACCCCACTAGCCCTTTGGGGAGACAGAGGGAGAGTTTGCCAGCACACACCAAAGCGCTATAATTATATAGGAACAACCTTATATAAGTGTTGTTTCCTTATAGCTGCTTAAATATATATAATATCGCCAAAAAATGCCCCCCCTCTCTGTTTTTTACCCTGTTTCTGTAGTGCAGTGCAGGGGAGAGCCTGGGAGCCTTCCTAGCAGCGGAGCTGTGTAGGAAAATGGCGCTGTGTGCTGAGGAGATAGGCCCCGCCCCCTATTCCGGCGGGCTCTTCTCCCGGTTTTTCTGAGACCTGGCAGGGGTGAAATACATCCATATAGCCTCATGGACTATATGTGATGTATTCTTTTTAGCCAGAAAGGTATTAACATTGCTGCCCAGGGCGCCCCCCCCAGCACCCTGCACCCTCAGTGACCGCCGGTGTGAAGTGTGCCTGAGCGCAATGGCGCACAGCTGCAGTGCTGTGCGCTACCTCATGAAGACTGAAAAGCCTTCAGCCGCCGGTTTCTGGACCTCTTCTTACTTCGGCATCTGCAAGGGGGTCGGCGGCGCAGCTCCGGTGACCCATCCAGGCTGTACCTGTGATCGTCCCTCTGGAGCTAGTGTCCAGTAGCCTAAGAAGCAAATCCATCCTGCACGCAGGTGAGTTCACTTCTTCTCCCCTAGGTCCCTCGTTGCAGTGAGCCTGTTGCCAGCAGGACTCACTGAAAATAATAAAACTATCAAAACTTTTACTCTAAGCAGCTCTTTATGAGAGCCACCTAGATTGCACCCTGCTCGGACGGGCACAAAAACCTAACTGAGGCTTGGAGGAGGGTCAAAGGGGGAGGAGCCAGTACACACCACCTAGTGGTCAAACTTTTAAATTTTGTGCCCTGTCTCCTGCGGAGCCGCTATTCCCCATGGTCCTGACGGAGTCCCCAGCATCCACTAGGACGTCAGAGAAATAGTAGTAAGGTGTCTCTCTCTCTCTCTATATATATATATATATATATATATAAAATCTGGCCAAGTGCAGTACACGTGGCCAGTACTATGAAATGTGATGCCAAATTCCCACTAACACCCCTGCGCCTCCGGTGGAGTAGAGATGTAGTACTGGAACGTTCTGGAATCACAGAGGAAGACACAGGAAGCATGGTTAAAATGGCTGCCATGCTTAAAGTTATAACCACAATACAGGTTACCACCTTAAAGTGACATTTATCCTGTGTAATTAACCCTGCAGCCTAGCATACTGCTGTTGCTGCAGGGTATCCCCCCTCATGCCCCTTATAGTATATCACCGTAATGCCCCCCCCCCCCCCCTGTACTCCATGCAGTGCGGGCAGCAGCGTGTGGGGCCGCCAGCGGGAGCCGGGTATTGGGACGCAGGGACAGACAGCGGGGAGCGCGTATTGCAGCGCTCTGAGCAGCGCCGGATCAGCGGTGAGGGCCGGCGACGGCCGGAGCAGCGGTGGGGGCCGGCGACGTCCGGAGCAGCGGTGGGGGCTGGCGACGGCCGGAGCAGCGGTGGGGGCTGGCGATGGCCGGAGTAGCGGCGGCGGGCTGTAGAGGGATCCCGGCGTCAGCATAAAAACAATGTCCCCACACAGCGGGGCGGCAGTGGGAGCTGACCGCCCCGTTTCACATACCTGCACTCCTGCTGCTGTTTGGTAAGGCTCCGACGGGGCTTCTCAGTAAGCGCCGGCCAGCCAGTGTGCAGGAGATCTGTGTGTGGCTGTGAGGGTGCTCATTCAGTGAGGACCGACACGCCACTGCTGCTATCAGCAGCTTGCACTATCCCTGACCCTGCCTTTTGGAAGGGGGAAAGGGATGTGTATAAAATAGGAAAAAAAATATCCTAAAAAAAAGAAAAAATTCAAAGTAATTGTGGACTCAGCCACAGAGCTGTTACTACGTCGAGCACAGAAAAAACACTGAGGTACTCGGGGATATGGAGGGGTGGAGTGTGCTCAATTTAAATATTCAGTGCTGTTTCCTACGGAAGCCGTCCATATCCCAAGAGTACTCCAGTGACCCCTAGTGGATGAAAAAGAAAAACCCCAGAGAAGCCAGGTGTGTCAGGGTGGGTGCACTGTGGACTTTGAAGAAAGAGCGTTATCGAAGGTAAGTCTACCATAACTCTCCTTTTCTACTTTAAGGTGCATAGGTGCCCACAGGGATTACACTGGGGATGCCAGGGGATAGGCAGGTCAAGCTGCGTGTAAGCTTGCAAAATAATCATACAAAGCCATCGACCCAAAGTCTATTAGCAGGCAAGCACCTCTTCTGAAATCCATATAACACAAAGAGAGCATCTCTTTTTCGGAAGAAGCTAGTGCGATCCACATAAATCCTAAGAGCACGGACCACATTCAAGGAAGAATCATCTGGACAGAGAAAAGGAGACTGGAAGGGTGGAACCACAATCTCTTCATTATGATGGAACCTGGATACCACTTTAGGAAGGTAGCCGGCTAGGGTTCATATGATGGCCCTGTCCGAATGAAAAATAAAAAAGGGAAACGACAGGAAAGTGCTCCCAAGTTAGAGACTCTACAGAGAGAGGCAATAACAAGGAGGTAAAGCGTTTTTACCATCAGCCACGTGAGGTCAACTGAATCCAAAAGGTTCAAACAGATGCGCCTGAAGAACCAACGACAGGTCCCACGGAGCCACCAAAAGGAGGTTTAAGGTGAAATCTCCCTAAAGGAACATTCTAACATCAGGCAGGGGAGTAATCCGTCGCTGGAATCAGACAGAGCCGATGCCTGAACCTTTAGGGATGCCAGGCGGAGACCAAGGTCCAACCCTGCCTGGAGTAATCCAAGCACTTGAAAGTCTGAAAGCTGTATGGTCATGGGGCCCAATTCAGAGTTGATCGCAGCAGCAAATTTGTTAGCAGTAGGGCAAAACCATGTACACTGCTACGGGGGGGGGGGGGGGGGGCAGATGTAACGTGCAGAGAGAGTTAGATTTGGGTGAGGTGTGTTCAAACTGAACTCTAAATTGCAGTGTAAAAATAAAGCAGCCAGTATTTACCCTGCACAGAAACAAAATAACCCACCCAACTCTGTCTCTGCAAATGTTATATCTGCCACACCTGCAGTGCACATGGTTTTGCCCAACTGTTAACAAATTTGTTGCTGCAAACAACTCTGAATTACCCCCATGGCCTCTTGTAGAACACCACTGAAAGTAGGAGTGCCAAACTCTGTAATAGATGCGGGCTGAGGCAGGGTTACGAGACTTGAGCATCGCCCGAAACACTGAGTGGGAGAAACCCTTAGATCTTAGGAGGGATGACTCGAGAGCAATGCCTTCAAAGACAGACGAGCAAGGTCTGGGTGTAGACAAGGGCCTTGAGTGAGTAGGTCCGGCCGTAGAGGAAGTGGAAAGGGAGGCGACTATGAAGAGATTCTCTAGGTCGATGAACCAATGACACCTTGGCCAGGCCTGGCCTATTAACAGGCCGGTGCCTCGTTCCTGCTTGAATTTGTGAAGGGGTACTTTGTGGTTGTGTTGAGAGACTATGAGGCCGACCTTTGGTAGGCCCCATTTGTCCACGAGGAGCTGGAAGACCTCTGGCTGTAGAGCCCACTCTCCAGCATGGACATCCTGTCGGCTGAGGAAGTCCGCTTCCCAGTTGTGTACTCCCGGGATAAATACCACTGAGATGGCCGGGTGATGACATTCGGCCCAAACCAGGATGTGAGCCACTTCCTTCATGGCTACCTGACTGCACATGCCTTCCTGATTGTTGAGGTAGCGGAACCTCCGGAGAGAGGACTATCGCCTGAGCTCGGAGCAGATGATGCTGCCCATTCCACTGGGACAAGATCAAGTGTTGGAGAGGGCTGGAGTGAAACTAGGCTTATTCTATCATGTCAAAGATGGAGACCATAGACCCCAAAACCTGCATGGCAGAGTGGATAGACATTTGTTGACTTTGCAGTAACTTGCTTACATGCAGGTGAAGTGTTGCAATTTTCTCAGCTGGGAAGAAAATCCTCTGTACCCGAGAATCCAGGAGTGCTCCTACATGTGACATCTTCTGAGAGGGAGGACTTTTTAAAATTGTTGAGCCAGCAGTGTGTTCCTGTAAGAAGGCAATGGTCAGCTGGAGAACATCCGGGGATTGTGCCAACAACAGAAGATTGTCCAGTTATGGGAGTAGTCTGACGCCTGTGCTGCTATGCATACTTTTGGTAAAGACCCAAGAGGCTGTATGCAGGCTAAAGGGTAGTGCCTGAAATTGATAATGTTGAAGTACATCAAATCTAAAGAACTGCTGATGTGGGCTGGAAGCCTCTGTGGAACCACGCTCTGAGGCGGGGGAGAGCCAACTTTCCCTATGCGGACGTTATCCTCCAGGGCAAACTGTTCTTAATAAAATGTTCCCGATGCCGGCCTCTGGTGCCCTGGAGGGGTTGCGGATGAACCAGACACCTACATCGCCTCTGGTGGGCTCTGCAACATGAGGTTAAGGCTGCATAGCTGCGATTCCCAGCAAGCAGGGAATAGCCTTATCTGTCCCCTGGTGTCCAGCTGCAGCCTGGGTCCCCAGTGGAGCAGTTTGCTAGCAGAGCTCCAGTGGTGCCCAGCACTGCTTGCTCCAATAGAAATATGCTAAAAATAAAAGAAATCGTAAAACAAAGCTTGGGTTGCTAAAAAGCAGCCCCTCTGTTTTAAAGGTGCATTCGGCTCCTGACAGCACCAAATGAAAACTGGCTAGCTAGCCTGGGGGTGGGTTGTAGGGGAGGAGGTACCAGTGCATCTTGGGAGCAAAAGCTTTAACCGTTTGGTGCACAGTCTCCAACACCCCAGCATAATACCCATGGACCATGAAGAAGAAAATATGGTATTTGTATAGACTGCACAGTAACAGCATCACTAGAGTACTCATTATGACTTGAGTAACATAATTAGGTGGTTTATAGGGAAGATTACATAGTTTAAGCACTGTCTACTTACTACTACTTACCTTGGTTCAAAGTTACATTAATCTAAATTCTGAACCCACCCCTAATTCTTAGCATTGCACAAATATGCTTTAACCTTTGTAACCATTTTACAACCTTCAAATGCAAATTAGACTTCTGGAAGCAAAGGTGTTATTCTTGATTTTGCAGCATGCCATTATGTAAACCTTCTCAAGTCAATTCACTGAAAGGTTCTATGCAAAGCTGTAGTTTTTTTTGTTACAGCATAAAAGTTTGGTAATGTTGTAGCTGTAGTTAGATTTCTGACCACTACTGTAGTGATAGCAGGCCCAAGGTCTTACACGAAAAGCAACAAATTGCTTAGTTGGTGGTGACTCAGCACAGATTGGCAAAGTAAGTGACATCCTAAAACACTGAGTAATGGAACTGTAACATTCTAATTTCAGGACATTTGTTAGAGAGGCTATGATATTCTGAATCAGCTAATTAAATCTGATCTCACAAATAAGTGGCCCGAGCATCACTCAAGCATAAAATGACTGCAACAGGCAGGTCTGTAAGTACGGCTTTCACCAAGTGCTCAAAATGAACAGTGATGCAAAATGCTGGTCTTCACCAACTTGTGACAGGCCTGGTATCAAAGGTAACTGCACAACGGTCATCCTTATAATTACAGTAACTTGGGATAAAATGATGTAGCTGATACAGAGTGCACTCACACTATTTTATATACAGTATATTAAGTTTTCTACATGTATCCTTATTTGTAATAGTATATTTTCAAGTTATTTCTGATGGCGCTAGCAAACCTGCTTGCTGGACTCACCTGGCAAGCAGATGGATCTGTTAATTCTCAGTGAAGTGTACAATCCTCAATGTGCTTCTACGCAGATTTACTGTAAATATTGCTTATTTTTGCTTAAAACAATTATGTTTTGCACTAAAAAATAAGAATTTACTCACCGGTAATTATTTCTCGTAGTCCGTAGTGGATGCTGGGAACTCCGTAAGGACCACGGGGAATAGACGAGCTCCGCAGGAGACTGGGCACTCTAAAAGAAAGATTAGGTACTATCTGGTGTGCACTGGCTCCTCCCTCTATGCCCCTCCTCCAGACCTCAGTTAGGGAAACTGTGCCCGGAAGAGCTGACACAACAAGGAAAGAATTTTGGAATCCAGGGTAAGACTCCTACCAGCCACACCAATCACACCGTATAACTTGTGATAACCATACCCAGTTAACAGTATGAACAATAACTGAGCCTCAGTAATAGATGGCTCATAACAATAACCCTTTAGTTAAGCAATAACTATATACATGTATTGCAGAGAGTCCGCACTTAGGACGGGCGCCCAGCATCCACTACGGACTACGAGAAATAGAATTACCGGTGAGTAAATTCTTATTTTCTCTGACGTCCTAGTGGATGCTGGGAACTCCGTAAGGACCATGGGGATTATACCAAAGCTCCCAAACGGGCGGGAGAGTGCGGATGACTCTGCAGCACCGAATGAGCAAAGGCAAGGTCCTCCTCAGCAAGGGTATCAAACTTGTAGAATTTAGCAAATGTGTTTGAACCCGACCAAGTAGCAGCTCGGCAAAGCTGTAAAGCCGAGACCCCCTCGGGCAGCCGCCCAAGAAGAGACCACCTTCCTTGTGGAATGGGCTTTTACGGATTTAGGATGCGGCAATCCTGCCGCAGAATGAGCTTGATGAATCGTGTTACAGATCCAGCGCGCAATAGTTTGCTTTGAAGCAGGAGCACCCAGCTTGTTGGGTGCATGCAGGATAAACAGCGACTCAGTTTTCCTGACTCCAGCCGTCCTGGCTACATAGATTTTCAAAGCCCTGACTACATCTAGTAACTTGGAGTCCTCCAAGTCCCGAGTAGCCGCAGGCACTACAATAGGTTGGTTCAAATGAAACGCTGACACCACCTTAGGGAGAAATTGGGGACGAGTCCTCAATTCTGCCCTGTCCATATGGAAGATCAGATAAGGGCTTTTACATGACAAAGCCGCCAATTCTGACACACGCCTAGCCGAAGCTAAGGCCAGTAGCATGACCACTTTCCACGTGAGATATTTTAGCTCTACAGTCTTAAGTGGCTCAAACCAGTGGGATTTCAGGAAATCCAACACAACGTTAAGATCCCAAGGTGCCACTGGAGGCACAAAAGGGGGCTGAATATGCAGCACTCCCTTAACAAACGTCTGAACTTCAGGCAGTGAAGCCAGTTCTTTTTGAAAGAAAATAGATAGGGCCGAAATCTGGACCTTTATGGACCCCAATTTTAGGCCCATAGTCACGCCTATACAGAAAAGACTGGTATCAAATAAGTGCGCAAAACTAAGGTGCAGCCTCAAATCAAAAACACACACAGTGGGGTCTCCTTCACCCCCACAACCAAAGCAATCATGAAACAAAAAATTGGTGAGAAAGATTTGTGGCGCTCCTCTAAACTATGTATAATCATATAGATTCAGGTAAATTTTAAAATCAAGGAAACACTTCAACTGTATACATTCCTGGGAATCACTTGTATCTTCAGCATACCATAAAAAGATCCTTCTGTTTTCTTTAGAGTGGTCCTCCTCTTGATAGATTTTCCCCTCAAGGTGACCATGCAACAGAGGAAATGGGAACACAATAGTGCACAAACGTTTTTTTTATTTTAACATGACAAGAACAACGGAATAAAATCTGGAATGATCCAATATAAAATCCAATAAAAATCCACACGTACAATAGACACAATAGTGGGGGAGAATCCTAAATAACCAAAGGTGATGTAATTACCGGATGCTTCTGAGGACTCATAGATCCTCACAATCGCATAAGATGTAAAGAGTGGCTCCAGTTAGCCTCCCGGGTTGACAGCTTCCTGGATCCAGCAAACACCTTCACCCAATGTCGTCAGGATAGTCCCTCACACCGCACCAACGCGTTTCGGGTCTGTTCCGGACCCTTTTTCAAGGTAAGTGTGCCCTTCTCAAAAAGACTGGTCTTTTTATTTACCCATCTACCAATGGGGGAGTTCATTTGTTTCAATGACAGCACCTGAAAGAGTAATGGCCGCCCCCACGTTGTTAGTGACGGTTCCCATAGCAACCAGTCTCCGCGTCCAATCACATGAGACACCGCCAGGTTTCTTCTCCCTATGCGTCGTCTCGAAATGCGTCGTCTCGAAATCCCTCCCGATTGTGAGGATCTATGAGTCCTCAGAAGCATCCGGTAATTACATCACCTTTGGTTATTTAGGATTCTCCCCCACTATTGTGTGTCTATTGTACGTGTGGATTTTTATTGGATTTTATATTGGATCATTCCAGATTTTATTCCGTTGTTCTTGTCATGTTAAAATAAAAAAACGTTTGTGCACTATTGTGTTCCCATTTCCTCTATTGCATGGTCACCTTGAGGGGAAAATCTATCAAGAGGAGGACCACTCTAAAGAAAACAGAAGGATCTTTTTATGATATGCTGAAGATACAAGTGATTCCCAGGAATGTATACAGTTGAAGTGTTTCCTTGACCATAGTCACGCCTGACTGTAGGAAGTGCAGAAGTCGTGCCTGCTGAGGAAATCTGCTTCCCAGTTGTCCACTCCCGGAATGAACACTGCTGACAGTGCTAGCACGTGATTCTCCGCCCATCGGAGAATCCTTGTGGCTTCTGCCATCGCCATCCTGCTTCTTGTGCCGCCCTGGTGGTTTACATGGGCGACCGCCGTGATGTTGTCTGATTGGTTTTGAAGCAGGGGCTCTGCTTGACTCAGGGCGTTGTAAATGGCCCTCAGTTCCAGTATGAGTAGTGAAGTCTCCTGACTTGACCACTGTCCTTGGAAGTTCCTTCCCCGAGTGACTGCCCCCCATCCTCGGAGGCTTGCATCCGTGGTCACCAGGACCCAGTCCTGTATGCCGAATCTGCGGCCCTCGAGAAGATGAGCACTCTGCAGCCACCACAGCAGACACACCCTGGCCCTTGGGGACAGGGTGATCAACCGATGCATCTGAAGATGCGATCCGGACCTTTTGTCTAACAGATCCCACTGAAAGATCCTTGCATGGAACCTGCCGAAGGGAATTGCTTCGTAAGAAGCCACCATCTTTCCAGGACTCGCGTGCAATGATGCTCCGACACCTGTTTTGGTTTCAGGAGGTCCCTGACCAGAGATGACAATTCCTGGGCCTTCTCCACCGGGAGAAACACCTTCTTCTGTTCTGTGTCCAGAATCATGCCCAGGAAGAGCAGACGCGTCGCAGGAATCAGCTGCGACTTTGGGATATTCAGAATCCAGCCGTGCTGTTGCAACACTTCCCGAGAGAGTGCTACGCTGACTAACAACTGCTCTCTGGACCTCGCCTTTATAAGGAGATCGTCCAAGTACGGGATAATTATAACTCCCTTCTTCCGAAGGAGTATCATCATTTCGGCCATTACCTTGGTAAATACTCTCGGTGCCGTGGACAGACCAAACGGCAACGTCTGGAATTGGTAATGACAATCCTGTACCACAAACCTGAGGTACTCCTGGTGAGGTGGGAAAACGGGGACATGCAAGTAAGCATCCTTGATGTCCAGTGACACCATAAAATCCCCCTCTTCCAGGCTTGCAATAACCGCCCTGAGCGATTCCATTTTGAACTTGAACTTCCTTATATAAGTGTTCAAGGATTTCAAATTCAGAATGGGTCTCACCGAACCGTCTGGTTTCGGTACCACAAACATTGTGGAATAGTAACCCCGTCCCTGTTGAAGGAGGGGAACCGTGATTATCACCTGCTGGAGGTACAGCTTGTGAATTGCCGCCAGTACTACCTCCCTTTCCCTGGGAGCAGCTGGCAAGGCTGATTTGAGGTAATGGCGAGGTGGAGTCGCCTCGAACTCCAGCTTGTATCCCTGAGAAACAATTTGTACAGCCCAGAGATCCACTTGTGAGCGAACCCACGGGTTGCAGAAGTTTCGGAGACGCGCCCCCACTGCACCCGGCTCCGCCTGTGGAGCCCCAGCGTCATGCGGTGGACTTAGAGGAAGCGGGGGAGGATTTTTGTTCCTGGGAACTGGCTGCCTGGTGCAGCTTCTTTCCTCTACCCCTGCCTCTGGGCAGAAAGGATGCGCCTCTGATCCGCTTGCCTTTCTGAGGCCGAAAGGACTGTACATGATAATACGGTGCTTTCTTAGGCTGTGAGGGAACCTGTGGTAAAAAAGTTGACTTCCCGGCTGTTGCCGTGGATACGAGGTCCGAGAGACCGTCCCCAAACAATTCCTCACCCTTATAAGGCAAAACCTCCATGTGTCTTTTAGAATCAGCATCACCTGTCCACTGCAGAGTCCATAATACTCTCCTGGCAGAAATGGACATTGCATTAATTCTAGATGCCAGCAGGCAAATGTCCCTCTGTGCATCCCGCATATATAAGACGACGTCTTTTATATGTTCTATGGTTAGCAAAATAGTATCCCTGTCGAGGGAATCAATGTTGTCTGACAGGGTATCAGACCATGCGGCTGCAGCACTACACATCCATGCTGAAGCAATAGCAGGTCTCAGTATAGTACCTGAGTGTGTATACACAGACGTCAGGATAGCTTCCTGCTTTCTATCCGCAGGCTCTTTTAGGGCGGCCGTATCCTGAGGCGGCAGTGCCACCTTTTTTGATAAGCGTGTGAGCGCCTTGTCCACCCTAGGGGGTGTTTCCCAACGTAACCTGTCCGTTGGCGGGAAAGGGTACGCCATCAGTAACCTCTTAGAAATCACTAGTTTCTTAGCGGGGGAACTCCACGCTTCCTCACACAATTCATTTAATTCATCAGATGGGGGAAAAGTCACTGGCTGCTTTTTCTCCCCAAACATAATACCCTTCTTGGTAGTAACCGGGTTAACATCAGAAATGTGCAATACATTTTTCATTGCTGTAATCATGCATCGGATGGCTTTTGTAGACTGTGCATTTGTCTCATCCTCATCTACACTGGAGTCAGACTCCGTGTCAACATCTGTGTCTACCATCTGAGCTAACGGGCGTTTTTGAGCCCCTGATGGCCTCTGAGACGCCTGGGCAGGCGCGAGCTGAGATCCCGGCTGTCCCAAGGCTGCTGCGTCATCGAACCTTTTATGTAAGGAGTTGACACTGTTTGTTAAGACCTTCCACATATCCATCCAATCCGGTGTCGGCCCTGTCGGGGGCGACACCACACTTATCTGCCCTTGCTCCGCCTCCACGTAACCCTCCTCATCAAACATGTCGACACAGCCGTACCGACACACCGCACACACACAGGGAATGCTCTGACGGAGGACAGGACCCCACAAAGTCCTTTGGGGAGACAGAGAGAGAGTATGCCAGCACACACCATAGCGCTATATAACACAGGGATTTACACTATGAGTGATTTTTCCCAATAGCTGCTTATTTACCTATTTGCGCCTAAATTTATGTGCCCCCCCTCTCTTTTTTACCCTACTTGTACAGGATACTGCAGGGGAGAGCCTGGGGAGCGTCCTTCCAGCGGAGCTGTGAAGAGAAAATGGCGCTGGTGTGCTGAGGAAGAAGGCCCTGCTCCCTCAGCGGCGGGCTTCTCCCGCGTTTTGTATAGCTTAATGGCGTTGTTTTTTTTACACATATACAGTTTTCCAGACTGTATTATGTGTATATATTGCCAAAAGGTATTCTTATTGCTGCCCAGGGCGCCCCCCCCCCCCCCCCAGCGCCCTGCACCCTACAGTGACCGGAGTGTGTGGTGTGCAGTGGGAGCAATGGCGCACAGCTGCAGTGCTGTGCGCTACCTTAATGAAGACCGGAGTCTACTGCCGCCGATTTTATCTCCTTCTGTCTACTGGCTCTGCAAGGGGGACGGCGGCGCGGCTCCGGGAATGGACGATCGAGGTCAGGCCCTGTGTTCGAACCCTCTGGAGCTAATGGTGTCCAGTAGCCTAAGAAGCACAAGCTAGCTGCACGCAGGTAGGTTTGCTTCTCTCCCCTCAGTTCCACGTAGCAGTGAGTCTGTTGCCAGCAGATCTAAATGAAAATAAAAAAACCTAACAAATACTTTCTTTCTAGCAAGCTCAGGAGAGCCCACTAGGAGCACCCAGCTCTGGCCGGGAACAGATTCTAACTGAGGTCTGGAGGAGGGGCATAGAGGGAGGAGCCAGTGCACACCAGATAGTACCTAATCTTTCTTTTAGAGTGCCCAGTCTCCTGCGGAGCCAGTCTATTCCCCATGGTCCTTACGGAGTTCCCAGCATCCACTAGGACGTCAGAGAAATATCCAGAGACATCACGCAAGGCTCATACCGGTTCTCGCTATACCTGAAGTGCCCACAAGATCTTGTGGTCTGGCTTAGTGGAAACATGCATGATATATTTTAGGGGTGGAGAGGGGTCCGTGGACAGGATTAAAAAGGACTCAACATAAGAGTGCGTGGGGTTGGGTAGAAACTATGTTTATAGCCTTTAAAAGACAGAAGCTGGGGGCAACGGATGGGAGCAAGAGACAATCGGCCATTTGCTCCCAAACACCAGAAAACAGATGGTTATTCAGGCAAGTTGGTTAAATCCATTTTGATTTAACTAATTTGTCTACACAGCTGTTTTTTTTCTATTTGGAAGCAGTGTTGCAACAAGATGTTATGTCGTCATGTAGAGGGGGTAGGGTCACCAAGTACCAGGAAGTACAGCACCCATCGGAAATAGTCATTCCACCTTGCTAGCCAGAAGCAAAGGCTGCAGGGCAGCAATGCTGCCACCCACTGAGCCCTGTTCCGGCACTGCTCGCGGGTTACTTTCAATATCCTGGCAGCCAAAACAGAGCCGCCAGAATCCTGACAGCCGGGATACCAAACGCAAGTATAGCCAGGAGGTTAGGCTGCAGGAGGGAGGGGGGGAGGGTTTAGCTTTATCCACCACCCAGGGGGGCTGAGGTTAGGCTGCAGGGAGGTTAGGTTAGGCTGCGGGCAGGTGGTTTCGGTACTAAGGGGGAGGGTTAGGTTTAGGCTGCAGTGAGGGAGGGTTGGGGGGTATGACTTAGGATGCTACACTCATCTGTCTGGATCTTCATCAGCGGGATGCAAGCATTGGTATTCTGGCCACCAGAATCCCGTGCGCCAGAATCTTATACCCAACCTCGCACACCCCTAGTAACGGTCCTGTTGGGAAGCAACTGTTTAGCAGATTTTTATCCCAACCAGCCAACTAGTAGGCGTCTTGGAAAGAATCTTTAGGTGTGGGGGGTCAGTTTAACACACAATTTAGCAAAGATAATGTTTTACCAATTCCGTGCAAGATTATTGCCACAATAGGAGTCGAAAAATAAAAAGTATGAATGCAACGGTCAGTTCTTGTGTTTGTAAAATGCACACCTAAAAATAAACCACAAAGAGTGATAATGTGATCGATACACAGACCTTGATGTAAAAGTCAGAAAGAACTCAAACACTTACTATACTTTTTTTTTTTTTTTACTAAAAAGCGTCCGTTTAAAAACAGTGGAGATCTGCTTTGTGTTGAAATCCCCCATTTGCTTAATTGACAAAGCATAACAAAGTGAAGACCGCCTTAAAAAAAAAAAAAAAAAAAAGAAACTAAATGCATTTTAACGTAATGTTACAAATAAGTATTTCTACATGCAAGTTTTTCAAATGATTTTTTTTTTCCTCAATCCAGTATATGCAAAATATCCTGGTCAAACCAAGTTCTAGATGAGTGTGACACCTCAAATCAAAAATAGTGCAACATAAGCTCAATATTTCATTTCTGGATATCACTTTTACAAGTTTAATATACATCATGTACATCACAGTAGCCAAACTACAAATTAAATAGCATGGGAGTAAAAGAATGTACCTAAACATTCCCACACATTATTTAAAAAAAAAGAAAGAAAAAAAAAAAGGGGGTGGGGGTGTGAGTGGGGAACCGAACATTTTCCTTTTAACATATTACATTGGCATTGTTGACTCCCTCCTTTCAAGAGCCAGCGATGAAGCAGCTTATGCAAAAGCAGCCGGGAGTTGTCAAAAACTCTTCTCCTGTCTTGGAAGAAAAACTAATTTCTCACAGTGTATTTTATATTGTCCCGCTGTCATTTATCCCTTGGGAGAGGCCTTATAAGTACAACCTAGCAAAACCGTTAGTGTGCTAGGATTATGTAGGTTAATACCGCACTGGTTATGTTTAGACGAGGAATGTCTGTTGGCCCAGATGGTGTTAAAAGTGCCTGCCACATGAGCACCAAAAAGTAGCAAAGTCCGTGATGTACCATCAAGGGGCAATACCGCATTAACCTTCATAAATTTTTTTAGATCTGCAAATGGAAAAAGTTCTACAAAAAAAAAAAAAAAAAAAATACATTTTTGCTAGGTATATTACATGGGAGCACACTTTATTTTCTCTACACAAAACCAAAGTTCTTGGTTTTAATAGCAAGTAATAACTTCTGTTTGAGAATCTGTTTGGAGGAGTACAGAGGGACGTAGAGACGGGATATGCACGTGTTAGCTGTAGGAAGGTGCTGGTCGTCTGGTGGGCGGATGGTGATGGATGGCATGGGCTGAAAGCCTTCTTCGCTTGCAGGCAAAGACGGGCTTGACGTCCAAAAATATACCTAAAGTTAAAGTACAAAACATCAGTTATGTCTAGGATAAATAAGAAAAAACAAAACTATTGTGGCAAACATCATTCATTAATCCCATCAATATCAAAACATAAATTGTATCTCATCTCAGCCATTATGTGGTTCTGGTGCAAATGATAAACCTTTTTCCATTGACCATGCATTACTTAACATGGGTCCCATACAAATGTATTCATAAGCGCAAAATTGACATAAAACGACTTATAGTCTGTTAGGACAGTATGATATGATATGCTATGATATGTTATGACAGTTTGCAATGAACAATGACATTACACAATAAACAATGTAGATGATGGCGATAAAACGAAGATTCTGATAGCAATTCACATCAGCATAAAAACCCAACGTGTTTCGTCCATAGGACTTCTTCGGGGGTCTTATATCAATGCACAATTATACGGTCCTTCTATAGTCGTTAAATAGACATTGGAGTTCAAAAATAGAAGGTCGATACGAAAACTTCTACAGATCATGTGACAGTAGTTCACAACAAATGCAGTATGGATAGTTCACTTCAATGTCACAAACCATGTAAATATCATTCACAGTGGATAGCTGTACACAAAAAGCTTCTCACAGCCAAATAGTGTCCTAAACAGCTACTGCTGTTTTGGACACAAATTTTGCTGTGAGAAGCTTTTTATTAGTTTGTTATACGTCGTGTTTCAGTGGATTTTATACAAAGCTGTGAGAAGCTTGACCTTTTAAAGATATTGATTAAAAATTAGACAGAAAGAAGCGCTCTAAGTAATTTAAATATTGTTTAATAAGAGTAGTGTAGGTGGACTGAAGCAAATTCCTGTTCCGTTGTTGTTGTTGTTGTTACAGCAGTAACTTTAAACTGTCCTTCTAGTTAGGCGTAGTACCAAGGGCATTTACTAACACCTAACACCTTCTGAATCTTTTTACCCAAAAATGCATCTTATTTGCATTGCTATGCGAATAAGATGTATTTTTCGGGGGGTAGGGTGATGTTGGGGGTATACGCCCAGAGCTGGCGGCTCTCAAGCACCGTGTAACACGACTCATAACATACAGAAGATAGAGGAGGGTGGATACGTCTGTGTATCTGCTGTAGATCCCACATTGCGGAACAGAAGCAGTGACCCAGCAATACAACTTTCTATCCCTGCTTATGTGCTCTCCATGTGTCATGCTCTGCTATATCTGCTTCAGATGCTGCAGACAGAACTTCTAGTAACCCTGACACTACTTTTCTATTAGCTGGATTAGCAGAGGATAAGCAGCAACCAGCAATAGTCACAGCAGCTGAGCTTTGGGATGTTTGGCTACTGCACGTTCACAGTCCTTCCTGCTCGGAGCACGCACACGGTGCCAGAGCAGTAGACAGTGTTGGAGATCTCGTAGAGAGAGACAGGTACATATCCACTGAATCTCGTCGCCAACTGTAAAACCGTGCAGGGAAAAAATGCAAAACTCAAAAGAGAGAAACTCAAAAACTCCTAAAACAAGGTTGTTTCGGAAAGATTAATAATAACCTAGTTATGAGCATAAGAGATGGTGGACAAACACAATATTACAGCTCCTCATGCAATGGGTACTTACTAAATCTTGTCTCTCAGTCATACTCATCTTCTCAACTATAGACCAGAACCACCGCTTGAACTGTAATAGTTTCTCTGCGTTCTCTCCTGTAAAAGGCGCAACACACACATTATGCAGAGGCGTCCTATGTCTTTAATAATCTTTTCTAACTAATACACAATCAGCCAAATGAGAATACATTATCTGCTTATACAAAGCTTTTCTGTCAGAGAGAAGTGATATGGGATAAGGTTACCACCAACATAAACGGTAAATAAGGATAAGGATAAAAGGCAGCATGCTAACACACGGGGCACAGGACTCCTGAGAGTGATTGTTAATGTTATCATTTACACCGCAATGCATCAAGCACTGGAATACCAAACTGAACAGGATACGGCAGACTATGACTGTTGTTGTCGTTCCAAACTTTATGAACCCCTTTTCAATAACTTTAAACAAACTTGCTACAACTATCACTATTATGTATTAAAATGAAATAATTATGATTTTTGCTACTTGCTTGCGGGAAAGGAATCTGTTTGGTGCCCAGACTCCTGCTCACCAGCCTATAACCAGTGTTATCCCTGTTTTCCCTGTGGCAAATTACAGCAGAACTCGTGCAGCGGCGTACCTGACTCATCATTGAAAGATGTAAAACTGATCAGCATTTGAACATTAACTTCACCACAGCCATTGACCAGCAGCCTGAAATCCTCAGCGGTCAGATCTTCTAGAGCATTCTTTGGGAGCACATCTAGCAGTCCTTTCCGCATTGCCTGAAACAGCGACACACAAATGTTACCAACGAAATAACCAAAGGAATATTTAGATTTTGCAGCTTTTCAGCACAGCTCAGCTGTCATTTTTAGAGGCTGTAGTAAATCTGGGAAGCAGTCAGAATACAGACGCTGGAATCCCGACACCAGTCTGAATGCCGACACCGGCATCCATAAAGGACGCAAGATCCCAGCGCTGGAATCGCGAATGAGGAGAGACTGCACTGCAGCAGAGGTAAGCTGCGGTAAGGGAGGTATTCTGTTTAGGCTACGGGGGAGGGTTAGGGTGCGTCCCAGGGGCTAAGGGTTAGGCTACTGGGCAGGGAGGTTTAGGTGGGTGGGGAGATGGTACAACACCCTCAACTCACCCATCGGTCTTCCTGTGTTCGGTATCCTGGCGTCGGTAATTTGGGCGCCGGGATACCACACGGCAGGATATCATACTGATTCCGTAAATCTACTCCTTATGCTGGGCATACACGGCCAGATGAAATGCCTCTCAGACCGACAGACTTTATCTGGCAGCCATGGACACGACAGATATTAACAGGCATACACAGATCTCTCAGTGTACTGGTCAGGATATTGGCGCTCCCCGATCCTTCCCATGTGAATGAACCGGGCAATAGTCAGTCTGTCGGACGCTGCAGGGCATACACTCTCGCTAGACGATGCAGCATGCACGAGCAATCGATCTTTTTGGATCGATCGACTGCATACACGCTACAATCATCTGGGCGATACGACGATATTGGGCAGATCGGCCAGATAAATGTAGCGTGCATGCCAAGCAATAGTCTTGAAATGTGGCAGAGGTTCTTCAATTGTTACATTATTGGGCAAATATTTAATTAAAACATGGCTGGCAAAATAAGTAAATCAAAAAAAATTGTATAAAAAAAAACAAAAACAAAAAAACAACTTACATGTAAAGGCTGCTCTGCAACTGCCAACATCCTATGTTCAGCATATTTTCTTACATATTCATACACATTTTGTGGGGTAACGGGAATATTTACACCATTGGGAATGAGCTCCACCTGTGGCAAAACATGAAGATAGCCGTGTACGTATGAATAAGCAACAACTGAGGCTACAGCAGCCAATAATAGATTATATAGACACTGAGTGCCATTCACCAACATTAATAAGAAGTTGCACACACAGACAAAATCAAACTGCTGATCAGTGTCAGACTGGGGCATGAAGGGCCCACCGGGTGGGGGGGGGGGGGAATGCAGTGGTAGGGGCCCATGCTGTGGCTTGGCTAACCATTACGAAGTCCGTGGTCAGTGCCCCTTGATAGATACATATCTATTAGTAAATACTGCTAGTGCAGTTATGATAGTGTGCCAGATTAATAACAGCAATGCACTGTAGAGAACACACCATAGTCCTGTGCAATATAATGTGACATATGTATAATGAAGCTAATCCACAGAGGAAGGGCTGGACCCCCAGGTAGCAGGGCCCACCGGGTGTTCTCCCTGTGGGCTAGTCTGATCTAGCTACGATTTTAGTGGGGTGTGGTTCATTATGTCGACACGAGTTAGGTTGACATACATTGGGTTGACCAGGTTTGGTTGACATGCAATAGGTCAACATGATCACTAAATCGACGTGGTCATTAGATCGACATGAAATAAGGTCAACATGAGCTTTTTTAAAACTTTTTTTGGTGTCATTTACTTCGTAAAGTGCCTGGGAACCCCAAATAGTGCTGCGCTCGGCACAGGTTACCGTTCCTAACTGTAGTCCACGTGGATCGTTAAGTATGAAGGTCAAAGAACGGAAAAAATTGTGAAAAACTCATGTTGACCTTTTCCAATGTCAACCTAGTGATCATGTCTACCTAATGCATGTCGACCTAACTCATGTCGACCTAATGACCGCCATCCATTTTAGTGGAGATCAGCACCCTCGTCCAGTGCTAGTAAACAGCCCTTACACAGATATACTATACAATTGTAAAGCACAACGGAATATGCTGCGCTATATAAGAAACTGTTTATACTACTAAAGCCTACCAACCCATGTACAGCAGTTAAAGGTCACTTAGGGATCTATTTACTAAGCCTTGGATGGAGATGAAGTCGCTTGAGATAAAGTACCAGCCAATCGGCTCCCAACTGCCATGCCACAGGCTGTGTTTGAAAAATGACAGGAGCCGATTGGCTGGTACTTTATCTCCAGCGACTATCTCCATCCAAGGCTTAGTAAATAGACCCCAGTGACTGGTAGGTGAAACAATTTGAAAGACTGGAGCTATAACAAAGCATTGTAAAAGAAAACACTGCTAACCAGTCCTACCTGTCCGCCACTTTCTTCCTTGCACAGGTCTATTGCAAATGCTAAGTCCATTGATGCAAAGACCGCATCTGCGTCTAGACTTTGTGACGCGAGGATAAGCTGCCGCAAACTTTCATACATCACGTGATCGAAAAACGCAAAATCGTGCCAGTTCACCTTGACGCAATACAAACAGAAAACATTTCAGCAATATGCATAAACTACAAAGTATCCTAGGAGACAGAAACAAAGATCAATACAAGAACCTTTCCCCAAGCCACCAGCCTGTTAAAATGTAATTGTGATATGTTACAGGATATACATGTAATTTAGGACGGTCTTTCTATAGTCACAGATGGAACATTATTCCATACAGAAAACCTGCAAAATGAGGATGAAAAAACGCCCACTTACTTTTCTGCCTAGTAGAACTTTGATAACTTGTCTGCTTAATGTGATTGGACATAATTCATTCTGCAGAAGGCACAGGCCGAGAATCCTGAAAAACAAGTCTTAGTTAAGCCCACGAGAACTCGAGCTCCAGTTACAGGTGTCTATATAAACCATAGAGCCGGCTGTATGCTCTGACAGTGGGTGAGATGTTAGTTTACCTGCCAATATTTCGGAAACAGTTTAATCGCGCTTCTGTGTTTTTGCCTGGCCTAGGAGTATAGAATCCTCTTTTGCCAGGCTGATAAAATAAGGGAGCGTTATCATCACCGTCATCTGTGTCGGTAAGCTCCATATCGACCACGCTGCGACTGGAACCATGACGTTTACGGTTTTCCTGAATCAATGAGCAATAAGTCGGTTACCATTAGGAAATAAAATCACACAATTTTATAGACACACTGCACTAACAGATACATACATATTACTAATTCACACCAGTCAACAGCCTGACAACTTACAGATTCTAAATAGGAGCAAGCTAAATCAAATCATTTTCTAGTACTCGCATAGCAAAACAAACTCAATGGCACTATAGCATACCTCACAGCCAGGGGCGTAGCCAGAATTTTGTGGGCCCCATAGCAACATATTGAAGGGGCCCCTGTCCATGTGCTTCTAGAGACACCGCTCCACAGCAGTTGTTAATGTTATGCCCCATAATAATACCCTAGTTTATTTTATGAACCATAGGAGTGCCCTAGTTCATGTTATGTCACATTGTAGGGCTGCCATTACACATTATGCAATAAAGTACCCCCAATTCACATTATGACACAGTGCCCCCAGTTCATATGCCACACTATAGTGCCTCCACTTCATATTTGGCACATTACAATGCCATGGTTCTTATTTAATGCCCTCCAGTTAATTTATACCACATTACAATGAGCAGGTCCAGGCTATGCCAAGAAATATTGCAGACCCCAAGGCAAAAGTATGTAAGGGCACCTATGTATCACCAAATGGGGAAAATTTTATGTAACACATGTAACTGTGACAGGGAAGGGCCACCTCTCAGCTCTGGGCCCCATAGCAGCTGCACTCCCTGCACCTATGGTAGCTACGCCCTTGTATATAACACATGTAACTGTGACAAAGAAGGTGTCCCCTTCTCAGCTCTGGGCCCCTTAGCAGCTGCACTCCCTGCACCTATGGCAGCTACACCCCTGTATAGAACATATAACTGTGACAGGGAAGGTGGCCCTTCTCAGCTCTGGGCCCCTATGCAGCTGCACTCCCTGCACCTATGGTAGCTACACCCCTGTATATAACATGTAACTGACAGGAAATGTGGGCCCCTCTCAGCTCTGGGCCCCATAACAGCTGCACTCTCTGCACCTATGGTAGCTACGCCCTGTATATAACACATGTAACTGTGACAGGGAAGGTGGCCCCTCTCAGCTCTGGGCCCCATAGCAGCTGCACTCCCTGCACCTATGGTAGCTACGCCCTTGTATATAACACATGTAACTGTGACAAAGAAGGTGTCCCCTTCTTAGCTCTGGGCCCCTTAGCAGCTGCACTCCCTGCACCTATGGCAGCTACACCCCTGTATATAACATAACTGTGACAGGGAAGGTGGCCCTTCTCAGCTCTGGGCCCCTATGCAGCTGCACTCCCTGCACCTATGGTAGCTACACCCCTGTATATAACATGTAACTGTGACAGGGAAGGTGGGCCCCTCTCAGCTCTGGGCCCTTTAGCAGCTGCACTCCCTGCACCTATGGTAGCTACGCCCTTGTATATAACACATGTAACTGTGGCAGGTAAGGTGGCCCCTCTCAGCTCTGGGCCCCATAGCTGCTGCACTCCCTGCACCTATGGTAGCTACACCCCTGTATACAACATGTAACTGTGACAGGGAAGATGGGCCCCTCTCAGCTCCTGGCCCCATAGCAGCTGCACTCCCTGCACCTATGGTAGCTACGCCCTTGCTCACAGCCAAACTCTTGGAAAATAAGAGACAACTTGGATACCTTACCCAGGTGGTTACCCTAGGACAGAAAGACATAACTAAAAATCAAATCCACAAAAGAAACGGCTCAGTAATAGCATACCTGCACTTTCTCAGATGAATCTAACAAGCCAAGGTCAAGAATACTGTCTGCTCCGTTTTCCCTAGAGAAATAAAGTTATTACTGTTACTTCATATAGACACTAATATAGAAAAGTTTCATTGCTTTAAGCCTGTATTTAAATTGGCGAAATAATGCCTGGCGATTTTACCTTCCGTGCGCTATAATCAGCTCCATAGCCTCATCCACTCGCGCTCTCAGGGAGTCCTCGCTGGCCAGCAGCAGTAGCAGTTGTGCAGGAGACAGTTCCAGCAACATTCCAGTAATTTTACTTGCAAATGCCTAGAGAGAAATAGTTCCAGTCAGATTAATGTGCGTCCTACAGATCAAACTCTGTTCACACGTGTTACCAAACAGACCATCCCAGGTATTATGCAGGTTTCCTACAGATCAACCCCACCTAATGCAAGCAATAGGACTAACAAACATGTGATGGAAGATCTATGGGAGAAGACAGTTCTAACACATTTGGGGGGTATTCAATTCTATCTAATGGACAGGAAAAAAAAAAAAACAGACACCCAACAGACTTTTCAGACAATTGAATATCCCCCACTTGAGTCTTAAGATACCAGGTTCCTCCACCACTCCCTACATCCCAGCGTAATGCTTTAGTGCCCCCCAGTGGGTGGTAGAAAACATAAAAATAAACAATGTCTGTGTGGAAGCGGTAAGTGAATTGCCCTTACTGGCTGCATGGCTTGTACACGTGGGTACAACCTCTCTCCAAGTGCCTGTCTATGAGCAGGAAGGGGGTCAGGGTCATCACTGGGGTTCCCCTCAGAGGCCGGCCTGAAAGGCCTCGTGTCTATAGACAGCTGTCTTCTGAAATCTCTAAAATAATAAAATTGTGTTACACACATAACATTGAACTGAAAAACAGAAGCAGAGTAAGTTCAGTGGTCTAGAAGCAGCAGCACAAACCTGTCTCTATCACGTCGAGAACCTGCTCGCAAACCGCTACTTCTTCGCATGTCTCTCTCTCTTTCCCGATCTCTCTCCCCCCGGTTTCTTAGTCTCTGCATTAAACCTTAACACACACATTAACCAATACAGTTATGCTTTCAAAGTATCATGCACACCAACCAGTTTTACTCACAGTAGAATTTGTGCAAAGAACTTAACATAAATCCACTTTAATTTGTTGGTCGTCAGCAGCATTATTGCAGCAGTTCCCTTGTAATGTAAGAGACCACTGTCACTATGGAGGAACACCTACATAGTAACCCACACGTGTCTAATGCTGTGGCATCAGCCAGGTGGGTTCTAATTTGGTAAGGTTGCTATGTAGGTGTATACTGTCCACAGGTTCTCCTCCATTAAATGGAGATTGTGGCAGACAATATATACTCTTATATAACTCCTTCCTGTTCAGAAATTAGGGGGTAGGTTTACTAAAGTTTCTAATGAAAGGTGGTGGTGTTGCTCATAGCAACCAATGACACTCAATTTCCTAGGATGAAATGAAAGCTAAAATCTTATTGGTTGCTATGGACAACCACAACGCTTTTCATTTTTATCCTAGGTTTCTTTCAGATCTATTGAAAAAACTATAGCTCTGCACAGGGGGAACATTTCTATTCCATTTATCCAATGGTCTATAATCCCATTATTAGAAATTTGGGCTACCGATCTGATATAACAATGTCTTGGAGCTCATCTTTGTGGTAACCTCTGAAATTCATAACTGGAGCCAGAATATCTTGATCTCGCCCAATTTGGTCACCCATGTGTGCCACCAATTTGTACTCCAATCCTATTACTTGAGCCAAGCTCCAGGATCAGCCCACATGTGGCCACCATAAACTCACAACTGTCCTTACTTGTATGTGTTCCTTTGTTGGCATTCTGGATACAATCTAGACTGGGCAGTTTCTCATTTGACAGAAATGCTTGTGCAATAGCCGTATAGAAGCTTCGGGCTACTCCACTACCCTCCCCTGGCTCGTCTTTGAAGGTGACCTTGACTCTGTGCACAGCCATTGGCGTTGTGGCGCATCTGCGGCCAAAATGATTGTTTAACTGCCTCATTGTCTGCTGAATAAGGAGATCTCGATCTCTGTCAACCTAGAACCCAAAACAAAAGATAGATGTGACCTTGATCATCATGCAGTATCAGACTTAGAATGTTACAGGTTTCCGACGCTCTCCCTGAAGGAATGAATAAAATCTAATACCACATATGCAGTGAATTCTAAATAGTTTTCTTTTACATAACCCAAGATGACTGGACCCCTACCTCCAACGTCAGATCTCTTGACTGCTGATTTCGAAGCTTCTCCATCTCGCGGCGGAACTTAGATTCTTTCACTTCAAAACCACCTAATTCTGTCAAAATCTATAAAAACAAAAAATATATATATAGTAATAATAAAAATTATAATAATAATAAAAAAGAAAAAACACTCTGAAAATGAAAAACTTACAGATCCAGGCTCTGCTCCGACATCCTCCATGAACACCCTGCCAAAGAGCTCAAGAGATAACCTCCACCTTCCTAAGAGCATATCATGAGATATCACCATGCCCATAAAACTGCACTGAGGCCTAGGGGGAAGAAAATCGTATTAGTAAATGGCTTACAACGATTACAAATAGAAGTAGCAACATAGTAACACTGTAGCTCTGCACTGAACAGAGCACAATGTTTGCCAAATGAAGCATTCACTTTAACTATAGGATGGGCACATGACGGAGGTACTGTATCCTGTAAGATGTACCTGAAAGACGTTAATGGAGGACCCTCGCTTTCCGTCAGTCCAATTTCAGCCAACAAGCTGCTCTTCAGCTGAGCTGCAAGATCATGCGCTGAAGGTCCAGGCTTCGAGTTGTCGGTGTCCTCGGGTGGCACGCTTAACTCTTCTGTTTCCTTCTGTCGGTTCTGCATACTCATCACATTTTTCAGGTTAGCTGCATAGGACATTTTGGTAGGCAGAACCTGCACAAAACAAATAGAGGAAAAAAGGTTTTTAAAATATGGATGACCTCCCCAGCACTTTAACCTGAACATTCTAGAAGGAAACGGAAAACATACTGAAGCAAGACTACATAATAGGACTGGCCTGAAACCTAAGACCATTATAGACATTGTGTGTCAGCATGAATTACCAGTTGAGTATTGACAATAAATGTCAATGCATTAGTACACTAAAGAGGGGCGATTTGTGTACTTGCCATTAAATCCCCTTTCCCAAGGCTAGGTGGACCTGTGCCATCACAGGTGGTGATAGTGTAGGTGATCCAGTGTTTTAAATATACTTTATGTAAAAAATGTTTTAACGAATTCTGTGTTCACTTAAATTGAATATTTGATACTTTCTAGATGTTCTGAACTGCCTGTCTTGATAAAGGTCCATAATTGGACCGAAACGTCGACTGATTGTTAACGGCATCATCCTTGAACATTATTAAACGAATTTGCACATCAATTGATTTCTAAGACTGATTTCTGCAAGAGTGCACCCACCACTTGGTGGTAGATGCGGTATATTTGTGGCCTGCTAGGTCATTGGGAGCACCCGCCTATATATCAACTGGAATTGATGAGAGTGCAGGATACCTTGTGGAGATTATATATATATATATATATATATATATATATATATATATATATATATATATATTACATACATACATATACATACACAAGCGGGCGGCACTCACGAGACTTGCAAGCAAGAATGATCAGACTGACAGCGTCTTTGTGTTCGCTGTTTCAGTCGTTTAAGACTTTTTTCAAGAACAAGTGTACAAGTGTGTGTGTGTGTATAAATATATATATATATATATATATATATACATACACACACACACACACACACACACACACACACACACACACACACACACACACAAAGTACAGCAAAAAAATTAAATCAAATCCACGGCTTGGAGAGCAGAAAAGTATACCACAAACCCCCAGTCTAAGAGAACTGAGGGGATGTAGTCAGTAGACCGCCGGTCACAATAACGGCACCTACTTCCCGCCCCCACACTATCCAGATGGTCGACATGCCGACCAACAGGGACTATTCCCACGATCACCACTGAGCCCGCAAGGGGCTTCCTTCTGCTTCACCCTGCCCCCCCCCCCATCACCCATCTAGGACTCTTCTGTCTCAAACATAAGAGCATCAGAGGTGGATCTAAACAGTTGTCCTGAAACAAAGCAAAGCACACATGATTGGGAATATTGAAGTCTTGGAAGCTGATCGCTCAGCCCATTTTCATCTTTGTCGTTCTCGACTAGGGACAAAGAAAACTCCTCTGAAGGTCTGAATGCTTTCAACACAGACCAAGAGAAAGAAACTGGAGCCCCTCAACGTGGGAGCATTAACTAACAAGTATCCTCTCCCCCCCTAAAGGTAGAGAGCAGTTACTCAAATTGAGATGTGCACCAGGCATGGGGGATAAGGTAAAAAGTAAATAATGCTGCAAGTGTAGAAAACAGACCTAAAATAAATAAATAATAATTAAAAAAAAACACCCCCAAAACACACCACATCTCCTTTCTAGTGGCCATATAACGCAATATGTAGGGTTAAAGGGAGAGAAGGACCTTCAGACCTAGTGTAGAGATCTAAAGTACTTGCACTTGTGATTCACTCTATATGTTTTGTTGCCTCACAACATGGAATTAAAATTGACTGTTTGAAGGTTTGCATCATTTCATTCATAGAACATGGCTACAACTTTGAAAAAAAAAATTTTTTTTTATTATTGTGAAGCAAACAACAAATAGGACAAAACAACCGAAAACTTCAGCGTGCATAACTTTTCACCCCCCTAAAGTTAGTACTTTGTAGAGCCACATTTTACGGCAATTACAGCTGCAAGTCGCTTTGGATAAGTCGCTACGAGCTTGCCACATCTTGCCACTGGGATTTTTGCCCATTCCTCAAGGCAAAACTGCTCCAGCTCTTTCATGTTGGATGGTTTCCGCTTGTGAACAAGTCTGGCCACAGATTCTCAATTGGATTGAGATCGAGGCTTTGACTAGGCCACTCCAACACATTTAAATGTTTCACCTTAAACCACTTTGTTGCTTTAGCAGTATGCTTTGGGTCATTGTCCTGCTGGAAGGTGAATTTCCGTCCCAGTCTCAAATAACAGGCAGACTGAAACAGGTTTTGCTCAAGAATTTCCCTGTATTTAGCACCATCCATCTTTCCCTCCTCTCAAATCAGTTTCCCAGTCCCTGCTGCTGAAAAACATCCCCACAGCATGATGCTGCCACCACCATGTTTCACTGTGGAGATGGTGTTCTTGGGGTGATGGGATGTGTTGGGTTTGTGCCAGACATAGCGTTTTCCTTGGTGGCCGAAAAAGTTACATTTTAGTCTCGTTTGACCAGAGCACCTTCCTCCATACATTTGGGAAGTCGTCCACATGCCTTTTGACAAACTCAAAACGTGCCTTCTTATTTTTAACACTAAGTAATGGCTTTTTTCTGGCCACTCTTCCATAAAGCCCAGCTCTATAAAGTGTACGGGTTATTGTGATCCCATGCGCCGATACACCAGTCTCTGCTGTGGAACTCTGCAGCTCCTTCAGGATTACCTTTGGTCTCTGTGCTGCCTCTTTGATTAATGCCCTCCTTGCCCGGTCTGTGAGTTTTGGTGTTCCTTCCATTTGAAGATGATGGATTTGATGGTGCCCCAGGGTATCCTCAAAGATTTGGATATTTGTTTATAACCCAACCCTGACTTGTACTTCTCAACAACTTTGTCCCTGACTTGTTTGGAGAGCTCCTTGGTCTTCATGGTGTGATGCCTCTTGCTTAGTGGTGTTGCAGCCTCTGGGGCCTTTCAAAAAGGTGTGTTTATACTGACAGATCATGTAACACTTAGATTGCACAAAGGTGGACTTCAAGTCGCTAATTATGTGACTTCTGAAGGTAATTGGTTGCACCAGAACTTTTGAAGGGCCCTATTGCAAAGGGGGTGAATACATATGCACATGCCAATTTTCAATTTAAAAAAAAAAAAAAAAAAAAAAAAATTTTATATATATATATATATATATATATATATATATATATATATGTATGTATGTATGTATGTATGTGTGTATGTGTGTATGTGTGTATGTGTGTATGTGTGTATATATATATATATATATATATATATATATATATATATATATATATACCAATGCATACAAGGTCCCTGGCACTCCGGACTTACGTACAACTTGCTCCGGTGCCCTCCCTGCAGATCAATATCTGTACATATATCCTTTGTATGGGCGGCACTCAGAGACTTTCACC
The DNA here is from genome assembly GCF_028390025.1 of Pseudophryne corroboree. NCBI lineage: Eukaryota > Metazoa > Chordata > Amphibia > Anura > Myobatrachidae > Pseudophryne > Pseudophryne corroboree. Next base: position 765,422,657 of record NC_086448.1, read on the forward strand.
TGGCAAGTTAACGTAAGTCCGGAGTGCCAGGGACCTTGTATGCATTGGAATATATGGACACAGCGCACCGCTGCGGTGGGTAAGTTCGCTGGTACCATCCCACGGCACCCGGCAGTGTTTCCCTCCACAGTTCATCATTTTTTTGCACTAATCTGCACTTGCACTTTTTGGTGATTCCCGCAGAGGAATTACATATAGCACTTTGTAAATGGGCACAGTAGCACTTTAGTTTTTTCACTCGTTTACATACTAATATAGCAAATTGAAGGCATATCGGATTAATTATGGCTACTTCAACCGGTGAAGATGACTTCACATCATTCCTCATGAAATGTGATAACTATGAGACATTAAGCTTTTCCGACATAGACGCTGACAAAATTCTGCATAAGGATACTGCACTGACAGAGGAGCTTATTGAGTCCAATACAGAGATATACAAGGAACTATATAAGTTGAAGAAAAGAGAAATTGATTTCTTATACCATAGTCGGACACTTTCTGATTATTTCAGAGCCAAACAAATTCCCCGTGGCTTCAGGGTACATAACATCCCCACGATAGGCAGGCATAACACCAGCTTCTGCAAACGGTGGATATCCATCCTGAACAAATGTTCCATGGACTTAATTTTATTGGTAATTGAAGAGTCTACTAAAGAATGGAACCTAACTAAAGAAAAGATTACCATCTTTGAGCACGAGCACCTTAACACATTAAGTCTGGATAAGGGGTTAAATTGGATGTCCAAACTGAAGGAACAGACGGAGGCCTACAAAAATTATCTGTTGCGTTATAACAAAGAGAAGCACAGAAAAGTTCAGACCGATTATGCTCAACACAGAGTTTATAATTGGTTACATCAAACCCCTAACTCTTACAGAACAAGACAGAATTCGCAGACTTATAAAAAACCCCCAAAGGGTAAGATTCTCCAGTACATCGGCCAGCGAAGGGGTAGGTACCGGGGGTTCCGGTATGAATGGTCGACCATGTTATGGTCGACAGTCATTAGGTCGACCACTATTGGTCGACATTGACATGGTCGACACATGAAAATGGTCGATACATGAAAGGTCGACACATGAAAAGGTCGACATGAGTTTTTTAACTTTTTTTGGTGTCGTTTTTTGCGTAAAGTGACTGGGAACCCCAATTAGTGCACCGCTTCGCTCGCCATGCTTCGGGCATGGTGCCTTCGTTCCGCTGCCGATTCGCTCGGCACAGATTACCGTTCAAATCGTAGTCCATGTGGATCGTAAAGTATGGAAAAGTTCCCCAAAAGAAAAAAAAAAAAAGAATAAAAAACTCATGTCGACCTTTTCATGTGTCGACCATTTTCACGTGTCGACCATGTGTCCATGCCGACCATGTCAATGTCTACCAATAGTGGTCGACCTAATGACTGTCGACCATAACATGGTCGACCATGTGAACGGATACCCGTACCGGGACGGAATTGACCGCCAAAGGACGAGGCCAACGCGCAGGGGTGGACAATCGCAAAGAAAAAATAAGAATTTACTTACCGATAATTCTATTTCTCGGAGTCCGTAGTGGATGCTGGGGTTCCTGAAAGGACCATGGGGAATAGCGGCTCCGCAGGAGACAGGGCACAAAAAAGTAAAGCTTTTACCAGATCAGGTGGTGTGCACTGGCTCCTCCCCCTATGACCCTCCTCCAGACTCCAGTTAGGTACTGTGCCCGGACGAGCGTACACAATAAGGGAGGCAATTTGAATCCCGGGTAAGACTCATACCAGCCACACCAATCACACCGTACAACTTGTGATCTAAACCCAGTTAACAGTATGATAACAGAAAGAGCCTCTTAAAGATGGCTCCTTAACAATATAACCCGAATTTGTTAACAATAACTATGTACAGTATTGCAGATAATCCGCACTTGGGATGGGCGCCCAGCATCCACTACGGACTCCGAGAAATAGAATTATCGGTAAGTAAATTCTTATTTTCTCTATCGTCCTAAGTGGATGCTGGGGTTCCTGAAAGGACCATGGGGATTATACCAAAGCTCCCAAACGGGCGGGAGAGTGCGGATGACTCTGCAGCACCGAATGAGAGAATTCCAAGTCCTCTTTTGCCAGGGTATCAAATTTGTAGAATTTTACAAACGTGTTTTCCCCCGACCACGTAGCTGCTCGACAGAATTGTAATGCCGAGACCCCTCGGGCAGCCGCCCAAGATGAGCCCACCTTCCTTGTGGAATGGGCCTTAACAGATTTAGGCTGTGGCAGGCCTGCCACAGAATGAGCAAGTTGAATTGTGTTACAAATCCAACGAGCAATCGTCTGCTTAGAAGCAGGGGCACCCAACTTGTTGGGTGCATATAGTATCAACAGCGAGTCAGATTTTCTGACTTCAGCCGTCCTTGAAATGTATATTTTTAAGGCTCTGACAACGTCCAACAACTTGGAGTCCTCCAAGTCGCCAGTGGCCGCAGGCACCACAATAGGTTGGTTCAGGTGAAACGCTGATACCACCTTAGGGAGAAAATGCGGACGAGTCCTCAGTTCTGCCCTATCCGAATGGAAGATTAGATAAGGGCTTTTATAAGATAAAGCCGCCAATTCAGATACTCTCCTGGCGGAAGCCAGGGCCAGTAACATAGTCACTTTCCATGTGAGATATTTAAAATCCACCTTTTTCAATGGTTCAAACCAATGGGATTTGAGGAAATCTAAAACTACATTTAGATCCCACGGTGCCACCGGAGGCACCACAGGAGGCTGTATATGCAGTACTCCTTTAACAAAAGTCTGTACCTCAGGAACTGAGGCCAATTCTTTTTGGAAGAATATTGACAGGGCCGAAATTTGAACCTTAATAGATCTCAATTTGAGACCCATAGACAATCCTGATTGTAGGAAATGTAGGAAACGACCCAGTTGAAATTCCTCCGTCGGAACACTCCGATCCTCGCACCACGCGACATATTTTCGCCAAATGCGGTGATAATGTTTCGCGGTGACTTCCTTCCTTGCCTTAATCAAGGTAGGAATGACTTCTTCTGGAATGCCTTTCCCTTTTAGGATCTGGCGTTCAACCGCCATGCCGTCAAACGCAGCCGCGGTAAGTCTTGAAAGAGACAGGGACCCTGTTGTAGCAGGTCCCTTCTCAGAAGTAGAGGGCACGGGTCGTCCGTGACCAACTCTTGAAGTTCCGGGTACCAAGTCCTTCTTGGCCAATCCGGAGCCACTAGTATTGTTCTTACTCCTCCTCACCGTATAATCTTCAATACCTTTGGTATGAGAGGCAGAGGAGGAAACACATATACTGATTTGTACACCCAAGGTGTTACCAGTGCGTCCACAGCTATTGCCTGTGGATCTCTTGACCTGGCGCAATACTTGTCCAGTTTCTTGTTGAGGCGAGACGCCATCATGTCTACCATTGGTCTTTCCCAACAGTTTATTAGCATGTGGAAGACTTCTGGATGAAGACCCCCCTCTCTCGGGTGAATATCGTGTCTGCTGAGGAAGTCTGCTTCCCAGTTGTCCACGCCCGGGAAGAACACTGCTGACAGTGCTATTACGTGATTCTCCGCCCAGCGAAGAATCTTGGCAGCTTCTGCCATTGCACTCCTGCTTCTTGTGCCGCCCTGTCTGTTTACATGGGCGACCGCCGTGATGTTGTCCGACTGAATCAACACCGGTTTTCCTTGCAGGAGTGGTTCCGCCTGGCTTAGAGCATTTTAGATTGCTCTTAGTACCAGAATGTTTATGTGAAGAGACTTTTCCAGGTTCGTCCATACCCCCTGGAAGTTTCTTCCTTGTGTGACTGCTCCCCAACCTCTCAGGCTGGCGTCCGTGGTCACCAGGATCAAATCCTGTATGCCGAATCTGCGGCCCTCCAATAGATGAGCCTTTTGCAACCACCACAGAAGATATACCCTTGTCCTTGGCGACAGGGTTATTCGCAGGTGCATCTGAGGATGCGACCCTGACCATTTGTCCAACAGATCCCTTTGGAAAATTCTTGCATGGAATCTGCCGAATGGAATTGCTTCGTAAAAAGCCACCATTTTTCCCAGGACTCTTGTGCATTGATGTACAGACACCTTTCCTGGTTTTAGGAGGTTCCTGACAGGTCGGATAACTCCTTGGCTTTTTCCTCGGGAAGAAAAACCTTTTTCTGAACCGTGTCCAGAATCATCCCTAGGAACAGCAGACGTATCGTCGGAAAACAGCTGCGATTCTTGGAATATTTAGAATCCAGTCGTGCCGTCGAAGAACTACTTTAGATAGTGCTCTTCCGACCTCCAACTGTTCTCTGGAACTTGCCCTTTTTAGGTCGTGCAAGTAAGGGATAATTTAGATGCCTTTTTTCTTTGAAGAAACATCTTTTCGGCCATTACCTTGGTAAAAAGGCCCGGGGTGCCGTGGATAATTCAAACGGCATCGTCTGAAACTGATATTGACAGTTCTGTACCACGAACCAGAGGTACCCTTGATGAGAAGGACAAAATTTGGACATGGAGGTAATCCTTGATGTCCAGGGACACCATATAGTCCCCTTTTTTCCGGTTCGCTATCACTGCTCTGAGTGACTTTATCTCGATTTGAACCTTTTATGTAAGTGTTCAAAACATTTTAGATTTAGACTATGTGTCACCAAGCCGTCTGGCTTCAGTACCACAATATAGTGTGGAAAAATAATACCCTTTTCCTTGTCGTAGGAGGGGTACTTTGATTATCACCTGCTGGATATACAGCTTGTGAATTGTTTCCAATGCTGCCTCCCTGTCGGAGGGAGCCGTTGGTAAAGCAGACTTCAGGAACCTGCGAGGAGAAGATGTCTCGACTCTCCAATCTTTACCCCTGGGATAATACTCGTACGATCTAGGGGTCAACTTGCGAGTGATCCCACTGCGCCCTGAGACTCTTGAGACTACCCCCCCACCTTGAGTCCGCTTGCACGGCCCCAGCGTCATGCTGAGGACTTGGCAGACGCGGTGGAGGGCTTCTTTTCCTGGGAAAGGGCTGCCTGCTGCAGTCTACTTCCCTTACCTCTATGTCTGGGCAGATATGACTGGCCTTTTGCCTGCATGCCCTCATGGGAAAGGAAAGATTGAGGCTGAAAAGACGGTGTCTTTTTTAGCTGAGATGTAACTTGGGGTAAAAAAGGTTGGATTTCCCAGCTGTTGCTGTGGTCCCCAGGTCCGATGGACCGACCCCCAAATAACTCCTTCCCTTTATACAGCAATACTTCCATCTGCCGTATGGGATCTGTATCACCTGACCACTGTCGTGTCCCTGACATCTTCTGGGAGATCTGGACAACGCACTTATCTTGATGCCAGAGAGCAAATATCCCTCTGTGCATCTCACATACATATATATAGAATGCATCCTATTAAATGCTCTACATGAATAAAATATTTTCAGTCAGGGAATCCGACCAAGCCAACCCAGCACTGCATCTCCAGGCTGATGGCGATCGCTGGTCGCAGTATAACCACCGTATGTGTGTATATACTTTTTAGGATATTTTTCCAGCTTCCTATCAGCTGGCTCCTTGAGGGCGGCCGTATCTGGAGACGGTAACGCCACTTGATAAGCGTGTGAGCGCCTTATCACCCTAAGGGGTGTTTCCCAACGTACCCTAATTTCTGGCGGGAAAGGGTATAACGCCAATATTTGCTATCGGGGTAACCCTACGCATCATCACACACTTCATTTTATTTTATCTGATTCAGGAAAAACTACAGGTAGTTTTTTCCACTCCCACATAATACCCTTTCTTGTGGTACTTGTAGTATCAGAAACACGTAACACCTCCTTCATTGCCCTTAACGTGTGGCCCTAATGAGAAATACGTTTGTTTATTCACCGTCGACACTGTATTCAGTGTCCGTGTCTGTGTCTGTGTCGACCGACTGAGGTAAATGGGCGTTTTTAAAACCCCTGACGGTGTTTCTGAGACGCCTGGACCGGTCCTAATAGATTGTCGGCCGTCTCATGTCGTCAACCGACCTTGCAGCGTGTTGACATTCTCACGTAATTCTCTAAATAAGCCATCCATTCCGGTGTCGACTCCCTAGAGAGTGACATCACCATTACAGGCAATTTCTCCGCCTCCTCACCAACATCGTCCTCATACATGTCGACACACACGTACCGACACACAGCACACACACCGGGAATGCTCTGACAGAGGACAGGACCCACTAGCCCTTTGGGGAGACAGAGGGAGAGTCTGCCAGCACACACCAAAAACGCTATAATTATATAGGGACAACCTTATATAAGTGTTTCTCCCTTATAGCATCTTTTATATATATACAATATCGCCAAAATCAGTGCCCCCCCTCTCTGTTTTAACCCTGTTTCTGTAGTGCAGTGCAGGGGAGAGCCTGGGAGCCTTCTCTCCAGCTTTTCTGTGAGAGAAAATGGCGCTGTGTGCTGAGGAGATAGGCCCCGCCCCTTTTACGGCGGGCTCGTCTCCCGCTATTTTTGAAGTTAGGCAGGGGTTAAATATCTCCATATAGCCTCTGTGGGCTATATGCGAGGTATTTTTTGCCTCTAATAAGGTTTTTATTTGCCTCTCAGAGCGCCCCCCCCAGCGCTCTGCACCCTCAGTGACTGTTGTGTGAAGTGTGCTGAGAGGAAAATGGCGCACAGCTGCAGTGCTGTGCGCTACCTTTATGAAGACTCAGGAGTCTTCAGCCGCCGATTTTGGACCTCTTCTCTCTTCAGCGTCTGCAAGGGGGCCGGCGGCGCGGCTCCGGTGACCATCCAGGCTGTACCTGTGATCGTCCCTCTGGAGCTAGTGTCCAGTAGCCAAGCAGCAAATCCACTCTGCACGCAGGTGAGTTCACTACTTCTCCCCTAAGTCCCTCGTTGCAGTGATCCTGTTGCCAGCAGGACTCACTGTAAAGTAAAAAACCTAAGCTAAACTTTCTCTAAGCAGCTCTTTAGGAGAGCCACCTAGATTGCACCCTTCTCGTTCGGGCACAAAATCTAACTGGAGTCTGGAGGAGGGTCATAGGGGGAGGAGCCAGTGCACACCACCTGATCTGGTAAAAGCTTTACTTTTTTGTGCCCTGTCTCCTGCGGAGCCGCTATTCCCCATGGTCCTTTCAGGATCCCCAGCATCCACTTAGGACGATAGAGAAACAAAGGGGAAGACCACGCAAATACAAGTAGACACCATTTTTAACTTGTCCAGTCAGGCTCTTACAGAATCTGAGAAAAGCCTTTTAGCCAAAGGTTTATCATTTATTCCAACAAATAGAGCAGACAAGTTTAAATGGAAAATTGAATCCTACAAATTGAACAGGACACTTAAACTAAAGGAACATTTCTCTAAACAACCTGTTAAACCTACATCTAGACAATTGCCTGAGAGGATCCAACATTTGGGTCCCCGTTCAAATTTTGACCCACAGTCCTTTAATCCTACGCTGAAAACGTTCCACCGTCTCTTAGAGGACAGTTTAACCATTACGGATAAGCCAACCAGATACAATCTATCCAGAGATGAGAGGACGGCGCTGAAAGGTCTACAGTCCCGGAAGGACATTATTATCCGCGCAGCGGACAAAGGTGGCTCTATGGTTGTCCAGGATACAACAGCTGATCTTCAAGAGTGCGAACGGTTATTATCTGATATGTCAACCTATGTCAAACTGGAGGGTGACCCGACATCTATCTTCAAACAAGAGGTGGACAATATTCTGAAACAGGCTTTGTCACAGGGACTCCTATCACAGACTTTAGTGGACAAACTAACCACAGCTTTCCCGGTAATTCCCATCTTTTATACATTGCCAAAGGTCCACAAGGACGCACAGAGGCCACCGGGTAGACCAATCATCTCAGCCCGGGGGTCTGTGTGTGAACCAGTGGCGATCTTTCTTGACGCATTTTTACAACCTTGTATACAAAATACTTTTACACATCTGAAAGACTAGCACTTTACTCAGCAAATTTGCACAAGTACAGGAGGTTCCGGAAGGGTCGACACTGGTGACATTGGATGTCACCAGTTTATACACATGCATCCCGCACAAGGCAGGTGTGGAATCTGTACGTAAGTTGATATTTGGTAACGCACTTTACCAGGGGCCCGACATTGATTTATTTTTAACCTGGTTATTATTTACTTTAGAGCATAATTATTTTATGTTCAATGGTATGTTTTACGAACAGGTTACGGGCTGTGCAATGGGGTCTTCAGTGGTCCCCCTCTTTTGCAAATGGCTACATGTGGGACATTGAAAAAGGTATTTTCTTTGAGGATCAAGGTATTGCTGACGCGCTGTTTATTTATTACCGCTATATCGATGATTTGTTGATTTTTTGGAAAGAGGATATGGAGAAATTAGAGGCTATCATTAAAATCCAAAATCTATCTACTAGCCCCATTAAATTTACAATGACGAGCAATACTAGTGAAATTTGTTTCTTGGATATCAACATACAGATTAGGAACAACCAAATACATACGTCATTGTACACGAAACCCACAGATCGTAACACGATCCTACACGCTGATAGTTTCCATCCCAAAAATACTATTCGTGGGTTGCCTTACTCACAAGTTTGTTCGAGTATGTAGAACGAACAGTGATCAAGACACGACATTAAGGCAACTTGATAATATGATGGAAAAATTTAGGGTAAGAGGATATTCCTTGGGGGAATTGAAAAAAGCCCGTGATAAAGCCTTAAAGGTGACTCAACAGAACCCTATTGGTAAATTATCTGTTAATAATAATAAAAAAATGAATGATACCATTGTTTGGGTAAATAAATACAACGTGCAGAGTCCCCAAACATCACGTAAAGCTAAGGAATTGTGGCATATGGTGAGCATGGACCCCGAGCTAAAATGCTTCCATAAAACCAGGTTGATGCCTAGTTACTCACGGGGAAGGAATTTAAAGGACCTGTTGGTCAAAACTGATGTGACCGGCTTTTTGGAACCTACCGCACCAACGAATCTTCCTTAGCCGTAAAAATGGGTGTCACAAATGCCTGGGCTGTACTACGTGCTCGTACATGCTGGTAGGGGATTCTATTCCTCATCCACACACAGGCAAACGATTTAACATCAAATGGCCCCTCACGTGCACGAGTCGTTTTGTAATCTACGTTATAGTATGCCCATACGGCTTATACTACGTAGGCAAAACTGAGTGTCAACTCAAGGTCCGGCTCACTCAGCATAGATCGGCCATACGTAATGCCCTCATAGCTGGCACAAGCGAACAGCCGGTAGCGCGGCACTTTGTGCAAGCCAGACATAGTTTAGCCAGCTTAAAATATAAAGCAATTGATTGTGTGCCAGCTTCCCGTCGGGGCGGGAATCGGGGCAAAAAGCTGTTACAGCTTGAGTCCCGATGGATCTTTAGGTTGGATTGCCTAGCCCCGAAAGGTTTAAATGAAACCCTTGGATTATCTCATTTTTTATAAAGTAGTCCCATTAGACTCATTTTACATGAATTCATATGAATATATTATACTAAAATAAGCAACGTATCTGGGTCAGTTTAATAATATAAATAATAAATAATTAAGAGAGTATATAAATATGTGACGTTCAGCCACTAGATGGCAGCAGTTCCACGCAGTAGGTCAGGTTTGCTAGTATACAAAAAATACATACATTATCATTTTTCACATGGATGATGATATCATTTCCGTTACTAGATTTAGTTTTAATTGATTGTATTACTTAACATACTTGAAGGTGCTTTTCAAACGCTTTTTTTAAACGTGTTTTATTATTTCACTGTCACTTACATGTTTAATATGTTTATCGCGGTATTTATTTATATACTGTATTTTGCACAATAAAATGTTTGCTTGATGCTTGAGAGATGAGGTACTTAGATGCCTTCCCAAAATGCTATTGCGCTTTGTACGTTTTACAATATACACTGTTTTCTTCACAGTGTGTTCCCATGACAACCGGAGCCGGGCGGGTGACGTCACTTCTGGCGCGACCGGAAGTGCCACTGCGGGACGCCGGCCGGGAGCGTGGGACACACTCTGGTTTGCACAGGAGGGTCACAGGTCTGTTTTCTTATAAATATCACTGTTTGCTTAATTGTCTGAGGAAGGGGATAATACCCCGAAACGTAACCATTAAATTGGCCCAGTGGGGTCTTTTTTGCACTTAACTTGCCTGGTGAAAGTCTGAGTGCCGCCCATACAAAGGGGATATATATATATATATATATATATATATATATATATATATATATATATATATATATATATATATAATAAGATTTTACTTACCGATAAATCTATTTCTCGGAGTCCGTAGTGGATGCTGGGGTTCCTGAAAGGACCATGGGGAATAGCGGCTCCGCAGGAGACAGGGCACAAAAAGTAAAGCTTTTCCAGATCAGGTGGTGTGCACTGGCTCCTCCCCCTATGACCCTCCTCCAGACTCCAGTTAGGTACTGTGCCCGGACGAGCGTACACAATAAGGGAGGATTTTGAATCCCGGGTAAGACTCATACCAGCCACACCAATCACACCGTACAACTTGTGATCTAAACCCAGTTAACAGTATGATAACAGCGGAGCCTCTGAAAGATGGCTTCCTTCAACAATAACCCGAATTTGTTAACAATAACTATGTACAATTATTGCAGATAATCCGCACTTGGGATGGGCGCCCAGCATCCACTACGGACTCCGAGAAATAGATTTATCGGTAAGTAAAATCTTATTTTCTCTATCGTCCTAGTGGATGCTGGGGTTCCTGAAAGGACCATGGGGATTATACAAAAGCTCCCAAACGGGCGGGAGAGTGCGGATGACTCTGCAGCACCGAATGAGAGAACTCCAGGTCCTCCTTAGCCAGAGTATCAAATTTGTAAAATTTTACAAACGTGTTCTCCCCTGACCACGTAGCTGCTCGGCAAAGTTGTAATGCCGAGACCCCTCGGGCAGCCGCCCAAGATGAGCCCACCTTCCTTGTGGAGTGGGCCTTTACAGATTTAGGCTGTGGCAGGCCTGCCACAGAATGTGCAAGTTGGATTGTGCTACAGATCCAACGAGCAATCGTCTGCTTAGACGCAGGAGCACCCATCTTGTTGGGTGCATACAATATAAACAACGAGTCAGATTTTCTGACTCCAGCTGTCCTTGCAATATATATTTTTAATGCTCTGACAACGTCCAGTAACTTGGAGTCCTCCAAGTCACTTGTAGCCGCAGGCACTACAATAGGCTGGTTCAGATGAAATGCTGACACCACCTTAGGGAGAAAATGCGGACGAGTCCGCAGTTCTGCCCTGTCCGAATGGAAAATCAGATATGGGCTTTTGTAAGATAAAGCTGCCAGTTCTGACACTCTCCTGGCCGAAGCCAGGGCTAGAAGCATGGTCACTTTCCATGTGAGATATTTCAAATCCACCTTTTTTAGTGGTTCAAACCAATGAGATTTTAGAAAATCCAAAACCACATTGAGATCCCACGGTGCCACTGGAGGCACCACAGGAGGCTGTATATGCAGCACTCCCTTAACAAAGGTCTGGACTTCAGGGACTGAAGCCAATTCTTTTTGAAAGAAAATCGACAGGGCCGAAATTTGAACCTTAATAGATCCCAATTTGAGACCCATAGACAATCCTGATTGCAGGAAATGTAGGAATCGACCCAGTTGAAATTCCTCCGTCGGAGCACTCCGATCTTCGCACCACGCAACATATTTTCGCCAAATTCGGTGATAATGTTGCACGGTTACTTCCTTCCGTGCTTTAATCAAAGTAGGAATGACTTCTTCCGGCATGCCTTTTTCCTTTAGGATCCGGCGTTCAACCGCCATGCCGTCAAACGCAGCCGCAGTAAGTCTTGAAACAGACAGGGACCCTGCTGAAGCAAGTCCCTCCTTAGAGGTAGAGGCCACGGATCTTCCGTGATCATCTCTTGAAGTTCCGGGTACCAAGTCCTTCTTGGCCAATCCGGAACCACTAGTATCGTTCTTACGCCTCTTTGCCGTATAATTCTCAATACTTTTGGTATGAGAGGCAGAGGAGGAAACACATACACCGACTGGTACACCCAAGGCGTTACCAGCGCGTCCACAGCTATTGCCTGCGGATCTCTTGACCTGGCGCAATACCTGTCCAGTTTTTTGTTGAGGCGAGACGCCATCATGTCCACCATTGGTCTTTCCCAACGGGTTACCAGCATGTGGAAGACTTCTGGATGAAGTCCCCACTCTCCCGGGTGAAGATCGTGTCTGCTGAGGAAGTCTGCTTCCCAGTTGTCCACTCCCGGGATGAACACTGCTGACAGTGCTATCACATGATTCTCTGCCCAGCGAAGAATCCTTGCAGCTTCTGCCATTGCACTCCTGCTTCTTGTGCCGCCCTGTCTGTTCACATGGGCGACTGCCGTGATGTTGTCCGACTGGATCAACACCGGTTTTCCCTGAAGCAGAGGTTCTGCCTGGCTTAGAGCATTGTAGATTGCTCTTAGTTCCAGAATGTTTATGTGAAGAGACGTTTCCAGGCTCGTCCATACTCCCTGGAAGTTTCTTCCTTGTGTGACTGCTCCCCAGCCTCTCAGGCTGGCTTCCGTGGTCACCAGGATCCAATCCTGTATGCCGAATCTGCGGCCCTCCAATAGATGAGCACTCTGCAACCACCACAGAAGAGACACCCTTGTCCTTGGAGACAGGGTTATCCGCAGGTGCATCTGAAGATGCGACCCTGACCATTTGTCCAACAGATCCCTTTGGAAAATTCTTGCGTGGAATCTGCCGAATGGAATTGCTTCGTAAGAAGCCACCATTTTTCCCAGGACTCTTGTGCATTGATGTACAGACACCTTTCCTGGTTTTAGGAGGTTCCTGACAAGCTCGGATAACTCCTTGGCTTTTTCCTCCGGGAGAAAAACCTTTTTCTGAACCGTGTCCAGAATCATCCCTAGGAACAGCAGACGAGTTGTCGGCATTAACTGGGATTTTGGAATATTCAGAATCCACCCGTGCTGTTTTAGCACTTCTTGAGACAGTGCTAATCCCATCTCTAGCTGTTCTCTGGACCTTGCTCTTATTAGGAGATCGTCCAAGTATGGGATAATTAATATGCCTTTTCTTCGAAGAAGAATCATCATCTCGGCCATTACCTTTGTAAAGACCCGAGGTGCCGTGGACAATCCGAACGGCAGCGTCTGAAACTGATAGTGACAGTTTTGTACAACGAACCTGAGGTACCCCTGGTGTGAGGGGTAAATTGGAACGTGGAGATACGCATCCTTGATGTCCAAGGATACCATAAAATCCCCCTCTTCCAGGTTCGCTATCACTGCTCTGAGTGACTCCATTTTGAACTTGAACTTCTTTATGTACAGGTTCAAGGACTTCAGATTTAGAATAGGCCTTACCGAGCCATCCGGCTTCGGTACCACAAAAAGAGTGGAATACCACCCCTTCCCTTGTTGTAGAAGAGGTACCTTGACTATCACCTGCTGAGAGTACAGCTTGTGAATGGCTTCCAAAACCGTCTCCCTTTCGGAGGGGGACGTTGGTAAAGCAGACTTCAGGAAACGGCGAGGTGGATCTGTCTCTAATTCCAACCTGTACCCCTGAGATATTATCTGCAGGATCCAGGGATCTACTTGCGAGTGAGCCCACTGCGCGCTGTAATTTTTGAGACGACCGCCCACCGTCCCCGAGTCCGCTTGAGAAGCCCCAGCGTCATGCTGAGGCTTTTGTAGAAGCCGGGGAGGGCTTCTGTTCCTGGGAAGGAGCTGCCTGTTGCTGTCTCTTCCCTCGACCTCTGCCTCGTGGCAGATATGAATAGCCCTTTGCTCTCTTATTTTTAAAGGAACGAAAGGGCTGCGGTTGAAAAGTCGGTGCCTTTTTCTGTTGGGGAGTGACTTGAGGTAGAAAGGTGGATTTCCCGGCTGTAGCCGTGGCCACCAAATCTGATAGACCGACTCCAAATAACTCCTCCCCTTTATACGGCAAAACTTCCATATGCCGTTTTGAATCCGCATCGCCTGTCCACTGTCGCGTCCATAAAGCTCTTCTGGCCGAAATGGACATAGCACTTACCCGTGATGCCAGTGTGCAGATATCCCTCTGTGCATCACGCATATAAAGAAATGCATCCTTTATTTGTTCTAACGACAGTAAAATATTGTCCCTGTCCAGGGTATCAATATTTTCAATCAGGGACTCTGACCAAACTATCCCAGCACTGCACATCCAGGCAGTCGCTATAGCTGGTCGTAGTATAACACCTGCATGTGTGTATATACTTTTTTGGATATTTTCCATCCTCCTATCTGATGGATCTTTAAGTGCGGCCGTCTCAGGAGAGGGTAACGCCACTTGTTTAGATAAGCGTGTTAGCGCCTTGTCCACCCTAGGAGATGTTTCCCAGCGCTCCCTAACCTCTGGCGGGAAAGGGTATAATGCCAATAATTTCTTTGAAATTATCAGCCTTTTATCAGGAGCAAGCCACGCTTCATTACACACGTCATTTAATTCTTCTGATTCAGGAAAAACTATAGGTAGTTTTTTCACACCCCACATAATACCCTGTTTAGTGGTACCTGTAGTATCAGCTAAATGTAACGCCTCCTTCATTGCCAAAATCATATAACGTGTGGCCCTACTGGAAAATACGGTTGATTCGTCACCGTCACCACTGGAGTCAGTGCCTGTGTCTGGGTCTGTGTCGACCGACTGAGGCAAAGGGCGTTTTACAGCCCCTGACGGTGTTTGAGTCGCCTGGACAGGCACTAATTGATTGTCCGGCCGTCTCATGTCGTCAAACGACTGCTTTAGCGTGTTGACACTATCCCGTAGTTCCATAAATAAAGGCATCCATTCTGGTGTCGACTCCCTAGGGGGTGACATCCTCATATTTGGCAATTGCTCCGCCTCCACACCAATATCGTCCTCATACATGTCGACACACACGTACCGACACACAGCAGACACACAGGGAATGCTCCTAACGAAGACAGGACCCACTAGCCCTTTGGGGAGACAGAGGGAGAGTTTGCCAGCACACACCAAAAGCGCTATATATATAACAGGGATAGCCTTATAATAAGTGCTCCCTTATAGCTGCTTTATATATATAAAAATATCGCCATAAATTTGCCCCCCCTCTCTGTTTTACCCTGTTTCTGTAGTGCAGTGCAGGGGAGAGACCTGGGAGCCGTCCTGACCAGCGGAGCTGTGAGAGGAAATGGCGCCGTGTGCTGAGGAGATAGGCCCCGCCCCTTTTTTGGCGGGCTCGTCTCCCGCTATTTAGTGAATCCAGGCAGGGGTTAAATATCTCCATATAGCCTCTGGGGGCTATATGTGAGGTATTTTTAGCCTTTATATAGGTTACATTTGCCTCCCAGGGCGCCCCCCCCCAGCGCCCTGCACCCTCAGTGACTGCGTGTGAAGTGTGCTGAGAGGAAAATGGCGCACAGCTGCAGTGCTGTGCGCTACCTTTAGAAGACTGCAGGAGTCTTCAGCCGCCGATTTTGGACCTCTTCTGACTTCAGCATCTGCAAGGGGGCCGGCGGCGCGGCTCCGGTGACCATCCAGGCTGTACCTGTGATCGTCCCTCTGGAGCTGATGTCCAGTAGCCAAGAAGCCAATCCATCCTGCACGCAGGTGAGTTCACTTCTTCTCCCCTCAGTCCCTCGTTGCAGTGATCCTGTTGCCAGCAGGACTCACTGTAAAATAAAAAACCTAAGCTAAACTTTTTCTAAGCAGCTCTTTAGGAGAGCCACCTAGATTGCACCCTTCTCGGCCGGGCACAAAAATCTAACTGGAGTCTGGAGGAGGGTCATAGGGGGAGGAGCCAGTGCACACCACCTGATCTGGAAAAGCTTTACTTTTTGTGCCCTGTCTCCTGCGGAGCCGCTATTCCCCATGGTCCTTTCAGGAACCCCAGCATCCACTAGGACGATAGAGAAATATATATATATATATATATATATATATATATATATATATATATATATATATATATATTTTATTTTCTCATTTCACTTCAACAAACTATTTTGTCCAGATCATATAAAATTCATAATAAAAATAAAAAAAACCCAGTTAAATTACAGGTTGTAATGTAGCAAAATAGATAAAAAGCCAAGGAGGTGTGAATACTTTTGCATGGCACTGTATACTTTAACTGCAGAACACAGTATTTATAAGACCTAGTCAATGCACAAAGTGGGAATATACTTGACAGTATGTCATTTGCGTAATAAAAGGTCTAAAGTAAATCCCGCCGAAGACTAGAGTAAGCATTCACCAAACCTGCGAGACTGGACACAAGGGTCAAGCAGAACACTAATGTAGGCGACATGCCTCTCCCTGAACAATAAAGGATGAAATAACCAGTTGTGCATAGAGGTTAATCAATAATAAACCAGTCCACATAACAGCAGTACACTTCAGATATTTTAAAGTTATACAGTAGAGCTCTGCTTCAACAAGACATATTAAACACAAATCGCTGCATTATCTTACCTCCAGGCAGTTCCTGTCTACTGTCACTTCTATCAAGCATTTTCCGCTATTGGCTGAAGATGAATAGAGACCCTGACTTGGGCGGCCAAATAAGTCTTCCTTCCGAGCATTGGGCTAGAAATAGTTAAAATAAGCATAACTAAACCTGCACTCTGCAACAGGATTCACAGCAACATTATATTATTCATGGCAAACAGAGAAAATACATTGTTATCAACGGTGGATAATGACATTCATACTTACATTAAATCCTTTTCTCTTAGTCCATCGGGGGACACGAGCAGAGGTGGGCAATAAGCAACCATCCAGCTGTTAAACTACACATCTCAGCATGCCCTGCCCCAGTTTCAGGAAGCACTGACAGTGTTGCAAGGCATGCTGGGATGTGTTGTGCCACAGCAGCAGCAAATTCACGTATTGCCAATACCTGGTGCAGAGTGTGCAAGGAGTCTGGGCATTTTAAAACCAGCACATTATCTGGAGCTTTGACTTGGAGTCAAAAAAGTGGATTTCGGTACTTACTTACCAGATAAATCCTTTTCTTTGAATCCATAGGGGTCACTGGAGTACTCCTGGGATATGGACGGGGCGTTAGCAGGGATAGGCATATTTAAATATTTAAATTGGTAACCCTCCTCCCCCTCCACACTCCCATGATGCCCCTTTTTTTGCTGAGGCAAACAGTTGCGAAAGAGGATGAACAATGGAGAATTACATATAACATAACTGGAAAGTTGACACGACAACAGATAATCACCGTAACATTCAAACAAGCCGGTGATCATGTGTTATCATAAGGTATACTGAACTTACCACAAGACAGGTGAAACTGCTCTGGGCGGGCGTCCAGTGACCCCTATGGATCCAAAGAAAATGATTTATTTGGTAAGTACCAAAAATAGGATTTTAAATACCTACCGGTAAATCCTTTTCTATGAGTCCATAGAGGATGTTAGGCACTCTCAAAAGACCATGGGGTATAGACTGGATCCGCAGGAGACATGGGCACTTTAAGACTTTCAAAGGGGCGTGACCTGGCTCCTCCCTCTATATCCCTCCCCAGACTCAGTTTGGAACTGTGCCCGGCGAGACGGACATTACGAGGAAAGGACTTAAACAAGGTGAGCCAACACCAGCTCACGCCATAAGCATGCCGTATAACAAGGCAGATAACTGAACACACGTCAACTGACATGGACAAAACCTCAGCCACAAGCTGAAGAAAAAAACAAAAACACAACCTGTGTGTAACCAAAACTAAACTGCAGATACAGTACGCACTGGGACGGGCGCCCAACATCCTCTATGGACTCATAGAAAAGGATTTACCGGTAGGTATTGAAAATCCTATTTTCTATTTCGTCCTAGAGGATGTTGGGCACTCTCAAAAGACCATGGGGTTTATACCAAAGCTCAATAGCGGGCGGGAGAGTGCAGATGACTCTGCAGCCTCTGCAGCACCGACTGACCAAATTTAAGGTCTTCATCGGCCAAGGTATCAAACTTGTAGAATTTAGCAAACGTGTTCAACCCCGACCAAGTAGCAGCTCGGCAAAGTTGCAATGCCGAGACACTCCGGGCAGCCGCCCAGGACGAACCCACCTTCCTAGTGGAATGGGCCTTCACTGATTTCGGGAACGGCAAGCCTGCCGTTGAATGAGCCTGCTGAATCGTCTGACATATCCAGTGGGCAATGGTCTGCTTGGAAGCAGGAACCCCAATCTTATTGGGAGCATACAAAATAAACAGAGACTCTGTTTTCCTCAATGGAGCCGTCCTGGCTACATAAATCTTTAAAGCTCTGACCACATCCAGAGACTTATTCTCAGCCAAAGCGCCAGTAGCCACTGGCACCACAATAGGTTGGTTGATATGAAAAGAGGAAACTACCTTTGGCAGAAATTGTTGCAGAGTTCGCAACTCTGCTCTATCTTCATGGAAAATTAAATAAGGGCTCATGTGAGACAAGGCCGCCAACTCCGACACCCGCCTTGCGGATGCAAACACCAACAAAATGACAACTTTCCAAGTGAGGAATTTTAACTCCACTTTACGCAAAGGTTCAAACCAATGTGACTGAAGGAACGATAATACAACGTTAAGGTCCCAAGGTGCCACAGGGGGCACAAAAGGAGGTTGGATGTGCAACACCCCTTTCACAAAGGTCTGCACTTCAGGAAGTGAGGCCAATTGTTTCTGAAAGAAAATGGACAAGGCAGAAATCTGCACTTTAATGGAGCCTAATTTAAGGCCTGCATCCACTCCATTCTGTAGAAAATGGAGAAAACGTCCAAGGTCAAATTTCTCCACTGGAGCTCTCTTGGACTCGCACCAGGAAATATATTTCCTCCAAATACGGTGATAGTGCTTTGACGTCACAGCCTTCCTGGCAAGAATAAGAGTAGGTATGACTCCACTGGGAACACCCTTCCGTGCTAAAATCTGGCGTTCAACCGCCATGCCGTCAAACGTAGCCACTAAGTCTTGGTGGACGAACGGCCTCTGCCGCAGCAGGTCCTCACGAAGAGGAAGAGGCCAGGGATCGTCGACTAGTAATGTCTGAAGATCCGGGGTACCACGTTCTCCTTGGCCAATCTGGGGCTACAAGGAGCGCTGGAATGTTTGTTCTTTTTAGAAGTCTCAACACCTTTGGGATGAGAGGAAGCGGAGGGAAAATGTACGCCGGCGGAAACACCCAGGGTGTTGTCAGCGCATCCACTGCCTCCGCCTGAGCGTCCCTGGACCTGGAACTCAGAAGTTTTCTGTTGAGGCGAGACGCCATCATGTCTATATGGGGAACCCCCCATCGAACTGTTATCAGTGCGAAGACCTCCTGATGGAGGCTCCACTCTCCTGGATGAAGGTCGTGTCTGCTGAGGAAGTCTGCTTCCCAGTTGTCCACTCCCGGAATGAATATTGCCGACAGAGTGCTTGTATGTTTTTCCGCCCAACTAAGAATTTTTGAGGCTTCTGCCATTGCTGCTCTGCTTCTCGTGCCGCCTTGGCGGTTGATGTAAGCCACTGCCGTGACATTGGATCAGAACCGGCAGGTTCTGAAGATGTTCCGCTTGTAGGAGGCCGTTGTAAATGGCTCTCAGTTCCAGAACGTTTATGTGAAGATGCGTTTCCGGACTTGACCATCTTCCTTGGAAGCTCACCCCCAGAGTGACTGCCCCCCAACCTCGGAGACTTGCATCCGTGGTTACCAGGATCCAATCCTGGATCCCGAACCGGCGTCCCGCAAGGAGGTGAGAGCTGTGGAGCCACCACAGAAGTGAGACTCTGGTGTTGGGAGATTGAATTATCCTCCGATGCATATGAAGGTGGGATCCGGACCATTTGTCCAACAGGTCCCACTGGAACACTCTGGCATGGAACCTCCCAAACTGGAGGGCCTCGTATGCCGCCACCATTTTTCCCAGCAATTGTATGCATTGATGAATGGAGACCGTTTTCGGTTTTAGCAAGAGTCTTACCAGACTCTGAATTTCTCGAGCTTTCTCCATGGGGAAGAACACTCTCTGTTGGACCGTGTCCAGTATCATGCCCAAAAACGCCAACCGGGTTGTCGGGATTAACTGTGATTTCGGCAAGTTCAGGAGCCAGCCGTGCTGTTGTAGAATTGACAGGGATAGTGCAATGTCCTGCAACAATTAGTCCTTGGACCTCGCCTTTATCAGGAGATCGTCCAAGTACGGGATAATTGTAACCCCTTGCTTGCGCAGGAGAACCATCATTTCTACCATTACTTTGGTGAAAATCCTCGGAGCCGTGGATAGACCAAACGGCAACGTCTGAAACTGGTAGTGCGTGTCCTGGATAGCAAACCTCAGGAAACTTTGATGAGGAGGATAAATGGGGACATGAAGGTAGGCGTCCTTGATGTCCAATGAGACCATGAATTCCCCCTCTTCCAGACTGGAAATCACCGCTCTGAGTGACTCCACCTTGAATTTGAATTTCACCAGGAAGAAATTGAGAGATTTCAGGTTGAGGATTGGTCTTACCGAGCCATCCGGCTTCGGCACCACAAACAGGCTTGAATAAAACCCCTGCCCCTGCTGCGCCAGGGGTACCGGGACCACAACCTGATTTTGACACAAGTTTTGTACTGCACCACAGACCAGAGCCCTGTCCGGAAGCGAAGCTGGTAAGGCTGATCTGAAAAAAACGGTGAGGGGGAACGTCTTGAAACTCCAGTTTGTACCCTTGGGACACAATACTCAATACCCAAGGGTCTAGACCCGAGCGAACCCAGACCTGACTGAAAAGCTTTAGGCGTGCCCCCACCGTTGCGGGCCCCTGTAAGGGAGACCTGGCGTCATGCGGAGGATTTGGCAGAAGCCGGGGAGGACTTCTGCTCCTGGGAACCCGAGGATGCGGGTACCCTCTTGCCTCTTACTCTGGTAAAGTGGAATTGTATCTGCACACACACAATTGTATTATATCAGATTTGGAACTATATACAGCTCCAAAATAACCCCTATTGCATTCAAGTATTCACAATTATTTGTGGGGGTGCTATCGACTACAGCTAAGGTTAGTCAGCAAAAAGAAAAAGAGAAAAGGACTGTATTTGTCGATGCACAGGAAGAAGGGTGACCTGATTATCACAAACTTCTGGAGAATTATTAAAATTTAACTTTTATTAGTGTCAAATTAAAATAGTGTGATGATAACTGACACACAAACTACGAGTATAGACGAAACATAAAGGTTAAAATCAAGACGTATACAACATATACCACAAGTGCAATGAAATAATAAGTGTGATTAAAGATTAAAATATGTGTCCGCGTGTCTGTTCTTATATCCAATTATATAATATTGCTCACAATATTTACTCAGTCTGATAATAGTTGTCAGCAATGGATCTTCATATGTTCACATGACCATTTGTCAGTATTTATAATATCTGGAGTATCCCACTCCTATGTGTATAATTGTAGCTGACAATATGATTCCAATGGTGTCTATAATATTCACACTGTGTATATCTTATATTCTAGGCTTGGTGGTCTGTCTTATTCCCCACTTCAATATAGTGTTTTAATCACACTTAAATGGATCACACTCAGTCTGTACACTTATATATACTAATATGCAACTTTGTCAAGATGGAGTATCATTCATTACATATATATAGTTTGTTCAGTAGTGGATGCATCTTTCCTGAGCCTTCTAAAGAGCATTCATTGGGACGAAATATCTAAATGGCAAGATATTATAATCAAACCCTCTGACAAGGGGGGGAACGTAGTCTTGTGGCCTAGGGACATGTACTTGGATGAGTTGAATAGACAACTGAACGATGCTAATTGTTATAAACGACTCAGCTTTAACCCTACAATCAAATTTTTGGGTCAATACAATAGCATGATTCAGAGTGCCTTTGACAATGGAGTCATTAATAAAAAGGACTTGGATTTTCTGACAGTGACCAAACCCAAAACTCCCACTATGTACCTATTACCTAAGGTACACAAAGATGAAAAGAAACCACCCGGCAGACCCATCCTATCAGGAGTTGGTAGCCTAACCGAAAAAGCGAGTACCTTCGCAGATTACCATCTCCGCAAACATGTTATTGCATTACCTTCTTATATCCGTGACACAATGGACGTTTTAAATCGACTAAATAATCTCAGTGTCAATCCAGGAGTGTGGCTTGCCACATGCGACGTAGAAAGCCTCTACACCAGCATTATCCATGATAAGGGGATCGCAGCTACCAAATATTTTCTGAGTATGGAGACCCATAATGAACTAGGTGACTTCATCATTGAACTATTGGAGTTTATCCTCCTCAAAAACTATTTCACCTGTAACGAGTACCACTACCTCCAGGTGAGGGGCACCGCTATGGGGACAGCTTGTGCCCCTACGTATGCCAACCTCTACCTGGGGTGGTGGGAAAGGGAGGTAGTATTTCAGGAAGTCTTTGAAAAATACACAGACAATATATTGATATATCTTAGATATATCGATGATATATTGATACTGTGGGAAGGACCATTGAGAACATTGAAAGAATTCATTGAAATCTTGAATATCAATGACCTCAACCTCAAATTAACCCTAGAGGCTAGTCAGACTTCCATCAATTTCCTCGATATTTCTATACACATCAATGATGAGGGAAATATCTCAACTGATCTGTATAGGAAACCGACAGCGACAAACAGTGTCCTACACTCAGAGAGCTCCCATCTTCCAGCTACTATTCGAGCAATACCCAAGGGAGAACTACTGAGGATAAAAAGGAACTGCTCCAGTGATGAGGCTTTTCATGTCAGACAGAATGAACTTAGTGAACGTCTCCAAACAAGAGGTTACAGTAAGAGACTCCTAAATCGAACGATCAGAGAAGTAAGTACGTATGAACGAGATACCTTACTAAAACCCAAACAAAGAACCCACCGAGAAGAACCCATAAGATTTGTGGGCACCTTTAATGCTCAGTGGAAAGGGATCATGAATAGCCTGCAAAAGCACTGGCCCATACTCCAGACAGATAGAGATTTATCTCTAGCTTTACCTACAAAACCTCAAGCAAGTTGGAGAAGGTCCAGGAATATAAAAGATCGACTTGTCCATAGTCATCTGGCCAAAGCCACAGATAAAAAATCTAAATCAATGGGTTCGATGCCCTGCGGTAACTGCAAAGCCTGTGTGCATATGGTTCCCACAGATTACTTTTTCGACAAATTTGGCAAAAAATGGCCAATCTCCCCAAAGATCACGTGCACAACTGTAGGAACCGTCTATCAGTTAGAATGCCCATGTCACAAAAAGTACATAGGGAAGACCATTAGACCTCTAAAGGTCAGGATTTTAGAGCACATTGGAAGTATACGTAACGCCAAAAGAGATACCTCCAACTTTAGAACCCTACAACCCGTAGCGAGACACTTCCTCAGTTACCACAATAGTGACCCAAATGGTCTCAAAGCCTTTGGTCTGAGACATATACAGCTGGGGATACGCGGTGGAGACTTGGATCAAGAATTACTCCGCTTTGAGACCAAAATGATTTTCCTGCTGGATAGTCTATATCCTAATGGACTCAATGAATCCAACAGCTATATACCCTTTATAGCTTGAAGAACTTCTCCGACAGTAGTTAATCTGCCTTACAGTAGATCTATCTCTATAACAAGTCTACAGCATCCAACCAGGACACATATATTGATGCTAAAGCCAATTCATTATCTGTTATTAGTATCACCCTCTGCCCCTGGAAATATTTACTGCATATGATTCTCAATTTCTGGTATATACCACACCAGTGATAGGCATTTATGAGTGAGTATGCTTCTATTTCCCTCATTATTATCCTAATATTTGATTCTGATCATCCACGTTACCTTGTTAAGCTTTAATAGGATATCATGATCACTTGAAAGAGTGAAATAGCAACATGATCCCCACATCTTGGATACATAATACACCAAATTTCATCTTTTGACGTATTTCAACACTATAATGTCTGGCTCCATGTATGACTACTTTTAGTAGGTCCAAAGCCAGACAAAGAAATATTTATCACAACATAATAAATAATAAATACATCTTCACCCCCAGTGGATACCCAAAGTGTAGATTGAATTATTAAAAATGCTTTTTCCGCCACCTCTCTTCCTTATTAGTCCCTAACACGTATGCACTTACACCTTTTGTTATAGTTACGTTCACTCACACTTACACTATTTGTTGTTTGCTTTCTCCCCCTCCTCTTTCTTTCAGAATCTACCATTAGGGGGTCCTAATTCACTTCACACCCCTCCGTATCCCCATCACCTTTATTCTTTTCACTCCAAGCTTTTTTTGACACCATAATAATTTCACCTTTACTTATAAGGTTTGCAGAATCTAATTATAATATTTGCAGATTATATGACACTACAATTGAGACACTGATCTGATTCTCTTGGACTGAATATTCATAATTAATAATAAATGCATATTATAAAAATCTCACTTAGAAGCACTCTAAAACTATATATCTCCTCATCATAAATAATATTAACGTGGTTCCTATGTATATAACCAAAAATATAAAGTAGAAGGTAATAGCCTCTATTCTCTAAAATTAATGGGACATATGTGATGAATACATATAACAGGACATCCAATTAACTTGATGACTCTTTATTCAATATACTGATTTGATATACTGTATTCAGCAAATGACCAGTATGAAATTATGTGATAGACTTCCCCCACATTCACTTACCTGATATAGGGAATGATCCATATTCAGTATATACAGTATGCAGTAAGAATCCAGAGAATGCGTTTATTATACAGAGTACAGGGTAATACTGACGCCGGACATGGATAGCAGTAATAGTACCTTAAGCAAAAGCATATATACATCATGTGAAACGAATCTATTCTGAGTGTCCCAAACTAGACTTAATAAATAGAATTAATGATACCAAAAGATGGACAGTTCTACTAAAATACAGCATATGTACACCCCAGCCGAATTATCATTATACAGAGGAAGGGGCAGGAGTAATCAGTAGTGTTCGGGAACGCGATGCAGCTATCAGCCGTCACCATGGAGACCAAAGTATACTGTGATTGGCTACATGGAGCATGTGACCACAAACGGGTCACAGTGATTGGCCAGTTACCACACGTGACCAGTCAGATCACACTGATTGGCAGACGGCAATAGCTCAAATATCATGCCAGGAGAGGCATTCTGGTTCAGCCCTGACGAAGCTGTCAGAGTAACGGCGGAACACGCGTGTGGGCAGCGTGTGTCCGCGTGTCAGTCTATGTCCTTGCTCATAAACCAATTTAATGTATAACTAGTTCTGATTATGTGATTAGTTAGATTCCGATGGTATCCACAGCACTAAATAGCAGGTAGACGGATAAATTGTGTTAGGCTAGCAGACACAGTCAGTCTAACTATGTCAGTGAGAAAGCAGTAATTGACAGTGTTGTGGCTTATACAGATAGAAACGCAACAATGTTTCACAGTTGATTCTCCAAGCCACCTGTTAGTCAGGAGGAGATATGCATGATACAATTTAACTAATGCCAATAGAATAAACGTTACAGTTTCAATCTGTGCAGCAGATACAGAAATACTATAAGAAACATACCCTATAATCTATGCTGTTTGAGAATTATCAGCACAGATAATAAAGCACATCTTTGTCTCCAGAGGTAGCAATTAAGCTAGCAAGGTTCTAATTATAAGTGTGTGGTCATTTATAATTTAAAAGGCATGTGGAAACACTTATGATACAACTCAATGAATGCCAATGGATAAAGTGCTGCAGTATTAACTTAAGCAGCAGGTATATTGATACTATAATAAACACCTCAGAACCCGGCAGATACATAAATACTATAAGAAACATACCCTATAATCTATGCTGTTTGAGAATTATCAGCACAGATAATAAAGTACATCTTTGTCTCCAGAGGTAGCAATTAAGCTAGCAAGGTTCTAATTATAAGTGTGTGGTCATTTATAATTCAATAGGCATGTGGAAACACTTATGATACAACTCAATGAATGCCAATGGATAAAGTGCTGCAGTATTAACTTATGCAGCAGGTATATTGATACTATAATAAACATCTCAGAACCCGTACTTTTTGATTACCAATTAGCTTAGCTAATTCAACATATATACACCTTGAGTGGTAGGAATATAAACCACCATTACCTAATTTATTATTAATAACCAGCTGGCCCTCTATAATTGACGGGGGACATAACTATCCCTATCTAATTCAGATACATTTAGTCTGTCAATATAGGAGGTGTCACCTTTAAGAGGGGTACTGCAACACAGTATACTGCTGCACATTTATAATACCTATATTGAAGTGTGAGGAAAGTACTCACTCTCACTATAGGAATGGCATGTCTCCTGATCTAATTATCTTACATGACTACAGAGAGTCTCATTAAAATCAAGAGCGCACGTAATACAACCACATAGAGATATTGGTACACTGTAACCTATTTATACTGTTTACAACAATAATCTACACATAAGTACCAACCAGGATATTGAATGTGTTAATTTTTAGGCAGAAAAACCCAATCTGTATTCCCAATGAATGCTCTTTAGAAGGCTCAGGAAAGATGCATCCACTACTGAACAAACTATATATATGTAATGAATGATACTCCATCTTGACAAAGTTGCATATTAGTATATATAAGTGTACAGACTGAGTGTGATCCATTTAAGTGTGATTAAAACACTATATTGAAGTGGGGAATAAGACAGACCACCAAGCCTAGAATATAAGATATACACAGTGTGAATATTATAGACACCATTGGAATCATATTGTCAGCTACAATTATACACATAGGAGTGGGATACTCCAGATATTATAAATACTGACAAATGGTCATGTGAACATATGAAGATCCATTGCTGACAACTATTATCAGACTGAGTAAATATTGTGAGCAATATT
Organism: Pseudophryne corroboree; assembly: GCF_028390025.1. Taxonomy (NCBI): domain Eukaryota; kingdom Metazoa; phylum Chordata; class Amphibia; order Anura; family Myobatrachidae; genus Pseudophryne; species Pseudophryne corroboree. The sequence continues at coordinate 765,449,599 of NC_086448.1, forward strand.
ATATAATTGGATATAAGAACAGACACGCGGACACATATTTTAATCTTTAATCACACTTATTATTTCATTGCACTTGTGGTATATGTTGTATACGTCTTGATTTTAACCTTTATGTTTCGTCTATACTCGTAGTTTGTGTGTCAGTTATCATCACACTATTTTAATTTGACACTAATAAAAGTTAAATTTTAATAATTCTCCAGAAGTTTGTGATAATCAGGTCACCCTTCTTCCTGTGCATCGACAAATACAGTCCTTTTCTCTTTTTCCTCTTACTCTGGTAGCCAGGAAGAAGTTTCCTCTGCCTCTTCTATACTTGTTGGGCCGAAAGGACTGCATTTGATAATGTGGCGGTTTCTTCTGTTGCGTAGGAACAGAGGGTAAAAAGGTAGATTTACCCGCGGTAGCTGCTGATACTAAATCAGTAAGACAGTCACCGAAAAGTTCACCTCCCTTAAAAGGAAGAGACTCCATATTTCTCTTGGAATCAGCATTCCACTGGTGAGTCCAGAGCGCTCGCCTAGGCGCAACGGACATAGCATTCGCCTTAGCACCTAGCAGGCCAGCATCCCTTGCAGCCTCTTTCAAGTATACAGCTGCATCTCTGATATAACCAAGCGTTACCTGGATGTTATCTCTATCCAGAGTATCCCAATCAGAAGACAAAGTGTCCGCCCACATTTCAATAGCACTACTGACCCACGCAGACGCAATAAGAGGCCTGAGCAGTGTCCCTGTAGTAGTGAAAATAGCCTTTAGGGTAGCCTCCTACTTACGGTCCGCCGGCTAGTTAAGGGCCGTCGATTGGGCTGCAGGGAGGGCTACCTGTTTTGACAAACGCGCCAGGGCTTTGTCTACTGTGGGGGGATTTTCCCACGTATCCCTATCAGACTCGGGAAAGGGGTATGCCACCCTGATCCTTTTAGGAATCAGAAATATTTTATCAGGGCTGTTCCTAATGCTATCAAAGAGAGCGTTCAGTTCGAAACAAGGAGGACAGGTAACCGAACGCTTCTTTTCCTTGTAAATAAGGTCCCTGGTTTCAGGTGTAATAGGGTCCTCATTAATATTCAAGATACAGGTTGAGTATCCCATATCCAAATATTCCGAAATACGGAATATTCAGAAATACAGACTTTTTTGAGTGAGAGTGAGATAGTGAAACCTTTGTTTTTTGATGGCTCAATGTACACAAACTTTGTTTAATTCACAAAGTTATTAAAAATATTGTATTAAATGACCTTCAGGCTGTGTGTATTAGGTGTATATGAAACAAATGAATTGTGTGAATAAAGACGCACTTTGTTTAATGCACAAAGTTATAAAAAATATTGGCTAAAATTACCTTCAGGCTGTGTGTATAAGGTGTACATGTAACATAAATGAATTATGTGCTTAGATTTAGGTCCCATCACCATCTCTCATTATTGTATGCAATTATTCCAAAATACGGAAAAATCTGATATCCAAAAAACCTCTGGTCCAAAGCATTTTGGATAAGGGAGACTCAACCTGTATCTTTGACAGCAACAATCATATACTGAATACTCTTAGCCAATTTAGGGTCCAACCTAGAATCAGCATAATCGACATCGGCCTCCGAGTCCCTGTCGGTATCCGTGTCAACTAACTGGTCAAAACTACGCTTGTGCGACCCCGCAGGGTCTTGCATTTGTAATAAAGCGTCCTCCACTGATCTTTTCCACACCTGGGATTGAGATTCAGACTGATCAAATTTTTGATTTAATGACGTGACACTAGCATGCAAGGCATTCAATGTAGTTAACCAATCTGCAGTCGGGGGTGCCGACAGGGCCACCCCCAAAACATTCGGTGTCCCTGATAAATTATCCCCCGAAGAAGGATAATCTGCCTCTGACATGTTGACTACCCAGAGACCGCACACACACCAAGTCTGTGAGAGAACACAAAGGGAAATAGCCAGCTCACATCCCAGCGCCAAATAAGCAGGTCTTACCACACTAATAAATGTCCCAGAGCTGCTGCGCTTTACTTATAATAAATAAATATGCCCCCCCCCCCCCATCTGTTTTGAGCCCCCTGGTACTTGCTGCGGGTGAGGAAGGACCAGCGACTTCACTGAGGAGGAAAATGGCGCCAGTGAGCAGTGAGGAAGAAGCCCCGCCCCCAACATGGCACACTTAGTCCCGCTTAATTTTATATATTTATCCTGGCGGGGGTATCGTGGACAGTGCCTGGGCACTGAATATCATTGCCAGCCAGTTTATAGAGGTAACAAGCTCCCCAGGGACCACTGCTCCCCAACCTCTGACTTGCTAGAAATTGAATTCTTTGACACGGAACAAGGCTTTTTTTTATTTATTTATTTTTTAAAGTTGACAATCCAATCGTGCTGAACTAGTACACTGTACGTCTTAAAGGCATTTTGAAGGAGTATTGTTTGAGACGGAGCCTTGATGAGAAGGTCATCTAAGTACGGAACTATTATCACTCCCAGGTATCCGAGATGAACTATCATCACAGACATCACCTTTGTGAATACCTGAGGCGCTGATAAGAGGCCAAACGCAGTTTTGTTGTACTGCAAACCTTAAGTACGCCTGATGTGTAAGTAAGTTTTCTTGAGATCCAGCGAGATCATGAATTCCTGTGGTTCTAAACCTGGAATCACTGACCGCAGGGATTACATCTTGAATTAGTAGTAAGTGACGTACTGATTGAGCCCCTTTAGGTTCAGTACCGGTCTGACCGAATCGTCTGGATTTGGTACTATAAAAAGAAAGGAATAAAACCCTTGACCTTGTTGGTGTACTGGTACCTCATTAAAACTGCTGAATCTACCAAGACCGAATAGCAGTGTGCAGAACAGCTCTCTTGTCTGCTGACATAGGCAGACTTGTCTTGAAAACCGCATAGGTGGTCGACAATCAAACTCTATTTTGTAACCTTTGAACATGAAATTGCAAATCCCCCCATCTGTGGACGTCACGCCCAGTGAAATGTTTGAAGGCATGCGACCACAACTGAAGATCCAAGATGGTCTGGAAGCCCTTTATGCCAGTAGGCTTTGTGTGTTGACGATGGCTAGTGGTTTGTTGAAAACTACATCCTCTACCACGTCTAATTTGTACGGTTGTTCCTCGAGCATGTCCTCGAAAGGACTGAGGGCTAAAAGATTTGAACGCTGGTCCAGCGACGAAGCTTCTCTTTAAGCTCTGTCCTGCTCCCTGCAGCCATGGGTGAGTCAGCTAACGCTGATGAGGGTCTATGGCGGTGCGTCTCTGTATAAGCGCTGACAAGCTCTGTGCTGCTGTAGCAGCATACACAGACCCAAGCTTCTTAGTAAGCTGGGAAGGGCTGAGAGTTAAAAATTAAAAGTTGTAAAAATAAAATTCTGGAATAGATCCAGGGTTCCCTTCCCTGGTCAAGGCACAAAAAACACAGGCATCTGGGGAGTATGGAGGGGGTGTAGGGTTACTAATTTAAATATTTAAATGTGCCTATCCCTGTTAATGCCCCGTCCATATCCCAAGAGTACTCCAGTGACCCCTAGTGGATGAAAAAGAAATAAGAGAAGAACAGGACTGCTGCAGATGCATAATCCAAGACATAAAGCTACAAAAGACAAGCCAGACACCAAAAAGCCCACAGAACAACCGCAGCACTTTAATGCAGAGACGGAGAGGAGAAGGAATTGCTGCCTGACAATGACCTCTATTGCCTGTTTTGGTGGGCTGCCAAGTGGCATAATACATTGGTTTCTCCACTCTTGGAGCTTTGTATGTGGCCTCAATAACTGGGAACGCACTGAGGCAGGCATTCCCAACCTCTGTCCTCAAGGCACACTAACAGTACTGGTTTTAGCGATATCCAAGCTTGAGCACAGGTAGCTAAATCAACATAACTAGGGTGCTATTTAAGTCACCTGTGCTTAAGCATGGATCTCACTTAAACCTGGACTGTTAGTGTGCCTTGAGGACTGAGGTTGGGAATTCCTGCTATGAGCCATTGCCTCAAAGTTAAAAGTGTAGCAGCTGTTGAAGGTGAGATGCACTGGCAGCAGTAAGAGATATGATCAACATAATTTTGAATACAATATAACTATTCAAATGATGTAGAAAATCACTTATAAAAATTAATTTTCCTCTCCTGATTTATTTTGTAACTTTTATAAATGAATATGGCTACTTGGGAACAAAGATCTAGGGTTATTGGTGATCACCAATTTACAGGAAGTATTACATAAGTAAAGAAAGGACCTTTAATTACCGTACAACTGTGTTGAGTACTTGCCATACATTGCAAGGGTCTGTGCAATGATACAACATAAGCAATCTCCAATACGCTTAGTGAGGACGTTGCATACATGGGAGTGTACAGGTTTCATGTAAATGTATCAGATCAGATGCAAACAATATTCAGAATACTACATCTCCCAAAATTGCTTTATATTCAACATGAGTTTAACAATTGTGTTTTTCTCTTTTTCCTTTAAAGAAACATGCGAGTCAACCCTACAACCTGAATCTTTCTAAACACCCTAACACATGATGAATCAAAGTAATATTTCAGAGTAACCTACATTGGGTGTGCTTTAGAATTTTACTTGAAGGATCCAAACCCACAGCTGAAGTGTGTAGTCTAACAATACCTGTAGGAGATGCGGCTGGTCAGCGAGTGGAATAGCTTCTGCAAGCGGAACTTCAAAAGGATTTGGTGGAATGCAACCAAGGAACGTCATAGAATCTGAACGGCGGAAAAAGGGGTGATTCTGGCCCGTTTCAGCAGGTAATGTATCGTCATCCTTGTCATTTAAAGTGGAACCTGACAATAACATAGGTTCCTATTATACACTGGAAAAGAGCTTATACTTGCACACGTAACAATTTCTCAAACTCTTCCACACAGTGGACGCAATTAACTGCTGTTAGCTGAACAGGACTCCCCCCAATGAAGTACAGTATAAGCCACAGGTCTGCAAACTCGGTCCTCATTACCCCACACAGTGCATGTTTTGCAGGTCTCCTCAGAGAATCACAAGTGAAATAATTAACTCCACCTGTGGACCTTTTAAAATGTGTCTGAGTAATTAATACACCTGTGCACCTGCTGGGTTACCTGCAAAACATGCACTGTGTTGGGTAACGAGGACAGAGCTTGCAGACTTATGGTATAAGCCATAATGCATATGAGCAAGGTCTATTTCTCTCTACATGCATTATTCATGTTAACGACCAAGTCATCCAGAAATGAATTAGCAGCTGAAGGAATGTGATAACAAGGTGTAAATAACTTCTCTGTACTAACTCTGATTGGTGTCATCATCGTTTTCATGCTCAGAGTCCTCATTATCAAGGCCGAGCTCCAAGAGTTCCCTGGTCCTAGAACAAGAAAAGCCATAACACTGATTAAGCATTAACACCCTTTAAACTGCATTCACTTACATATAGATACACGAGAAAGTGGAAAAAGTCAATTTACTCAGAAACAATGACTTGAGGCATCATGGTTCAAAACAACAGGTTATGCACAGGAAATATCTGTTTCTGGTGTGTCAACAAAAAATCACTAAGCTTAGTCTACAGATGTGCCCGAATACACCTAGCTTTAATACGCTATTTGGCGCAAGACGCTGACGCGTCTGAGTCGTGCTAAGCAGTGTAGCGTCTTTTGAGCAAACATGCGTCTTGGTCGCAAATATGATGCAACAAAACTGCTTTATAAGATTTGCTTAATTTGATATGCAACACTTCCATATCTGTGTGAGCCTGAATCTGTATACAAAAGGACAACATAACCTGGGGTGGAATAAAAAAAACAAAAAAAAAAAAAAAACTGCAGCTTCTGCATTGCAGCACTTCGTATACAGATTCAAACTGCGTCACACACGCACATATATATTAATGTTGCATACCAAATTATACTGTGCAGTCTCTAAGTGGTTTTGTAGCATTGAAAATGATGCAAAAAAAAAAAAAAAGGCTCGCACAAAGGAGGAATATTTGGTGTGGATGCAGCAATAATGGAGGACACCTCTGTCGTTGCAAACAGTTTTATACCCAAATTCAGGGTTTTCCAACCTCAGTCCTCAAGGCGAACAGTCCAAATTTTAGTGATAGGTTTCTGGACTTCAGCACAGATTGTTAAATCAAAATTATTGGGTTACTCCACTATGTAGGCAAAAGTGAGTGGACTGTTAAGTGTGCCTTGAGGAGCGTGGCTGGCAACCTCTGCCCTATAATTGTTCAACAGTCACAAAGTTGTTCCGCTAATCGCAACAAGCTTTAATAGAAGCTCAGATTTCTTTGTTCGGTATCCCAAGCTCTGAACTTTGTCACAACAATCACCAACACTCTTTTGAACTGCGTATGGCAGAGCAATATGCTAGCGACATTTTACAAAAGTACCTCTTTCGTTCCAGCTGTGGAGTGTCCAGTGTGGTCTGTTGGTTCATGGCTTTAATCCAGTAGATAAGAGCCTGGAAAACATATGCCACGTGTTTCAGGGAACAAACGTCCAGCACAGGGAGCACATCAGAATGTTCATCATTGTGTGAGCGCATTAGGGAAAGCGCATAGTTTAGAAAGTCTCCACGGGCTGACATCCCCTGGCGCGCGCTCAGCAGAGTTGCTCTTCTAGAAAGAAAGAGCAACATTACTTTAACAGCCTGTAGAACCAAGCCTTTTACATCTGTAGAGTGTTTATTATAAAAGCCTTAAGGAAAAATCTGTAAGGTTCTGGATGACAATGATTAACACTACAACAGAGAGAAACAGTTGAGTGATAAGAAGCTAGTATTAATATCCAGACACTGAAGGCTGATGCAAACCCAAAACAGGTTTAGGTGGAATTTGCTCAGTAACACTATCACACAATAGTACTTATCTCTGGTACTCTTCTCTAACCAATCCAGCAGCTCACCTGATGCCTGCTATAGTTTGGCGGTGCTCCCCGCACTTCTGCCTGCCTCCTTTGCTGGGATTTTTAGTCATAAAAGCTATTTTTGTTGACTGTCTCCTGTGTACAGCATACTTCCATTAAATCATTCTCTCTGAATCTATCGGGAGCATGGACATGCATCTGGACACTTATATATCAGACAGACACTCTGAAATCATCCCTAGTCATATCACTTAGCATGCTGGGAATCTGTAATTGAGCTAATCAAGCCCCCAAAAATAGGATTTTAATACCCACCGGTACATTTTTTTCTTGTAGTTCATAAGGGATATTAGGGGAAACTAGTACGATGGGGTATAGACGGGGTCCAAAGGAGCCGGTGCACTTTAAATTTCTTCAACTGGGTGTGCTGGCTCCTCCCCTCTATGCCCCCTCCCACAGGCAGTTATAGGTAAAAATGTGGCCGAAGGAGAAAGGACATATATTAGAGAAAGAACATAACAGAAAGGGTGGTGAGATTTACACACCACTAACATACAACAACCAGCAACGGCTGGTAACAGCAACAGCTGAACAGGTAACTATAGAACAAGAACCTGCAGAAAAGTCCACGTACTGAGGCGGGGGCCCAATATCCCTCATGGACTACGAGAAAAGGATTTACCGGTAGGTATTAAAATCCTATTTTCTCTAGCATCCATAAGGGATATTGGGGGAAACTAGTACGATGGAGATGTCCCAAAGCTTCCAGAACGTGCGGAGACTGCTGCAGCACCGCCTGCCCAAACTGGGTATCAAATTTGTAGAACTACACAAAAGTGTTCTTCCCTGACCAGGTAGCGGCTCGGCATAGTTGCAAGGCCGAGACTCCACGGGCAGCCACCCAGGAAAAGCCCACTGATCTAGTAGAGTGGGCCTTTAGAGACTTAGGAACAGATAAGGCTGCCGACACATAGGCCAGTTGGATAGTAAGCCTAATCCAACGAGCTATGGACTGCTTTGAAGCAGGGCAACCCTTCTTCTGCGCATCAGAGAACGAACAAGGAATCAGTCTTTCTGACCTGAGCTGTACACTTGACATATATCTATCTTCAAGGCACGCACAGCATCCAATGCCTCCGGAGGAGCAGAATCATCTGAACTGGACGGAGCCACAATAGGTTGATTCAAACGAAATGCGGAGACAACCTTCGGCAGGAACTATCTAGTCCGGAGCTTCGCTCTGTCCTCGTAAAAGACCAAGTAGGGACTTTTACATGATAAGGCCACCAATTCTGAAACACGTCCAGCAGAAGCCAGGGCCAGTAACATCACAGTCTTACCCGTGAGGTATTTGTCTTCTACAGTCATCAGACGTTCAAACCAGGACGACTGTGGAAATGTTAACACTACATCCAAATCCCAGGGTGCTGTAGGCGGAACAAAGGGAGGTTGTATGTGGAGTACCCCTTGGAAGAAGGTCTGAACTTCTGGTAACACTGCCAATTTCTTCTGAAAGAAAATGGAGAGAGACGAAATCTGGACCTCTATGGAACCCAGAGGTAAGCCTGCAGGAAACGTCCCAAGTGAAACTCCGCAGGTTGATACGTGCGTTCCTCGCACCAAGAGACATATCTCCTCCAGATATGATAGTGTTTTGACATCACAGGTTTCCTGGCCTGAACCATGGTTGCAATAACCTTCTTGGAAAGGCCCTTGTGAGCTAGGATGTTCCGCTAAACCTCCATGCCATCAAACGAAGTCGCCGTAAGTCCGAGTAGACGAACGGTCCTCGTTGAAGATCTCTTCTGAATGGTTGAAGCCTAGGGTCTTCGACGGACATGTCCAGAAGATCCACGTACCACGTCCTCCAAGGCCAATCCGGGACAATCAGAATTGCCTGGACACCTTAATTCCTGATCCGCTTTAGCACTCTTGGGAGCAATGGGATCGGAGGAAACAGACCAGCTGGTACGGCCAAGGCAACGCTAGTGCGTCCACTGCCCTCGCCTGAGGGTCTCTAGTCCACGAGCAATACCAGGGAAGTTTCATGTTGAGACAAGAAGCCATCATGTCTATATGTGGGCAACCCCACCGGTCGATGATCTGCTGGAACACCAGATGATGAAGACCCCACTCCCCCGGGAGGAGAGTGTGACGACTCAGGAAGTCCGCTTCCCAGTTGTCCACACCCGGAATGAAGATTGCAGACATCGCTCTTGCATTTCTTTCTGCCCGGAGGAGTATCTTTGACACCTCTTGCATGCAGGCTCTGCTTTTTGTCCCTCCTTGTCGATTGATATAAGCCACCGCCGTGGCGTTGTCCGACTGTACTTGGATCGCGTGATCCCTGAGTAGAGGAGAGGCTTGAAGTAGAGCATTGTAGATCGACTGAAGATCCAGAATGTTGATTGGAAGGAGGCTTTCGTGGGCTGACCACCTGCCCTGGAACTGCGCCCCTTGGGTGACAGCTCCCCATCCTCTCAGTCTCGCATCTGTTGTGAGGATGGTCCAATCCTGAATCCCGAAACTCCTGCCCTCCAGGAGATTGGAGGACTGTAGCCACCACAGGAGGGAAATACTGGCCTGAGGTGACAGCTGAATCATCCGATGCATCTAAAGATACAATCCGGACCACTTGCTGAGGAGATCCAACTGAAACGTTCTGGCATGGAACCACTCATACTGGATTGCATTGTATGAGGCAACCATCTTCCCCAACAATCTTATGCAAAAATGGATGGACACTCGAGTAGGCCGGAGCACCATGCGGACCATCTCCTGTAGTGTTTTCGCCTTGTCCTCTGGCAGAAACACCTTCTGGGCCACAGTATCCAGCAACTTCCCCAGGAACAGGAGCCTCTGAGTTGGCTCCAGGTGGGACTTCTGCAAGTTGAGGATCCACCCATGGTCCGAAAGATGATGAATGGTGCGTCGATATGGAGCAACAAATGCTCCCTGGATCGTACCTTTATCAGAAGATCATCCAGATAAGGGACCACACTGACCCCCTGGACACGGAGTTGGAACATTATCTTCACCATCACCTTTGTGAATACCCTCGGGGCTGTGGACAGGCCGAAGGGTAGTGCCTGGAATTGGAAATGACTGCCAAGGAGGGCAAACCGCAGGTATGCCTGATGAGGCGGCCAAATCGGAATATGGAGATAGGCGTCCTTGATATCCAAGGAGACCATAAATTCCTGTACTTCCAGGCCCGCAATCACTGCTCGCAGGGATTCCATCTTGAATTTGAGCACCCTCAAATAAGGATTCAAGGATTTCAGATTCAGAATGGGTCTGACCGAACCGTCCGGCTTCAGGACCACAAACGGGTTTGAATAAAACCCGTTTCCGCGTTGCGGTAGTGGTACTGGAACAATGACGTGGGACTGGACCAACTTTTGGATAGCCTGTTGCAACATAACTTGCATATCCTTCAAAGCTGGTAAGCTTGATTCGAAAAATTGATGGGCGGGCGGGGGTAAGAGTACTGTCGAACTCCAGCTTGTAGCCCTGAGAAACAAGCTTCCTGACCCAGGCATCCTGGCAGGAGGCATCCCAGACGCGGCTGATGTGACGCAGTCTGGCTCCCACCTCGAGGTCCCCTCGGGGTGGGTCGGCACAGTCATGCTGAGGCCTTAGTGGAAGCAGAACCGGTGGACTGTTCCCGAGTACTGGTACTTGCAGGTTTTCTGGACTTGCCTCTGGTGCTTCTAGCCGCATTGGAGGCCGTAACTTTGGAAATCCAGGTATCCAATTCAACCCCAAAAAGCCATTCCCCTGAAAAGGGGAGGGATTCCACACTACGTTTGGATTCTGCATCCGTAATCCACTGACGCAACAAGGCCCTGCGTGCAGACACTGCCATGGCAGACGTCCGAGCATTAATGTTCCCCATCTCCTCGAGGGAACCACAGAGGACACGTGTAGTGCCTGAATGTGCTTCAGCAGGGTTACCATAGTAACTAAGGGCATATCCCCCGAGAAACCCCCTGAATTTGAATGGCCCAAGAATGAATAGCATGGGTCATCCAACAACCCGCAATGACCGGTCTGTGTGGGAGGCCGGCTGCAGTATATTTAGATTTTAGTGTAGTCTATCTTCCGATCCCCAGGATCCTTCATAGTAAAGGAGCCCGGGGCAGGCAGCACCGCCTTCTTAGACAGGCGAGAGACCGAGACATCCACGCCAGGGGGTTCCATTCCGCCCAGGGTCGGACTAGCCCACAGGGGAACAGAGAAAACCACCGATGGGCCCCACTGCCTGTGGGCCCACCTCCTCCTCTAGGGATTAGGTTCCAAAATGTATCCTAGTGCACTTTAATTATACATATGTTACCTTATACTGCACAGGACTATGGGCCCAGCCCATGCACTCTTACAGTTAGCGGGGCCTCTGTTGTGGTTTGCCACACCTCCACTATTGCCTGGCCACACCCTTAAGCATGGGCCCCTACCACTGCATTACCCCGGTGGGCCCTTCTTGCCCCAGTCCGACACAGATTATGCCTCAGGACGATGTATTGGACAATAGATCTTAACAGTGTGTACCCAGCTTTAGTTTAGGTCTAAATGATCTTTATGAAGAGCAGATGTACATTCCAGAGAAAACTGAATAGCCGAGACCGGACCGTTTAAAAAAAAAAAAAATCAAACCACTGTGGTATGAGAAGAGTAGGTAGGAAACTCCTATTTGTTGCACCAGTAGATTCTTTTTTAAAGATCACAAATTCTAAGTCAAGTCTCTATACCCAAGTGTTTTCAGTGTCCTCCAATTGGATGAATGAGTCTGTAAGATTGTGGCTGCGCCCCCGCCCCCCCCCCCATTACCCCCATGTCATAACATGCTGTGTGGCCTGTCGAGTAATGCCTGGTGCCCTGGGAGATAAATCCACTGTTGCAGTGCAATGTTCAATTATATCTCAAAATACTTAATAAAACATTTAATAAAATGACTGTGATGGTGCAAGTTAAGATTAGAGTTCATCCGGAGGCACTGAAGGTTTCCATTAACAGGACTGGGGAGCTGATATTACTTAGGGTACCCCTCACCCTCCTTGATAAACCAGTGTGGATGTAGTGGGTACTATATAAACTACAGTAAGCATGCGGCAGCCAGATTCCCTACATAAGGGCAAGAAAGTAACACTGCAAGGCTGTCTTGCAGTCAAACCTGTAGGATACTAAGGAATCCTTGTGATACCTCTTGTAAGCCTAACCCCCAAACCTAGCTGGAAAAGGAAATTCCCCTCAGTCCTGGGTCACTGCTGCCAACATGTTGCGAGCACACTATGGCTCTTCCTCAATGCCTTCCTTTTCTGGCTACTAAGCTCACGAGCCTAGCTGGAGTGCTTATCCAGAAAAGCACTCAGCACAATAACACCAGCGGCTCCTCTTCTTGATAACGGGTAAGAGTACCCCACAGTCTACATATGGACTTTAAGATTATCTTTGGGACTTGCTATTATTTTCCCTCACAGACAGTACATATTTGTATTTTTTTATCTTTTACAGCATTGCGTTTGCATTGTTCATTGTGCATAATAAATAGTTTTTAAGCCAAAGTGGTCCAAGGCACACCTAGCGCCTTTTGTGGCATTACGACCCATCCATTTATAGTTTTAAAAAAATTAAAAAGCTTTGTCTATACAAACCGTTGCCTATCCATTGGACATTTTTAGGGAATATCAAGCTTTAAATCTAACACGAAAAATAAACCCCCCAAAAAACAAACAAAACATTGCTGCCCCCCCTATAACTGATGCAGCTTTACCACAAAGTAACTGTAGCATTTAATAGGGATAACTAATGACTTACCTTCTGCCTTCTAGTGTCCTCAAACTGGCTTCCTCACGTGCGGTCATCCTCTCTCTACGGGTAGGATTCTGGGATGCATGGAGAGGATGGTTTGGGTGACCTGGATCTCCAGCAGATGACAAAGCAGACCCATAACGAAGCTGAGCTTCAGTGGAGTCCATTATACTGACCATCCAGTTCCAGGTTGGGATGAGTTTTTCTTCTACATAGTTCTAATAACATGAGATAAAGAGGCTTGAATAGGAATGGAGGTCACTAGGTAATAAAAAAAAAAAAAAAAAAAAAAAAAAAAACACTCTGGGCTAGAGGGGACGGCACAAGGAGTAGGCACTAAACAGGTGGCTAGAACTACACTCTATCCCATTCTGACCCCTCCCTCCTCTGCAGAACTCAGACCTCAGTCAAACTAACAAAGCCGTATAGAGAAGTAAGAAAAGCTGATCACCCCCCAAACACGAGAACTCCATCTCAGCCTGTGACAGTACAACCTAAATAACAAGCATAAAAGGCTATCTGTAAGAGAGGACACTCTAAAAACATGCTCCTTGCCTTGTTATGGACCCTGCAAGGAGACCCAGGGATAACCCTGTAACGGTCTCTCTTTGAATGGGAAAAGGGGAGTTAAGAGACCTCACTGACTTCCAACTAGCGTCTTAGGCCATGGCCAATCAGAAGTTTCAGCGCTGGCGAGGAGTGTAGGAGCCTGTGTGCTGGAGTCTGAGACTTCCAGCAGTGACAGGATCATTGTAAAAAGAGAAAAAAAATAAACAAAGACTTGGTGCTGCAATAGCAGCCCCCTGTAAAAAGGTGCATCCAGCTTCCTGCTGCACCATACAAAACAACTGACCTGCCTCTGCAGGGGGCGGGGTAATAGGGAGAGGTACCGCAGTATCCTGGGATATCTATAGACTTAACTTTACAGTGCCCAGGAGCTGATCCTACCACCTATAACCCACTGTTAACTCTGTGAAGCCCTATGGAACCCAAAGAAGAAAGGGGAGACCTCACTAAAGTCCAACTTGCTTTCATCAAGGTAAACTCCACTCTGACCTTTGCAGCGTCATGAAGAAACAGCATCTGCTGCTGAAGCTCTTACAGGTCCTTACAGTATAAGGTGAGAGATAGTACAAGGGGTTCATGAAATACCGCTCATCGGGATGTCGAAACAGAAACCGGCGTAACACCCCTGAAGACTCAGACGTCGGAGGGGGCAAGTATTTTTACACCCCCTACCATCCAGGGGCTGGGTCTGGGGCTTCCCCTCTAACCCAGAGTGTTGTTGGGATTTAGATGGAGGGCGGGATGTAGCGGTTGGTATTGTGACCAGCGGTCACATAACTACATCCCCTCCAGACTAGTCTTTTTTACCAATCAAATTGCTTATACTCAATAATATGAAGCACTTACAAAAGTAGATATAATACCTGCAAGTTAACGGCATCTTGATAGGTCAGCTTTACAGCAGCAGGTATTTGAGAGTAGACCAGGTGGTTATACTTGGGGATCAATCCCATAAGGTCAGATATCTGCCGAATGACTATGCTGTAGGCCCTTGCTAGGCTGCTGGCAGAGGTCAGGTAGCTGCTGGAGTTGCTGGCTTCAAGGGCGGCTGCAGCACTGGAACTCATGTTGCCACTTCGACGTATACTGGATGGTTCGATGTAAATCAGTGCACCTGAGCTGGCTACAGAACAAAGGAAAAATATCAGTACCAAAATACTTTCAGTGCAAAAATAAGTATTGGAGGAAGTCCTTAGTCTCAAGCGCCATACACACGCTGCGATATTACTACCGATATGGACTATATATTGGTAGAAAACATATGACATATTGCACCGTGTGTATACACCTTGCGATGCCAATGCGCGGTGGCATCTCATGGAAAAATAGACTCTGCATTGACTATATTGGCGGTCCATGCCTCCGGCCAGGTCCCAAAGTCCGTATCAGTCGTAGCCTGCATTGCACCATGTGTGTGCAGCTTTATTCAGACTGGTGGTGTAACAGGGTTGCCTAGCTTTAATGGATTTCAATTTTGCCAACTATATTAAGCAACTTTGGTTAAAACTCAGTCTTTATGGTAAAAAGGAACAAGTTCTAGTTATACAATCTAGTATTTTACAGGCTAAATAAATAAAAAAAAAGGTAATATTTTATTAGATTGGGTTGCAGCCCAACCTATACAGTGCCTATGATTCAGCATCAGAATAAAGGTCAAGATTTAATGTTAAACAAAAGTGTGGTCTTCAAGAGGATTTTGGGACTTGCCTGCAGGGGTGGAGGTGCTGGATGGCGCAGTATTCGGGGTTCTTTGATTCTGCGTGTTCCGCACCGCCCACTGCATAGAACGAGGAGCCTGTGCAGCACCATTAGCATGGGTGCTGTTGGTTGACCTTTCCAGGGGTTCATCAATCATGAAGGTCTCCTGGTCAAGATCATCACTTTGACTACTACTGCTATCAGAGTCACTGGAGTCATTGGACTGGGAGTCATCTTCAGAAAAGAAAGCTGGGACGCTGCTTGCACCTGCATAGGAATAGGTTTATGTTTAGTGCATTACATTCTGCCTATATATAGAGATATTTATTCCTCTGTTTCGTTCTGGTCTTCTATGATCTCACCTGCTTCTGAACCTGCCGTGGCTGCAGTGACCACGCTTCTGCGGCCACTAGCGTTGTCTTGGTTACTGTGGTTGCTCTCACTGTCACTTTCGGTCTCTGCAGCAGCTAGAAGATCTAATTCCATATCACTCCCTAAAACACAAACTCTCATAAGGATGTGGACTCCACATCATTGCATAATTGTATCATATGTATACAGTGCACACTACCATCTTCATCATGCTCATCATGTTGTCCTTCAGCTTCTGCATTCTCCTCCCCATGTTCCTCTTGTTCATCATGGTGATCTTCCTCACCAGCCACTCCTTCAACAACTTCCACCTGACAACAAACCAGACTTACAGGATCCAGAGAAGAACCAAGTGTCCAATATAAAGGACACTTTAGTGGTACAATCAAGTCGCCAGTGGACTAAAAACACATTTCTCCACGTAAGCCTATCCTCAAATCGCCAATCACTGTAGCTCCATTTAATGAACCACGGACTTGGCCACTCCAAAACACTAATCCTAAGCACACTATAAGCAGTGAAATGGAGGAGGAGGAGGAGGAGGAGGAGGAGGAGGAGTAAGAAGAAGAAGAGGAGGAAGAAGAGGAAGAGGAGGAGGAGGAGGAGGAGGAGGAGGAGGAGGAGGAGGAGGAGAAGAAGGAGGAGAAGAAGGAGGAGGAGAAGAAGGAGGAGGAGAAGAAGGAGGAGGAGGAGGAGGAGAAGGAGGAGAAGAAGAAGAAGGAGGAGGAGGAGGGGGGTAAGAGGGAGAAAGTACACAATTCAGGGTAGAAATGAAAAAGGAGGATTTTGGTTCTTACCGATAAATACCTTTTTCGGAAGCCATAGGGGACACTGGCACAGCTTCAAGACCATGGGGTGATGATGGTAGTTTACAGGGAGCTGGCACTTTAAATAATCTAAGACGTGAAACATGCTCCTCCCCCTCTATCCCCCATCATCCCTCAGTTATGAATTAGCTGAGAGGAGTCGGGAACAAGAGAACAGAAACTATAAGGGGGAAGAGAGCATATAACAATTAAACACAACAGAACAACAAGGAAGGCAAGAGAACAGCAAAGAGCGGGCGGCCAGTGTCCCTATGGCTTCCGAAAAAGGGATTTATCGGCAAGTACCAAGATCCTCCTTTTTCTGTCAGCCACTAGAGGACGCTGGCACGACTTCAAGACCGTGGGGACGTCCCAAAGTTTTCACCCTTGGGCGGGTGATCGCGGAGGAACTTGCAAAACTAGACGGCCAAACTGAGAAGATGAAGCCGCAAAAGTATCAAACTTGTAGAATTTAGCAAATGTATGAATACTGGACCAAGTGGCTGCTCTACAGAGTTGAGGTGTGGTAGTCCCTCCCCTACTGGCAGCCCATGAAGACCCAACTGAACGCGTTGAACGGGCAGCAATGAATACTGGCGGCCGCCTAGACTGGTGGAAATAGGCCTGATGAATAGTCAACTTTAACGTAGCTGTGGTAAATCTGGATCCACAAAGGGTCCTTGTTAGAGTAGATCCGAACGCAGAGGAAGAGGCTAAGGATAGACAGCTAGAAAAAAGCGCAGTTCTGAATACCAAGCCCTCCAAGGCCAAATCTGGTGCCACCAGGATCACCGTGATTGACTCCAGTTTGATTCTCTCGAGAATTCGAGACAATAGAGGGAACAGAGGAACATGTAAACTAGGTTGTACGGCCAAGGCACGGCCAGAGAGTCCACAGATTCCGCTTGCCAGGTTCTGGCAATGTATCTTGGTAGTTGATGATTGAGACGTGATGCCATGAGATCCACGTCTGGACACCCCCAACGTTGTATCAGATCGTTAAACACCTCTGGGTGAAGTGCCCATTCTCCCAGATGTAGATCCTGACGACTGAGGTAGTCTGCTACCCAATTATCCACTCCTAGAATGAACACCGCCGATAGAAATACTGCGTTGCATTCTGCCCATTGGCGAATACGTGACATCTCTCGCATTGCCTGGCGACTGCGAGTTCCGCCTTGTTTGTTTACGTATGCTACAGCAATCATGTTGTCCGATTGAACTGTTTTACCGCCTTGGATCGAAGAATGTGGGCAGCTTATACCAGCGCATTGTAGATTGCTCTCAGTTACACCACATTTATTGGCATCAGCAATTCTTGTGGGGACCAGTCGCCCTGAAGATGGGAGTCCAACACAAGCGCACCCCATACCCTGAGGTTGGCATTCGTCATGTGGAGCACCCTGTCCCACACAGTGAACCACCTGGCCGCAGTGAGATTGTGCAGCTGGAGCCACCAAAGAAGCAAAAATCTTGTCTTCAGAGTTAGACGAACTAACTGTTGAACATGTAGATGCGACCCCGACCATTGATGTAACAGGTCCAAGCTGGAAAGCACGTGAATGAAAACGGACGAATTCCAGAGTTTTGAAAGCAGCTACCATCTTCCCAAGCAGACAAATGGAAAAATGGACTGGTACCCATCGTGGCTTGAGAACAGACCGGAGACCAGTTTATGTATACACAGAGCTTTATCTTGTGGTAGAAAAACTCTGTACATTGGTGTCCAGAATCACACTGAGAAACTGGAGAGGCTGTGATGGCTGAAGGTTGGATTACCGAAAATTGATTACCCATCCATGTTCTACCAACACACTGTAATAGAGCACGCTCCTGGAGAACGCAATCGGATGGAGCCTTGAGGTGGTGGTCATCTAGGTATGCTATTATTGTGATTATCAATGATCTGAGGTGAGCAATCATCACCGACATGACACTTGTAAACAGTCCAAATGGTAAGCCTGAACTGAAAATGATCCTGTTGAATCACGAACCTGAGAAACGCTTGGTGAGGTTCCCAGGTGGTGGAGATGTCATGAATTCCCTAGGTTCCGGGCTCGAAATCACCGAGTTGAGTGACTCCATCTTCAACCGGTAATAAGACAGACACTGATATAATTATTTCAGGTTCAGGATTGGTCTTACCATACCTTCTGGTTTTGGAACTAAGAAAGGATTGGAATAGAAACCCTTTTTCCGTCGACTCAGTGGTACCGGCATTAGCACCGCTGAGTCTACTAAGGTCCGTATTGCACCTTGAAGGGCTAAACGTTTGTCCAGAAGGATGGGAAGACTTGTCGTAAAACATTTCTTGGCAGTAAAACTTGTCAACTGTACCCTTGGGAGATGTTGCGAATCCACGCATTTTCGGATAGTTTGAACCAGGCATCCGGAAAATTTCGAAGCCGCGCTCCCACCGCACCTGGACCCTGGTGGGAAGGGAGACCGTCATATGCCACAGTCTTTTCTGTAGGCTTTTGGTCTTCATGATGCACAGCGACTGGTTGCTTGCGGCGACCTCTACCTCGCAAGGGTGTAGTTCTTCTGCGTCCTATAAAAGGGTGAGTGGAACAAAGGGATCAAAAGGAGGTTCCCGTATAAGAGCGTTTACACGGTGGTGGAAGGGTCGGTAAAAGGTAGATTTACCACCCGTAGCTTGTAGAATTAACATGTGTAGTTCTTTTCCAAAAAGAATGTCACCTGCAAAGTACCTCCGCCGCTCTTCTTGACTCTGTGTCAAAAGGGCTCTTCTGGCTGCAATAGTTGCTGCGGAGATCCTCGAATTAACTTGTCCGATATTTCTAGCCGCTTCTAAGTATATAGCTAATTCTTTAATGCGTTATGCTAGGATAACTACGTCTTCTAACGAAAACACCTCTTGTAAATCTTTAATCAACTTAATCAATGCTCCACTGCCTTGTTCACCCAGGAACTCACCAAGGTTGGTCTAAGTGCAACACCAGCGGCCGCATAGATGGACTTCAACGTGATGTCAAACTTCCTGTCAGAAGGGTCTTTCCAAGAAGTTGCGACCGGAACAGGTAATGCAGTTTTGACAACCTGGAATGAGAGGAGTCCACTCGAGGTGACTTCTCCCATTTATTCGTCATAGCCGATGGAAACGGATAAAGACTGAGGAATCTTTTGGGCATCTGAAATTGCTTGTCCGGGTTTTTCCAAGCCTCCATCAGCTGATCATCCAGCTTCTTTGAAAAAGGATACATGACCAAGGAATGTGGTTTTCTACCAAACAACGCAGTATCTGGTGACTCCGGTATTGTAGTCTCGGAAATGTTCAAAACTTGTCTTATAGCTAAACTAAGAGGTTCAACCCCATGAGAAGGTTCCGGTAGAACTTCGTCATCTACGTCAGAAATTCTGCCCAACTCACGATCGTCCTCTTTCTGAGAGAGAAGTTCTACTCCGGATGCATCGGACTGAAGAATTAAGGGTACTGGACGTATCTTAGCCTTGGACACTGTCTACGACTGTTTACTGGACGAGTCCAAGCGTTCTGTGAGACCCTCTACCGAACTGGCTAATCCTGACACCCAAGGTGGTTCTGCAACACTAGAAGGTACATCACTTTGAGGAATCTCCCTAACCGTCTCCCGAGTCTTCTGTAAAGCAGCCACCTCAGTATGTAATTGTGAGATGGTTCCTGTTAGCTCTACCTCCCAGGGGGAAAATTAGCGTCTTGGGACGGGTCATTAACGTAACCTCCGAAGTACATGCCTCACACAATGAGGAATCGTCTGTGTGATTTATTTATTTTTTGTTGCACTTTGCACAGACAAACAATTTTTGTGACGCCTTATTCGCTAGTCCCTCGCCTGCTATTGTGACGGACAGAGACGCATACAATTCACAGCAGCACTATCAATAATACAGACAAAGAGGAATATCAGAAGGATAGAGGGAGGTATATTTTTACTACTACTCTGTTCTAAACTCAGTCTGCTACCAGCCTGTATTCTATATGCAGGATTTCAGTTTTCTGGCAGTCTAGTACCCCTTTGACACCGCACAAATAACCCGGTATCGACCCGGCATATTGCAGGGTCAGCATAGCCGAAATCGCAGGTCGCCTGACCCGGAAATTCAACCCGGGAATAAAGCAGTGTTATATCCGGGTTGAATACCGGGTCAACGGCTGCGTAAACGGGCTCCCGGGTCGATGCGTCCCGGGGCCCGTTTACTACAAGCAGGGAGAGGCGGCGCGGAGATGATCTCATCTCCCAGCGCCGCCTCCACCAACGCCCACTGGCTCCGCCCCCCACTGCTATGGCAACCCGCTCGGCATATTGCCGGGTCGGGGGAGCCTGCAGCAGCTGCCAATGCCGGATCCCATCCGGGACGGACCCATTTCCAATTCCCGGGTGGGATCCGGCATTGGCAGTGTGAAAGGGGTATTAATTACTGTGCACCTGTTTCTGCTAACAGTGCTGATTCCTGAAGAAAGAAGAAATAATGTTGCTAAACATGAGCAGCCTAGCTGAGGAAGGGGCATTTTTGGTGATTGACATCTCAATCTGAGTGGGTGCCTGAAAACTTTGTTGAGCTGATGCTATGTGTCTGAGCTCAGTGTGAAGTCCAACAGCGCCGCGCCTCCACTGTCAGCCGCCACTCAGTGTATGAGTCCCCGCTGCACGCACCATCGCTGTAGTGGAGGATGTCACATCGCCATCAGCTGTTGTATGCTCCCATGCACCAGTGTGCAGGGACCTGTTGTATAGGATATGGAGCGCACACTATTAATACTGCTAGGCGGGGGCGCTGCCATTGAGAATTAAGTGCACGGCAGCGCAATTAATCATGCAACCGCTGCGCTATGTCTAGTACACTGAAACAGCACTCCCATGCGAGCTCCCGACGCATGCAGCAGTGCGGCTGTAAGAGCAGCAGCACAGGGATGGTGGAGGCCGGCGGGCACTCCCAGACCATGCCGCTGCTAACTTAAGCTGAGCGGACCCAACGCATCCTCCCCCCGCTAATGGGGAGGACAGTCCATAGTATAGGAAGCTTATGGAAAAATAGGATTTTGGTACTTACCAGGTAAATTCTTTTCTTTGAATCCATAGGGGGCACTGGAGTACTCTTGGGATATGGACGGCTTTAGGAGAACAGGCACTGAATATTTAAATTTAGTAACACTCCTCCCCTCCATACTCCCAGAATACCTCAGTGTTTTTTACTGAGCCGAACAGGAGCGAGAGAGGGGATGACAATGGAGAATTACATATAACATTATAACAACGGGCAACAATAAAGTTGACACATAACGTAACTGACAAATAAAAGTTGGCACCATAACAGACACAACTTGAACTTTTGAACAAGTCGGTGAGAATGTGTTACCATAAGATCCCCTGAACTTACCACAAAACAGGAAAAACTGCTCTGGGTGGGCGTCCAGTGCCCCCTATAGATTCAAAGAAAAGGATTTACCTGGTAAGTACCAAAATCCTATTTTCTTTTTCATCCACTAGGGGTCACTGGAGTACTCTAGGGACGTACCAAAGCTTCCCCCTTGGGCGGGAGAGCCGTTTGGCACCTGTAACACTAGGTGGCCAAAGCTAGATGCTGATGCCGCAAACGTATCAAACTTGTAAAAGCGCACAAACGCGTGCACTGATGACCATGTAGCCGCACGGCAAAGCTGCGTCGTAGAAGCCGCACGGCAAAGCTGCGTCGTAGAAGCCCCACGACCAGCTGCACAGGAAGTTCCCACAGAACGTGTGGAATGAGCTGTTACTGATGTAGGCGGCTGTAACCTAGCATGAAGGTAAGCCTAACGTATGGTCAGTTTAATCCATCTGGATAAGGTCTGCTTAGAAGCTGGCCAACCCATCTTGGCAGCATCATAGAGAACAAACAACGTATCCTTCTTACGAACTGTAGACGTTCGGGCTACATAAACGCATAGTGCGCGTACCACATCCAAAGTGCCAGAATCTTCTGTTAACACAGGAACTACTATTGGTTGATTGATGTGAAAAGAGGACACTACCTTTGGCAAGAAAGCGGGATTCGTCCGAAGTTCCGCTCTGTCATCATGAAACACCAAATACGGTGGCTTGCATGACAAGGCACCCAAATCTGAAACACGCCTTGCCGAAGCTAAGGCTAGGAGAAAAATAGTTTTCCAAGTGAGAAACTTAATATCCACTTGGTGTAAGGGTTCAAAATATGAAGACTGTAAAAAATCTAAAACCAGATTCAAGTCCCATGGCGCTGTAGGTGGAATGAATGGAGGCTGTACTCTGAGGACACCTTGCAGAAAGGTGTGTACAGACGGCAATAGAGCCAAACGTCTTTGAAAGTAAATTGACAAGGCAGAGACCTGCACCTTTAGTGTAGATAAACGCAGTCCTCCATCCAACCCCGTCTGTAGAAATAACAAAAGACGGGATAACTTAAAAGATGTCGGAAACTTCAGAGCTTCACACCAACCTATATAGGCACGCCAAATTCTGTAATAATGAGCTGCCGTAACTGGCTTCCTAGCACATAACATGGTTGGTATAACAGATTCTGGAATGCCCTCTCTTCTTAAGAGGGCGGTCTCAACAGCCACCCCGTCAAACGCAGCCGCGCTAAATCGGGGTAAAGGAACGGACCCTGTTGTAACAGGTCCGGACGTAGCGGGAGCGGCCAAGGATCGTCTGCGAGTAGCCCGCGGAGATCAGAGAACCAAGCTCTCCGAGGCCAATGAGGCGCCACTAGTATGACTGTGGCGGACTCTCGTTTGATCCGTTTTAGCAATAGAGGGAGCAGCGGAAACGGTGGAAAACAGATACACGAGGCTGTACGGCCACGCGATTGTGAGAGCATCCACCGCCACTGCCTTTGGATCTCGCGTTCTGGACACATACTGGGGCGTTTGGGGATTGTGACAAGATACCATTAGGTCCACTTGTGGGTAACCCCACCTCTGGACCAACATGTGAAACACTTTTGGATTTAATGCCCATTCTCCTGGATGAAAATCCCCGGCGGTTGAGATAATCTGCCTCCCAGTTGTACACTCCCGGAATGAACACTGCCGACAATAGCACTTGGTGATGCTCGGCCCAATTGAGGATTCGAGCTACTTCCCGCATGGCCATGCGGCTTCTCGTTCCTCCTTGTTTATGTACAAAATAATCGTGCATAGGAGACCACAAATAGGTTGAACTCGATGGACAATTGTCTTTTTTCAACCTTAGATACTATGTTACGCGACCGCAGTCGCATTGTCTGACTACACCTGGACAGTCTGAGACCGGAGCATGTGCACTGCTTGTCGTAGCGCATTGTAAATTGCCCGGAGTTCCAGGACATTTATAGACAGCAATCTTTCGTGATCCGCCCAGAGACCCTGAAGCTGACAATTTTGAACCACAGCTCCCCAACCTCTGAGACTCGTGTCCGTCGTTAGAATTATCCAATTCCAGACGCCAAACCGTTTCCCTGCGATTAGATTGTGTACTTTGAGCCACCAGATTCACACTCTGGTGAATCTGCAGATGCGAGCCCGACCACTGTGCGAGCACATCCAGTTGAAAAGGACGTGAGTGAAATACTCCCAACTGAAGCGCTTCGAAAGCCGCCACCATTTTTCCTAACAGTCGAATGCACAAATGTAGCGAGACTGTGCGTGGCTTGAGCACTAATTGTACCAGATGACGAATACTCTGTACTTTCTGTTCTGGTAGGTAAATTCTTTGATCTACCGTATCGAGAATCATTTCTAGGAACTGAAGTTGTTGAGACCGAATCAGATGTGATTTCTTGAAGTTGACAATCCAACCGTGCTGAACTAGCACATTGTACGTTAGCAACGCATGTTGGAGGAGCATCTGTTGAGACGGAGCTTTGATGAGTAAATCGTCCAAATACGGAACTATTATCACTCCCAGGGATCGGAGATGAGCTATCATCACAGACATCACTTTGGTGAATACCCGAGGCGCTGACGAGAGGCCAAACGGTAGTGCCTAAAACTGGTAATAGTTTTGCTGTATCGCAAAACGCAAGAACCTCTGATGAGGTGGCCAAATTGGAATGTGTAAGTACGCATCCTTGAGATCCAGCGCAATCATGAATTCCTGTGGCTCTACACCTGCAATTACTGACCGCAGGGATTCCATCTTGAATCTGTAGTAAGTGACGTACTGATTGAGCCCCTTTAAGTTCAATATTGGTCTGACCGAGCCATCTGGCTTTGGTACCACAAACAGACTGGAATAATAACCCTGACCTTGTTGGTGTACAGGGACCGGAATCAAAACTGCTGAATCCAGCAGAGACTGAATGGCAATTTGCAGAACCGCCCTCTTGTCGTCCGACACAGGCAGTCCTGTCTTGAAAAACCGCAGTGGCGGGAGACAGTTGAACTCTATTTTGTAACCTTTTAACACTAAATTGCGGATTCACCCATCTGTGGATGTCTGGAACCACGCCAAATGGAACGTCTGAAGGCGTGCCCCCACGACTGGAGATCCGAGATGGGCTGGGAGCCCGTCATGCCACTGGCTTGTCGGTGACCTTAGCGTCCTGACGACTGGTGGTGGTTTGTTGAAAACCATGTCCTCGACCTCGTCTACCAGGCATGCCTGTTCCTCTACCACGGCCTCGAAAGGGCTGAGGTCTAAAGGATTTGAACGCCGGGCCAGAGTATTTTCGTCTAGGTACCGTTGGAGGCAATGGTAAGAAAAACAGACTCAAGGGTCTTTAAGCGTAGTAGCAGTTGGTACTGGAATGGTTAATTTTTTTGTAAGTTTTGACACAGACGAATCCACCATTGGCGGATTCTCCCATGTTGATGTCACAGACTCTGGAAATGGGTAACTAGACTTAAATTGGCTAGGTATAGAAAACCGTTTATCCGGATTCTTCCGTGTTTCTACTAACATCTTAAGAGATTCCGAAAAAGGAAAACACATTGGAGATCTGTGTCGTTTAGTAAATACCACCTCATCATTTGTCAGAGGCTCCTCAGTCTCTGTAAACTTCAGAGACTGACGCACCGCCCTGATGAGATTATTAATACCTGGGCTGTCAATATCCTCACTATCTGACTGCTGGTCTAATTCGCCCTCCTCACCCTCATCTTGCGCAGTGAGGTCTGGCATAGAATCGTCAGAATGCAACATAGCAGAAACTGGTAAATCAGAAAACAAATTAAATTTATCCCTTCTACCCAAAGTGGACTTGGACCTTTGCAAAGGCTGAGACCCCTCTGGTCGTTCTGGCGGTCTCACCAGAGACTCAGGTCTTGCCGCTTCTCGCTCGTGTCGGGCGGCGGCCAATTCTGATTGCAACCCAGCCATTACATCCGCTAGTATTGCCCATTGAGGAGTCCGGTGATGAAACCGGATTTGAAACCAGAGCGGAAATTGTATTTGTAGCTGAATTTACGAAACATACTGTGCATGTGGTAGAACCATCCGGTAACATACTCTTACAGACATTGCAGTGAAACTGCTTTTTTGTTTTTGCTGGTGCTTTACTCATTATACAGACAGACAATACAATATACAAAGACAGACGACTTGCACGACTGCCGAAGTGCAGTGCACGTGGCCAGTACTATATGAAACCTGATCCAAAATTCGCACTAACACCCCTGCGCCATCCGGTGGAGTAGTGTTGTAGGACAGGAACGTTCTGGAATCAGAAACAGGAAGCATGGTTAAAATGGTCCCCATGCCATGCTTACAATCCTAATCACAGTTCAGGTTATAAATACATGTATAGAACCTGTAACAACCCTGTTAATATAGGCTTAACAGCCTATGCAATATTCCTTGTAACCCCATGCAGCAGTGCTATATTGCTGCTGTTATGGGCATTCACTCCCCCTCACCACCCCCCCTGCAGCTAAGCTGGCTGCCTTGAGCTCCGTATACTACTGTGTCTGTAGCGGATGGGAGCGAGTGCGGGTGCAATGAGTCGGCTAGTGTATGCAGAGAGCCGGTGAGTGCGTCATATAGTGCCGGGGAGCCGCGCACTGGAATTCGGCCGGCGTCTCTGAGAGACGTGCGGCCGCTCGGAGCAGCGATGGTCTCAGTAAGCAGCGGGGCCGGAGCAGCTGTGGCGGGCGCTGAGCCCCGTCTATGTACAGCTGCGGTGGAGCGGCAGGCCTGTAAACAGAGGCG
Source organism: Pseudophryne corroboree (assembly GCF_028390025.1). Classification (NCBI taxonomy): domain Eukaryota; kingdom Metazoa; phylum Chordata; class Amphibia; order Anura; family Myobatrachidae; genus Pseudophryne; species Pseudophryne corroboree. The sequence goes on from NC_086448.1 coordinate 765,475,859, forward strand.
GGTGCGGGTGGCAGAGTAAATGAAGTACGGACCCCACACAGCGGGGCGGCAGCGTGAGCTGACCGCCCTGTCCTCCCAGCATACCTGATCTCCTGTAGTGAGGGCTATGACGGGGCTTCTTCTGTAAGCTCCGTCCAGCCTGTCCTGCAGTCAGATAGTGAGCTGCTGTTGGCTGTGAGGGTGCTCTTTGTGAGGACCGACACGCCAGGAGCTGCTTCCGTGCAGCGTGCACTATCCCGGACCCAGGTTTTTTTCTAAACTGGGAAGAGATGCGCTGAAGATGAAATTAAAAATGAAAAATAAAAATCAAAGTATGAAATATCAAAGTGTGGAGATTCCACACATGCGTGTCACTGCTGTGAGCACAGAAAAAACACTGAGGTATTCTGGGAGTATGGAGGGGAGGAGTGTTACTAAATTTAAATATTCAGTGCCTGTTCTCCTAAAGCCGTCCATATCCCAAGAGTACTCCAGTGCCCCCTATGGATTCAAAGAAAAGAATTTACCTGGTAAGTACCAAAATCCTATTCTTCCATAAGCTTCCTATACTATGGACTGTCCTCCCCATTAGCGGGGGGAGGAGGCGTTGGGTCCGCTCAACTATCCCAAGAGTACTCCAGTGACCCCTAGTCGATGAAAAAGAAAGCACCTCCGTCAGCGGCGGCGTGCCCGCTGCGCCCTGAACGCGGGCGCCTTATAGGGGTGACAACACTCACCCATTCGGAGCCTCAGGAGTATGTGGCTGCTTTTCCGTAAGAACAGTGCTTCTCGCTTAAGCGCTGATCTGCACAGTGTAGCGCCACTCACCCATTCGGGACTTTCAGGATGTGGCTGTCTTGGGAGGAACAGTGCTTCTCATGTTAAGCGCTGCTCTCCTTGTGTTCAGCTTGACGTTGCTGGTGTATAACCCGAAGCCCACTTCTCATAAGTGGCGAAGGGTTCCTGAGGCTGAGGGAACTAAGTCCCATGATAAGAGTAAAATAAAAGAAAATAAATGAAAATGGATATAGACTGAGCTGGAGCTCAGTCAGCAGTGAGCGGCTCTATCGGTACAAATTCAAAACTGAGGGATGATGGGGGATAGAGGGGGAGGAGCCTGTTTCACTTCTTAGATCATTTAAAGTGCCAGCTCCCTGTAAGCCACCTTCATCTCCCCCACGGTTTTGAAGTTGTGTCAGTGTGCCCTAGTGGCTGACCGAAAGAAAAAAAAAAAACAGGTACGATACGAGTAGCCTGAGCCATGCATCGTTCTGCTTAATCTGCACTTTATACCAATTCCTTTGCAGCAAAAATACTAAACAGTACACTATAAGCAAAGAGACGTAAAATTGAGGAAAGAGTGCGCAGTACAAGAATCCCCTCGCACCACACTGCACAAAAAGTATAGGTGTATGAGGTCACATCTGTATGTTTTGTACATGTACTTAAGCTACTTCCCTGAACACAGGATACCTTTATAATATAAATGTAATATATATCAACGAAAACATCTGGAGAAACCCTTGTAAAAAAAAAAAACCCAGCAAGCCTGCTAAAGAACTCTGCTGCCTCCATAGCTGCAGCTTGACCTGTGTTCTACGCTGTGGTATAAATTCAGAGGGTAATCTTTCAACAGAAAAAAAATAAGATTTTACTTACCGATAAATCTATTTCTCATAGTCCGTAGTGGATGCTGGGGACTCCGTCAGGACCATGGGGAATAGCGGCTCCGCAGGAGACAGGGCACAAAAGCAAGCTTTTAGGATCACATGGTGTGTACTGGCTCCTCCCCCTATGACCCTCCTCCAAGCCTCAGTTAGGTACTGTGCCCGGACGAGCGTACACAATAAGGAAGGATCTTGAATCCCGGGTAAGACTCATACCAGCCACACCAATCACACCGTACAACTTGTGATTTGAACCCAGTTAACAGTATGATAACAATGAAGTAGCCTCTAAAAAAGATGGCTCACAACAATAATAACCCGATTTTTTTGTAACAATAACTATGTACAAGTAATGCAGACAATCCGCACTTGGGATGGGCGCCCAGCATCCACTACGGACTATGAGAAATAGATTTATCGGTAAGTAAAATCTTATTTTCTCTAACGTCCTAGTGGATGCTGGGGACTCCGTCAGGACCATGGGGATTATACCAAAGCTCCCAAACGGGCGGGAGAGTGCGGATGACTCTGCAGCACCGAATGAGAGAACTCCAGGTCCTCCTCAGCCAGGGTATCAAATTTGTAGAATTTAGCAAACGTGTTTGCCCCTGACCAAGTAGCTGCTCGGCAAAGTTGTAAAGCCGAGACCCCTCGGGCAGCCGCCCAAGATGAGCCCACCTTCCTTGTGGAATGGGCATTTACATATTTTGGCTGTGGCAGGCCTGCCACAGAATGTGCAAGCTGAATTGTACTACAAATCCAACGAGCAATAGTCTGCTTAGAAGCAGGAGCACCCAGCTTTTTGGGTGCCTACAATATAAACAGCAAGTCAGACTTTCTGACTCCAGCCGTCCTGGAATTATATATATATATATATATATATATATATATATATATATATATATATATATATATATATATATATATATATATATATATATATATTTTCAGGGCCCTGACAACGTCTAGCAACTTGGAGTCCTCCAAGTCCCTAGTAGCCGCAGGCACCACAATAGGTTGTTTCAGGTGAAACGCTGACACCACCTTAGGAAGAAACTGGGGACGAGTCCGCAGTTCTGCCCTGTCCGAATGGAAAATCAAATATGGGCTTTTGTAAGACAAAGCCGCCAATTTTGACAATCGCCTGGCCGAGGCCAGGGCCAACAGCATGGTCACTTTCCATGTGAGATATTTCAAATCCACAGATTTGAGTGGTTCAAACCAATATGATTTTGAGGAATCCCAACACTACGTTGAGATCCCACGGTGCCACTGGAGGCACACAAGGGCTGTATATGCAATACTCCCTTGACAAACGTCTGGACTTCAGGAACTGAAGCCAATTCTTTTTGGAAGAAAATCTATAGGGCCGAAACTTGAACCTTAATGGACCCCAATTTGAGGCTCATAGACACTCCTGTTTGCAGGAAGTGCAGAAATCGACCTAGTTGAAATTTTTTCGTGGGGCCTTCCTGGCCTCACCCACGCAACATATTTTTACCACATGTGGTGATAACGTTGTGCGGTCACCTCCTTCCTGGCTTTGACCAGGGTAGGTATGACCTCTTCCGGAATGCCTTTTCCCTTAGGATCCGGCGTTCAAACCGCCATGCCGTCAAACGCAGTCGCGGTAAGTCTTGGAACAGACAAGGTCCCTGCTGGAGCAGGTCCTTTCTTAAAGGCCGATGCCACGGTTACTCTTGGAACAGACATGGTACTTGCTGAAAGCAAATCCCTTCTTAGCTCCCGAGGCCATTAGTCCTCTGTGAGCATCTCTTGAAGTTCCGGTTACCAAGTCCCTCTTGGCCAATCCGGAGCCACGAGTATAGTTCTTACTCCTCTATGTCTTTTAATTCTCAATACCTTGGTTATGAGAAGCAGAGGAGGGAACACATACACCGACTGTTACACCCACGGTGTTACCAGGACGTCCACAGCTATCGCCTGAAGGTCTCGTGACCTGGCGCAATACCTGTCCCATTTTTTGTTCGGGCGGGACGCCATCATGTCCACCTTTGGTCTTTCCCAACGGTTCCCAATCATGCGGAAAACTTCCCGATGTAGTTCCCACTCTCCCGGGTGGAGGTCGTGCCTGCTGAGGAAGTCTGCTTCCCAGTCGTCCACTCCCGGAATGAACACTGCTGACAGTGCTATCACATGATTTTCCGCCTAGCGAAAAATCCTTGCAGTTTTGCCACTGCCCTCCTGCTTCTTGTGCCGCCCTTTCTGTTTACGTGGGCGACTGCCGTGATGTTATCCCACTGGATCAATACCGGCTGACCTTGAAGCAGAGGTCTTGCTAAGCTTAGAGCATTATAAATTTGCTCTTAGCTCCAGTATATTTATGTGGAGAGAATTCTCCAGACTTGATCACACTCCTTGTGTGACTGCTCCCCAGCCTCTCAGGCTGGCCTCCGTGGTCACGAGCATCCAATCCTGAATGCCGAATCTGCGGCCCTCTAGAAGATGAGCACTCTGTAATCACCACAGGAGAGACACCCTTGTCCTTGGATATAGGGTTATCCGCTGATGCATCTGAAGATGCGATCCGGACCATTTGTCCAGCAGATCCCACTGAAGAGTTCTTGCGTGAAATCTGCCGAATGGAAGCGCTTCGTAATAAGCCACCATTTTTTACCAGGACTCTTGTGCAATGATGCACTGACACTTTTCCTGGTTTTAGGAGGATCCCGATTAGCTCGGATAACTCCCTGGCTTTCTCCTCTGGGAGAAACACCTTTTCCTGGACTGTGTCCAAAATCATCCTTAGGACCAGCAGACGTGTCGTCGGAACAACTGCGGTTTTGGAATATTTAGAATCCACCCGTGCTGTCGTAGAACTACTTGAGATAGTGCTACTCCGACCTCCAACTGTTCTCTGGACCTTGTTCTTATCAGGAGGTCGTCCATTTTCTTTGAAGACGAATCCTCCTTTCGGTCATTACCTTGGTAAGGACCCCGGGGTGCCTTGGACAATCCAACGGCATCGTCTTGAAACTGATAGTGACAGTTCTGTACCACGAACTTGAGGTACCCTTGGTGAGAAAAGGCAAATTTTGGGACATGGAGGTAAGCATCCCTGATGTCCCGGGACACCATATAGTCCCCTTGTTCTTTGCTATCACTGCTCTGAGTGACTCTATCTGGATTTGAACCCTTGTAAGTGTTCAAATTTTTCAGATTTAGAATAGGTCTCACCTAGCCTTCAGTACCACCATATAGTGTGGAGTAATACCCCTTTCCTTGTTGTCGGAGGGGTAATTTTATTATCACCTGCTGGGAATACAGCTTGTGAATTGTTTTCAATACTGCCTCCCTGTCGGAGGGAGACATTGGTACAGCAGACTACAGGAACTTGCGAGGGGGGAAACCTCGCGACATTCCAATCTGTACCCCTTGGATACTACTTGTAGGATCCAGGGGTCCTGTACGGTCCCAGCGTCATGCTGAGAACTTGGTAGAAGCGGTGGAGGGCTTCTGTTCCTGGGAATGGGCTGCCTGCAGCAGTCTTCTTCCCTTTCCTCTATCCCTGGGCAGATATGACTCTTATAGGGACGAAAGGACTGAGGCTGAAAAGACGGTGTCTTTTTCTGCAGAGATGTGACTTAGGGTAAAAAACGGTGGATTTTCCAGCAGTTGCCCTGGCCACCAGGTCCCATGGACCGACCCCAAATAACTCCTCCCCTTTATACGGCAATACATCTTTGTGCCGTTTGGAATCTGCATCACCTGACCACTGTCGTGTCCATAAACATCTTCTTGCAGATATGGACATCGCATTTACTCTTGATGCCAGAGTGCAAATATCCCTCTGCGCATCTCGCATATATAGAAATGCATCCTTTAAATGCTCTATAGTCAATAAAATACTGTCCCTGTCAAAGGTATCAATATTTTTAGTCAGGGAATCTGACCAAGCCACCTCAGCTCTGCACATCCAGGCTGAGGCGATCGCTGGTCGCAGTATAACACCAGCATGTGTGTGTATACTTTTTAGGATATTTTTCAGCCTCCTATCAGCTGGCTCCTTAAGTACGGCCCTATCCGTAGATGGTACCGCCACTTGTTCTGATAAGCGTGTGAGCGCCTTATCCACCCTGAGGGGTGTTTCCCACCGCGCCTTAACTTCTGGCGGGAAAGGGTATACCGCCAATAATTTTCTATCGGGGGAAACCCACGCATCATCACACACTTCATTTAATTTATCTGATTCAGGAAAAACTACAGGTAGTTTTTTCACCTCACACATAATACCCTTTTTTGTGGTACTTGGAGTATCAGAAATATGTAACACCTCCTTCATTGCCCTTAACGTGTGGCCCTAAAAGAAAATACGTTTGTTTCTTCACCGTCGACACTGAAATCAGTGTCCGTGTCTGGGTCTGTGTCGACCGACTGAGGTAAATGGGCATTTTACAGCCCCTGACGGTGTTTGAGACGCCTGGACAGATACTAATTTGTTCGCCGGCCCTCTCATGTCGTCAACCGGCTTGCAGCGTGTTGACATTGTCACGTAATTTCCATAAATAAGCCATCCATTCCGGTGTCGACTCCCTAGAGAGTGACATCACCATTACAGGCAATTTGCTCCGCCTCCTCACCAATATTTTCCTCATACATGTCGACACACACGTACCGACATACAGCACACACATAGGGAATGCTCTGATAGAGGACAGGACCCACTAGCCCTTTGGGGAGACAGAGGGAGAGTTTGCCAGCACACACCAAAAGCGCTATAAATGTATATAAACAACCCTAGAAGGTGTTGTTTACTATATATGCGCTCTTAATATATATATATATCGCCAATTTATCCCCTTCTCTTTGTTACCCTGTTTCTGTAGTGCAGTGCAGGGGAGAGTCCTGGGAGCCTTCCTCACCAGCGGAGCTGAGCAGGAAAATGGCGCTGAGTGCTGAGGAGAATAAGCTCCGCCCCTTTTCCGGCGGGCTTCTTCTCCCGGTTTTTAATAAACTGGCCTGGGTTAAAATACATACATATAGCCTTAATGGCTATATGTGATGTATTTATTTTGCCACTAAAGGTAATTATATTGCTGCCCAGGGCGCCCCCAGCAGCGCCCTGCACCCTCCGTGACTGAGTCAGTGAGCCGTGTGACAACAATGGTGCACAGCTGCAGTGCTGTGCGCTACCTTCATGAAGACTGTGGAGTCTTCTGCCGCCTGTTTTCCGGACCTCCGTTCTGCCGTCTCTTCAGCGTCTGTAAGGGGGATCGGCGGCGCGGCTCCGGGACGAACCCCAGGCTGACCTGTGTTCCGACTCCCTCTGGAGCGAAGTGTCCAGTAGCCTAAGACTCCAATCCATCCTGCACGCAGGTGAGTTGGAAATCTCTCCCCTAAGTCCCTCGATGCAGTGATCCTGTTGCCAGCAGGAATCACTGAGATTGAAACCTAAAAAAAAACTTTTCTAAACAGCTCTTTAGGAGAGCCACCTAGATTGCACCCTCTCGGACGGGCACAAAAACCTAACTGAGGCTTGGAGGAGGGTCATAGGGGGAGGAGCCAGTACACACCATGTGATCCTAAAAGCTTGCTTTTGTGCCCTGTCTCCTGCGGAGCCGCTATTCCCCATGGTCCTGACGGAGTCCCCAGCATCCACTAGGACGTTAGAGAAATAAATAAATAAGATTTTACTCACCGGTAAATCTATTTCTCGTAGTCCGTAGTGGATGCTGGGGACTTCGTAAGGACCATGGGGAATAGCGGCTCCGCAGGAGACTGGGCACAGCTAAGAAAGAATTAGGACTACCTGGTGTGCACTGGCTCCTCCCACTATGACCCTCCTCCAGACTTCAGAAAGGATACTGTGCCCGGAAGAGCTGACACAATAAGGAAAGGATTTTGAATCCTGGGTAAGACTCATACCAGCCACACCAATCACACCGTATAACTCGTGATATTATACACAGTTAACAGTATGAACATAACAGAGCCTCTCAACAGATGGCTCAACCATAACCCTTTTAGTTAACAATAACTATATACAAGTATTGCAGACAGTCCGCACTTGGGACGGGCGCCCAGCATCCACTACGGACTACGAGAAATAGAATTACCGGTGAGTAAAATCTTATTTTCTCTAACGTCCTAGTGGATGCTGGGGACTCCGTAAGGACCATGGGGATTATACCAAAGCTCCCAAATGGGCGGGAGAGTGCGGATGACTCTGCAGCACCGAATGAGAGAACTCCAGGTCCTCCTCAGCCAGGGTATCAAATTTGTAGAATTTTGCAAACGTGTTTGCCCCTGACCAAGTAGCAGCTCGGCAAAGTTGTAAAGCCGAGACCCCTCGGGCAGCCGCCCAAGAAGAGCCCACTTTCCTCGTGGAATGGGCTTTTACAGATTTAGGCTGCGGCAGGCCAGCTACAGAATGCGCAAGCTGAATTGTACTACAAATCCAGCGAGCAATAGTCTGCTTTGAAGCAGGAGCACCCATCTTGTTTGGTGCACACAGGATAAACAGCGAGTCAGTCTTCCTGACTCCAGCCGTCCTGGAAACATACATTTTCAAGGCCCTGACTACGTCCAGTAACTTGGAGTCCTCCAAGTCCCTAGTAGCCGCAGGCACCACGATAGGTTGGTTCAAGTGAAAAGCTGATACCACCTTAGGAAGAAACTGGGGACTAGTCCTCAATTCTGCCCTATCCATATGGAAAATCCAATAGGGGCTTTTGCATGACAAAGCCGCCAATTTTTCCACCCGCCTTGCCGAAGCCAAGGCCAAAAGCATGACCACTTTCCACGTGAGATATTTTAAAACCACGGTTTTGAGTGGCTCAAACCAATGTGACTTTAGGAAACCCAACACCACGTTGAGGTCCCACGGTGCCACTGGATGCACAAAAGAAGGCTGAATATGCAGCACTCCCTTGACAAATGTCTGAACTTCAGGCAGTGAAGCCAGTTCCATTTTGGAAGAAAATCGATAGAGCCGAAATCTGGACCTTAATGGAACCCAATTGTAGGCCCATAGTCACCTCTGACTGTAGGAAGTGCAGAAATCGACCTAGCTGAAATTTCTCCTTTGGGGCCTTCCTGGCCTCACAGTACGCAACATATTTCCGCCATATGCGGTGATAACGGTTAGCGTTCACTTCTTTCCTAGCTTTAAATAGCGTAGGGATAACTTCCTCCGGAATTCCCTTTTCCTTCAGGATCCGGCGTTCAACCGCCATGCCGTCAACACAGCCGCTGTACGTCTTGAAACAGACAGGCCCCCTGCTGCAGCAGGTCCTGCCTGAGCGGCAGAGGCCATAGGTCCTCTGAGATCACTTCTTGGAGTTCTGGTTACCAAGCTCTTCTTGGCCAACCCGGAACAATGAGTATAGTTCTTACTCCTCTCCTTCTTATTATTCTCATTACCCTGGGTAAGAGGCAGAGAAGGGAACACATACACCGACTGGTACACCCACTGTGTTACCAAAGCGTCCACAGCTATTGCCTGAGGGTCCTTGACCTGGCGCAATATCTTTGTAACTTTTAGTTGAGGCGGGACGCCATCATGTCCACCTGTGGCCTTTCCCAAAGGTGTACAATCATTTGGAAGACTTCTGGATGAAGTCCCCACTCTCCCGGGTGGAGGTCGTGTCTTCTGAGAAAGTCTGCTTCTCAGTTGTCCACTCCGGGAATGAACACTGCTGACAGTGCTAACACATGATTTTCCGCCCATCGGAGAATCCTTGTGGCTTCTGCCATCGCCATCCTGCTTCTTGTGCCGCCCTGTCGTGTACATGAGCGACCGCTGTGATGTTGTCTGACTGGATCAGCACCGGCCGGTGTTGAAGCAGGGGTCTAGCCTGACTTAGGGCATTGTAAATGGCCCTTAGTTCCAGAATATTTATGTGTAGGGAAGTCTCCTGACTTTTCCATAGCCTTGGAAGTTTCTTCCCTGTGTGACTGCCCCCCAGCCTCGAAGGCTGGCATCCGTGGTCACCAGGACCCAGTCCTGTATGCCGAATCTGCAGCCCCCTAGAAGATGAGCACTCTGCAGCCACCACAACAACGACACCCTGGCCCTTGGAGACAGGGTTATCCGCCGATGCATCTGAAGATGCGACCCGGACCACATGTCCAACAGATCCCACTGGAAAATCCTTGAATGGGACCTGGCGAATGGAATTTCTTCGTAAGAAGCTACCATCTTTCCCAGGGCTCGCGTGCATTGATGCACCGACACCTGTATACGTATTAGGAGGTCTCTGTCTAGAGACGACAACTCCTTGGACTTCTCCTCCGGGAGAAACCCTTTTTATCCTGTTCTGTGTCCAGAACCATACTCAGGAACAGGAGACGCGTCGTAGGAACCAGCTGCGACTTTGGAATATTCAGAATTCAGCCGTGCTGTTGTAGCACTTCCCGAGATAGTGCTACTCCGCCGAACAACTGCTCCCTGGACCTCGCCTTTATAAGGAGATCGTCCAAGTACGGGATAATTATTTCGGCCATTACCTTGGTAAATACCTCGGTGCCGGGGACAGACCAACGGCAACGTCTGGAATTGGTAATGACAATCCTGTACCACAATTTTGAGGTACTCCTGGTGAAAAGGGTAAATAGGGACATGCAGGTAAGCATCCTTGATGTCCAGTGATACCCTCCAGGCTTGCAATAATCGCCCTGAGCGATTCCATTTCGAACTTGAACCTTCGTATATAAGTGTTCAAGGCTTTCAATTTTAGAATGGGTCTCACCGAACCGTCTGGTTTCGGTACCACAACATTTTGGAATAGTAACCCCGGCCTTGTTGAAGTAGGGGTACCTAGATTTCACCTGCTGGAAGTGCAGCTTGTGAATTGCCGCCAGTACTACCTTTCTCCGAGGGCAGCAGGCAAGGCTGAGGTGAGGTAACGGCGAGGGGGAGTCGCCTCGAACTCCAGCCTGTATCCCTGTGATACTATTTGCAGAACCTAGGGATCCACCTGTGGGCAAACCCACTGGTCCCTGAAGTTCCCGAGACGCGCCCCTACCGCACCTGTTCTCCATGTGCCTTTTATAGGCAGCATCACCTGTCCACTGCCGGGTTTCTAATACCCTCCTGGCAGAATGGACATTGCATTAATTCTGGATGCCAGCCGGCAAATATCCCTCTGTGCATCCTTTATATATAAGACAACGTCTTTAATATGCTCTATGTTAGCAAACTATTTTTCCTGTCTTAGAGTATTAATATTATCTGACAGGGTATCAGACCACGCTGCAGCAGCACTATTTATGCTGAGGCGATTGCAGGTCTCAGTATATAACCTGAGTGTGTATATACAGACTTCAGGATAGTCTCCTGCTTTTTATCCGCAGGCTCCTTCAAGGTGGCCGTACCCTAAGACGGCAGTGCCACCTTTTTTGACAAACGTGTGAGCGCCTTATCCACCCTAAGGGATATCTCCCAACGTGACCTATCCTCTGGCGGGAAAGGGTACGCCATCAATAACTTTTTAGAAATTACCAGTTTCTTATTGGGGGAACCCACGCTACTTTACACACTTCATTCATTCATCTGATGGGGGAACAAAACACTGGCTGCTTTTTCTCCCCAAAAATAAAACCCCTTTTATGTGGTACTTGGGTTCATGTCAGAAATGCGCAACACATTTTTTATTGCCGAGATCATGTAACGGATGTTCCTAGTGGATTGTGTATATGTCTCAATCTCGTCGACACTGGAGTCAGACTCCGTGTCGACATCTGTGTCTGCCATCTGAGGTAACGGGCGCTTTTTTGAGCCCCTGATGGCCTTTGAGACGCCTGGGCCGGCGCGGGCTGAGAAGCCGGCTGTCCCACAGCTGTTTTACGTCATCCAGCCTTGTAAGGAGTTGATATTGTCGTTTAATACCTTCCACCTATCCATCCACTCTGGTGTCGGCCCCACAGGGGACGACATCCCATTTATCGGCCTCTGCTCCACCTCCACGTAACCTTCCTCATCCCACATGTCGACACAGCCGTACCGACACACAGGGAATGCTCTGACTGAGGACAGGACCCCACAAAGTCCTTTGGGGAGACAGAGAGAGTATGCCAGCACACACCAGAGCGCTATATAATGCAGGGATTAACACTATAACTGAGTGATTTTTTCCCCCAATAGCTGCTTGTATAAACAATATTGCACCTAAATTTAGTGCCCCCCCTCTCTTTTTAACCCTTTGAGCCTGAAAACTACAGGGGAGAGCCTGGGGAGCTGTCTTCCAGCTGCACTGTGAAGAGAAAATGGCGCCAGTGTGTTGAGGGAGATAGCTCCGCCCCTTTTTCGCTGACTTTTCTCCCGCTTTTTTATGGATTCTGGCAGGGGTATTTATCACATATATAGCCTCTGGGGCTATATATTGTGATATATTTGCCAGCCAAGGTGTATTTATTGCTTCTCAGGGCGCCCCCCCCAGCGCCCTGCACCCTCAGTGACCGGAGTGTGAAGTGTGTATGAGGAGCAATGGCGCACAGCTGCAGTGCTGTGCGCTACCTTGGTGAAGACTGATGTCTTCTGCCGCCGATTTTCCGGATTTCTTCTTGCTTCTGGCTCTGTAAGGGGGCCGGCGGCGCGGCTCCGGGACCGAACACCAATGGCCGGTTCCATGCGGTCGATCCCTCTGGAGCTAATTGTGTCCAGTAGCCTAAGAAGCCCAAGCTACCACCAGTTAGGTAGGTTCGCTTCTTCTCCCCTTAGTCCCTCGCTGCAGTGAATCTGTTGCCAGCAGATCTCACTGTAAAATAAAAAATCTAACATATACTTTCTTTCTAGGAGCTCAGGAGAGCCCCTAGTGTGCATCCAGCTCGGCCGGGCACAGGATTCTAACTGAAGTCTGGAGGAGGGTCATAGTGGGAGGAGCCAGTGCACACCAGGTAGTCCTAATTCTTTCTTAGCTGTGCCCAGTCTCCTGCGGAGCCGCTATTCCCCATGGTCCTTACGGAGTCCCCAGCATCCACTAGGACGTTAGAGAAAACCCACACACACCGGCCAAACCATAATAAAGTAACCAAACAGTAGCACTTGCAAAATGCGATATAAAAGAGCTAGAAATAAAACCAAGGACAAAACAAAAACGTCCCACACACAAGAAAAAGGGGGTAGGGTAGGGGTGGGGGTGTTAAGACCAGACAAGGTAAACAGCAAACCTAAAAATATACAAAGCAGAATTTTCAGATTTTTAACTAGGTACTAGACGAAACTGCAAAATATGACAAAGCTGAGAAGTTACCTCTTCCACATCTGCCGATACCATGTCATCCTGTTCCTCATCTCTGCTTCTCACAGGCTGTGACTGACTTATCCTTCTTTGCTGTGGATTTCTAATGCTGTAAGAGGACTGTGACTGACTGGAGCTGTACGAGCAAGTACATGGTTATCGGATCAATGACAACTGGGTGGGCTTCGCACAAATTGTGTAAAAATAAATTGAACACAAGCTACCAGAGCCTAATCCACAACCGGACGCACTGAGACAACTGAGATTTGTTCCACAGCACGATCTGGAACACTCAAATGGAAACAACCAAACGGTATGACTTTAAAGGAGGAAACCATAGTGCCCCAGCAGTCTTTAATTCGTGTCCCCCAATTAGATGAATGACAAATCTTAGGGGCATACTTACTAAATGTCTACGGCTGGGTACAGACAAATGACTTGACGGCAGAACCACCGTCACACCCACAGAGCAGGCCAATTCAAGTAAGCACAGAGTTACCGGTGCGGCGCTCTATGTGTCAGCCAGGACATCAAGCTGGGTGTGCATTTGAATTTGTCCGCCCTACTGTGACGTCAGTCCCTACAGTAAGTGTACGGGCAGATCAGCAGACCACCTGTACACAGCCAGATGCGCAGATATATTTGAAAATATATTGCCCATCAGCTGTGCTGACCAGCCTACGCAATATGTCTGAACATTATCCACACACATTGGGTGTATACACCCGCTGACCGCCTCGTGATATCTCGGCCATTCACTCGAACTGCCGATATATCACTTAGTATGTACCCAGCATTAAATCTATAGCATGGGTACATACTAGGCGATGGAAATCGATCTTTAGTAAATACATCCCTAAGATCAGAAAGAGAAGACCAACACGGACAGCTTTGCACTGCAACTAACGTCATACACTCAAGTGACACGGGAGCAAAGCCACACAATCACACAAGAACATTTGTACCTACTTATTAGATTGGTCAGAAGACGGCCTCGGTGGGAGAGGTTCCACAGAGAAAAGCTCCTCACTGCCTTGCATGGCATCAATGCTTGTGCTAGCCAGGGTAAAGGGTGCTGTAGGCCGTGCGATTCCCATCCTCACAGGGACAATGAGAGACTCGGCCACATTGCACAGCTCCTCCACTGCATATGGCAATAGTGCCTGGAACACTCGCTTGCATTTCCCTATAGGCTGCGGGATAAAATTGCTGGAGGGGGGTGAAAATGCCGTTGTTTAACATACAAGTCATAAACCTCTGTCTAATACAGTAATATTATTATGCTACAAGACAGTTTATTCACAGATGCCTAAATTATTCTAAAGATCCATTCAAAACTGATAACTATTTATAAGGCATTTCTACCACAACAGCAAATAAAAACATTTACTTTTTCTTCTTAGAAGACGCCATTTCAACGCTGAGAATGACGAAGACTCGCGCTACAGAACGTAGAAACCGCATTGTGACAGTTACAGCCTCCTCCCGTCGGCCAGGTGTGTACTTGTTCTGAAGTTCCTTCACAAGTGTCCCAAGTAACGTGTCTAGAAGCTTGAAACAGAAAAACAAATTCAATAAACACAAGATAAAAATGAGCTCGGAAATCCAGAATAGGTAACATGACAATCCCCGTCTCCGCTTCCTCACACTGCTGAGTGCTACAGGCTTAAACTTTGGCCCAATGACTTCAGAAATTTGACATGCTAACCACAGATTGACATCTACATACACCCCCCCCCCCTTAATTTATGCAACATTCAGCTATGCCTGTTTGCACCAATTTCCCTCCTACTGCCTTCATAGCCCATGACTGACTCCGATTTCAAAGGCAAAATTAACATTATTCAAAAAAGGTACCAATAAGGTGCAAGAAGTATCCCCATCCGCTCATTGCTTTCCAACCTACTACTAATGCGCTTCTGTTCTAACTTTCCCGCTCATCCCCCTCAATACACGACCACCTCTAAGCTCTCCATTAGCACACTTCCATGCTCTTTTATACATGCACTTGTGGCACTTTCCAGCTACCACCTCGTATCCACCTCACCCAGCCCCCCATTCTTTGCCTCCAAACTACTTGAGTAACTTGCAAATTACCCATCTTGCTTTCTCTCCACTCAATGGCTTCCAACAACAAAATCTGTAGCAAGAAAGTGATTAATGATCTACTCCCCTCATGGGGTGTGGATTGAAGGATAGACCGTACATAGATAGAAAGTCAATGTTAACAGGGTCGAATGGGCGACTTTCTTTTGTTATTTAGCACCAATTCAGACCAGAGGCCTTCCCTTGGTGCCTGACCCTAAGCAACCTCTTCCGCACCTTACCCTCTGCCAAGTGCCTAACAAACCGTACCCTCCGGCAGTCCAACACGAACCTACATTTCCATCTATACTACACCCATAACTCTCCACATACTCATTCTGCTCACATTAGAAGGGTCCACTAGACCCTTTGTACTTTCCAGTTTACCATGAGCTCAGTTTTTCATTATTACACACACCCATCACCATCTAAAGCCACAAACCCAGAACACAGAAAAACAGAGGTAACTAGATATTAGATACAGTGAAACGGTGAAGGAAGAGACATGGAGCATTCCCCAACCACAACATAAGGCTGCCAAGGAAGAATTGACTGAATAAGAGTCAGCTTTCACATTGCAAATGCTGGGTCGCCCTGGGAATTGGAAACGTGTTCTTCCTGGGTGCGACCCGGCATTGGACCGTAACACTGGCTTCCCTGACTCGGCAATATGCCAGGTCTGTTTGCCATCAGAGGCCGGGACCACAGCGTCATTGGGGGCAGGTGCGGAGGCGGCGCTGGGAGATGAGATAATTTCTACGCCAACTCTCCCTATGCAGTGAGCCGGTCCCAGGTCGCATCGACCCGGGTAACCTGCTCACATTACACCTGACCCAGTAATAACTCTGGAATAACCCTTCTCTATTTCCGGGTTGAATTACCATGTCAGGCGACCCAGGATTTCTGAAGTGACCCTTTCACACCACACAGCGACCCGTGTCAACTTGGCAATATACCGGGTCGATACCGGGTTATTTGTGCGGTGTGAAAGGGATATTACAGACTTGCATAACTCCCAACACAAGGCATGATACTGAAAAAGGGGTGTGGTCTCGTATCATACACCCGTTTCCATCACTCTGGGGTCTTGCCCAGTGCTCTTTGAGCGGTCCCTAGGTTCTCCCCTACACGGTTTATTTCCCCACCTTTCGACCTGCACCGCAGCCTGCTGGTGGGACAGTGCCGAAACAAAGACTGTTGGGGGAAGTATGGACTTGTCATGCAGTGAAACTTACCAAGATATCTGAAGTACACTTCACAATAAGGCAGTGAGTGAAGCAGTCCAAACGAATGGTACCACTTTGCTGATTCAGGTAAATTTGTTCCTCAGGAAGAAGATGACCGATTCTACTGCTCGCACTAAGACTTAAGAAAATAAAATTGTATATGAGCACTCCCGCACTTTAAGGATTAATCTTTTCTATTCTAGAAGCCACAATTACTCACGGGTCTTTGTTTTCTTGAGAGCCAAACATGATCATGGATTTAAGTGCATTCCAGTCTTGTAATACTCGCTCCAGAGCAAGTTGTGCAAATCTCGGTGGCTCCAAGTCATGGTCTGGCATATCGGAATCTAGAATGGAAAAGGTAAATGGTAATGACCATGAAGGAACACGTCAGACAAACTATGGAACCAAGAACATTAAACAAATCCATGTGATTAGTGGTTTGATGCTAAAAGGGTCAGAATAATCTCACACAGAAGTCTAGCACACACCTTCGGGATTGGCTGCCTTGCGGTTTCTATCCTCTCTGATTCGCGGAGGTCTGTACTGGCAGTGCTCAACAGTCTGCCTGGCCACAGTCTGCACCAAGAACAGAAGAAGGTGCTCTCCTCTGTAAAAACAAATACAGATCTGTATATCTTTCAGTAATGGTCACACTAGGTGCTCCATGGTCAGGCAATAATACTCTACTTTAGCGCATGGGGGACATAAAGATGTTCTGATGGAGAAACTACGTAAAACGCAGCATACTAATTACCTGCTGTTTGGCATGGTCACCAGATTAGTGATGGTCAGCAGTCGGTACAGAAGGTCAAGGCGAGCAGACTTCTGGCCTGCAATTAAGGTTTTACATTTGCATTTCTCCCAGCAATCACAGTAGGCAGTCGGTGATGTTCGCTTTAACCTACATTTGAAACATAAGTAAAATCAGCAAAAACTAGAACAGCAAGTAAAGATTTCCTATACAGGTAGAAAACAAAAGAAAGACTGATGAAATAAAAACTGACTTGCAATCGTGTCCTTTGTGGCAGACCCTGGCACACTCTGTACAACAGCAGAGCGATTCCAACAAGCCACATGTTCGGCATTCAAATATGTCCTGTCAATAGAGAATTGTACAAAGGGATTTTATGACAAGCTTCAGACATCATTTAGTCCAATACAATATTGTATAAACTCAACCCAGATATACAGATATTATCGGTAACTGTATATTCTTTATCAATAAAGTATGTGCATTAAACACACCCAAAAGAAGATGGCTGCATCAGCATGAAGAGTCCATTAGTTCAGACATTTCCAGAGCTGCCTCTAACAATGTTTAAAAGCATGTATTCATTCAAGCATGCTTCAAAAGTGAGGAAATTCATGTAGCAAACAATTTCGGATATGCCAACCAGACTGCTGTCTGCAGATCTAATGAAGCCTACTGGAATACCACTTGTGGCAGTATGAAGATAAATTGCCCTACAGACACACTGATTCATTGTGGAGCTGGAGGGATCCGCCTATACAGGGAAAAAAAGGCAGGTGGGAGCACATCTAATGGCTGCAGCTGGAGACTGCAAACAGTCTGGGTGAGACTGGGTGAGAGGAGGCTGTTGCCCTGTGGAGACAGAACCCAGCAGGGGTTCAAGTAGTGGCACTGCTGTCAAAGACATGATTGGAAGCCACTGGTGGCCCAGAAGGCCAGCGTCCACACCTGTAGAAGACAAGGAAGACCACCAATCTCATACATTACATCTGTGGAGCTGTGGCAGAAAGCCAGGTCAGGCCGGAGCCTGTGTTATCCTGCAAGGAAGCAGGTAAGACAGACATTGTGACTATTACCCCGTCACACTAGAAGTTAAATCCTGGGTTATTACACTTGCAAGCGCAGCAACCCAGGATTTTGCTAAGTGTGAAAGCCAACAACCCGGGATAAAGTTCCGGGCCCAAACCCTAATCTTTACGAGAGTCTGGGCAGAGACCCAGGAATTTGCTGGCTGCTATTAAGTCTGAAAGAGGCATTACTGATAGTCTTTTCATGTGCAGACTATCTGCCCAAGCACAGTGAGGTGTAAAGCAGTGAGGTAGTACCCCAACACAGGGGCTACGCTGTTTTATCTTATGTTGATGTTGAATGCCGACAGTAACGTTTTCTGTTTATGTTGAATGCTGACAATAAAGTAAAACTTTATGTAAAAGAAAAGCTACCTTTGGATCCTAATTACGCACCTAGACACTGCACCAATACAGCCCTCTACCAAGCCAATTACCCCATATCCTCACATACTGTATTAACCATCCTCACCTAATGTTTTTGGCTGGCTAAGGGGAAACTGCTGCTTGGAATAGCCCTAGATCTTCATGCACTGCTGCCTTTTACTAGTGGTGGTGATGATAGAAGCCACTTAAGAGTTCACATTACACAGTGACAAAGCAAAAATAGGATTTTGGTACTTACCAGGTAAATCCTTTTCTTTGAATCCATAGGGGGCACTGGAGTACTCTTGGGATATGGACGGGCGTAGCCGAACAAGGGCACTGAATATTTAAATTTAGGACCCTCCCCCCCCTCCATATCCCCGAGTACCTCAGTGTACGACCTCAGTGTTTTTTACTGAGCGAACAGGAACGATATAGAGAGGTTGACAATGGAGAATACCTATAACATAACGGACAACACAATGTTGACCCATAACCTTACTGTCAACTAAACAGTTGACACCATAACCGATAGAACTTTATAATTTGAACCAATCGGTGAAAATGTGTTACCATAAGCTCCTTTGAGCTTAATATCAATGAAGTAAAACTTGTTACCCTAAGCTCCCTTGAGCTTAACACAACCCAGGTAAAACTGCTCTGGGTGGGCGTCCAGTGCCCCCTATGGATTCAAAGAAAAGGATTTACCTGGTAAGTACCAAAATCCTATTTTCTTTATCATCCACTAGGGGTCACTGGAGTACTCTTGGGACGTACCAAAGCTTCCCTCGTGGGCGGGAGAGCTGTTTGATACTTGTAACAGTAGGCAGCCCAAAGCTAAATGCTGATGGCGCCACCATTTATAACGTGTAAACGTGCACAAACATGGTGCACATGAAGGCTATATAGCCGCGTTTTAGACACTCCACGACCCACTGGGTCTGACATTCCCACAGAACCTGTGGCATGAGCTATTACTGACGTAGGCGATTGTAACTTAGCCTTAAAGTAAACCTGACTTGTAGTCATTATTATTACCCAACTGGATAATGTCTGCTAAGAAACTGGCTAACCCCAGTTGGCAGTATCATAGAGAACAAACAACGTATTTATATCACATACTGTTGACGTTCGGGACATATATAAACGCGTAATGCGTGTACCACATTCAGAATTCTAGAATGTGCTGTCCACACAGGAACCCCTATTGGTATATTGATGTGAAGAATACGAAAGCGTGATTCGTCCGAAGATCTGCTTTGTCATGAGAAAACTCAAATACGGTGGCTTGGAATACAAGGCACCCAAATATGAAAACAAAACCCTTGCCGAAGCCAAGGCTATAAGAAAATTGTTTTCCAAAGTGAGAAACTTAATTCCCATTTGTTGAAAGGGTTCAAAATATGAAAACTGTAAGAAATCTGAACCCAACTTCAAGTCGCCTGGCGCTGTAGGTGGGATAAATAGAGTGTGAACTTTGATGACACCTTGTAGAAAGATGTGTACAGACGCCAATAGAGGCAAACGTCTTTGAAAATAAGTTTACCACACAGATACCTGCACTCTTCGTGCAGATCAACGCAGTTTTCCATCCCACCCCGTTTAACAGAATACGGGTTACTTGAAGGATGATGTTGGAAACTTCTGAGGTTTACAACCTATGTAAGCACACGAAATTTTGTAAAAATGAGCTGCCTTAAACGGCTTACTATTTCGTAACATGGTTAGTATAACCGATACTGTAATGCTCAATTTCTTAAGAGGGCGGTCTGCACCCTCACCCCGTCAACCGCAGCTGCGGTACCTAGATAATAGGTACATAGGTAACTATGGGTAAACTAACGTTCCCTGATGTAACAGGTTGGACGTATTATGAGCGGGCCAAGATCGTGTGCAAGTATTCCTTGAAAATTCGAGAAGCAAACTTCTCCGAAACCCATGAGCTACCACCAGTATGACTGTGACAACTGTCTTATGAGCCGTTTTGACAACAGAGAGAGCAGCGGAAACTGGTGGAGCCAGATACACGATGATGAATGACCACATGAATGTGAGAGACTCCACCGCCACTGCCCTTGTGATCTGTTTTGTACACATACTGAGCTTTTGTAATTGTGGCGAGATGCCATCATGTATACTTGAGGGTAACCCCCTTCTGTGGACTCACCTATGAAACACCTCTGGATTTAATGTCCAGTTTTCAGGATCCAAATTCTGACGGGTGAGATCCTCTGTCTAACAGATGTCCACTCACGTAATGATCTCTTGACATTTTCACATAATGGTGTTCTGAGCCATTGAGGATTTGAGTCACATGCCGCATTGCCATGCGGCTTCTTGGTTCTCACTGGTTGTTGTGTATGCAACTGCCGTTGCCTTGTTTGACTGCTTAAGGCCAGCGTGAGACAGGCATCAAACATTTACCTGAAACTCATGGTTGTTCCTCTCCACAGAAATCTTTAGTAAAAGGCGAAAGATTTATTCGTTCTGAAGAGAAAATAGAGTATATACCTGGTCAGACTGAAAGCGAATCATGTATTGCATTGTAAAATGCACAGAGTTCTAGGACCTTTATCGACAGCAATCTGTCGTGTTTTAGAACCTTTGTCGCTGATTTTAACTACAAATCCTGACCCTCTGCGACTGTCGTCCAGAGTATATGCACCTTTTTCCCTCTGTGGGAAACGCGAGTGAAGGGTGGTGAACTAAATTGAAAACACATCTTTATTCTTAATAGGTGAATACACCAATGTACCGCTAGTGTGCGTGTTTTGCACTAATTACTAGACGTACATTTGTTATTGCTGGTGTAGTAGGTAAAAGTCTTTGATTTACCGTATTTATCATCTTACCTAGGCATTGACATCGTTTAGACGGAATTAGATGCGATTGTTTTCGAACTTGATCTGCTACCGCAGTATACCTTAGTAGCGCAAGTTAGAGGAACTTTGTTGAGACAGAGTTCTTATGTGAGATGAGCTATCATCCCAACATCACTTTGGTAAATACCCAAAGCGATAAGCAACGGTAGATATGAAATGGTTAATGGTTGTGGCGATTTGCAAACGCTAGAACCTGTGATGAACATACCGGACTGGGTAAATACGCATTGTCAAGATCAAATGCAATTATGCAAATTTTGTGGCTCCAATAAGCAAATACTAACCGCAGAAAATCCATTTTCTACTGTAGTAAATGACTTTTGATATTGCGACAGAGCTGTTTGGTCTTGCTAAAACAGAGGTGAATAAATAACTCTGACTCTGTTGGCGTACTACTGCCTGGTTTATAAACCAGCAAAGACTAAATGACAACCTGCCAAACCGTTCGACAGAGGCAGTTTTGTACTTTAAGCTGTAAATAGCTGAGACATGTATGAGTTGAAGTCCTGAAACCTCGCAAATGTAACATGTAAAGACGCGCTTCCACAATTGTAAAAGAGGTCATTAAACCACTGGCTTGCTGACTGTAACGTCCTGTCGTTACAAGGCGTGACTGTTTCTTATAAAGGAATAAAACGCCGTTACAAGTATTGTATGCGCTAATGGCAGAATATCCTAAAGGGATAAAATGGCGTTACACATATATCAAATTTAGGAGCAAACAAGCTCTGGTCTTGTCGCACTTAACTAGCGACAATGAAAATAACCGGCGTTAGCAGAAGCTTTACAGATATACTTTGCAGCTTCTTTTAACAGTGATCGGCATGGTTCCATACATAGATTCTAGTGACCCAAATGTATCTGTGGTTTTAATAATGTTTTCCAAAACCCCGCACTATCTGAATGCTGGACTAATGTACACTTCTCACTTGTAGTTATCGGTGTGAGATTTGACATAGAATCGTGCATTAAATTATAAGACTAGTGAAATAAACACTCTGGTACCCAAAGGAAAATTGTCACTTTGGAAAGACTGTCTTTTGTTAGCGCTGGCGGAGTTATTCTGAGACTCCGATTACCGCTGTTTTAATTTGAATTGCCAATGTTAACATTTTTAGTCTGCACTAGAGCCTTATTTGCTATGTAGACAGACATCATAATAGGCAACAGACAGACACTTGCACGCCTTAATAACATTATTATATGGCATATATCTCTATATATATATTGCTGAACAGCATATTTATTAGGAAACTAAATTGTTCTTTATGTGAAAAGCAGTTCACATGGGCATGAAACCCGAACCAAATTCCTACTAACACCCCTGCGCCTTCTGGTGGCTTAACGATGTAGGGCAGGAATGTTCTAGAATTATCCTGAAGTAAAAATTCCCACTAACACCCCTGCGCCTCCTTGTGGATTAGAGGTGTATGGTCTAGAATTATAACTGGAAAACCAGCAATGATTAAAATGGCCGTCATGCCATGCTTTCACAGAAAATCACAGTACAGTTTACCTGCTGCAGTTTTAATATATATAGGCTTAATAGCCTATTATACAGTTACTATGCTTATATACAGTTATAACCCAGTTGTAGGATACAGTAAAATATATGCATTTAGTCAAATAATATGAGCACTGCCTGCAGTGTATTTATTTTGCAACCTTAACCAAAAATAACAGAAAACTTGGTTAAACGTGCAATAGGTTATGCCACTGATAACCTATTGCCAGCCAAAGCCTCATATATATATTATATATATATACAAAGTGTTTACACATATAATCAGTTCATACTGATATTATAGACAGTTATGCCAGCAAAAGCTTTATTATATATTATATATATATATAAAACGTGCTGTATATCACAGTACACAGTGTACATTGTTTAAAGTGCTGCGCTGCTTGAACCCATGCAGCCTTTGCTGCTGCTATGGGTATTATTCCCCCTCCCCCCCCCCCCCCCCCCCTGCATCCCCATGTTACCTGCAGCGTACGGGGATCGGGTGCAGGGAGAGCAGGAGAGCCTGTATCTAGCGCCGGGGAGCCGACCGGAAGCTCCTTCTTTCAGCAGTACACAGTCTCCCTGTGTCTGCGGTGTTTCACTGGGAGAGTGGCCGGCGTCCTTGAGTGACGTGCGGCCGCTCTTTAGTACACAGGAGAGTGTCGGCGGCGTGCCGGGCCATCCGAGCAGTGAGAGCGGCCGGCGTCTGAGTGACGTGCGGCCGCTCTGTTTAGATGAGCGCCCGGAGAGTGCGGCATAGCGGTGCCGCATCAGAGCAGTGAGAGCGCCCGGAGAGTGCGGCATAGCGGTGCCGCATCAGAGCAGTGAGAGCGGCCGGCGTCTGAGTGACGTGCGGCCGCTCTGCTTAGTTCAGCCAAGGAGTCGGCGCTGCGTAGTGGTGGCGGGCCCTCAGAGCAGTGAGAGCGGCCGGCGTCTGAGTGACGTGCGGCCGCTCTGCGCGTATAATGTAAGGAGAACCTTTCTCATTCTAACCACTATCAGGTGGAACTTCATTGCTTCAGCGGGACCCGTCAGCGGCGTGCTCAGCGGCGGCCAGCTCCCTGTACAGTTAACACTCACACAGCAGGGCGGCAGCGTGAGCTGACCGCCCTGACCCCCTCACCATACCTTGTAGTGTCGTACTTCTGTAAGCTCCGTCCAGATTGTGACGGGGCTTCCATCCTGGCTGTGACGGGGCTTCTTACTGTAAGCACCGTCCAGTTTTCAGCTCTCCTCCTGGCTGTGACGGGCTTGTAATCTCCGTCCAGTTGCAGTAGGAGACAGTCTGCCTGTGGCTGTGAGGGTGCTCTTTGTGAGGACCGACACGCCATGCGCTGCCTTGTAGCGCCTGTGGCTGTGAGGGTGCTCTTTGTGAGGACCGACACGCCATTCGCTGCCCATGCAGCGGCACTATCCCGGACCCATGTTTTTCCAGAAACTGGGAAGGGATGTGCCAAGTGTAAAAATAAAAAGTAAAAATTTAAAAATAAAAATCCAAGTGTGGATATACCACAAGCCTTGTTCGTGCTGTGAGCACCGAAAAAACACTGAGGTCGTACACTGAGGTACTCGGGGATATGGAGGGGGGGGAGGGTCCTAAATTTAAATATTCAGTGCCCTTGTTCGGCTACGCCCGTCCATATCCCAAGAGTACTCCAGTGACCCCTAGTGGATGATAAAGAAAGGACACTTTGGAAACAAGAGTACCTACGCAGTACCCTGTACATGTAAAACTTTCTATCACAGAAAGAAAGGACAAAAATAATTCTCATAGAGCAAGAGCTCCTTTCCTGTGCTACCTTCAGCACAATTTTAAAAATGGAGGGTTGGGGGGCGTGAAGGGGAGGAGCCAGCTGTGCATAATTTTTTTAATTTTACATTGTGCTACCTCCGGTCTACAACTTTCACACCCCAGCTGTTTAAAGAGCTCCAGTATCCCCTAGTGGATGAAAGAGAAAGGATGCTGCTGTGGTGTATGGACCCTTTAAAATTGTATTAAGCAGCTTATAGAAGATTCCCACATTTAAAACTAATTTTACTAACTTTTGACACCTAACTTTTAGATACCTTTATTCAGATCTGCTTTACTGTACAGATTTCCCAGGCAACCACAATACAGTTAGGAAGTGCAGCATTCGTAGAATGGCTTCCTAAACATGGCAGCACTTACAGGAGAGGGTCGTGAAGTATCACCAACATGGATACACGCCCAGTTGGGGTAAAAGCTAGACTATTTCTTGGGTGGTATATGATGGGTCTAAACTTTTAAAAAGTTAAACATAAAAACAAAAAGATGAAAAACTTTCTATAATAGGAGTATGAAAACCACTATTTTCAGCATTTTAATACCCATATCTCTGGGGAAATATCTACACAGAGAATATTGGGCCTACTTCAGGCACATTTTATCTCTAATGGGTAAAACCATGTGCACTGCAGGGGGGGCAGATATAACGTGCAGAGAGAGTTAGAGTTGGGTGTGGTGTATTCAAACAAATCTAAATTGCAGTGTAAAAATAAAGCAGACAGTATTTACCCTGCACAGAAACAAAATAACCCACCCAAATCTAACTTTCTGCACGTCATATCTGCCCCACATGTAGTGCACATGGTTTAACCCATTAGAGAAAGATTTTGCTGCTGCGATCAGGTCTGAATTAGGCCTATTGTTCTAAAGGTGGCCATATACTAAGCAGAGGTATCGCATGCAGCCTTGCACGCGAAACCTCTGCAACTCCCTGCCGGCAGCTATATAGCATACAATACGCAAGTGATCCCATTCACTGCTCCGGGATACAATGTGTCCTTGGTGCAGCAGTGACAGTCTCCAGATCCAATAAGATGAACACGGTACCATGCATTAGATTGGAATCGGAAGTAAATAACACACGATTTGACACTTTTCACACTATCAGCTAGATGAGTCGAAATAGTGTAGAAAAGGGCCAAATTGTACTAGTGTATGGGGGCCTTTACGAGGAGGGGAGAATATCTTGTTCGTGTAGCGAGATCATACAGATGCACAGTACAGGTTGAGTCTCCCATATCCAAAATGCTTGGGACCAGGAGTATTAAGGATTTCGGATTTTTCTGTATTTTGGAATATTTGCATACCCTAATAAGATATCTTGGGAATGGGACCTCTACACACTGACTGATACATGCACAATCAGGATTTTGGTACTTACGGATAAATCCCTTTCTCCGATTCCACAGGGGACACTGGAGCGCAGTTACAATGGGGAAATATTAGGCAGTAACTGGGAGCTGGCACTTTAAAACTCAAACACCGTGGCTAGCTCCTCCCCTACTATGTCCCCCCTCCAAGCCAGTCTACGTAAAACTGTGCCCGAGGAGAGCTGGAATAAACTAACGTTAAAGTAGAGGAGGTTAACGCCGCCATGTAAACCAGGATAACACGAAACAAACCTGGAACCTAACCTAACAAAAAGGTTAACCTGAACCCAACAAGCAGTCACATAGTGATCTGCAAACCATTAAGCGAAAAAGGAGGAAACAGCGCTGAGTGGGCGTCCAGTGTCCCCTGTGGAATCGGAGAAAGGGATTTATCGGTAAGAACCAAAATGCTGATTTCTCCTTCATCCACTAGGGGACACTGGAGCGCAGTTACAATGGGGACGTCCCAGAGCTCCCAAGACGGGCGGGAGAGCGCGGAGAGTCCTGTAAAACCGCTCGGCCACACTGTGATGCAGAGGCCGCAAAAGTGTCAAATCTGTAGAATTTGACAAACGTATGTTGGCCCGACCAAGTAGCCGCCCGACATAACGTAGTCATGGATACCCCACGAGCAGCTGCCCATGAAGGCCCCACAGAAAGCGTACAGTGCGCCGAAATTGAAGACGGAGGTTCTAGAGAGGCTGCCAAATAAGCTTGTCTGATGGTCAGCCAAATCCATCGAGATAAGGTCTGCTTAGAAGCCGGCCAACCACGGCGGGCAGCATCGTATAGAGCAAATAAGGAATCGGACTTCCGAATAGCCGAAGTCCTATCCACATAGATCCTGAGTGCCCTGACAATGTCCAATGATCTCGAATCTGGAGAGTCCGAGAGGGCCGGAACCACAAGTGGCTGATTGATGTGAAAATCGGACACCACCTTAGGTAGAAAAGACATGCGAGTACGAAGCTCGGCCCTATCAGCATGAAACACCAGGTAAGGAGGTCGACAAGAGAGCCCCAAGTTCCGACACCTGTCTGGCCGAAGCGAGAGCTAGGAGAAGGACCACCTTCCAGGTGAGATATTTCATCTCCACTGACTCCAGAGGCTCAAACAATGAAGATTGCAGAAAACAGAGGACCAGATTGAGGTCCCATGGCGCTGTCAGAGGGCGAAAGGGAGGCTGTATTCGTAGAACCCCCTGAAAGAAGGTCTGAACTTCCGGCAGCAAGGCTAACTTCTTCTGGAAGAAAACCGAAAGAGCCAAGACCTGCACCTTCAGTGAACCCAGGCTTAAGCCTGCCGAGAAACCCGCCTACAAAAAAACTGAGAAGGCGGGCTAAGCGAAAAAGTGAAGGAGCCAACTCTCGATGTTCACACCAGGCCACATATGCCTTCCAAATACAGTAGTAGTGAGACGATGTGACTGACTTTCTAGCCCGAAGCATCATTGGTATAACCGTACGAGGAATCCTCCTTTTTCAAGATGGCCTTCTCAACAGCCACGCCGTCAAACATAGCCTGCGTAAGTCTGGATAAAGAAAAGGACCCTGTTGTTGAAGATCATCCTGTAGTGGTAGGGGCCAAGGCTCGGCCACTGACAACAGGTGTAGGGTGGAGTACCAAGCCCTGCGTGGCCAATCTGGAGCCACCAGGAGGACTAGAGCGTTCTCTCTCGATGCGTTGCAGAACCCGAGGCAACAGCGGGAAAGGAGGAAAGAGGTAAACGAACTGGAAATTCCAAGGAGCCGTGAGGGCATCCACGCCCGCCGCCGCCGGGTCCCTCATTCGAGAGTAATAAAGAGGCAGCTGATGGTTCAGGCGGGACGCCATGTGGTCGATCTGTGGTTTTCCCCACCGGCGGACCAACTGCCAAAACACCTGGGGATGGAGTGACCACTCCCCCGGGTGCATATCCTGTCAGCTGAGATAATCGGCTTCCCAATTGTCCACTCCTGGAATGAATATCGCCGAGAAGGACAGAGCATACTCCTCCGCCCAGAGAAGGATGTTGGTGACCTCCCCTCATCGCCGCACGGCTGCGTGTGCCGCCCTGACGGTTGATGTATGCTACCATCGTGGCGTTGTCGGACTGAACTCTAACCGCGCAGCAGGTGATGCGCCTGAAGCAGGGCGTTGTATAACGCCTGTAATTCGAGAAGGTTTATGGGGAGAGCGGATTCGTGGATCGACCAGCGCCCCTGAAAACAATGTTCGAGGTTCACTGCCCCCCATCCTCGCAGACTTGCGTCCGTGGTGAGGAGAGTCCAATCCCACACTGCGAACCGCCTTCCTTCCAACAGATGTGCCGACTGGAGCCACCAGAGAAGCGACGACCTTGCCTTTGGAGATAGCGTCACCCGCTGATGAAGGAACAGATGAGATCCTGACCACCGATGTAGATGACACAGCTGAAACGGTCAAGAGTGGAAGCGACCGTACGGAAGAGCTTCGAACGTCGCTACCATCTTTCCCAGAAGACGAATGCACAGATACACTGACACCCGACGGTGTCGAAGTACCGACCTTACCAACGTCTGCAGAGACAGAATCTTGTCCTGAGGAAGGAAAACCCTCTGACAGACCGTGTCAAAAATCATCCCTAAAAACAGCAACCGTTGTGAGGGGCATAAGTGAGACTTCGGGAAGTTCAGGATCCACCTGTGCCGAATCAGAAGGTCCTGCGTTATCCGGATATTATGAAGTAACAGGTCTGCAGAGCGCACCTTTATGAGCAGATCGTCCAGATAGGAAACAATTGTCACACCCTGCTTTCGAAGGAGGGCCATCATGACCGCCATGACCTTTGTGAATACTCTGGGAGCAGAAGAGACCGAACGGAAGGGCGTGGTACTGGAAATGAGCGTCCTGAATCGCGAACCGGAGAAAGGCCTGATGAGGAGGCCAAATGGGAACATGTAAGTATGTATCTTTGATGTCTAAGGACGCCAGAAACTCGTTTTGCTCCAAACCCACAACAGACTGGAGGGACTCCATCTTGAACTTGAATACCCTCAAATATGGATTGAGATCCTTCAAGTTCAGGATTGGTCTGACCGAGCCGTCCGGCTTCGGTACAAGAAACAGGCTTGAGTAATAGCCCTGTTTCAGAAGATGAGCGGGAACAGGGATCAGTACCTTTGCGGATAGAAGCTTCTTGACAGCTGCCTGTTAGGCAACTCTTTTGTCGTCGGAAACTGGTAAACCCGTGGTAAAAAAAACGCTGGGGCGGTCGGGTTTAAAAATCGAGCTTGTAACCGCAAATGATGAGATCCCTGACTCAAGCATCTGGACAGGACTGTACCCAGGATCTCCCTGAAGTCCCACAGACGAGCTCCCACCCTGTGGTCTCCCAGGTGGGAGGGAAGCCCGTCATGCGGTGGTAGTGGTGGAGGACTTAACCTCTGACTGGGTTGAGGCTGTGGAACCTCTGCCCCTACCCCTATGGCCACGGGAGGCGGAAGCTCCTCCCCTGGCCTGGCCTCGAAATCTGGAAGGGGCACGAAAGGATCGAAAGGAGGGACCCCTATAAGGGCTGCGAGGGGCTGGAGCAGCAGAAGGAAGATAAGTCGACTTACCTCCGGTGGCCTGAGAAATACAGGTATCCAGACCCTTACCAAAGAGGACCTCTCACGTAAAGGGCAACGCTTTTGCAGCCCGTTTGGACTCCGTATCCGCTTGCCACTGCCACAGCCAGAGAGCTCTGCGGCAAAAATAGCTAAAGCGGAAATCCGAGCACCGAGAATACAGATGTCCTTGGAAGCCTCGCAAAGATAAAGGGCTGATTCCCAGATGTGTTCTGCCAACTGTATCAGCTGATCCGCCGGTAAATCGTCCCGAATTCCAGAGGACAATTGCTCCGCCCAAGCTTCCATCGCTTTGTTGACCCAACAACCTACCTGCGCCGGGCGATGTAATACCCCCGCCGCCGTGTAAATAGTCTTCAAGGTGGATTCCAACTTCCTGTCCGACGCCTCCTTAAGCGAAGTCGCTCCAGGAACAGGCAGAACCGTTTTCTTGGACAGATGAGACACCGAAGGATCCACAATCGGAGAGGTCTCATAACGCGTCCTGCTATCTGCGGGAAAAGGATAGGAAGACAACAGTTTTCTCGATACCTGAAACGTCGCGTCTGGATGTTTCCAGGCTGCCGTGATGAGCGCATCTAGCTCCTCCGAAACTGGAAAAGTCAACGGCAAGCATTGGTTGGTGCCAAACCGTGAAGGGCGTAAGGCGTCCTGCTCCGTCTCCTCCACCTGTAATACTGAGCGAATAGCAGTAATAAGAGCCCCTATACCCTGAGCTACTGGTTCAGAGTCCTCGTACACCTGATCGTCATCAGTATCCTGTACATCTACCACCGCCTCATCTGAGGCATATCATCGTCAGAGTCCTGCAACACAGAGGTTAGCAATCTCTTTTTAGAAGCCTGTGGGGGAGGACTAAAGGATGGTGTTTGGGTAGGGATTACAGCCCTAGAGAGCCCTTCCACTGATTTTGCCAGGGAAACAGCCCATGCTGGTTCTGGCTACGGTACCGGGACAGGCTGTCGGACCCGGGTCGCCTCTCTATCTTTCCGAGAGGCCTTCAGTTCCCTAGTCAGCAGGGACATAAAATCTGTGAGCTGTGCTGTCCATGCAGGGGTGCTCTGGGGTTCTAATGAGGGCTGGGCAGATGGTTCTGACCCACCTTCCTCACCTAAAAGGTGCCCCTGTCTCTGTGCTGCCTTGGAGCCTTTGCTTGACATGTCAGCACCTGTCACCCTCCCACACAAAAACAGTAATAGGCAGAAAGGCAGGGAGGGAGAGGGGGAGGGAGAGGGAGAGGGGGAGAGGGAGAGGGGGAGGGGGGGGGGGGGGGGGGGGAGAGCAGGGAGAAACGCAGCCACAGCAGAGTGTACGCAGCCTAAAAAAGAATAAGTGCCCCCAGTGCCCCCCTGTAATACGCACACTGTGATCGGAGTGCTGTATCTCCCGTGTTGCAGCCTGGAGGAAATGGCCGCCAGCGCATGCTGAGCCCAGCGGAGGAGAGCAGGACTAAGCTCCGCCCCCTCCGTAAAGGCACCAGATTCAAAACTGCTTCGCGCCTCCAGCGGGATCCCCGTGCCGGCTCTGTGAGCCGTGCCGAGCGGGGAACCCAGCGGAGGGTGCGAGCCGCGGCCGCCAGGACAAGCAATCAGAGCAGGGGAGCGGGCACTGTGAGCCACGGCCGCCGGGATTCCTAAGAACGAAGGGCAGGGAGTGTGAGGCCACCGGGGGAAGCAAAGAGTAGAAGCTATCTTGTGTAAAAACAGGGCATGCTGCTACTTACTGTTGAAGATTTGTACCTCTCTAGTACGTTTTCTTCTATGCTGGAGCACAGCTTTTTTTCTTGGTGGTGCGGCCCCGACGCGCGCAGCGGTGTCTGGCCGCACGTACTCACCGCTGCCCGCATCTTCTGCCGACGGAGCGGCCCCGACACGCGCCGCACGCAGCGGTGTCCGGCCAGCTCCGGAGAGCTCAGTGTCTCCTTCAGCCGGGGCCCATCCCGAGCCGCACGCAGCTGCGATGGGACCCCGCCGGCAGCTTCCCGCGGTGCAGACTGGCAGTGGCAGAGCTGCCAGTCTGTGTGTGTGTAAGAAAGAAAAATAAAAATTCTTCAGAGAAGACTCAAGTGTGACCAGCTCCCTCTGGGCACAAAACAAGGACTGGCTTGGAGGGGGGACATAGTAGGGGAGGAGCGATCCACTGTGTTTGAGTTTTAAAGTGCCAGCTCCAAGTTACTGCCTACTATTTCCCCATTGTAACTGAAGGAGAAAAAGTATTAGTACATAAGTAAGGAAGTACCATTATGGGACAAGATCGCAGTAACTACAAAGCAAAAATCATGCCACAAAGAACAATGACAAAAGAAAGCATGAAAGGGTTTTCATACCTGGTTGATGTGCTCTGCTCCTGTCCATGTAAAGCTGCAGGTATCGTTACAACAGAGAACATACAGAGGGGAGTCATCTGCGTTGGTACCAGGGGGGCAAACCATTGCCTTGAATACATCCTCTTCCTTCTCATTCGCATTGGCTTCAGCTAGCAATGACACAAATGTCACGTCAGGAGCTTCAGCAGGTGTCACATATAACTTTGTCATGTTTCAGTACAACCACTAAAAACGATTTATTTCACTAAAACCAAATTTATTCATAGCCCTCTACTGCTTACCTTTGGCAATTTTCTGTGCAGTTTCAAGAATGGTTATAGCAGCTGGGTAAGCTCTGCCACTGACAGCAGACATGAAAGGGGTCATACCTCTGGCATCCCTGGAGGGAAAAAATAAAAGCAAAATCTGGTATAGAAAGTGAAAAGGCTTGTGCTATGTCTGCAAAGGAAAACTGGTTATTTACTGTCCAGCCATAAAAAATATGCCACACCCCTACTGTATAGGACTCCAGTGTCCCCTAGTGGATGAAAAGGAAATCTGCAGATATGATGACACCCCCCCCCCCCCCAACACACACACACACACGCATACACTTTTCTAAAATAGGTACTTGCGAAAGTGGTGGTTAAATTGTATGAGATTGCAAAAACATTTGGATAAACTGCAATCTGATACAATTTAACACCCATTGTAAGTAGCTCTGACTGGTGCTCGTCACTGTACCATTTTGTGCAACTATTTATTTTGTAGGTTGACTACTTTTGCTATAAGTAACTATGACACATTTTAAACAATTTTACTGCATATTTTGCTCCACTGTTTTATCCATTTTCCTATCAGTGACAGTAGCAACAAAGTCATTGTCTTATTGGCTGTGCTGTGTTTCTGCTTTTGGCTGTTAGCCAGTCAGCAAACAGCTGTCTATACACTATGGGATGTAGTTATGTGACCGGTGGTCACAATATTGGCATCTACATCCTGGACCCTCACTATGCCGACCAAGAGGGACTATTCCCACTCGTGTGTGTCCACCCAAGAGGCTTCGATACGCTCGCCCCCACCGCCGGGCATCTAAATGCCTGAATCCCGCCATCTGTACTGTGACCGGCGGTCACACATACCCAACCCTCTACTGTGATATTGTCTGTTTCTAAGGATACTTTGTAAGTAAAAATCTCTCAAATGGAGAGAAGCAGAATCTAGAAAGCTTATCTCGTTATACTGACTACTCTCAAATATTTTTTGAAGGCTACTGATGAATTGGTCTAATTTTTATATATGTATACCTACTGGGTTGTTTTTTTTTTTGTTTGTTTTTTCCACATTGTTGTTTCATTGTTTATATTTTGACGACCTAAGGAATACGGAAAATATCCCCCCTCTTTTCCCAATTTATACACCCGAGAACATTTTGTGTACCGTAAGTCCATTTTATAACCACCCTACGTTAATATAAGTTTTCATACTTGGTATGTTGCTAGAAAAGAGTGACTTTTCAAAAGGTATCTGTTTTCCTTCCCTGTGTTTGAATTTGTATACATAACTCTACAGGCGCACTAGCACCTTTCAATTTTTGTGACATTGGTGTGTTAATAGGATTTTAAATACCTACCGGTAAATCCTTTTCTCGTAGTCCATAAGGGATATTGGGGGCAGATTTAGTACGATGGGGTATAGACGGGTCCAAAGGAGCCAGTGCTCTTTAAATCTGTTCAACTGGGTGTGCTGGCACCTCCCCAGTATGCCCCCTCCCACAGGCAGTTATAGGTAAAACAGTGCCCGAAGGAGAAAGGACATAATTGAGAGAAGGAACATAACAATACGTGTGGTGAGATTTACACACCAGCACACCAGAACATAACCTGGCCAGCAACGGCTGGCAACAGAAAAAAGCAACAGCTGAACTGTAACACACGACGGATAACCTGCAGAAAGTCATCACATAGAGGCGAGCGCCCAATATCCCTTTATGGACTACGAGAAAAGGATTTAACGGTAGATATATATATATACACACACACACAAATTAAATTATCAATTTTAAAACCTACAGTAGCTATGATGTATGTACATATATATATATATATATATATTATATGATCAAATGTTAAGAGAAAATCATCCATCACAGCCTTGGTCACTTGCAAGTTCTGCAACTCAAATTGTCACTACCATGAGCTACACATACAACAGCCAAATACAGCTATCGTAATTATTAATGTAAGTTGTAAAAGTGAAATTTGCAGTCAGAGTAAGCTTGCGAGCAGGGCCTTCCTACCTCTATGACTGTTTGTTATTACCCAGTTATGTTTTATCATTGTTATTTCCAATTGTAAAGCGCAACAGATTTTACTGCGCTATATAAGAATCAAATAAAAAAAATCATGCATTCTTCCGTAACATAACATTTAATGTAAATTTTAAACTTCATCAAATAACCCAACAGTGTGGCAAGCCAAGTCCCCCACTCAAAAAAGGAAAAAACAACTGCATTTTGCAGAGTAGATCACAAATTAAGGTAATTAAAAAGGTAAAGAAGAAATCAATAACTTCATATGTAGAAATGTACGGGGGACATACTTGGCAGAAAGGAGGTCTCGTAGGTATGGCTGCAATACAATGCTATCGCACAGCAGTTTCAGAATAAAATGAGCATTAGCTTTCCGATCTTTAGACTCCACCACAGAAGGCTCAGAAGAAGGACCTACAACAAGAGTACAGTGTAAGACGCTATGAAGAACAATGAGGGGGAGGGGTGTGGGGCTTAGAAGACCCACTTCCATAACAAATGTAAACACCAAAAACAATCAACATTATTTAAAGATATTTGATTTAAAGCTCAAATCAAAGTCTAAGTAGTTTCACCTGGTATGGTTGATGTACTAGGCCCTTGACCTGTTCCAGTGGATGCTGTGGTAAGGGATCCTACTGCAGGGGCCAGGATAAAATCTATATCACCATCTGTTAGTAACGAGAGTTGGATGCTTACATACAGAAGCGTACGAGTAGTTTACAATCCTGGTTGTAATTCTACATATATAATGTGGTTCAGTATTCAGACGACTGAAGCATTATTACCGTCCAATGCATACATTTAAAAACACACACAATAGTAAAAAATAGATTGTCTGCATGTGTGACTTTAGCCAAGTAAAGCAGTGTACCCATGCACATTCTAATAGCTAAGGAAGTAGGAATTCTATGGGAAGAATCTAAGCCAAGAAGGCCATGTTCTCTTTATCTCCAGGTAGAGTACCACTGAAGATTTTTATAGTACTGACTGCACGAGTCAGAGTAGCTGCATGTGACTAATAATTATGGTCTATTTAACGTCACCTACCTGGATCCATGGCAGGCGGATCCGGCACCCAGCTAGGTGGAGCTATAGGAGGTGAAACTGGATCCTGGTGATCACTGGAAGCTCCAGCTTCATGTCTACCCAATCCTGCTGCCCGAAGAGATCGCCTCATCATCTCTCTAAGTCTCAAGCTGAAAATGAACATAAATTATCCTTCATGCAAATATCTACTGGTTATGTACAATGTTTACAGACTACGATGCATACGGTAATTTAAGGCTATACCTATAGAGTAACCCTAAACACCTGGACAAAGTGAAGGGACATTTATAATAAAACCATAATGCTAGAGAGATAGTTTTTACAATGATGAATGCTCAAGATTCACAGTGACTATGCCCATAGAACCACACATGTACATCAGTAGACAGGACACCCACAGATAAGAATGAACAAAAAAAAACCCCCACAAAGAATTAAAAGGATGATCTAACAGACAGGACAGACAATATTAAAACAGCAGATCATGGAGCTACTATCCACAAATATCTTAAACAATCCAATTTGGGGGGAGGTTAAGTTAATTTTGACAGTCAAACATGTTTAAACTAAGAATGCCGACACAATTACAATGCTTTAACATTAGTATGGCATCCGCATCCTCTGCTCTATATCATGTTGCCAGCAGGTCATTATGACTATCAAATAAGCATAACGATCCTTCAAGAGGTACAGGGTGATTTGGGCTCAGAAGGGCGGGAGAGGACTTTGATTAATCTTGTTAGAAAAAGTCCGCATGAAGCGCACATTTACCTTCGGCTGCTGGAGGACCCAGCCCGATTTCCGGGACCATTACTAGACACCACGGAGATCGCATTGGCTATGGCTTCGACAGCGGAGAGTCTCTCAGCAAACGTATTCCTTTCGGAGCGCTCTGCTTCTGAAACAAAGAGAATAATCATTTGTATTCTTTAACAATCGTTGCTTCTCTGGGCGCTCATTAACCAGAAGCCAACGATTCTTGCAATAACTCAATGCAATGCATGAGCAAACCACCAGCATGTGTTTTACG
This sequence comes from Pseudophryne corroboree, assembly GCF_028390025.1. Classification (NCBI taxonomy): domain Eukaryota; kingdom Metazoa; phylum Chordata; class Amphibia; order Anura; family Myobatrachidae; genus Pseudophryne; species Pseudophryne corroboree. The sequence goes on from NC_086448.1 coordinate 765,512,053, forward strand.
CTTACCTTCCTCCTCTTTAGTCTCCTTGTTGCTGGTGGGAAAGCAAACTGACACACAGGCATGCAGGATGTTACGATTGCCGTCGCACCGGTGGCTGAGAAAGGTCTGTAGCATCTGGGTGTTTTGATCTAGAACTACACCCTGTTCCAGGTTCACCAAGTACTGTCTGCAGGCCTCATAATCACAGCGTAAGATGTGCTGCATTAGGGTTTGTTTCTAAATGCACAATATACACAGAATTACCAAAAAATACAAGGGTCTATAGGATCAAAGAGTTATTGATACAATTAGGGTCATATTTAATATGGGCTACTCTTAGGCTTCTTTGATTGAATTGGAAATTACTTTTTGCCCTGCACGTTTTCCACATGGATATATGGAAACAGAAGCCATATTTTCTTAAGTGATCATTCCCGATGCACCAGAGGTCATAATTTATAATCGCTTACCAGAACCACAAGCTAGCAGGTGCTTATATTGCACTACATCTCCCATATTATTAGTGGCAGGCAGAAAAAGGGATTTTTGTTTACTTACCGTAAAATCTCTTTCTCTGATTCCATCTGGGGGACGCTGCGTACTTACTGATGGGTTAGAGTGTGTGGGATGGGGGTTTGGCACAGAACCTACAGAAACTAACTCCTTCCCCCTCTAACCCCTCACATCTCCAGCCTACCAGCAGATTACCTCAGTTACCGTTTAGCAAAGCCGGAAGAGGCAGAACAGAACATACCCAGTAAACCATACAAAAATATGGGAGGGATCGCAGCGTCCCCCAGATGGAATCAGAGAAAGAGATTTTACGGTAAGTAAACAAAAATCCCTTTTTCTCTTTCATCCATCTAGGGGACGCTGCGTACTTACTGATGGGATTTCCCAAAGCAAGCTAATTAGAGGAGGGAGACCCAGACGGCATGGCAGTCTGCAAAAATTTGACGCCCAACAGAGGCAGTCTCCAAACCAAAAGCATAAAAACGGTAGAAACCTCGAGAAGGTAGACACGGAAGACCAGGTCGCCGCTCTACACAGCAGCTCGACAGATACACCACCGTGAACAGCCCAAGAGGCTCCAACAACTCTAGTCGAGTGAGCCCTCAAGGAATCAGAAAGAAGCAACGCCTAAGAAACATCAGCCTGCCTAATAGCAGAAGTAACAGCGCGCCACCGCGTTCTTAGAGGCCGGCCAGCCACTCTTGGGTGCAGCAAACAAAAACCAACAAGGTAATGTGGAAGGCACGAATGATAACCAATAAGGCCTAGAGCCGACCCGCCCCGGACGAAACCGTGACGACACAGGAAGCACAATGGCCTAAAGAGGAAAAACAGATACAACTTGTGATTGGTAGGTAAAGCCACCCTAACTGCATAAACCAAAAACACCGTAAGAGACAAGAAACCGCAACTCACGAGTCCAGAGACCGGAAAGGTAAAACAGGAGCCCTTCAGGAAAATAAATTCTAGAGCAGAATCCAGGCTCTTAAGATAATAAGACAAAGCAGTTCTGACAACTATGTTGTAGAAAAGACAAGTCGGAAAAGACTAAGAACTCCAGGTGAGTGACCGTTACAAAATGACAACAAATGTTCTGAGCACTGTGATTGGTTAGTGAGTCGGAAACATAGTAGGTCTTGATGACACTGTTATCCACAATCACGCCGTCACAGTCAGACGAGATAAAATCCCGGTGATGACGCAAAGGTTGAAAGTGGAGAGCCGACCGAATAGGTACCCTATAAGGAGCCCTGGCCACCCCGGCCTGAAGCATTGCAGAGTAGAGTCAATGGGCAAATCCGGACCGGATTAGGATGAGCGAAAAAAAAACAGTGGTCAAATGCAGTGAAGTACTCACTAGATTTTGCCAGAGGCAGCAAAAATATGCCAGATGAAAGTGACAAGGAGCTGACACGGCGTCCACGATTGCCACAAGGGGATCCCCGGCGCGATCACAGTACCAAGTATACCTTGAGGTCTACGTCGGCTAGTCACAGAGTTACACTAAATCCAGAAATACTCATTGATTTCACATACTTCAAAGAAACACCCTGACAACCAGCAAGTCCACTTCCCAGTTGCCCAGTCTGGAAACCGGAGATGATCAATATTGCAGAAACCCAAAATTCTGCCCTCTGCATATGTTAGATACTGTTCCGATGGCTCTCCAGCTACACGTGCCACAGCACAAGGTGATATAGGCCACAGTGGAAAGACCCTGTAGAAAACATTGATCTGGAGTCAATGCGTTGTTAACTGCCCGTAGATCGGAAGTGACATTTCCAATTTGGACTTTAATGTCATAGAAAACGCTAGAGTTGAAACCAAAAGCCGTAACGACAGACGTCTGACCGTGGTTATGACCCACCACGACGAGACAGAATGAAGTCCCATGGGTCAGACTTGGAATGTGTAGTCCAATGAAAATATATATATAGACCAATGAAAATCTTTTCGTATGTGAAAGGAAAGACTGAACTGATTAAGTAAACTCAATCCTGCCCAGGATTAAAACCCTAGAATCCGAGAATTAAGAAAACCGGCAGGAGACCGGGAGAATGGAGCCACCTGTAAAGTCCCCACTGTCCTGCAGAGGCAGTGTATGCCATGGAGTACTGACCCCTGTGGAAACTGCAGGAAAAAAGTCTATTCCGGTCAGTAAATCCTGCACTCCGTCATCGTTCGAGATATCTGGGATCGAAAAAGAAAATCCCCGAATACCAACCTCTGCGAAGGAAGAAATCCAGGGCCAAGGTCCGCTGTAGATGCGTAAGTGCATGAGACAGAGCCCCCCTTTATTTATTTATTTTTTACAACAACTGACCCACGATGGCAGCAATGGTGTGGTGGATAGCGAAAAAATCGCAATGATTAGAGTCTGTCTTTTGGATAAAATGTAAATAAGGGGAATACTAAAGAATCCCGCTTTGTACGTGTTCCCAAGATTCCGAATATATGTTTGTGATACAATTCAGTACCTCTAAAGGACCCGAGGATTCTGAGAAAGTTGGTCCCACCTACTGGGAACCAGACTGTCCGACTCCGTGATCCCTGCCGAGGACACATCGGAAGTCCGTGTTCTAGACGGACAAATGCCACCCAAAAGAATACATGTTTTCCTGACATACTTTAAAAATACACATGTTTTAGCTATTATACTCCGGATGAGAACCCACAACCTGGTATATCGCAGGTAGACATTTTACTGATAGTTTTTTGCTCCTGCCTGCAAATTAAACGCTTTAATCTGGAAGTAGAATTTCACGATTCGCAACCAAAACAAATATAAGGGTGTCATAGCCAGGGAAAAGATGCAACCTTGAGTAGACAGGGACTAGAGCTTCAGAGACCAAAACTGTCAATGGACAATTTGAAAAGGATCAGGTGACACCCGAATGGACAACATGCAATCTGCAACCAATTAAAAGATTAATGCATTAGCCAGGGTAGGGCGTAGGAATATTCTTGTGAGAATGAATACTAAATATAATAACCGCCTCACCGTTATCAATCTGCGGTGACTGTTAAGGTCACATACTGTACGATAGTAAGGGCAGTCATCGTAGGCTCTCCCATAATGGATGCGTCCACTGATTATTAGTGGAACCTTCATCAGGTCAGTAACTTCTTTAGCTAAATGATAAAGAGATGCTGTGTCTAATTAGGAGACCCTGAAACTGAACCGACTACAGTGTGTACTAGAGACAGGCACATGTCCCTGGAAATATAGACCTTTGCATCAAGTGTGGAGTCAGACTTCTAATCAACATTCTCTCAACGTGAAGGAAGAGGTGGAAACCAAGAAATTCAGTAAAATATTTCTTATTCCTACCCTGAAGGAACCTCCCTGTGAGGATCTCTCTCACCATTGTTTTCTCTTTCATCCACTAGGGGACACTGGAACAGTACTTAGACATTAGGGGTGTGAAGCTTGCAACCGGAGGTGTGGCACAATCTAAAATTAGCATTGTCTGCACAGCCGGTTCCTCCCCCTTCACAGCCCTCCTCCCTCAGTTTGGAAAATTGTGCCGAAGGAGGTGCAAGTACAGAAGGGAGCTCCTGCTCCTTGAAGATTTCTTTGATTATTAATTGATTTTCTTCTTTCTTTTTCCTTTTTATACTGACCCAATCCCTCCTAACTAAAGGGAGGGTGCAGGTTTTTAAACTAAAAGATGGTAAATGCCCGATCCCACCTAAATGAAAAGGGGTGCAGGCTTTACCAGATAAAAAGACTGCGTCCCCCTAATAAAAGGGGGACAAAATAGGATTTTGGTACTTACCAGGTAAATCCTTTTCTTTGAATCCATAGGGGGCACTGGAGTACTCTTGGGATATGGACGGCTTCGCAGAAACAAAGGCACTGAATATTTAAATTTAGAACTCTCCACCCCTCCATATCCCAGAGTACCTCAGTGTACGACCTCAGTGTTTTTTACTGAGCGAACAAGAACTATAGAGAGGTTGACAATGGAGAATTCCTATCACATAACGGACAACAACAAAGTTGACCCATAACGTTACTGTCAACTAAACAGTTGACACCATAACCGATAGACCCTTATAATTTGAACCAATCGGTGAAAATGTGTTACCATAAGCTCCTCTGAGCCTAATACAACCCTGGTAATGTGTTACCATAAGCTCCTCTGAGCTTAATACAACCCAGGTAAAACTGCTCTGGGTGGGCGTCCAGTGCCCCCTATGGATTCAAAGAAAAGGATTTACCTGGTAAGTACCAAAATCCTATTTTCTTTTTCATCCACTAGGGGTCACTGGAGTACTCTTGGGACGTACCAAAGCTTCCCTCGTGAGCGGGAGAGCTGTTTGACACCTGTAACAGTAGGCGGCCAAAGCTAGATGCTGATGCCGCAACCGTTTCATAACGTGTAAACGCGCACAAACGTGTGCACTGAAGACTATGTAGCCGCGTTGTAAATGCTCTACGACCAACTGGTCATGACATTCCCACAGAACCTGTGGAATGAGCTATTACTGACGTAGGCGACTGTAACTTAGCCTTAAAGTAAGCCTGACTTGTAGTCATTTTTATCCAACTGGATAATGTCTGCTGAGAAACTGGCTAACCCCAGTTGGCAGCATCCTAGAGAACAAACAACGTATCCGTATTACGAACTGTACGACCTGTGTAGACGTTCGGGACATATAGACGCGTAATGCGTGTAGCACATACAGAATTCTAAAATGTGCTTTAACACAGGAGCCACTATTGGTTTATTGATGTGAAAATAAGAAATCGGAATTCGTCCGAAGTTCTGCTTTGTCATGAGAAAACCCAAATCCGGTGGCTTGGACTACAAGGCACCCAAATGTGAAAACAAAGCCCTTGCCGAAGCTAAGGCTAGAAGAAAAACGTTTTCCAAGTGAGAAACTTAATCCCCATTTGTTGTAAGGGTTCAAAATATGAAAACTGTAAGAAATCTGAACCCAGCTTCAAGTCGCATGGCGCTGTAGGTGGGATAAATGGAGGCTGCACCTTGATGACACCTTGTAGAAAAGGTGTGTACCGACACAATAGAGTCAAATGTCTTTGAAAATAAATTGACTACACAGATACCTTCACCCTTAGTGCAGATAAACGCAGTTCTCCATCCCACCCCGTCTGTAAATTAACAGAAAACGGGTAACTTGAAAGATGATGTCGGAAACTTCCGAGCTTCACACCCACCTATATAGGCACACCAAATTTTGCAATAATGAACTGCCGTAAGCGGCTTCCTAGCTCGTAACATGGTTGGTATAACCAATACTGTAATGCCCTCGTAACATGGTTGGTATAACCAATATTGTAATGCCCTATGTCTTTTCTTAAGAAGGCGGTCTGAACCACCACCGCGTCAACCGCAGCCGCGGTACATAGGTAAATAGGGGTAAAAGAACGGTCCCTGTTGTAACAGGTTGGACGTATTATGAGCGGCAAAGATCGTGTGCGAGTATTCCTTGGAGATTCGAGAAGCAAGCTCTCCGAACCCCATGAGATATCACTATTATGACTGTGACGTAACTGTCTTATGATCCGTTTTAGCAACGGAGAGAGCAGCGGAAAACGGTGGAGCCAGATACACGAGGCTGTATGACCACACGAATGTGAGAGCCTCCCCCGCCACTGCCCTTGTGATCTGTCGTTCTGTACACATACTAAGCGTTTGTAATTGTGGCGAGATGCCATCATGTACACCTGAGGGTAACCACCCCTGTGGATCCACATGTGAAACACCTTGGATTTAATGCCCAGTTTCCTGGAAGAAAATTCCGACAGGTGAAATCATCTGTCTAACAGATGTCCACTCCCGGAATGAACCCCGTCGACAACATCACCTAATGGTGTTCTGGGCAATTGAGGATTCGAGCTACCTTTCGCATTACCATGCGGTTTCTCGGTCCTCCCTGGTTGTTGTGTATGCAACTCCCGTTGCGTTGTCTGACTGTACTTGGACAGACTGAAAGCGAAGCATGTAGTGCATTGTAAATTGCACGGAGTTCCAGGACATTTATAGACAGCAATCTGTCTTGATCCGTTTTAGAACCCCTGTCGCTGACCTTTTTAACTACAACTCCTCAACCTGTGAGACTCTTGTCCAGAGTATATACACCCTCGGCCCCCTGTGGGAAACGCGAGTGAAACCCGGGGAACTAAAGCGCTTTGAAAACACATCATTGTTCCTAGTAGGCGAATACACCAATATACCGCTAGTGTGCGTGGCTTTTGCACTAATTGTACTAGATGGTATATTTGTTCTTCCTGGTGTAGTAGGTAAATTTCTTGGATTTACCGTATTTATAATCATACCTAGGAATTGAAGTCATTCAGACGGAATTAGATGCGATTGTTTTTGAACTTGACCTGCCACCATGGTGTACGTTAGTAGCGCAAGTAAGAGGAACTTCTGTTGAGACAGAGTTCTTATGATCAGATCGTGTAAGTATGGAACGATGGTCACCGCCAGGGCTCTGAGATGAGCCATCATCACCCACATCACTTTGGTGAATACCCGAGGCGTTGATAAGAGGCCAAACGGTAGAACCTAAAAATGGTTAATGGGTGTGGCGTATTGCAACACGCATTGTGAAGATCAAGCGCAATCATACAATTTTGTGGCTCCAAATATGCAAGTACTAACTGGTAGTAAGTGACTTGCTGATTGAGACTGCGACGGAGCCCTTCGGCTTCGTTACTCCAAACAGAGGGGAATAAATAACCCTGACTCTGTTGGTGTACCAGGTCTGGAAATAAAACAGCTGCAACCAGCAGAGACTGAATGGCCACCTGCCAAAACGCCTAGTTTCGTCCGACAGAGGCAGTATTTTAAACTGTAAATAGTGGATACATCCATGAGTAGATGTTTGGAAACCCGGCAAATGTCACGTGTAAAGGCGCGCTTCCACAATTGGAAATTCTATATGGCCTGAGAGGCCGTTAAGCCACTGGCTTGTTGACTTTAGCACCTTGGCGTTACCAGTCGTGACTGTTTTTGTACCACAGCCTTGAAAAGACTGAAGTCTAAAGGGATTAAACGTCGGGCCAAAGTATTTTCGTTTTGATACCGGAGGCCTGAATATTAAATTTAGAACCAAACAACTTCTGGGCTTGTTTTGGTGAAACTAGCGACGATGAAAAGCAAGAATCGAGGTAACAGGTGTCAGCAGAAGCTTTACAGAGATACTCTGCAGCTTTTTATTACCAGTGATCGTCATTGTTTCCATACATAGAGCATCTAGTAACCCAAATTTGTTTGTCACAGACGAATTCACCAATGACGGATTGTCCCATTTAGATGTGGAAAACGGGTAAATAGGGTTAAATGTTAGTCAGATATTCTAAATAATAACTCATTGAAGATCTGTTTATGAAAATCGACAGACTAGATGTTAAAGTCTACTTAGTCTCTGTAACAATTGAGACACTGACTTACTGGTTATTAGCAATGTATGGTTGTCAAAACACCCACTATCTGACTGCTGGTCTAATGTACCCTTCTCACTTGTAGTATCGTTGTGAGAATTGACATATAATTGTCAGATTAAATTATAAGACCAGTTAAATTAACACCTTGGTACCCAAAGGGAAAATTGGACCTTTGGAAATACTGAGACTCCTTTGTTAGAGCTGGCGGAGTGAACTCCGATATTACCGCTCCATCGAGCGGAGTTATGTTTAACATAGGATCTAGGACTGACACGGCTTACGGAGTGGAACCGTACAAACCAACAGAATTTGTGGTAGATTTATGTACAGACATTGTAGTAAACCTTATATGTAGTCTGTGTTGGAGGCTTACCCCACAGACAGACACCCCAATAGCCAAAGTAACAGACACTTGCACTAATTAGTAAAATGTTTACTTAAGGTGCGTAATATATATATATATATATATATATATATATATATATATATATATATATATATATATATATATATATATATATCTATGGCTAAATACAGTTTACATGGGCCTATGTGAAACCTGAACCAAATTTCCCACTAACACCCCTGCGCCTCCGGTGGCGTAGAGATGTAGTGTAGGAATGTTCTGGAATTATCCCTGGAAGAAACAGGAAACATGATTAAAAATGGCCCCCATGCCATGCTTACATTGAAACTCATAGGAGAAGTTACAATACCTGCTGCCACTGAGAATCACAGTCTAGTATACACTGATAAAAACACAGTCTAGTATACACTGATAAAAACACAGTCTAGTATACACTGATAAAACACAGTCTAGTATACACTGACATGCAGGTTACAATACAATCACAGACAGGTCATATTTAACATAAGCTCTGGCTGCAGTTATTATGTATTAATATCTTCTATAGATAATCTGTTATTATTAATAACTTATATAGATAATATAGATATATATAGACTCAACAGCCTATTACTTGTATCATTTGGCAGCTGCAGCCACGCAGAAATCTGCCAAATCCCCCACTCCCTCCCCCTTCCCTGTACTCCCTGTAGCGCTGTGTCTCAGCGGGGAGCCGGGGAGCTTATTGCAGGGAGGCGAAGGACCCAGAGCAGCAGTGAACGGCTGGCCGGAGCGCGGCGTCGCTAGGCAAGCTGCGCGGTGCCTGTTTGTCCGTCTGACTGAACACACGGATTGAAGTTCTGTGCGGCGGGTCTCCCTGTGTGAGCACCGCTGGCGGCCGTGGCGGGCGGCGTGCGGGAGGAAGAAGCGCCTGTTGGGGGACGGAGCGTGGAGCGTCTGAGCGGCAGACAGGGCACTGGTGTTACAGCGGTCGCTTTACCCACGGACCCCACACAGCGGGACGGCAGCCTGCGCTGACCGTTTCCCCAGCATACCTTTTGTAGAAAGGTCTGCGACACTTCCTTCATGCTGCGACGGGCTTCTGTCTTAAAGCTCTGTCCAGCTTCTCAGATCATGGCTGCGACGGGGCTTCTATGTGTAAGCTCCGTCCAGCTGTTCAGATGATGGCTGCGACGGGGCTTCTATTTGTAAGCTCCATCCAGCTCTTCAGTCATCTCCAGTCATGGCTGCGACGGGGCTTCTAAGTGTAAGCTCCGTCCAGCTGTTCAGATGATGGCTGCGACGGGGCTTCTATTTGTAAGCTCCGTCCAGCTCTTCAGTCATCTCCAGTCATGGCTGCGACGGGGCTTCTATGTGTAAGCTCCGTCCAGCTCTTCAGTCATCTCCAGTCATGTCTCCAGCTTGCAGGAGACAGTGGGCTGCCTGTGGCTGTGAGGGTGCTCTTTGTGAGGACCGACACGCCATGCGCTGCCTTGCAACGGTACCATCCCGGACCCATGTTTTTATAGAAACTGGGAAGGGAAGTGTAAAAATTAAAAATTAAAAAGTAAAAATGAAAAATTAATAAAAATCTTCCACAAAGTGTGGGAACTCCCACAAGCCGATGTTAATGCTTTGAGCACGGAAAAAACACTGAGGTCGTACACTGAGGTACTCTGGGATATGGAGGGGTGGAGAATTCTAAATTTAAATATTCAGCGCCTTTGTTTCTGCGAAGCCGTCCATATCCCAAGAGTACTCCAGTGACCCCTAGTGGATGAAAAAGAAAGTTCAGGAGTGGAGACAATGATTCCAGATGAAGGGGTCTGCATCTCCTTACCAACAACTGTAAGTACAGATAGTTTTTAAAATGGCTCCCGCAGCAGTTAGGTAGTATATTGATTTTATTTTCCCTATAACAGCTATATACAGCGATATGTAGCCACTGTGGCTCAGTATCTAATAGCCAGTGCTACTAAGCACTGAGACCGGGTTTTGAATCCTACCCAAATATAAATTTTGATAATTAACTTCCCACTGGGCAGGCAAAGGAGGCGCCGCTACGGGACTGAGTGAGATTGGTCCCATAGCGTCCATCACAGGCAGACAGGGGCGCCGCTGCGGGACTGAGTAAAATGGTCCCGTGGCGTCCATCAACACACAGTGGCGCCGCTGCGGGACTGAGTGTAACGGTCCCGTAGCGTCCATCAGACAGTGGCGCCGCTGCGGGACTGAGTGAAACGGTCCCGTAGCATGCGTCACCAGGAGAGACAGGAGCGCCGCTACGGGACTTGGTAAGCGATTCCGTAGCGTGCAGAGAGCCACATAGAGGGGGCAGACATAGGACCCTGCGCCACTGCGGGTCTTAGAGAAGCGGTCCATAGAGTGCAGAGAGCCGCGCAGAGACAGCGCCGCTACGGGACTTGGCATGAACGGTCCCGTAGCGCGCGCCATAGACACTGCAGTTTCAGAATGGCTGAAGAGACCATTCAGCCCGGGTGAACGGTTTAATCTGAGATGACCCTGTGATAAAAGAAAAATGGAGGGCACTCAGTACATAGGCGCGCCTCCCCATATTTTTAACTCATATCCCTGAAACTAGTGGCCAGTACATAATGAAGTGTCATAAAAATTTCAATGTCCGCCATTTTATTAATCTCTATCTGGCGCCAGCTACAGGGAAGGGTAAGCCCTCCCACTAGTAAAACTATCATGAGGGATGTTGCATGTGTAGCACTAGCTCCCTCTACTGGTGCCAACATATACTCAGAAATGTGAGATCTCCTGAACATATAAATTTTACTATACTAATTATATTTTCAACGGACTTCTATTATAAAGATCCTAACGAAAATACTAAGAAGCAAGCGGATACAAACCCTACCATCGCAGCATGGAGGTCGCATGTCGGCTGGTGTTTCACTTATTTATTTATTTTTATTTATTTTTCATTATTATTATTTATTTATATAAATATATTTTTGTCCTGTTCTTGTTTCTATATAAAGAAAGGAATAGTAATTCCAGCCGGATCCGATAACTTTGCTTCCGTCATTTCTCACAGCCTTTCTCTTCCTAGTTAAAGGGTGAAAGCGCCACGAAATATCCTCGTAGGGGGTTTCCATGACAGATTTCATGCAAAGACCTCCAACGGGAAGAGACCTGGTATGTTTGTACATAATGTATCAAAAAGAGCACACAGGTTGAAGCCCGAGGAAGGCAGTCCCAGGGTGTGCAATTCCTACTTAGACGCTCCACCCGGGAGCAGTGCTCCAGCTAGGACAAGGATAACCTTGTAGATAGGATCTCCAATGGGATACCGGAATCCCGCAAGTAACAATCAGTGCTGCGGGATTCTCACAGACAATGGATGAATTTCTCATCAGGTTAACGCCTCTCACACAAGCGGTAACAATGTGCAAGGCGGTTAGACGGGCCTCTTCCTCTCGTACCGGAAACAAGAAGGAAGCGGGTCTTCTCATTGATACAATGGGTGAGTGCATTGAATCTAACCTAGACGCCGATTTTCCAGAAGAGGACACAGCAATCACAACAATCTGTGATCCTAGACTTTAAGGTCCAATAAGTAAAGGAGCCCGTAGATTCGAATTGTTCGAATTCCAAAAGCGTTTTCCACTTCCTAAATCCCTCTAGTCTCGAATGGAGGAGGTTTGGGAACCAACCTGACTAACGTTTTCAAATTCCAAAAGGGGTTTCCAGTAACCTATCCCCTTCCTGAGAGTATAAGCATAAGTGGGAGTTTCCGCCGCTTGTGGGTGTTTTCCTAGGAAGGTTGTCGAAGAAGACAATCTTACCGTTACCTCATATAACGACCTTAAGAGGTTGACGCAGCTTTAACGTCAAAATTTTGTGACAGTTGCAGCACAGAGGCCTACGCTCGTCTGCCGTGGGTTGACAAGGCCATGGGAGTATGGTCGGGACGCATAATACAGGCTATTTAGGGGGAAAATGGCTTGGAAAAAGTCACCCAACTGGCGTAACACATTCGAGATTCAGCCTCACACTTGTGTGAAGCCTCTGGGGATATTCACAGAATAGCATCGCGCATCTCTACATTAGCCAGATCGGCTAGAAGGTGCGGTAGAATACCACCCTTTGAGGATGAGCTGTTTTTCGGTCAAGTGTTGGACAAGTGGATTCGCAAGCTACAGCGTCCACTTGTCTGCCTACTCCTTATACAAGAACCATTACACAGGTTAGGAAAGGTTATCGTCACCAGCGTGTAATTCCTTTAGAGCTCAGTCCTTGCGTGCCCAAAGAAGAGTTTTTGGTACACAAGTACGTGGGGGCAGAGGTAGAAGCCGCTCACAGGCAGCCAGTAAGCGGGATAAATCTGCTGACAAGACCGTGGCAGGACGGTCTCGCGGCTCACCTGGAATTCCCCTTGGTGGTCGAAGGTCTGGAGTTGCCTCGGTACCCTCAGGAAGAATAAGAGCTACTGCCGACAATGGAAAGAATGCTACGTTCAGAGGTCATTCTCCCGGTTGTCGCCTCTCAGTGAGAAAATAGGATTTTGGTACTTACCAGGTAAATCCTTTTCTTTGAATCCATAGGGGGCACTGGAGTACTCTTGGGATATGGACGGCGTAGCAGAACAAAGGCACTGAATATTTAAATTTAGAACTCTCCACCCCTCCATATCCCAGAGTACCTCAGTGTACGAACCCAGTGTTTTTACTGAGCGAACTGCTATAGAGAGGTTGACAATGGAGAATTCCTATAACATACCGGACAACAACAAAGTTGACCCATAAAGTTAATGTCAACTAAACAGTTGACAGCATAACCGATAGACCTTGATAGTGTGAACCAAAAAGGTGAAAATGTGTTACCATAAGCTCCTTTGAGCGTAATACAAACAAGGTAAAACCTGTTACCCTAAGCTCCTCTGAGCTTAAACAACCCAGGTAAACTGCTCTGGGTGGGCGTCCAGTGCCCCCTATGGATTCAAAGAAAAGGATTTACCTGGTAAGTACCAAAATCCTATTTTCTTCTTCATCCACTAGGGGTCACTGGAGTACTCTTGGGACGTACCAAAGCTTCCCTCGTGGGCGGGAGAGCTGTTTGACACTTGTAACAGTAGGCAGCCAAAGCTAGATGCTGATGCCGCAACCATTCATAACGTGTAAACGTGCACAAACGTGGTGCACTGAAGGCTATGTAGCCGCGTAGTAGACGCTCCACGACCCGCTGGAGCTGACATTCCCACAGAACCTGTGGGATGAGCTGTTACTGACGTAGGCGACTGTAACTTAGCCTTAAAGTAAGCCTGACTTGTAGTCATTGTTATCCAACTGGATAATGTCTGCTGAGAAAACTGGCTAACCCCAGTTGGCAGCATCATAGAGAACAAACAACGTATCCGTATTACGTACTGTAGACGGTCGGGACATATAGACGCGTAATGCGTGTACCACATTCAGAATTCTAGAATGTGCTGTCAACACAGGAACCACTATTGGTATACTGATTGCTTTGTCATGAGAAAACGTAAATACGGTGGCTTGGAATACAAGGCACCCAAATATGAAAACAAAACCCTTGCCGAAGCTAAGGCTAGAAGAAAAATGTTTTCCCAAGTGAGAAACTTAATCCCCATTTGTTGTAAGGGTTCAAAATATGAAAACTGTAAGAAATGTGAACCCAACCTCAAGTCGCCTGGCGCTGTAGGTGGGATAAATGGAGGCTGCACTTTGATGACACCTTGTATAAAGGTGTGTACCGACGCAACAGAGTCAAACGTCTTTGAAAATAAGTTGACCACACAGATACCTGCACCCTCAGTGCAGATAAACGCAGTTCTCCATCCCACCCTGTTTGTAAAATAACAGAATACGGGTAACTTGAAAGATGATGTCGGAAACTTCCGAGCTTTACCACCTATATATGCACACCAAATTTGTAATAATGAATTTGTAATAATGAGCTGCCTTAAGCAGCTTACTAGCTCGTAACATGATAAGTATAACCGATACTGTAATGACCTATTTCTTTTCTTAAGAGGGCGGTCTGAACCCCCCACCCCGTCAACCGCAGCCGCGGTATATAGGTAATAGGTACTTAGGTAACTAGGGGTAAAAGAACGTTCCCTGTTGTAACAGGTTGGACGTATTATGAGCGGACCAAGATCGTGTGCCAGTATTCCTTGGAGATTCGAGAAGCAAGCTCTCCGAAACCCATGAGATATCACTAGTATGACTGTGACGAACTGTCTTATGATCCGTTTTCGCAACGGAGAGAGCAGCGGAAAATGGTGGAGCCAGATACACGATGCTGTATGACCACACGAATGTGAGAGACTCCACCGCCACTGCCCTTGTGATCTGTCGTTCTGTACACATACTGAGCGTTTGTAATTGTGGCGAGATGCCATCATGTATACCTGAGGGTAACTCCTTTTGTGTACTCACATATGAAACACCTCTGGATTTACTGTCCAGTTTTCAGGATATAAATCCTGACGGGCGAGATCATCTGTCTAACAGATGTCCACTCGCGGAATGAACCCCGTTGACATCCTCCCATAATGGTGTTGTGGGCAATAGAGGATTCGAGTTACCTGCTGCATTGCCATGCGGCTACTTGGTTCTTGTGTATGCAACTCCCGTTGCGTTGTCTGACCGCACTTGGTCAGACTGAAAGCGAAGCATGTAGTGCATTGAAAATTGCACGGAGTTCCAGGACATTTATCGACAGCAATCTGTCGTGATCCGTTTTAGAACTCTGTCGCTGATCTTTTTTAACTACAACTCCTGAACCTCTGAGACTCTTGTCCAGAGTATATACACCCTCGCCCCTCTGTGGGAAACGCGAGTGAAGGCCGGCGAACTAAAGCGCTTTGAAAACACATCATTATTGTTAACAGGCGAATACACCAATGTACCGCTAGTGTGCGTGGCTTTTACACCAATTACTAGATGTACATTTGTTCTTGCTGGTGTAGTAGGTAAAGGTCTTTGATTTACCGTATTTATAATCTTACCTAGGAATTGACGTCGTTTAGACGGAATTAGATGCGATTGTTTTTAAAACTTGACCTGCCACCGCAGTATACATTAGTAGCGCAAGTTAGAGGAACTCTGTTGAGACAGAGTTCTTATGAGCAGATCGTCTAAGTATGGACGATTGTCACTGGCAGGACTCTGAGATGAGCTATCATCACCAACATCACTTTGGTAAATACCCGAGGCGTTGACACGATGCCAAATGGTAGTGAAATGGTTAATGGTTGTGGCGTTTTGCAAACGCTAGAACCTGTGATGACCAAACCGGAATGGGTAAGTACGCATTGTGAAGATCAAGTGCAATTATGCAATTTTGTGGCTCCAATATGCAAATAGTAACCGCAGAAAATCCATTTTCAAACTGCATTAAGTGACTTGCTGATTGAGACTGCGACGGAGCTGTCTGGTTTTGTTACCCCAAACAGAGGGGAATAAATAACCCTGACTCTGTTGGTGTACTACTGCCTGGATATAAAAACAGCTGAAAACCAGCAGAGACTAAATGGCAACCTGCCAAACCGTTCGACAGAGGCAGTCTTGTCCTTTAATCTGTAAATATCTGAGACATCCATGAGTTGATGTCTGGAAACCCCGCAAATGTAACGTGTAAAGACGCGCTTCCAGAATTGGAACATGGAGATGCCTAAGAGGTCATCAAGCCACTGGCTTGCTGACTGTAGCGTCGTGTCGTTACAAGGCGTGACTGTTTTGTCTTTGAAAAAACTGAAGTCTAAAGAGATTAAACGCCGGCACCAGTATTTCCGTTTTGATACTGGCTGCGGTAATGGCTGAATATCAAATTTAGGACCAACAAGTTCTGGCCTTGTCGCACTTAAACTAGCGACGATGAAAGTAACCGGCGTTAGCAGAAGCTTTACAGATATACTCTGCAGCTTCTTTTTCATTGTTTCCATACATAGAGTCTAGTGACCCAAATGTATTCTGGGTTTTTATAATGTTTTACACAGACGCATTTACCAATGGCGGATCGCGTCATTTTGGAAACGATAAAATAGTGGTTAGAGTCTACTCAGTCTCTGTAAAAATGGAGACATTGACTCACTGGGATTTAGCAATGTATGGTTGTCAAAAACCCCGCCCTATCTGAGTGCTGGTCTAATGTACCCTTCTCACTGGTAGTTATCGGTGTGAGATTTGACATAGAATTGTGCATTAAATTATAAGACCAGTCAACAACTGTCTTTTGTTAGAGCTGGCGGAGTAACTTCCGAGACTCCGATGTTACCGCTCTTGTAATTTGAATTGCCAATGCTTAACATAGGATTTTTAAAAATTATTTGTAGTCTGCGCTAGAGCCTTACTCGCTATGCAGACAGACCCCACAATAGGCAACGGACAGACACTTGCACGACTTATTGTTATGTGTCATATATATATTTTATTGCTGAACAGCATATTTATATGAAACTCATGGTTGTTTCTCTCTACGGAAATCTATAGTAAAAGCGAAAGATTTATTTGATGTGAAGAGAAACTAGAGTATTCTTTATGTGAAAAACAGTTCACATGGGCATGTGAAACCCGAACCAAATTCCCACTAACACCCCTGCGCCTCTGGTGGCTTAGAGATGTAGGGTAGGAATGTTCCAGAATTACACCCTGGAAAACAACAGGAAGCATGGTTAAAATGGCCCCTTTGCCATGCTGACCGTGATAATCACAGAACAAGTGACAAATGTTTCCGTGTTAATCTAGCCTATTATACAGTATAATCACAGGCTGGGTACAACACATGCTCTATTAATATATATATATATATATATATATATATATATATATATATATATATATATATATATATAGGCTCAATAGCCTATGATAATTACAGACATTAATATATTTATACAGCATTTACATAAGCTGAATAGCCTATTATACAGTGATAATCACAGACTTAATATAGGCTCAATAGCCTATTATACAGTGATAACCACCAACATTAATATATAGGCTGAATAACCTATTATACAGTGATAATAACAGCCATTAATATAGGCTCAATAGCCTATTATACTGTGAAACTCACAGACAGTAATATATGCTCAATAGCCTATTACTCCCAGGACAGGTAACAATACATTATAAATACCTGTCACCTATATATAGCTGCCTATACACTGTGCTGCTGTATATTTAATCCGCCAGAATTCCACCGTGCCTTGTAACGCTGTGTCCTGCGGGAAGCCTGCAGCCTCATAGCGCTGGCACATGTGGGTGGGTGGATGGCTGCTGGGCGGCCGGACGGAGCGGCGGTCCCCGTCTCTGTACTGAGACTGAGGGAGCGTCTGCGGCCGTATGGCGCTGGCGGCCGGACGGAGCTGGGCGGCCGGACGGAGCGCTGGGACGGGCGGCCTGCAGACATAGCGGCTGGGGCTTGCGGGCGGAAGCGGAAGCAGGTATTAACCCAAACATAGCGGGGCGGCAGCCTGCGCTGACCGCCCCGTTCCCCAGCCTACCTTGTCTCCTGATCATGGCTGCGACGGGCTTCTTATGTGTAAGCTCGTCCAGCTGTTGTAAATTATGGCTGTGACGGGCTTCTTCTGTAAGCTCCGTCCAGCTCTGTAGTCCTGGCTGCGACGGAGCTTCTTTGTGTAAGCTCCATCCAGTCCTCTATAGTCATCTGGAGTAGATCATGGCTGCGACGGGGCTTCTTCCTGTAAGCTCCGTCCAGCTCAGGCAGCAGTTCATGGCTGTGACGGGGCTTCTATCTGCAAGCTCCGTTTACAGCAGGTAGTGAACTGCGTGTGGCTGTGAGGGTGCTCTTTGTGAGGACCGACACGCCATGCGCTGCCCGTGCAGCGGCACTATCCCGGACCCATGTTTTTCTTGAAACTGGGAAGGGATGTGCTATTAAAAAAAAATTAAAAATAAAAATGAAAAATTAATAAAAATCTTCCAAGTGTGGGAATCCCACAAGCCGATGTTAGTGCTTTGAGCACAGAAAAAACACTGGGTTCGTACACTGAGGTACTCTGGGATATGGAGGGGTGGAGAGTTCTAAATTTAAATATTCAGTGCCTTTGTTCTGCTACGCCGTCCATATCCCAAGAGTACTCCAGTGACCCCTAGTGGATGAAGAAGAAATGGCTCTCTACTCCAATCATTTTGTCATACCAAGTCAGACAGGACAGTCCGGCCGATACTCAATTTAAATGTTTTAAGCCGGTTGCTAAGTGTCTACAAATTCAAGCTGGAATCAATCCAGTTGATCATTGCTGGTTTAGAATATGCATATCTGCATATCCCAATCTGGGCCCCTCACCAGGCTCTCTTAAGGTTTGCACTGATGATGGATAGCTACCAGTTCAAGGCCTTACCATTCAGTCTCTCACTGGCCCCAAGACTCTTTACAGAAGATCATGGCATTCATGGTTGCAGACTCGGGACTGTTGAAGTCACGGTAGGTCCTTATCTACAGAAGATCAGGGCATTCATGGTTGCAGACTCGGGACTGTTGAAGTCACGATAGGTCCTTATCTAGGCGACCCGCTAATCAATGCATCCTCTCAAGACAAGTTGATCAGAGATGTTCAGACATCCCATCCATTTCTCGTTCAACTTGGGGAGATTATGAATTTCCAGAGATCCAACCTCTGGCCAGCTCAACGGATTCAATTCCTCAGTCTCCTATGGGACAGGGTACAACTGAGAGGATTCCTACCAAATAACAAGGTCCAGGACCTACAGAGATTAGTGGTTCAGGTACTGAGGTCACAGACAATTTTCTACACCTCTGTGTGGAAATTTTCGGGCAGTTGGTGGCAGGCTTCATTCCCGCCCATTACAGACGAACCTCATTGCTCAGGGAGCAAGGTCAGACTCCGACTTCCACCACACATACACGATTCCTTACTTTATTTGTCATTGCACAGGAATCTCGCAGCAGGCTAGAGATTCGGCAGTTGGAATTTGTGGTTCCTGCCAACAGACGTCAGCCTCAAAGGTTGGGGTGCCGTCTTACAATAGCATTAGTTTCAGAACAGTTGGACGCTCCTGGAGAATACCTCTTTCTTGGTCAAAGGTCCAAGTCATGGGTCAACACATAAGGATGCAGTCGAACAACGTCACGACGACCGCATACGTAAACCGTCAAGGAGGAAAGAGGAACGGAATGGCGTTAGAGGAAGTCACAAAGGCTGTGTCCAGGACAAGCGATCCAGCAGCTAAGGGAGTGGACACATTAACACTTTCTTGGTGTTATAGGAAGGTTTACATTTTTCCACCTTTACAACTCATTCTCCGGGTTCTGAAGTGGGTTGAAACGAGAGCGAGGGTCGGTGATTCTATTCGCACCAGATTGGCCAGCTGCGTGGGTTACTAGGTTGGGAGCTTTAGGGCAGTACTCAGTACAAAAGTAGTTTTCCTTCCTATGGTTGTTTCGGAACTTCGAGTAACTCAACCAATTGTAGTAACATATTTTCCGGGTCTCACAGATAAACGTGTCCTGTGCTGTTGCCCGAGTTTACCGGGTTTGCCTACAGGTTACATCATCCTTCAGAAAGTCGGACTATGTCTTGGTTCTTGATGAGCCTCAAAAGCGTTAGCCAGCATATCAGCAGTCTGGGTCTAGTCTTGCCTTTCGGCAAACTTACATTCCATGTGACAAACAGGTTCCGTTTCAGACGGGTGCTTCTACCACCCGACCAGTGGGCGACTCATGGGCGGCGGCCAGAGGGGTTTCCAAGGCTCAACTTTGCAGGGCGGCATTGTGGTCCTCAGCCCACATGTTCGCAGGATTTTACAGGTTAAGGCTTTTTGCGTCCGGGGACTCTAATTTCGGACATTTAAGTTTACAGCCAACCGACAGCACTCCCTCCCTGGGAGTAAACTTTGGGACGTCCCCTAATGTCTAAGTACTGTTCCAGTGTCCCCCCTAGTGGATGAAAGAGAAGAGAGGATTTTGGTACTTACCGATAAATCCATTTCTCTGAATCCTCTAGGGGACACTGGACGCCCGCCTCGGTGCTGTCAGTCTGCTGGGTTCACACTTCCTGTTCAAAGGACTCGTGACCCACGTAGTTAGTCCCAGGACTTTGACAAACAAGGTCATAGGATCAAATCACATTGTGGCTCTGTGCCTAATATGGATTTTACATAGTTTTTCCAAACAGCGTTGATTTTCCAGTTAAGAGTTCTTGGGTGCTGTTTGATAGGTTGTACGGTTCGGTTCCTCACCATGTGCTCAAGTGTCAATGTCCTATTCTCTCAAATTTTCCAAACTGAGGGAGGAGGGCTGTGAAGGGGGAGGAACCGTGCAGACAATGCTAATTTTAGATTGTGCCACACCTCCGGTTGCAAGCTTCACACCCCTAATGTCTAAGTACTGTTCCAGTGTCCCCTAGAGGATTCAGAGAAATGGATTTATCGGTAAGTACCAAAATCCTCTTTTTAGATGAAGCCTCAAATGTGGACAGCATGAAGAACAAAAGAGAGGGAGATGCAGGACTCCGCCAATTGGCGCTATAGTCAGAGTACGCAATGATCATACCTAAGGAAGTCATGTTAGACAGACACCAAGCAGTGTAAAACTAAAACCTGCCTCAGAAGCGACCATAACCATTGAGATTATAACCACTTGGACATAAGGATTTGCCTCTGAAGTAACTGAGCTATAGTGTCTGTCAAGGACCTGGCTCACTGCACAGTATGAGCTGATTAAGGAGCTGCGAGCGGTGTCCAGCCATTTTGCAAGTCTTAAGTACGTAGAGTACAAGAAATAGAAATAGTCCCACATATTATTAAAATTTTTAACCCAGACTAATGGCTAAGTAGTAAACAGAGTACCAGACCCATTACACTAACATAGTGTAAGGAAAGGTAGATTCTGACAATACCTGTATTCGTAGACCAGTCCTGGAACCCCAATAAAATCCATGCAAGTACAGGGAATAAATACAACTTCACACAGTCTGGGCATACACTGAACTGGAGGGAGGCAGGTTCAGGGGGAATTGAAGGATTTTTTTTTTTTTTTACATAAAGAGTAGTGAATAAGTGGAATAGCTTCCCAACAGAGGTGGTAGAGGCTAAGACTGTAGAGCAGGCATTCCCAACCACGGTCCTCAAGGCACACCAACAGTGCAGGTTTTAGTGATATCCAGGCTGCAGCACAGATGGTTAAATCAAAATAACTGAGCTACTAATTAAGTCACCTGTGCTGAAGCCTGGATATCACTAAAACCTGCACTGTTGGTGTGCCTTGAGGACCGTGGTTGGGAATGCCTGCTGTAGAGCAATCTAAACCTGCTTGGTATATGCATATGTTTCTATGTAAACAAACTCATGGCCTCAGAGATCTGAGGCAGCAATGCTAACCACTACACCCTCCGTATTATTCTGGATTGGGGTGTCTCTGGGCCACGGAGACATAGACTGATTCCTGTAACCCCCGGCAGCTCCGCAACAGGTGTCCTGGAGCATTGGGTACCTGGGTCCATGCTACCTTTAGGAAGTCTGGAGTCACATTGGGAACATGTAATTAAATGTATATGGGAATCAAACCTGTGTACTCTATCTTACCAATACACTGCATTATCCCCAAAGCTATTGGTGCTTCTGTGTAGTAAACTACTGAGCCTGTCTTTCCTTTAGACGATTTGCTGGTTTACTGACCATGGAATAAATAATGCCAAAGTACACTATGCCTTACTACTCCTCTTCTGTAAACAGGTAAACAACTGTTGTCTCTGTTAGAATAACACAACACTAGTTAAGAAATGATCTCCACTTGTGTAATAAACAGGGTGAGATAAATAACAACCTTATGACAGTGAAATTACTGATACACAGGTAGACGAGAAATAAAATTGGGTGATGCAAATTTCTGATTTAACCCAAAACACTTGTATTTTCTGATCTCCGCCTGTATAATAACAGGGTGAGTTAGGTCACTGTCAGATATTTTCCTCAGCGTGTTGTGCAATGTTCCCTGGTCAGATAGCGCTGATAAAGAGGGAGTGAGTTGTAAAATGGCACCCGCTGGTCGAGTCCGCCCCCACAGACAGTGATGGGTGGAACAGTAAAGACTGCTACGCGGGAATATGGCATCTGCAAATCAGAGCCGTCCCCACAGAATGAGGTGAGCGGACATCAATAACCAGCTGAGCGGGAGCGCAAGGCGGGAAAGTGCTTATTTCCCCCTCTGGCTCCCGCCGCGGCTAGCCTGTACAAACACCTTCTGTAAAAGGACCTCCGCGCCTGTACTAGGGATGCGGTTTCTGATCTACCAGCAGCGGAAGCAGGAAGGACTCTCATCCCCTTTAGACCCGCTCCGCCTGAATAAGAGCCCGCTGCCTCACCTTCCTGACTAAACTAGCGTGCATGGCAGCAGGGACACATTCAAACACGTGCCCTCAGTTAAGCATGTCAGTCAATACCTTACAGCACCGTCATAGACACCCGCCTGCGGGGGCGGGCGGATTGGGGGGGGGGGCTACAGATACAGCAGTCATATAAATACTGTCAGTAGAGATAACAGCCCAACACTGCCCAGGCAGGTTGTGGCTGTCCTACCTAAGAAGTGCCTCCTCGGTGCTCTGACCGGCAAGAAGAAAGCCCCAGTGACCTCAGTATGGTGGCTTCCCAGAGGCTATGCCGAGTGGGAAAAATTCTTCATCTAGCTAACACCACTCTAACTATACTTGTCACCTGTACACAGGGACTAAGTATGGAACAAAACTGAAAAGAAATCAAAAGAAACCTAGCTAAAAACTATAGGCAAAAAAACTGTGCCTGTACTCCTCAGGCACAAAACTAAAACTGAGGTAATCTGCTGGTAGGCTGGAGATGGGAGGGGTTAGAGGGGGGAGAAGTTAGTTTCTATAGGTTCTGTGCCAAACTCCCATCCCACACACTCTAACCCATCAGTAAGTACGCAGCGTCCCCCAGATGGATGAAAGAGAAAAAAAAGAGTACATTTAGAGGAGACGGTCCTAACAGAACTCTCAAAACTGAAAGTGGATAAATCAATGGGGCCAGAGTAGATACATCCAAGGATACTAAAATAGCTTAAAGGGGTGCTGATAACACCATTATTCAACCAGTCACTAGGTACAGGAGTTATTCCAGAGGATGGAAAAGAGCGAACATAGTCCCACTTGCACAAAAGTGGAAGCAAGGAAGAGACCAGCAACTACCAACCAGTGTGCTTTACATCAGTAGTAGGGAAATTGATGCAAATAATCAACAACTCTTTCTTTTAAGAGCATCTCAAATCCAACAATTTACAGGATCCAAAACATGAATTTACTGGGGGGAGATCATGTGAAAAAAGTCTTGATTTTTTTTTTTTTTTTTTTTTTTTTTTAATGGATGACTAAAGTAATAGATAAAGGGGGGCAGTAAATATAGCTTATATAGACTTTAGTAAGGCGTTTGCCACTGTCCCACATAACAGACTGTTAAAATTGAAAGCATGGGATTAGATACTAAGATGGTTGACTGTATAAGATCTTGGTTGCAGGGTAGAAAACCGTTGGAGTGTGGTCAAAGGAGGGAAAGGTTACCAGTGGAGTACCCCAAGGATCTGTACTTGGACCAGTGCTTTTTAATATCTTTATTGGTGACATTGCAAATGGTATTGAAGGGAAAGTACGCCTTTTTGCAGATGACCCAAAGGTATACAACAGGGTAGATACACCGTGTGGGGCAAAACAAATGATTGATGATCTAGGTAGACTAGAGGAATGGTTAAGAGCTTGGCAACTACAGTTTAATGCCAAAAATGCAGAATCATGCACTTGGGTCTCAAAAATCCGAAGGCTAAATATAGTATTAATGGCACTATACTGGAAACTAATGAGGAAGAAAGGGATTTAGGAGTTACTATTTAATGTGACAAAGGCAGGTCAGCAATGTAACAAAGCAATGACAAAGGCAAGACAGATTTATGGTTGCATATGGAGAGGAATCAGCAGCAGAAAGTATGGTACGGCCTTATCTACAATACTGTGTTCAATTCTTGAGGCCATATCTCCAGAAGGATATTAGCGATTGTACAAAGAAGGGCAACTAAAATGGTACATGGCCTACAGCACAAAATGTACCTGGAAAGAATAAAATATCTTAATATATACATAGTTTGGAGAAGAGAAGGGAATGGGGGGACATGATCGAAACTTTCAAAAATATATAGGGTTTTAACAAGGTACAGGAGGGATACATACTTCAAAGGAAGAGAAGTATTAGAACATAAGGACACAAATTGGAGGAAAATAGGTTCAGGGGAACTTGAGGTAAAATTACTTCACAGAAAGGGTAGTGGACAATAGGGTAGTGTGAATAGCCTCCCATCAGAGGTAGTAGATGCTAAAACAGTAGAGCAGTTTAAACATGCATGGGACGGACATAAGTATATCATTACAAAGAAATAAGGACCAAATAGAATGTGAGGTAACAATAAGGTTAAAAAAAAAAAAAAAAAAAAAAAAAAAAAGGGACAGACTAGATGGACCAAGTGGTTCTTAACTGGCGTCAAATTCGGTTTCTTTGTTAAACACCAGATAACATTTAAATTAGCTAAAAAATAGCTATTAATTGTAGTATCGTGGGACTATTCATACCTCAACAGCCATGATAATGATGGCAGCCTTCTTCTTGATGGTAGAATTTGCAGGAAGATTAGCCAATGAGTGCACACCCATGCCCAGGCTGCTGATTGGAGGAAGATCCAGCCAATCAGGGTCTCTAATACCTCCCATACAATCCTTAGCCATGGGATAAATGGTGCCATTTCCATCTCTAAGAATAATGGGCGACTCCTGCAACAAAAACAATTTGGAAATCAGGCCGGATTTCCCCACCTACTGCTAGAAATTAGCTCACCTTATTGCTCACAGTAGTTCACACATGTCTGTTTCGGTCTATGGCATTAGACACATATGATTACCCTTTTCCAAGGTGCTATATTGTCGCCCTATTTCTTTATTTTAAAATTGTGTTTCAGGAAGCAGAGTCCCAGCATACACATATAGCTGGGACTGTACACTATAAGGGGGAAATTCAAATGTTTGAAAATTCGGTTGGGTATCTGTTTTTTCCTATCTAATAGACAGGAAAAAACAGACACCCAACTGACTTTTCAAACAACTGAATATCCCCCTAAGTGTTAGTGCTGCTTGGGAGTCTGCAAATAAAGTGAGGCCTGATGCAATAGCTCAGAGATAACTGGCAATCAGATCAAAATATACAAGTACCAGGATGCTGCTACATACAATCAAACTACTATTAATGGCATGTGGATATGTAGTATACTTTAAAGTGTAAAACTTATTTAGGCATAATCTCCAAAGTTAACATCTCTTAATCTTCTTGTGCAAGGAAGAATTACCTATATTGATGCTGCTTATCAGTGTTCTATTCTACATACATGAACATCAACTTTCAGTCTTGAGACTATAGGACAGGCATTTCCAACCACGGTCCTCAAGGCACACTAACTATGCAGGTTTTAGTGATATCCAGGCTTCAGCACAGATGGTTAAATCAAAATAACAGAGGAACTAATTAAGTAACCTGTGCTCAAACATAGATATCCCTAAAATCTGGACTGTTAGTGTGCCTTGATGACCGTGGTTGGGAATGCCTGCTATAGGACAATGCAACTTATTTCAAACACAAAATATAAAACAAACACAAAACAAGACACTACAAGGAAGAAAAAGAAAAGCCCAAACCTGTCCTGCAGTGAATATAGCCACATTCCTCTCGTTCTGACCAAGAAAGGCAATGCTGCTGGTGGGGAAATTGTTCTCCTGTTCAGCTTTCCCTGTAGCAAGGTCAAAAATGCAGTACCGCACCCACGTTCCGGTCTTTAGAACAGCATGAACCCCTGTGCACACAAATAAAAAGTCACACTATTAAGTACAACAACCATAAACAGTATTCGCAAAATTACTACGTGGCATCAAAAGCATGATTTTTGTACATTCCGTCCCTTTGTCACATTCCATGGGGAACAAACACTGGGGTATAGGTAGTGTTTGTAAGGAGCCTGGCACGTTAAAAAATAAAATCTGTTTTGAAATTGAGCTCCGCACTCCTCTATACTTTAGCTGCTTCATTTTACCGGTTGTTTTCTAACGAGGGCCAAAATACTGAGGTGGAGTACAGGAAGCGAGAGATCACAACACCAACAAAAGAAATAAGTAAAGAAAGAACTGGAGAGGTCATTCAATGCCCTCAGATGGAATCTGAGAAAGGGATTTCATATAAAGACAAAAGCCCTGCTTTGTCCTTCATCCAGTGGGGGACACTAACACTAGGGGAATCTCAAAGTTGTCCTTATGGAAAGGAGTGATCAGTGGCAGTGCGAAGCACCTTACATCCAAAACAAGCATCCCTGGATACAAAGAGTTGCACCTCTAGAATTTTGCAAAGGTGAGCACAAACAACCTGGTGGCTTCTTTGCACAGCTGCTCAGCAGAGGAACCATGTCTCACCACCTGCTCCTTTGGAAGCCTGGAGGATGACTGCCGTAACGTCTTGGGAACAGGCCTGCTTGGAATTACACAAGACATAGGTAAATCTTTCCATCTTAAAGACTTATATGAAGAACATAGATCCAAAGTGCTTGTAACAGTGGAAGACCCTGCCTGATTAGCCGATTAATACGGAACTCAGAGACCACCCCTTAGCTGGAGAGATGGCTTCATCCTCTGCACCATCTAATCTCGTGAACCACCAAGAAAGGAGAGCGAGAGCTTCAAATCTACAAGCTTTGAAGCTCTCTTCGCAGAGCTATGGCCAGGAGAAATTTGATCTTTGTACTCCATGAAACCTCTTCCTCTGGAATTCATGAAAGGGACAATACAGCATTGTCTGATATTAACAGTTTTTTTTAAATAGCGCAACAAATTTCATTGCTCTTTACAATTGGAAACAGTGATAAAACAAAAATGGGTAATAACAGACAGAGGTTGGAAGGCACTGCTCGCAAGCTTACAAACAGGCCTTCGCTGTAAGACCTGTTGAGCTTGGACCAGGACAGGGCGTTCTTGACCACAGTCATCTACATTATATTGATGGAGAGTGGATTCTGTGTCAGACCAAAGACCCTGATGATTTAGGCTCAGAGTGTCAGATCCCCCAACCAGACATGCTGGCATCTGTTGTGATCAGCACCCAGTCCCAAAACGAGAAAAGAGAACCCCCTTGAAGAGATTAAGGGTACGGGAGCCACAACAGAAGTGACTGGCGCGTCTGAGGGGCTGCATGTCCAGACAGGATCCCGTCCTGGACCAATGGTGTAAGATCTGGCTCTGTAGAGTCCAGGCATGAAATCTGGAAAATGGAGAACAGAAACCTGAGGCTACTGTAGAAGTGACCTTACTACTGACTGGAGGCCCTGAATTTTCTGCGCAGGGAGGAAAACCCTCTGACAGTGTCAAAACCTCTTGTATATGGAATGAGGTTTGACTTTGATAATTCAGGAAACAGTGTGCCTCAAAAAGTGGCCACTACTACTTGCAGATGCTGCAGCAGCAAGACCTCTGAAGGGGCCTTTGTTAGGCGGTCATCTAAATAAGGAATGATGGTGATTCTTCTGCACTACAACAATGCCATGACTTTAGTAAAAACCCTGGGGGCCTGTGGACATGCCAAACGGTAGGGTCTGAAACCAAAACTGAAATGGTTAATGGTGGTCTTTCCAGATGAGAATGCGAAGCGTCCTTTATATCTATGAACATCCTAGAACTTGAGTAAGCGTATCCTCTACCATCTGAGGATGTGATTGGCCCCCTGAATGTCATGCAGTCTCTATCAACTTGGGGTTGGGTCGACAAGAATTTGTTGAACCACAGCCTCTGAAGAACATCCTCTTCAAGAACTCCGATCTGCCACTCACTGTAAAGCTAAAGGACCGAAATAGAGGAAGTTTCATCCTAGGAGTTGAGTACAGAAGATAATCCTTCAGTAGCCTATATTAAGAGTATGCCTCTAAAAGTATGCTTTGATGTTAGGTTAGCATTTCACGATCTAAATCAAATAGATCTCCTGGTGGAAACTGCCAAGGCGGAGATATGCAACGGTAGAGAATTTGCATCTACGGAAGCATCTCCAATATAAACAGAAGCCTCACATACTGTATCTGATCAGCCAAGACAAGGAGATCCAAAAGCATCTCCTCCTGCCTGTAAGCTGGATTCCAGCTGTTCTGTCAAGAACTCTACTGCCTTGTTGAACCAGGCAATAGCCAAAATGTGAAAATAGACTTAAGCAGGGACTTACTCTCTCTGTCAATATGATCCTTCAAGGTGACTGCCTGCACCATAGGAATGGCCTTGGCCAATCTGGTTATTGGAGCATCCACATTGGCCTTGACTTCCCAAACTTTGATATCCTCTTTTGCAAAGCTATTAAAAAATAAAAATGAATACCTGAACCATAGAAACTTCTGTTACTTGATTAATAATAATCTGGCAAACTGCGCCAATTAAATCCCAGACACCAGCAGTCAATCTACGGCACAGCCTGATGCATCCTCCCAATCAGGGTGCACAAGTTCACCCTCCTCTTGTGAGTAACCTGCAGAATATGAATCTCCAGGAAAAACAGCAGGAGTCTGCACTGACCACATCTTTGTGGAGGCAAATTCAAGATTACGACTCAGTCGAAACTCCCGACGGGACGGTCCATGGTCTCAATCTCAGACTGAATAGAGCTCCTGGCTCTGTGCGACCTTTTGTTAATTAAGCTGGAACATGAATAAAATAATGCAGTAGAACTTTGTTTTGGAAGCCTTTTCTGCTTTCCCCGACATGTAATTCAAATGACAAAACAAGAAAATAATCTGTACAACAGAAGCTGACACAAAAAGCCTGCCTAAAGGGGAAATGCACTTCGCCACGCAGGGAATAGCTCCAGGTTTCACATCTGGAGTTATTCAATAAAACAGCCTTTCCCCAAAGCGATAAACACAGGGTTAAAGCACTAACCTATACAAAATGGGGAATGTATGGTTTCCCCATGCATTAAACCCCCAGACGGTGGGTTTTCTCACAGATCCTGAGTCACCCCTCAAAAAGTGGTGCCCTAATACATCAGGCAGCCCAACAATATTTTTCATCCTCACCTGATTCCCCACTGGAGCCCTAAACTTGCAGACAGAAAATAAGAATTTACTCACCGGTAATTCTATTTCTCGTAGTCCGTAGTGGATGCTGGGTACTCCGTAAGGACCATGGGGAATAGACGGGCTCCGCAGGAGACTGGGCACTCTTAAAAGAAAGATTAGGCACTACATCTGGTGTGCACTGGCTCCTCCCTCTATGCCCCTCCTCCAGACCTCAGTTAGGGAAACTGTGCCCGGAAGAGCTGACATTACTAGGAAAGGATTTGGAATCCAGGGTAAGACTCATACCAGCCACACCAATCACACTGTACAACTTGTGATAACTATACCCAGTTAACAGTATGAACAACAACTGAGCCTCATTTAACAGATGGCTCATAACAAAACCCTATAGTTAAGCAATAACTATATACATGTATTGCAGAAAGTCCGCACTTGGGACGGGCTCCCAGCATCCACTACGGACTACGAGAAACAGAATTACCGGTGAGTAAATTCTTATTCTCTGACGTCCTAGTGGATGCTGGGTACTCCGTAAGGACCATGGGGATTATACCAAAGCTCCCAAACGGGCGGGAGAGTGCGGATGACTCTGCAGCACCGAATGAGCAAACTCAAGGTGCTCCTCAGCCAGGGTATCAAACTTGTAGAATTTTGCAAAAGTGTTTGATCCCGACCAAGTAGCCGCTCGGCAAAGTTTTAAAGCCGAGACCCCTCGGGCAGCCGCCCAAGATGAGCCCACCTTCCTCGTGGAATGGGCTTTTACGGATTTAGGATGCGGCAGTTCAGCCGCAGAATGAGCCTGCTGAATCGTGCTACAGATCCAGCAAGCAATAGTCTGCTTAGAAGCAGGAGCACCCAGCTTGTTGGGTGCATGCAGGATAAACAGCGAGTCGGTTTTCCTGACTCTAGCCGTCCTGGAAACATAGATTTTCAGGGCCCGGACTACGTCCAGCAACTTGGAATCCTCCAAGTCCCGAGTAGCCGCAGGCACCACAATAGGTTGATTCAAATGAAACGCTGATACCACCTTTGGGAGAAATTGGGGACGAGTCCTCAATTCTACCCTGTCCATATGGAAAATCAGATATGGGCTTTTACAGGACAAAGTCGCCAATTCTGACACACGCCTAGCTGAGGCCAAGGCCGACAGCATGACTCCCTTCCACGTGAGATACTTCAACTCCACGGTCTGAAGTGGCTCAAACCAATGTGATTTTAGGAAATCCAACACAACGTTGAGATCCCAAGGTGCCACTGGAGGCACAAAAGGGGGCTAAATATGCAGCACTCCCTTAACAAACGTCTGAACTTCAGGCAGTTAAGCCAGTTCATTCTGAAAGAAAATAGACAGGGCCGAAATCTGGACTTTAATGGATCCCAATTTTAGGCCCATAGTCACTCCTGACTGTAGGAAGTGCAGAAATCGACCCAGCTGAAATTCCTCAGTTGGGGCCTTCCTGGCCTCACACCAAGCAACATATTTTCGCCATATGCGGTGATAATGTTTTGCGGTCACATCTTTCCTAGCTTTAATCAGCGTAGGAATGACTTCATCCGGAATGCCCTTTTCCATTAGGATCCGGCGTTCAACCGCCATGCCGTCAAACGCAGCCGCGGTAAGTCTTGGAACAGACAGGGTCCCTGCTGTAGCAGGTCCTGTCGGAGCGGCAGAGGCCAAGGGTCCTCTGAGATCATTTCTTGTAGTTCCGGGTACCAAGTTCTTCTTGGCCAATCCGGAACAATGAGTATAGTTCTTACTCCTCTCTTTCTTATTATCCTCAGCACCTTTGGTATGAGAGGAAGAGGAGGGAACACATAAACCGACTGGTACACCCACGGTGTCACTAGAGCGTCCACAGCTATCGCCTGAGGGTCCCTTGACCTGGCGCAATATCTTTTTAGCTTTTTGTTTAGGCGGGACGCCATCATGTCCACCTGTGGCCTTTCCCAACGGTTTACAATCAGTTGGAAGACTTCTGGATGAAGTCCCCACTCTCCCGGGTGGAGGTCATGCCTGCTGAGGAAGTCTGCTTCCCAGTTGTCCACTCCCGGAATGAACACTGCTGACAGTGCTATCACGTGATTTTCCGCCCATCGGAGAATCCTTGTGGCTTCTGCCATCGCCATCCTGCTTCTTGTGCCGCCCTGTCTGTTTACATGGGCGACCGCCGTGATGTTGTTTGACTGAATCAGCACCGGCTGGTTTTGAAGCAGGGGTCTTGCCTGACTTAGGGCATTGTAAATGGCCCTTAGTTCCAGAATATTTATGTGTAGGGAAGCCTCCTGACTCGACCATTGTCCTTGGAAGTTTCTTCCCTGCTTGACTGCCCCCCAACCTCGGAGGCTTGCATCCGTGGTCACCAGGACCCAGTCCTGTATGCCGAATCTGCGGCCCTCCAGAAGATGAGCACTCTGCAGCCACCACAGCAGAGACACCCTGGCCCTCGGGGACAGGGTGATCAGCCGATGCATCTGAAGATGCGATCCGGACCACTTGTCTAACAGATCCCACTGAAAGATCCTTGCATGGAACCTGCCGAATGGAATTGCTTCGTAAGAAGCTACCATCTTTCTCAGGACTCGCGTGCAGTGATGCACGACACCTGTTTTGGTTTCAGGAGGTCTCTGACCAGAGATGACAACTCCTTGGCCTTCTCCTCCGGGAGAAACACCTTCTTCTGTTCTGTGTCCAGAATCATACCCAGGAACAGCAGACGCGTCGCAGGAACCAGCTGCGACTTTGGAATATTCAGAATCCAGCCGTGCTGTTGTAGCACTTCCTGAGATAGTGCTACTCCGACCAACAACTGCTCCCTGGACCTTGCCTTTATAAGGAGATCGTCCAAGTATGGGATAATTATAACTCCCTTCTTTCGAAGGAGTATCATAATTTCGGCCGTTACCTTGGTAAATACCCTCGTGCCATGGACAGACCAAACGGCAACATCTGGAATTGGTAATGGCAGTCTTGTACCACAAAACGGAGGTACACCTGGTGAGGTGGGTAAATGGGGACATGCAGGTAAGCATCCTTGATGTCCAGTGATACCATGTAATCCCCTTCTTCCAGGCTTGCAATAACCGCCCTGAGCGATTCCATTTTGAACTTGAACCTTCTTATATAAAAGTGTTCAAGGATTTCAAATTTAGAATGGGTCTCACCGAACCGTCTGGTTTCGGTACCACAAACATTGTGGAATAGTAACCCCGTCCCTGTTGAAATAGGGGAACTTTTATTATCACCTGCTGGAGGTACAGCTTGTGAATTGCCGCCAGCACTACCTCCCTGTCCGGGGGAGTAGCTGGCAAGGCTGATTTGAGGTAACTGCGAGGGGGAGACGTCTCGAATTCCAGCTTGTATCCCTGAGATACCACTTGTAGAACCCAGGGATCCACCTGTGAGCGAACCCACCGGTCGCTGAAGTTCCGGAGACGGGCCCCCACAGCACCTGGCTCCACCAGTGGAGCCCCAGCGTCATGCGGTGGATTTAGTGGAAGCAGGGGAGGATTTCTGTTCTTGGGAACTGGCTGTATGGTGCAGCTTTTTCCCTCTACCCCTGCCTCTGGGCAGAAAGGACGCACCTTTAACCCGCTAGCCTTTCTGGGGCCGAAAGGACTGTACCTGATAATACGGTGCTTTCTTTGGCTGTGAGGGAACCTGGGGTAAAAATGTCGACTTCCCAGCTGTCGCTGTGGAAACGAGGTCCGAGAGACCATCCCCAAACAATTCCTCACCCTTGTAAGGCAAAACCTCCATGTGCCTTTTAGAATCCGCATCACCTGTCCACTGCCGAGTCCATAATACTCTCCTGGCAGAAATGGACATTGCATTTATTCTAGATGCCAGCCGGCAAATATCCCTCTGTGCATCTCTCATGTATAAGACTACGTCTTTAATATGCTCTATGGTTAGCAATAATAGGATTTTGGTACTTACCAGGTAAATCCTTTTCTTTGAATCCATAGGGGGCACTGGAGTACTCTTGGGATATGGACGGTTTCCGTAGGAACAAGGCACTGAATATTCAAATTTAGAACTCTCCTCCCCTCCATATCCCAGAGTACCTCAGTGTTTTTTACTGAGCCGAACAGGAGCGATAGAGAGGTTGACAATGGAGAAT
Organism: Pseudophryne corroboree; assembly: GCF_028390025.1. Classification (NCBI taxonomy): domain Eukaryota; kingdom Metazoa; phylum Chordata; class Amphibia; order Anura; family Myobatrachidae; genus Pseudophryne; species Pseudophryne corroboree. The sequence continues at coordinate 765,545,555 of NC_086448.1, forward strand.
TACATATAACAAAAACGGACAACAATAAAGTTGACACATAACGTGACTGACAACTAAACAGTTGGCACAATAACCGATAGAACTTGAAACTTGAACCAGTCTGTGAGAATGTGTTACCATAAGATTCCCTGAACTTACCGCAAACCAGGTAAAACTGCTCTGGGTGGGCGTCCAGTGCCCCCTATGGATTCAAAGAAAAGGATTTACCTGGTAAGTACCAAAATCCTATTTTCTTTTTCATCCACTAGGGGTCACTGGAGTACTCTTGGGACGTACCAAAGCTTCCCCCGTGGGCGGGAGAGCAGTTTGGCACCTGTAACACTAGGCGGCCAAAGCTAGAAGCTGATGCCGCAAACGTATCAAACTTGTAAAAGCGCACAAACGTGTGCACTGATGACCAGGTAGCCGCACGGCAAAGCTGTGTCGTAGAAGCCCCACGACCAGCTGCCCATGAAGTTCCCACAGAACGTGTGGAATGAGCTGTTACTGATGTAGGCGGCTGTAACCGAGCATGAAGGTAAGCCTGACGTATGGTCAGTTTAATCCATCTGGATAAGGTCTGCTTAGAAGCTGGCCAACCCATCTTGGCAGCATCATACAGAACAAACAACGTATCCGTCTTACGAACTGTAGATGTTCGGGACACAAACGCGTAAAGCGCGTACCACATCCAAGGTTCCAGAATTTCCTGTCAACACAGGAACTACTATTGGTTGATTGATGTGAAAGGATGACACTACCTTTGGTAGGAAAGCGGGATTCGTCCGAAGTTCCGCTCTGTCATCATGAAACACCAAATACGGTGGCTTGCATGACAAGGCACCCAAATCGGAAACACGCCTTGCCGAAGCCAAGGCTAGTAGGAAAATTGTTTTCCAAGTGAGAAACTTAATATCCACTTGGTGTAAGGGTTCAAAATATGAAGACTGTAAGAAATCTAAAACCAGATTCAAGTCCCATGGCGCTGTAGGTGGAATGAATGGAGGCTGTACTCTGAGGACACCTTGCAGAAAAGTGTGTACAGACGGCAATAGAGTCTTTGAAAGTAAATTGACAAAGCAGATACCTGCACCTTTAGTGTAGATAAACGCAGTCCTCCATCCAGCCCCGTCTGTAGAAATAACAAAAGACGGGATAACTTAAAAGATGATGTCGGGGGCACAATCGGGGGCTGTATATGTAGTACACCCTTGACAAAAGTTTGTACTTCAGGCACTGAAGCCAATTCCTTCTGGAAGAAGATTGATAAGGCCGAAATTTGAACTTTAATAGACCCCAAGTTGAGGCCCATAGACAATCCTGCCTGCAGGAAATGTAAGAATCGACCCAATTGAAATTCTTCCGTTGGGGCCTTCTTGGCTTCACACCACGCAACATATTTTCTCCAAATGCGGTGATAATGTTGTGCGGTCACTTCCTTCCTAGCCTTAATCAAGGTAGGAATAACTTCCTCTGGAATGCCCTTTTCTTTTAGAATCCGGCGTTCAACCGCCATGCCGTCAAACGCAGTCGCGGTAAGTCTTGGAACATACAAGGTCCCTGCTGAAGCAGATCCCTTCTTAGAGGTAGAGGCCACGGATCCTCCGTGAGCATCTCTTGAAGTTCCGGATACCAAGTTCTTCTTGGCCAATCCGGAGCCACTAGTATTGTTCTTACTCCCCTTTTCCGAATAATTCTCAGTACCTTTGGTATGAGAGGCAGAGGAGGAAACACATACACTGACTGGTACACCCATGGTGTTACCAGAGCGTCCACAGCTATTGCCTGAGGGTCTCTTGACCTGGCGCAATATCTGTCCAGTTTTTTGTTGAGGCGAGACGCCATCATATCCACCTTTGGTTTTTCCCAACGGTTCACAATCATGTGGAAAACTTCCGGATGAAGTCCCCACTCTCCCGGGTGAAGGTCGTGTCTGCTGAGGAAGTCTGCTTCCCAGTTGTCCACTCCCGGGATGAACACTGCTGACAGTGCTATGACATGATTTTCCGCCCAGCGAAGAATCCTTGCAGCTTCTGTCATTGCTCTTCTGCTTCTCGTGCCGCCTTGTCTGTTTACGTGGGCGACTGCCGTGATGTTGTCCGACTGGATCAACACCGGCTGACCCTGAAGCAGCGGTTTTGCCAAGCTTAGAGCATTGTATATCGCTCTTAGCTCCAGTATATTTATGTGAAGAGACGTCTCCAGGTCTGACCATACACCCTGGAAGTTTCTTCCCTGTGTGACTGCTCCCCAGCCCCGTAGGCTGGCATCCGTAGTCACCAGGATCCAGTCCTGTATGCCGAACCTGCGGCCGTCTAACAGATGGGCACTCTGCAACCACCACAGGAGAGACAACCTTGTTCTTGGTGACAGTGTTATCCGCTGATGCATGTGCAGATGCGATCCGGACCATTTGTCCAGCAGATCCCACTGAAATGTTCGTGCATGGAATCTGCCGAATGGAATTGCTTCGTAAGAAGCCACCATCTTTCCCAGGACTCTTGTGCATTGATGTACTGACACAGTTCCTGGTTTTAGGAGGTTCCTGACCAGTTCGGATAACTCCCTTGCTTTCTCCTCCGGGAGAAACACCTTTTTCTGAACCGTGTCCAGAATCATTCCCAGGAACAGCAGACGTGTTGTCGGGGTCAATTGAGATTTTGGAAGATTCATAATCCACCCGTGTTGCTGAAGCACTACTTGGGTTAGTGCTACACCGACTTCCAGCTGTTCTCTGGACTTTGCCCTTATCAGGAGATCGTCCAAGTAAGGGATAATTAATACGCCTTTTCTTCGTAGAAGAACCATCATTTCGGTCATTACCTTGGTAAAGACCCGAGGGGCCGTGGACAAACCAAACGGCAGCGTTTGAAACTGATAATGACAGTCTTGTATCACGAACCTGAGATACCCTTGGTGTGAGGGGTAAATTGGGACATGCAGATAAGCATCTTTTATGTCCAGGGACACCATGAAGTCCCCTTCTTCCAGATTCGCTATCACTGCTCTGAGTGACTCCATCTTGAACTTGAATTTCTGTATGTACAGGTTCAAGGATTTCAGATTTAGAATAGGTCTTACCGAACCGTCCGGCTTCGGTACCACAAATAGTGTGGAATAATACCCCTTTCCCTGTTGTAGGAGGGGTACCTTGACTATCACCTGCTGAGAATACAGCTTGTGAATGGCTTCCAATACCGTCGTCCTTTCTGAGGGGGACGTTGGTAAAGCAGACTTTAGGAACCGGCGAGGGGGAGACCTTTCGAACTCCAACATGTAACCCTGAGATACTATCTGCAGGATCCACGGGTCCACCTGTGAGCGAGCCCACTGATTGCTGAAAATCTTTAGTCGACCCCCCACCGCTCCTGAGTCCGCTTGTAAAGCCCCAGCGTCATGCTGATGGCTTTGTAGAACCCGGGGCGGGCTTCTGGTCCTGGGCAGGGGCTGCTTGCTGCCCTCTCTTACCCTTTCCTCTGCCTCGCGGCAGATAAGACTGTCCTTTTGCTCGCTTGTTTTTATAGGAGCGAAAGGACTGCGGCTGAAAAGACGGTGTCTTTTTCTGTTGGGAGGGGGTCTGAGGTAAAAAAGTGGATTTGCCGGCAGTTGCCATGGCCACCAGATCCGATAGACCGACCCCAAATAATTCCTCTCCTTTATATGGCAACACTTCCATATGCCTTTTGGAATCCGCATCACCTGACCACTGTCGCGTCCATAAACTTCTTCTGGCAGATATGGACATCGCACTTACTCTTGATGCTAGAGTACAAATATCCCTCTGAGCATCTCGCATATAAAGAAACGCATCCTTTAATTGCTCTAGAGTCAATAAAATACTGTCCCTATCCAGGGTATCAATATTTTCAGTCAGGGAATCCAACCACACTACCCCAGCACTGCACATCCAGGCTGAGGCTATTGCCGGTCGCAGTATAACACCAGTATGAGTGTATATACTTTTCAGGTTAGTTTCCAGCCTCCTATCCGCTGGATCCTTGAGGGCGGCCGTATCAGGAGACGGCAACGCCACTTGCTTTGATAAACGTGTGAGCGCCTTATCCACCCTAGGGGGTGTTTCCCAGCGCGTCCTAACCTCTGGTGGGAAAGGGTATAATGCCAATAACTTCTTAGAAATTAGCAGTTTTCTATCTGGGTTAACCCACGCTTCATCACACACGTCATTCAATTCCTCTGATTCTGGAAAAGCTACAGGTAGTTTTTTCACCCCCCACATAATACCCCTTTTTGAGGTACCAGCAGTATCAGAGATCTGCAAAGCCTCCTTCATTGCCGTGATCATATAACGTGTGGCCCTGTTGGAAAATACGTTTGTTTCTTCACCGTCGACACTAGATTCATCTGTGTCGGTACCCGTGTCGACTGACTGAGGTAAGGGACGTTTTACAGCCCCTGACGGTGTCTGAGACGCCTGAGCCGGTACTGACTGGTTTTCCGGCCGTCTCATTTCGTCTACTGACTTTTGTAATGTACTAACATTATCACGTAATTCCATAACTAAAGCCATCCATTCCGGTGTCGACTCCCTAGGGGGTGACATCACCATTACCGGCAATTGCTCTGCCTCCACACCAACATCGTCCTCATACATGTCGACACACACGTACCGACACACAGCAGCCACACAGGGAATGCTCTAATCGAAGACAGGACCCCCTTAGCCCTTTGGGGAGACAGAGGGAGAGTTTGCCAGCACATACCAAAAGCGCTATTAATGTATATAAACAACCCTAAAAGGTGTTGTTTTTGTTATAAGCGCTTTTAATATATAAATATCGCCAATTTATGCCCCCCTTCTCTTTGTTACCCTGTTTCTGTAGTGCAGTGCAGGGGAGAGTCCTGGGAGCCTTCCTCACAGCGGAGCTGAGCAGGAAAATGGCGCTGAGTGCTGAGGAGAATAAGCTCCGCCCCTTTTCCGGCGGGCTTTTCTCCCGGGTTTTGAGAAATCTGGCCTGGGTTAAATACATACATATAGCCTTAATGGCTATATGTGATGTATTCTTTGCCACTAAAGGTATTTAATATTGCTGCCCAGGGCGCCCCCAGCAGCGCCCTGCACCCTCCGTGACTGGTCAGTGAGAAGTGTGTAGCAACAATGGCGCACAGCTGCCGTGCTGTGCGCTACCTTCATGAAGACTGAAGAGTCTTCTGCCGCCTGTTTCCGGACCTCCGATCTTCAGCATCTGTAAGGGGGGTCGGCGGCGCGGCTCCGGGACGAACCCCAGGATGACCTGTGTTCCGACTCCCTCTGAAGCTATGTCCAGTAGCCTAAGACTCCAATCCATCCTGCACGCAGGCGAGTTGGAAATCTCTCCCCTAAGTCCCTCGATGCAGTGAGCCTGTTGCCAGCAGGACTCACTGAGATTTAAAACCTAAAAAAACTTTTTCTAAGCAGCTCTTTAGGAGAGCCACCTAGATTGCACCCTGCTCGGACGGGCACAAAAACCTAACTGAGGCTTGGAGGAGGGTCATGGGGGGAGGAGCCAGTACACACCATGTGATCCTAAAAGCTTTCTTTAGATGTGCCCTGTCTCCTGCGGAGCCGCTATTCCCCATGGTCCTGACGGAGTCCCCAGCATCCACTAGGACGTTAGAGAAAAGATGATGTCGGAAACTTCCGATCCTCACACCAACCTATATAGGCACGCCAGATTCTGTAATAATGAGCTGCCGTAACTGGCTTCCTAGCACGTAACATGGTTGGTATAACCGATTCTGGAATGCCCTCTCTCCTTAAGAGGGCGGTCTCAACAGCCACCCCGTCAAACGCAGCCGCGCTAAATCGGGGTAAAGGAACGGACCCTGTTGTAACAGGTCCGGACGAAGTGGGAGCGCCCAAGGCTCGTCTGCGAATAGTCCTCGGAGATCCGAGAACCAAGCTCTCCGAGGCCAATGAGGCGCCACTAGTATGACTGTGACGGCCTCTCTTTTGATCCGTTTTAGCAACAGAGGGAGCAGCGGAAACGGTGGAAACAGGTACACGAGGCTGTACGGCCATGCGACGGTGAGAGCATCCACCGCCACAGCCTTTGGATCTCACGTTCTGGACACATACTGGGGCGTTTGATGATTGTGGCGAGATGCTATCAGGTCCACTTGAGGGTAACCCCACCTCTGGGCCAACATGTGAAACACTTCTGGATGTAATGCCCATTCTCCTGGATGGAAATCCCGACGGCTGAGATAATCCGCCTCCCAGTTGTCCACTCCCGGAATGAACACTGCCGACAACATCACTTGGTGACGCTCGGCCCAATTGAGGATTCGAGCTACTTCTCGCATTGCCATGCGGCTTCTCGTTCCTCCTTGTTTGTTGATGTATGCGACCGCCGTCGCATTGTCCGACTGCACCTGGACAGGCTGAGACCGAAGAATGTGCACTGCTTGTCGTAGCGCATTGTAAATTGCCCGGAGTTCCAGGACATTTATAGACAGCAATCTTTCGTGATCCGCCCAGAGACCCTGGAGCTGACAATTTCGAACTACAGCTCCCCAACCTCTGAGACTCGCGTCCGTCGTTAGAATTATCCAATTCCAGGCGCCGAACCGTTTCCCTGCGGTCAGATTGTGTACATTGAGCCACCAGAGTAGAGAAACCCTGGCCCGTGGCGACAACCTCACTCTGTGGTGAATCTGCAGATGCGAGCCCGACCACTGTGCGAGCACATCCAGTTGAAAAGGACGTGAGTGAAGCCTCCCGAACTGAAGCGCTTCGAAAGCCGCCACCATTGTGCCTAAGAGGCGAATGCACAGATGTACCGAGACTGGTGCTCAAGCCACGCACAATCGAACCAGATGACGAATGATCTGTACTTTCCGTTCTGGTAGGTAAATTCTTTGATTTACCGTATCGAGAATCATACCTAGGAATTGCAGTCGTTGAGACGGAATCAGATGTGATTTCTTGAAGTTGAAAATCCAACCGTGCTGAACTAGGATATCGTATGTTAGCAACGCATGTTGGAGGAGCATCTGTTGAGACGGAGCTTTGATGAGCAGATCGTCCAAGTACGGAACTATGATCACTCCCAGGGATCGGAGATGAGCTATCATCACAGACATCACTTTGGTGAATACCCGAGGCGCTGACGAGAGGCCAAACGGTAGAGCCTGAAACTGGTAATGGTTCTGCCGGATTGCAAACCGCAAGAACCTCTGATGAGGTGGCCAAATCGGAATGTGTAAATACGCATCTTTGAGATCCAGCGCAATCATGAATTCCTGTGGCTCTAAACCTGCAATTACTGACCGCAGAGATTCCATCTTGAATCTGTAGTAAGTGACGTACTGATTGAGGCCCTTTAAGTTCAATATTGGCCTGACCGAGCCATCCGGCTTTGGTACCACAAACAGACTGGAATAATAACCCTGCCCTTGTTGGTGTACAGGGACCGGAATCAAAACTGCTGACTCCAACAGAGATTGAATGGCAATTTGCAGAACCGCCCTTTTGTCGTCCGACACAGGCAGTCCTGTCTTGAAAAACCGCTGTGGCGGGAGACAGTCGAATTCTATTTTGTAACCTTTTAGCACTAAATTGCGGATCCACCCATCTGTGGACGTCTGAAACCACGCCAAATGGAACGTCTGAAGGCGTGCTCCCACAATTGGAGATCCAAGATGGGCTGGGAGTCCGTCATGCCACTGGTTTGTCGGTGACCTTAGCGTCTTGACGACTGGCGTTGGTTTGGTGGAAACCACGCCCTCGACCTCGTCTACCGGCCGTGGCTGGTCCTCTACCACGGCCTCGAAAGGGCTGAGGCCGAAAGGATTTGAACGCCGGCCCCGAGTATTTCCGTCTAGGCGCCGTTGGAGGCAATGGTAAGAAAACAGACTTACCACCCGTGGCCTCAGCAATCCATTTGTCCAATTCAGGACCAAACAACTTCTCGCCACCGTAAGGTAACGCCTCTATACCTCTTTTGACCTCCGCCTCCGCTTGCCAAGAGCGCAGCCAGAGTGCTCGTCGTGCTGTAACTAGCGACGAGGAAAGGCGAGAAGTGAGCTGACAGACGTCAGTAGAAGCTGTACATAGATAATCAGCAGCTTCCCAGATTTGATCAGCGAGAAGTATAAGGTGATCGTCATGTAGGGCAGATTTCAGTTCTGTTATCCATACCATGAGCGCCTTAGTTACCCAAATGCCAACCAACCCAGGTCTAAGCAACACCCCTGCTGCTATATACATGGATTTTAGCATAGCTTCAATTTTACGGTCTGAACGGTCTTTAAGCGTAGTAGCAGTCGGTACTGGTATGGTTAATTTCTTAGTAAGTTTAGACACAGACGAATCCACCAATGGCGGATTCTCCCATGTAGCTGTCACAGACTCCGGAAACGGGTAACTAGACTTAAACCTGCGAGGAATAGAAAACCGTTTATCCGGATTCTTTCGTGTTTCCAGTAACATCTTATTAAGAGATTCCGAAACCGGAAAACACATCGGAGTCCTCTGTCGTTTAGCAAAGACGACTTCATCATTCGTCAGAGGCTCCTCAGATTCTGTAAACTTCAGAGACTGACGCACCGCTCTGATGAGATTATCAATGCCTGGGCTGTCAAAATATTCACTATCTGACTGCTGGTCTACTTTGCCCTCCTCACCGTCATCTTGCGCAGTGAGGTCTGGCATAGAGTCGTCAGACTGTAACATAGCCGAAACTGGTAAATCATAAGACAAATGAAATTTATCCCTACTATCCACAATGGACTTGGACTTTTGGCAAGGCTGAGACCCCTCCGGCAGTCCTAGCGGTCTCACCCTAGACTCAGATCTTGCCGCTTCCCGCTCCTGTCGAGCGGCGGCCAATTCAGATTGCAATCCAGCCATGACATCTGCTAGCATAGCCCATGGAGGGTCCGGGAATGAAACCGGTTTGGACAGCGGAGCCGTAATCGTATTTGTAGCGGAATCCACAAAACATACTGTGCATGTGGTAGATCCATCCGGTAACACACTCTGACAGACAAGGCAGTGGTTTTTAGGTTTTGCTGGTGCCTTACTCATTATGCCGACAGACAACACAATACACAAAGACAGACAACCTGCACGACTCAGTAAATAATACTAAGGTGTCTCTCTCTCTCTATATATATATATATATATATATATATATATATATATATATATATATATATATATATATAATTATAATCTGGCAAGGTGTAGTGCACGTGCCAGTACGATATGAAACTGATCCCAAATTCCCACCAACACCCCTGTGCCTTCGGTGGAGTAGAGATGCAGTACAGGATCTGCAGGGAGCCGGGGAGCGCTGTAATGGAGCGTCCTGCAGCGGCAGCCGGCGCGTGTGTGGCGGGCGGGTGCGAGCGGCGGGTGAGCGCGGCGGTCGGCGGGTGTGAGCGGCGGCCGGCGAGGCTCAGCGGTGGAGGCGGCGCGGTCCGGAGCGGTTGCCGGGCGGCCTGTCAGGGGAGGCGTTGCGGGTGCAGTGCGAGCGGCGTCCGTCTTCAGTGAACAGTGTCCCCACACAGCGGGGGCGGCAGCGTGCGCTGACCGCCCCGTACCCCCAGCATACCTGACTCCAGAGGCGAAGGCTGTGACGGGGCTTCTATCTGTAAGCTCCGTCCAGCTGTAGCAGTAGTCAGGGAATGTGCTGCGTGTGGCTGTGAGGGTGCTCTTAGCGAGGACCGACACGCCATGCGCTGCTCCGTGCAGCGGCACTATCCCGGACCCAAGTTTTTACAGAAACTGGGAAGGGATGTGCTGTTAGTAGAAAAGGTAAAAGGCAGAAGAAAAAAAAATTATAAATAAAAATATTCAAAGTAGTGTGGTTTAAGCTCCACACAAGCCCTGTTGCTACGAGAAGCACAGAAAAAACACTGAGGTACTCTGGGATATGGAGGGGAGGAGAGTTCTAAATTTGAATATTCAGTGCCTTGTTCCTACAGAAACCGTCAGCAGGTCTCAGTATAGTACCCGAGTGTGTATATACAGACTTCAGGATAGCCTCCTGCTTTCTATCCGCAGGCTCCTTTAAGGCGGCCGTATCCTGAGACGGTAGTGCCACCTTCTTTGACAAGCGTGTGAGCGCTTTATCCACCCTCGGGGAAGTCTCCCAACGTACCCTGTCCTCTGGCGGGAAAGGGTACGCCATTAGTAACTTTTTAGAAATCACTAGTTTTTTATCAGGGAAAGCCCACGCTTCTTCACACACTTCATTTAACTCATCTGAAGGGGGAAAAACCACTGGTTGCTTTTTCTCCCCAAACATAATACCCTTTTTAGTGGTACCTGGGTTAATGTCAGAAATGTGCAACACATTTTTCATTGCCGTAATCATGCAACAGATGGCCCTAGTGGAATGTACATTAGTCTCGTCGTCGTCGACACTGGAGTCAGACTCCGTGTCGACATCTGTGTCTGCCATCTGAGGTAGCGGGCGTTTTTGAGCCCCTGATGGCCTTTGAGACGCCTGGGCAGGCACTGGCTGAGAAGCCGGCTGTCCCACAGCTGTTATGTCATCGAACCTTTTATGTAAGGAGTTGACACTGTCTGTTAATACCTTTCACATATCCATCCACTCTGGTGTCGACCCCGCAGGGGGTGACATCACATTTATCGGCACCTGCTCCGCCTCCACATAAGCCTCCTCATCAAACATGTCGACACAGCCGTACCGACACACCGCACACACACAGGGAATGCTCTGACTGAGGACAGGACCCCACAAAGTCCTTTGGGGAGACAGAGAGAGAGTATGCCAGCACACACCACAGCGCTATATAAACAGGGATTTACACTACACAGAGTGATTTTCCCTATAGCAGCTATAATATACAGTTTTGCGCCTAAATTTAGTGCCCCCCCTCTCTTTTTTACCCTATTGAGCCTGGAAACTGCAGGGGAGAGCCTGGGGAGCGTCCTTCCAGCCCCCCCCCCCCCCCCCAGCGTCCTGCACCCATCAGTGGCCGGAGTATGTGGTGTGCATAGGGAGCAATGGCGCACAGCTGGAAACTGCAGGGGAGAGCCTGGGGAGCTGTCTTCCAGCGGAGCTGTGAAGAGGAAATGGCGCCAGTGTGCTGAGGGAGATAGCCCCGCCCTTTTTTCAGCGGGCTTCTCCCGCTCTTATGGCCTGCATGCACAGCCGACGGGAGACCAGCGAAGAACGAGCGCGGGGACGCGCATCGTTTATCGCTGGAGTCTCCACACTGAAAGATATGAACGAGTTCTCGTTCATTTATGAACGAGATCGTTCATATCTTTCAAAAATTCGTGTAGGGCCCTTTATATTAATATTATGGCAGGGGATTTTTGCACATATATAGTTTATTAGACTATATTATGTGCTTTTTTGCCAAAGTAAGGTACTCTAATTGCAGCCCAGGGAGCCCCCCCCCCCAGCGCCCTGCACCCATCGGTGACCGGAGTATGTGGTGTGCATAGGGAGCACTAGCGCACAGCTGCAGTGCTGTGGGCTACCTTAATGAAGACCGGAGTCTTCAGCCGCCGATTTCCAGGACGTTCTTCTTGCTTCTGGCTCTGCAAGGGGGACGGCGGCGCGGCTCCGTGACCGGACGACCAAGGCTGGGCCTGTGTTCGATCCCTCTGGAGCTAATGGTGTCCAGTAGCCTAGAAGCCCAAGCTAGCTGCAAGCAGGTAGGTTCGCTTCTCTCCCCTAAGTCCCTCGTAGCAGTGAGTCTGTTGCCAGCAGATCTCACTGAAAATAAAAAACCTAATAAATACTTTCTTTTCTAGAAGCTCAGGAGAGCCCCTAGTGTGCAACCAGCTCGAGCCGGGCACAGATTCTAACTGAGGTCTGGAGGAGGGGCATAGAGGAAGGAGCCAGTGCACACCAGTAGTCCTAATTCTTTCTTAGAGTGCCCAGTCTCCTGCGGAGCCCGTCTATTCCCCATGGTCCTTGCGGAGTTCCCAGCATCCACTAGGACGTCAGAGAAAAACCTGTTCCTCTGCCATGACTGGTCTGGAAGCCTGACTATTCTAAAGGGGGCGTATACCTTCTGATAGAAACCTTTAGGCGGCGGAGGAGCTTGCTGCTAGCCTGCCAGGGATTAAGTTATAAGGCAGCAGCGTATGAGAAGCCGCTGCTGCTCTTTTCCCCCCTTCAGCTTTTCCAGCCCTCCGCGCCCTCGTACTAGCGCCGACAGCGGGAGGCGTGTGGGGGATATAGCCCGGGTCCCGGCGGGTGCAGGGGAAGCTGCAGCTGCTAGACGCGAGAGATCGTTTAAGCGGGAGGTGGCGAGCTTTTGAAGCAGCCCGCTGTGTGTTTAAGCGGAGGCGTATAGGTCTCCCTCAGCCCTCCGTTTGTAGAGGCAGGAGGGGCGGATGGGGGAGCGGACATGAAGCGGGATTTAAAAACTGATCCCTTGTATAGCTGGCCAGGGAGTGTGTCACAGCGCCAGCGGAAGGAGGGGGGGGGGGGGCGGTGGGGAAAGCTGCGCTGCTGAGTCCCAGGGCTTAGAGCCAGAAGGTAACAGCGTGTGCGGTCCGCGGGAGGGAGTCTGTTAAACTGCCTCCTGGATCCATGAAGAAGCTATGGTTACTGTATGCCCTGTATCTAAAGTTCAACTATAACTAGGGCCCTTTTACAACAAGTACTCACTGCTGACTCTGTGCTCCGGATTTTCTGAGGAGAGATGCAGATCCCCTTTAGTAGGGATCATTGTCTCTATTGTTAAGACTTTCGTCCCCCTTTACATTAGGTTAACTCAGTCTCAGTATTGAAATGGAGCAGGAGCTCCCTTCTGTGCTTGTACCTCCTTGGCACAATTTTTCAAACTGAGGGATGAGGGATGTGAAGGGGGAGGAGCCGGCTGTGCAGACAATGCTAATTTTTAGATTGTGCCACACCTCCGGTTGCAAGCTTCACACCCCTACTGTATAAGACTCCAGTGTCCCCTAGTGGATGAAAGAGAAATCTTGGAGGAAAAGGTGCCTGCTTCTCCTAAGAAAGTGTTGGTTTCACTAACATCGTCAACATACTTGAGGTCAGAGCATTGTATGTTTGACCGTAGGCCCTCCATCAAGACATTCAACCAATAGCCAAAGAAACCCAGGCTGAAGCAATAACAGGCCTGAGAGCTGCTCCTGCATTGCAGTATATGGACATAAGGAACTGCTCTAGTTTCCTGTCTGTAGGTTCCTTAGAGACGTTACGTCTGGTATAGGAAGGGTGGAAGACTTAACCAGGCAGGATACATGCGCGTCCACAGGTGGCGGAATTTCCCACTTTTTTGGTCAGATTCCGCCATGGGATAATAGGAGGAATTACGTTTGGTCACTAAGCTTTTTATATGGATAAGACCAAGGCTCCTTAAAAAGATTGGATCCTTCTTTTTCTTTTTAGAAAGAGGCGTCTGTGCAGTGGTATCCTTGATTTGTAGGATTTTCCTAACTGCCTTGACTAAGGCTTCCACCCTATCTAAGCTCATGTGATCATCTGAAATGGGAGACTCCTCAGCTTCCGAATCCTGAGGATCTTCCCCTTTCCTCAGAAAATTCTGATTGGGAATCCTCTGACAGAATCAGGGATAGTGCCGATGAGGATTTACTTCTACGCTTTGATGAAGACCCCAGGGCTTGTTGTAGATTAGTGGAAACCTGAATCAAGCCTTGGATCGATTGAGACAAACCCTGAACCCACGCTGGTTCAGTAGTTTGTTGGTGGAGGTGTTATTGCTGTGTCTGTGGAAGGGGAGGGTCTGCACCTACCGTGGAAACTGCGACCTGCGGAGCTGTTAGTTGCTGAGAAGTCAATTCCTTCATGGCCATGGCGAGAGATGTAGCCCACGCCAGCTCAGACGAAGTAGAACCCTCAGGAGCGGTACCACCAGGAACCTGGACAGAGCAACAGTCACAGAGCCCCATGTTGTCCTGTACCATACAAGAAAATATATAGGAGTGCAGCCCGGTAGTTCCTTTCTCCTTCTGGCAGGCTTTGGAAGATCCCCTGGAGGACATGTTCCAATCTGTTACCAAAACAGACATACACACAAACCTAGAAATATAGGTAAGAAGATAGGGCTATATAACACTGGTCTAGAGAGCCACAAATAAGGATTAAGTGGGTCTGGTACTGCAGCTGTGAACAGTGATACTATATCACTAAGTTAGTGCACTACAATACCCCTAGCAGTGTGTAACAGAAAACTGGCAGCATTTGTCCACATACCTTCACCATGAGGTGAGGTATGGACTATACAACCTGACACCTGGTGCAGTGCTGGTATAAGAGAGGCAGGTTTGGCTCTTTCCCCAAGAGCTTGTTGCAGTGTATGGGCCTGCACAAACTCTCCTTCACATAAAATGCTCAGTGTTGTGCTGCTCCTAAAATGGTCGCAGTGTGTAGAGATGGGAGGGATGAAGGATGAGGGAGGGAGGAGAGAGCGCCCAAAAGCTGCTGTCCTACTGAAAGAAATGAGCAACAGTGCTGGGAGCGGAGCTACGGGATATCCTCACCCCCCCCTGGAGCCTCCACAAGGACCATTCCCGCACTGTAATGTCCCTGGTGGCCTAGTGGTTGCTGAAGAGAAGACCCAGTGCCACTGCCAGGACAGCTGGAGCTGCCTCCCCCTAGCGGTGTTACCGGGAGACCGGTACCTGTAAGCCTCTGTCTGCTGCGGCTGCTCCCGATGCCTGGGAGGTGCTGGGGCGGCTGGCCGTGGAGACTGGGACCCGGCTGCAGAGTGAAGTGGTGAAGCGGCCAGCGGTAGCGCTAATAGCGCTAGCCGCTGCCTGAAGTGAAAGTAAAAGCAAGAAAAAATTAAAGCTAAAACATTATCAGGGGTGAAGGCCCTGCTCCTTAAAAACGTGCCCTTTCCAGAGAACCAAAGAAAAAAAACTGACGGGCCTGAGTCAGGCTGGGTATAGGGGAGGAGGGGCTTCCCAGGCTGCACGCCACAAGTTATACTCCTTGGTGCCCTGACTGAACACCTGGCTATACCCACTGTCCCTAGTGTCAGACCACTGGCTGACAGAAAAAGAAAAGTTAACTGTTTGGTGCCCAGACTCCTCACAGAATATAACCAGCGTAAAGCCTGTGTCCCCTATGGAAAGAAGAAATACACAATACCATTTTTATAGCATCTATTCTTTATACCACACTTATACAGGTGTTATTGCTATCTCTTCTAGACAAATTACTAATTTCAGCACAATAGTGTCTTACTGTGTATCTCATATGACCACCTGCAACCAATCAGGAGTCATGTCAATTACCTGAACAAGATCAGCAGTTTGCATTGGACTTTGCAGGCTCCTATATGGACTGCAATGTATATAGACTACCGGCTCAATTTATAGATCTATGGGTGAATGAATGAATCTTTATATACAGTACTGCAATCTATTATTCTACAGAAAGTATTAGGACATAAGTTTAACCATACATCTATAGAAGTAGAAAAAAAATTATTAAAAGAAGAAAAAGTAGTGCTAGGCTTATAATGCCTTCATATACTTCAATACTAAGATTTCTAAGAAGAATAAAATTGCCTTTGATGAATGGAATACCATGGTTTTCATTTGGGATTCACCCCCAAGGAGCTTGTCAGATATACCTTTAAAGAAAACGGACACTAAAGTGTCAATGTTAATGGAATTTGCTTCTAGTCAGTATTGACTTTACCTTTGGAATCTACATTCACGGCGAGGATTTCAGTTTTTTCAGGTATGCACAGCTTTTTAGGAGTCCGTTGGAAACAATCTGGGACTTTAGGCGTTCCACCCGTTTTCACCACCTAGAATAGGTTCCCGTCATAGTTATTGATTTTTGTTTTTGTTTTTTTACCACATTTCAGACTGATCATCCTTTACTGTCCTATTTCCAAACTTGCATTTAGTGTAGAGCAGGCATGTCCAAACTGCGGCCCTCCAGCTGTTGTGAAACTACATATCCCAGCATGCCTTGACACAGTTTTGTTGTCAGAGAATGCTAAAGCTGCGTCAGGGCATGCTGGGATGTGTAGTTTCTCAACAGCTGGAGGGCCGCAGTTTGGACATGCCTGGTGTAGAGTATAAAATGCATATAAAATGTTTTCAGTTTTATATATCCAAGATTATGCCTAGCAATGTACTGTAACACTTAAATGATTTCTCAGTGTAAATTTTAATTACGCATATATAATTACTGTGTAACAATGCATATTTCCCAAGATGGAGAAAGCAGTGCCACATCAGACTTACGCCGCAGATCGCCAAGGCAACCACTGAATGATTTTAAGGCTTCAGCATCACTACTACTAGTCTGACTGCTGTTTCATTGTAAATGTGATCACTTCATAGAGCGCACTATAGTGAAACAGAGAGAAAAGCTGGAATCCAAAGTCTGAAAAATCGTTCATTTGGCCGATTGAGACATCTGAGCAGACACTGAGTCAAACGGGTGGTATTCAGGTTGCCGGCGGCCGGGCTCCCGGCGACCACCATACCGGCGCCGGAATCCCGACCGCCGGCATACAGACATCTTTTCTCCCTCTTGGGGGTCCACGACCCCCCTGGAGGGAGAATAGATAGCGTGGCGCGCATAGCGTGCCCGCAAAGGGGCTCATTTGAGCTCACCCAGCTGTCTGTATGCCAGCGGTCGGGATTCCGGCGCCGGCAAACCATAGCACACCCGGTCAAACGGTGGCACATTAACACTGCCGCCTTGTCATGCTATGGCCCGACTACAGCCATGTGCTCTCGGCATGTAGTTTCTATGTTATCCCTGTCTGCAAGCGTCACCACACCACCTTCTTTGTATTCCAATATACCTTCTTAAACTATACTACTTAGATTATGAGCTTGTACCAGTGTGTGTCTAGGTTTGATACATACATTTTAAGATCAGCTAAGGAAGTTATAAATGTGAATTGCCCTAAAATTTAAATTAGGAGAAACCCTTTAATTTTACATTAAACGTTTATATGAAAGTTATAATTATACATAACAAGACTTCATAATCTACCGTATATACTCTAGTATAAGCTGAGTTTTTCAGCACATTTTTTGTGATGAAAAAGCCCCCCTCGGCTTATACTCGAGTGATGCTCCGTAACTGCTGCCTGGGAAGGAGGGACACGGAGGGCACAGCGCGCGCCTCTCCTCCTGTGTCCCTCCTGCATCTCCGGCGGGTCTATTAAATGAAGTACCCGTTCGTGAGCTCTGATTGGCTCACGAACCGGCACTTCATTTAACAGGCCCACCGCCGGAGACGCAGGAGGGACAAAGGAGAGGCGCGCGCTGTGCCCTCCGTGTCCCTCCTTCACAAAACAGCAGGGGAGCGCTGGTGGGTTAGTACCTGGCACTGGGGGAGCATATTTGGCACTTTTTTTTTGGGGGGGGGGGGGGCGCGCATATCTGGCACTGTGGGGGCATATCTGGCACCGTGGGGGCTGTGTATGGCTAGAGCTGCATTTCCCACCCTAGGCTTATACTAGAGTCAATAAGTTTTCCCTGGTTTTTGTGGTAAAATTAGGTGCCTCGGCTTATATTCGGGTCGACTTATACTCTAGTATATACAGTATGTTGAAAGTGGTTTTAGTCAGTTATAAAGCTATTGAATAATAATCACAGGAAGCCACCTAATGCCACTTGCGAAAAGACAACAGGAATTTCTTGCAGAGGAGTAGCTAAAGATTACGGCCACGTTATAGAAAGTGGGCAAATTTTAAATGTGTTTTACAGTAAAGCAGAGAATTATTCTTAAGCTATGGCTATAAAAACATCTGCCCTATCAATATAGACAGCAAAGAGAGGTGCAGTCCATTACAGCACAATGGACTACAAATATGGGCAGTGAAACGGTAAAGTGTACCTGGAGCTCATCAATCCGCAGCAGTCTGCAGTCTTGGAGGAGAGATGATGGGTCAGGGTCACAGCCAGGAGTGGACTGGCTGTTTGTATTATTCGATGTGCCGGGAAACTTCACAGCAACGTAGGCACCGTCAACTTTCAGTACCTAAAACAATAACAGCCGGAACCACAGTAATTTCTACGTACGCACAACAGAGCACAGCTCTCAAACTATTTCAACACATTCACATCACACTACATAATAGTAGATTAGCAGCTATTAACCTTGCCCACAGGAACATTTTTCACATCTTCAACGAACACCACCTCTCTGAGTGACCACTGCTCTTCGTTGACCTTCTCTTCTTCCTTGGGAGCGGGTGTGGATCGTCTGCGCTCTTGAAAGAAAGCAGCATTGAGCTTACAGCACGTTACAGATGATCTGGTATGATTGACCATTCATTACACCCCCATTTCAAGATTCAACAAAATGACAGAATTTAAAATGTAATGAAATAAGAAATACTTGGCTTTTTTTTAGCACCAGAGTCATTCTTAAGTTGGGTACAAACTAAGCGATTAATCGGACGATATACTGTATATATTCCAAACGCAGATAGGAATGATATATAGGCCACAGCCTACCCGTGATCACGCTCTTCCATGGGTCGTTCGGTCAGGCGTGCCTATTGGGAACCCAGGGAATGACGCTATATATTTTAAATGCAGTGGGCAACAATACATAGCGCAGTTGTCCACTGCACTGTGCAGTGTGTACGGACAGCGCAATGTATTGTTTCGCCGCTAGGTACACACATCGTTTAGCGTGTCCCTAACATTACAAAGAGTACTTAATGCCTACTACGATTAAATAAAAGTTTACACAGTAACACCAGTGATGAAATAATGTCATTGGAAGCACAGCTTTTTCTTTTTTTTTTTTTTTAATTCATAAACTCAGTGTCGCCAGATTAGCCGACAAAACCACTAGTAGTAGATTCAACAGCAGAGTTCTATTTGTGTACTGGTACTGCCAGAGCGTGCGTATAGACAATACATGCCACATGTTATATACCGCAATTAGCAGGAGCTGGCGCAATCACAGCCAGATAGTCATTAGATTTAAAGCAAGCAGTTTAAAAAGGAAAGCCAAGTTGACTTGGCCTTTAAACTATTTGCCTCTTGAAATCTAATGAGTCACAGCACACTGGAAAAAATACAAGCCTCTGAGTCTATGGAAAATCGAGCCATTGTGAAAGGTGTATCGGGAATAGGGGAAAGAAACAAACAAATCCACTTTCTCCCATCAGTTATGTCAGACATTAGCATAAACCGCACTGTCTAGCCTCTTGCAGGAAGGTCATCGTCCAGGCCGTTTGTCCTTGTTTACTCTTCAAGGTAGCATGGGGTTCTTGTTCCACACCGGCCAGTAAACAAACTAGACTTGCAAATGGTTCCAAGTTAAGAATATGCTACAGAGTACTGATTCTGCTTTACTTAATGGGACTTACTGTATGGCATGGAAGCACTGCTGGCAATGGAAGATGCATCACTGCAGGTGGATGCTGGAGATGGGGGAGGTCCCATTTCAGTTTTTACAGCTTCCGGTTTGCTTTCAGGCCTTAGAGGTGGGGGAAAAAAATTAAAGATCTTTAATTTAATTAAACAAAATATACAAGGAGCCACGCGCTACATCGTATTCGGGGCGAGCGGCATGTCTGCGCCTCAGCCCGCCACCGAGCGTACACAGACGCTCCCATTCAATTTGAATGGGGCGCGTGCGCGTCTACGACGCATGCGCGCCCCATTTGCTCCGCCTCACCGGGCAACGACTAGGCACAGATGGAACCTTGATTAGCCTGGCTCCTCCATCTGTAAGTATTCTGTGTAAAAATCAAAACTACTCAACGACATCTGCCAACAGTAAGAATCTTCCACTCACTTTGTCTCGGTGGTCTTGCTGGATTTCTCCAGGTTTTTTAGGCTCTCTGGGGATCTCAGCTGGAATCGGCAGCTATCGTTCATATTCCACACAGATTCCATCAAGACTCCAACTTTAGGAATTCCACCACTAATTGAAAAGGCCACAGCTCCCGCATGATAAAGTGGGTTATTTCTTAAGCAGACCTAGTAAAAGATAATATTAACAAACAGCATTGGTGAAACTTACTTTACAGCTTTACACACACAAAAAAAATAAGTACAATTTCAAAAAAGAAAAAACAAATGTTAATTTCCCATTTTCAGCAGCACAGTGCAGTCAAACATTTAAAAGCAATTTAATGGGGCAGTAGAGATGGTGTAATGGTTAGCATTACTGCCTCACAGCACTGAGGTCATAGGTTCGATTCCCTCCATGGCACTAACTGTGTGGAGTTTGTATATTCTCCCCGTACTTGCGTGGATTTCCTCCAGGTACTCCGGTTTCCTCCCACAATCCAAAAAAATTTAAAAAATATATTTATATATAAAACAATTGAGAGAACTAAATGGGTTGTTACTGCTATTATTACCAGTTATCACCAGTTATTTATATAGCGCACACATATTCCGCAGCGAGAGAATATTTGCCCATTCACATCAGTCCCTGCCCCAGTGGAGCTTATAATCTATATTCCCTAGTACACACACATTCACACTAGGGTTAATTAATGTGTGTATATAGAGATATAGATATATAGATATATAGATATATATATATATATATATATATATATATTTTCAAACTCTCCTTGTGTAAAGATTAACATTACTGCCTCACAACACTGTGGTCTTGGGTTCAATTATCATCACAGCCCCAACTGTGTGGAGCTTGTATATTCACCCAATCCCTGAATGGGTTTCCTCCATTGTACTCCAGGTTTCCCCCATACGACACCAAGAAAAAAAAAAAAAAAAAAAATCAATTACCGGTAAGTACCTAGTGTGTGCATGTGGCAGGGAATATAGATGGTGGGGCAGGAACGGATGTGAATAGGCAATATTCTCTGTAAAATGCTGTGGAATGAGTGTGCCCTACATAAATAACTGGTAATGAATACATCACTTCTTGGAAGAGGACCTCCACCCACCATTACCCGACACCACACCCACCTGCTGCAGCTCACCGTGCAGAATGACATATCAGCCCAGTCCTATTCAATAGAGCAAAAAACTATTCTCCATAGCTAATTGAGGGCACACATCACTCTAGGCCTGAGCTCCAACAACAGGATAACAGACAGTTTAAGGGGGGTGGGGGTGGGAAGGATTATACATCCTAAACTAGCGTCACTCCTCCCACTGCCATGTAGGGTTAGATATAAATTGCAAAGAGAAAAGAGGTAATCATTCCAGGAGTAGAATAACCGAACAGAACTCCCACATGTGGCATTGAGCAGAAAGTTTGGTGTCCCCTAATTGACTCCCAAGAAAAGGAATGAACGGTAAAGAAATCCCTTTTGCTCCTTCAGCCAACTGGGGGACACAAGCATCAGTCCACAGATGCCCCAAAGGCTGTATGATGAAAAGGAAAAGAAAAAAAAGACACTTTCCGCAAAGTGGAGAGAATGGAGGAAAAATAAATTCTGCCAGAACAAAAATATCCAAGGAGAAATCTTTTTAACGTCTAAAAAGATCCCAGCCAATCAATCTGTTAGATGTTCAACAGAAACCCTCTGCTACCGTGATCAGCAAAATAATTCAACCAAACCGCAAAGACAGGAAGAGAACGAAAGCAGCCTGTTCATCAATGCTTAAGTGTTGCCTGAACCATCGGAAAATGGTTTCACATGGATCGGGCATCTTCTCTGCTACCACTGTGAGGACTAATAGAAGATAACCCCTAGCAAGGCCCTCATGACATGCCCATGTGTCTGATGAAAGTTCAGGATAGACAGGCATATTTCATGTTGGCTGTGTAATACTACTGCACCCTACAGCAGGAAACTCTGTACAGCAAAGAGGAGAGGCATTCCAATGTCACACCCTTGTAATAGGTGACAACCACACAAAAACCTATCAGTATGTTCAAATGCTTTAAAATAATACAAATAAAATACATCCGTATTTCAAGGACTAATGTAACGGTTCTAGTAGCTAATAAAATCACTGCTTAAGTCACAAATGAGTACATACTGTATAGCTATCTGGTCTAAAAGTGGGACGACATAATCAGACATTCCCTAGTAATGATCACAGACTGGCAGAAGTTTATGGGGTATATTCAATTAGCGTCAGATCCATTCCGACATGCATTTATCAGAATGGATCAGACAACACCTATTCAAATCTCATCCCAAGTAGACTTTTTCAAGTCAAATTGAGATGAGGGACCCAGAGGAGTAGAGGAGGGGGGGGGGGGTGCCGCAGGAAGACTGAGGAGACCTGCGCTACAGTAGCGCTGCAGGAGGATGTCACATAGCCGACCGACCTCACACCAGTGTCCACCCGGCTCCAGCAAGTGTGACCTCACTTGCTGGAGCCGGGTGGAAGCTGCCGTGAGCGGCGCGGCTGTGTGACATCCTGCTGCAGCGCTACTGTAGCGCTGATCTCCTCTATATGCCCGCGGCTGTCCCCCCCCTTCTCCTACTCTAATCCCTCATCTCAGTCCGACATTTTTTTGTGTCGGACTGAGATGGTCAAAGGGGGACACAAGCAGGTGGATCGGCAGCTATTCAGCCGATCCACGTGCTTTGACAAGTCGATTTCATCGACTTGTGGAAAAATTTTGGGATATATTGACAGACAGATGGCAACTTTCGATTTTAATTGAATATACCCCATTGTGTACAATGAACAATCATTTCTATCTTTCTTTTTTGATTTGCTTCCATAAAGTCAAAATCTTCATAAATTAGGCAGAACTGATGTTATTAGTAATCGACCGTAACCTCTTCAACACAAACATGTGCACCAAAAAAATAATAATAAATAAATAAAAAACAGTGTCTAGGAGATACAATACCCATATCATCAATATGGAATACACACAAACCAGATTAGACACAAGGGACATTTCTGCAGTAAAACAGTTACACAATAAAAGTTGTGAGCACGTTTTCCCTTTATACGCTTGGAACAGATTAGGTGAAGACAAAACACAGGATGAAATACGCCCAGACAACAGAGGTGTGGAAGAGCACATCACTGCAGTATCCTGTATAGTAGGCAAATAGTGAAATTGCTAAATAAGCGCCAGCTTGACAAATAGTGACTGCAAACAAAATAGGCAGCTACCTAAATGGAATATGTAAAGCAGACAGCATGTTACAGCCACTATTCTCTTTTGACATTCATAACCCTTCTTTAGTGAAGGATGGCCAGCCTGGAAAAATTGTACAGTGCCTGAAGACTGATCAGAATCCGAAACATAGAATACTGTATATTTAAATGGTCCTTCTGGTTTCCCGTCTATAAACGGGATTACTTCCTATCATATAATGGAGTTCATTAATGGCTGTTGTAAGTGACTTGGAGTGAGTTCTCTCTATGGTAACACTGCTGGAGGTTACCATGTTCTTATATTAGATCACACCCACAAAGTCACTTCAACTGCTGTGGGAGACATTCCACGGCGTGCACTCTGGGCTTCACAGTGGCATATGGGGATCTGTGTGGAGGTTTTATGTTCTCTCCATGTTTGCAAGCATACTGCCTGCAATGAGCACGTGTGATCTAATTTATAATTAAATAGGACCATTAAATGGGGTCATTACACACTGCGCTGACCCTATAGAGGTAGGACTACCAGAATTCGTATCATACAGTAAGTATATTTACTCTTCATAATAACTCTACATTGTGTAGAAGTAAAACACACCGTATCAGAGGTTACCTGTTTTCCTGCCATTTTCTCCTCAGAGTGAAGGGGCAATATGTAATGTGTAAACAAGGGTATATTTATATAAGCCTTCATTTTCTCCTGAAAGTGATACAATAGGTGACATGTTATAAAGCAGGCTGGTCATTTTTCTCAGTTTTTCTCCTCAGCGTTTTATACAAGGTACTGTAGTTTTATAACTTCCATAGTAAGAACAGGGAAGAGAAGATGATAAATGTAAACACACGTTCCCTTCCATTAGCACTATACATCACTGTGGAGTGACAGGTTGTTGGAGATTATATACATTACACAGCTGTATGATACCAACACCCTGACATTGTGATAACACAAGGGGAATTCTAAATTCAATTCAGCATTTGTTAAGCTCCGGGGATTAGTGCCCGGAGCTATTCAATTGACTGCGCCGAGTAAAACCCAATTAAGTCAAGAGATGCAATTTACTGTGGCTAACGGCATGGGCTTAGTCGCTGTAAACTGCATTTTCCCGATTTAAGTGCTAGATACAAAGCTGTTACCACATGCTTTCACACCGCGATTAGCCCTGAGGAATAAGTTAGCACAGACTGACTCACATCTCAGGAGTGTGCAAACAGAAATCCACTAGCTGCGGGTTTCCAGCGAACAGCAATTGAATAGCTCCGGCCACTCAATCCCAGAGCTCAAACTGATGCCACAGCCAAGACTAGCTCGCATGTGGTAATAGACTATGTAGACAGGGCATATTAATGGCAGCCAGAATAGATCTCACATGGAGAAAACATTATGGCGATTGTTCAGACTGTCAACTGTCACATTTATTTATGACCAATAATAAGACATTCGCATCCAGAGCCTAATCTAATTACATTATTTCATAGGTTTTCTTCAATGTAGCAGTGTAGGTGATACAACCCGGAGAGGAACATTCTGCACAAATAGGAGAGAGAAGTCTTGGTCTATTTGCCTTAGTATTACAGAGGGAAAAGGTACAAGCACTGAGAGAAAGGTTCGGGGAGGTGCATACAAACTTCAGATTCTACTCATCTCTCTGTATCAGGGTGATTACATATGATTAGGTAGGTACAACAGGAGACACACATAGGCCTTTGTGTTATTGACAGCCATTTATTTCTTGTACCTCGTCAGAAAGGCTTCAAACCCACTGGTGTCACAAGCGTTTTTGCTGCATTTGTAATGCTAGTGTAATACACGTAAACGGATCACAAAATAGAAACCAATGTTTTGGCAACATGATACCATAACCCCTGGCGTGTATTAGAATTTGGATGTGTTGCTTCATTTCAAAATGCATCTTATGCACTAAAATTTGCATCCAGTAGGTGTAAGGGACTTTCAACCACCTCTGAAACACTAGTAGCAACTGCATGTTAAATACAAACCTGCGCTGTGACCAATTCCAGTTTGGTGCCTGGAAGAAACTAAATTATGCAAACACTGGGACTCTGCTGTCTGTGCGCATGCTTCATACCAAGATGCTGTTAAGGGAATAGTCAGCGAGAGCCTCAGCGCACCACATCACTACACGGAGGGTAACCACCAATATATCCTACAGTAGGTATGGATGATGTAGGGAATTGAAAGTCAGGGAACAGAATCTTCACACACACAAAAAAAAAAAAGAAAGGGAGACCAGGAAAGACATTCCCTGTTTCTAAGGCACTTGTAGACCTGACCCCGTCTGGTAGCACATGGAAGAGCTTAGAACTGCATAAAAGTTGGAGGAGACTGCGTTAGTCTTTCAGTACGCCTACGTTTATGGAGCTTACACCCAGAAGAATAACTATATACCATAGAAGTCAGAAGTAATACTATGCTCTATAGTATAGGACTAGGCGGATGAACCCCTCCTGCACTGTGAGCTGCCGTGGTGTCTTCACATAAGCTGTGCAATTAAGAAACAGATGATCCAGGGGAAGCAATGCCCAAGGATGGACGACACATTCAACTTTTAAAAACGGTTTAATCCCTCTATATAACCATGCCCTCTATAACAAGGAGGTACACATTAAAGGTTGGATTTTTCTTGCATACAAGTGAACAGCTCTCACCTGGGTACCCACAGTGATATTTGGCATTGAGGAAATTCCAGCGCTGGATTTGGGTTTCTTGTTTTTCGCTCGCACCTTTTCAAGCATTTTTTTTCTCTGGCTGAAGGGTACAACTCCCCTAGGGAAGGACAATCCACTATATTAGACTATAAAAAGCTTGTATGCTCTCAAGATGCTTGGTCACGCCAAACTAGAGCATTTTTGCAGTAACATTACATGACACGAGAGAGGGGACAGACACTGCTCAACTCATTCGTACCAAAAGTCCCAACATCTGCATGAATGTGCACTAAACAAGACCAATGTGAAATCTCAGCTAACACTGCAGATTCAAATCACGTAAGTTCTTGTTTTTCAAACCCTTTCACAAAGTTTCTAGTTTTTTTATGTAGATCTCAAAGAAATGTGGAAAGCTAGAACTGTTGTGAAAAACGTTTGAGTATGTGCTATGTACAATTATATTAATACTTTTAAAATAACTGATGAAAAATGTATAAAAATAAATATAAAAACCCTAAATGAAATATATAAAAAATATTGTATAAAAACAATTAAATCTGTGATAAAATATATAATATATTCAATTATTTGAAAAGTATTCATTTACACACCACTAAGAAAATGTGCTGTAAAACACCCAGATATGGTGGTCATACATTTCTATTAAAATTTAATAATTTTGTTCATAATCCGTATTTTATCTTTAAATTAGCCAACATGTATTCTATTGGGTATATTTAATTGAAGTCGAAAGCTGCCGTCTGTCGAAAAGACGGCAGTTTTTGACTTTTTTTAGGTCGGAAGGGGTTCCGACCTATTCAATCTAACCCCAAATTATTGGACAAGTTGAGGAATTCGACTTGTTGAAAAGCACGTGGATCGGCGGAATAGCTGCCGATCTGCGTGCTTCTGTCGAAAATAGGGCCAAAACCGACAGGTTTTGGCCCCCTTTTCGACCATCTCAATTAGACTTTAAAAAAAGTCAAATTGAGATGCGGGAGCAGAGACGGGGAGAGGAGGAGACGGGGGGAGATCCGCGGGTAGTCGGGGAGAGCAGCGCTACAGCAGCAACTAGCAGTGTAGCCGGAGGATTTGTCACAGCCGCCGCTTGCTGGAGCCGGGTGGA
Source organism: Pseudophryne corroboree (assembly GCF_028390025.1). NCBI lineage: Eukaryota > Metazoa > Chordata > Amphibia > Anura > Myobatrachidae > Pseudophryne > Pseudophryne corroboree. Next base: position 765,572,305 of record NC_086448.1, read on the forward strand.
TGCTGCCGTGAGCGGTGGCTGAGACAACCACCGGCTACACTTGCTGGAGGCCACTGTTGCCCCCCGTCTGCCCGCAGCTGTCCCCCCTCTCGGGTCCCTCATCAATTCAACTTTTTTTAAGTCAAAATGAAATGGGCATTGAATAGCCCTTGTCGGATCCATTCCGACAAATGCATGTCGGAATGGATCCGACCTCAATTGAATATACCCCTATAAATGTAATTAACAATACATGCTGTGTTTCATGCCCATGACGCTGCCAACATAAAGCAGGTATCATCTGAGCTGCGTCACATAATACCTAAACTTCTGGCCATACTGGGCCAATTACGGCAATTATCAAAAAGCCAACCATCCGACTTTGTTCAGATTACTACCCAGATTGTTCCGATATCGCAGTGCGTCTAATCCCAGACCAAACGCCCAGCACCACAACATGAGTAGCCAAGTTAAGTGTTTCAAGAAGAGAGGACACAATAATTCAACTCACCACCAATAGAGATTATTCTCCAGCTGAGCACAGGTGTACAGAGCACAGCAATGCAGGGAAACTATCTTCTCTCCCTGCAGCTCGGGGAACACTTGCGCCATGTGTTCTAATTTTGAAGCTACAGAACTTAGTGTCTCATCAACCCAGGTGGCAACCTAACACACAAAAGAACAAAGCGTTTAAAGTAACGACTTCTTGCACTGAAAAAAAAAAAAAAACAGAACAGAAGTTGAAGGTGCCCAGAGTACAGTGAGGGTGTGTTCCCGCAAATGCATCCCACAAGTTAGATAACATATGCGCCTATCTGGTGGTAAATTTCTTGTAGGGGTCCACCTTAATGCAAAACATGTACGGATGACGACGATCAGTGGTCACTTCCTTCTGGCAAAGTGCATGTGGTTCCCACGGACTCTACTGCTATTAGTCAGATGATCTCAATTGATTCACGTTAAGCATTGTTATTTCCAAACAGCTCACAACAAGAAAGCACAACTTAATTAGTCCTTTCATTTTGCATCTAGTTCTAAAAGCCTTTTACATGGTAATTGCAACTTTAGTAATAAAATTGTATGCATTAGGTACTCTAACTTTAACAACTACCACCACCCTGGCAGAGATAGACCATTGCAGCAGGGTCTGCCATTCATAATTGTAAAGAAAAATATAGAAAATATAGGCACAGCAGCCTAACAGGGCACCCAGCTCCTTCAGAGGATTTTAGGCTGCTGGGGTAGCCAGTGCTCAACCACCACTTACCATACCCTAGTGTTCCTGTGTATCGCATGCATTAACAAGAAATGAGCCTTTTCTGGTGGGTGAATTATATGCTTGCGATTTAAGCTGGGTACACACTTAATGCCGACAGGACAGCTGATGTAACAATTAATCGGCCGCCGCGTACACACATGCAGTCATTTGCCGGTTCGTCCCGTTGAACGTGCAGCACACCTGATAGAACAACCCGGCAAACTGCGGTAGCGTGAAGTAGTGGGTACACACTAGATGTGCCCAATAGGTCAGTCCAATCCGCTTAGTGTGTACCCATCTTAAGATGGAAAACCTGACCGACTGTGCATGAGCCCAAAGTGAGCACTTTATTCAGGAAATCTGTATCTGTATCTGATCTCAAATTTCACACCTTAACATTTCTAAACAAGGCAATGAAAAGGATAGGAGTCAAGGTGTGTACACACGGTGAGATTCGGGCTAAACCCCGATTCTCACTATGCGATAGGGTCTAGGTCGGTATCGCAAGCAAAAATAACTGTGCTTGCGATACTGGCTTTGTACGATTTTGGCTAAGTGTCAATTTTTATCATCTTTCATACTAGATAGTCAAAATTGACTTGCCTGCACAGTCTATCTGGGCTTGCGATACCAACCTCGCGGGACCACACATCGGGATCGCAAGGTGACTTTCACCTTGCGATCTGCACTAACTTTCTTTGCGATTTTGACTACATGGTCAAAATCACACAAAAAAATCTCACCGTATGTACACACCTTAAGAATGCTAATGAAACTATCTAAAAAAACTGAAGAAATTCAATTAAAAAAAAAAAAGTTACAGTATAAATCTCAAATAAGCCAAACCTTATTGCTTTCTGTAGCGACCGTAGCTCGTATGCTATTTGCTGAAAGTAGAACAATTTTCTCATTTGCCAGACCCAAGAAAGTTGTTCTTGGATGATGCAGCAAAGGATTCTGGAAAACAAAATAGGTAAGTGGGAATAATTGTCAAAAAGATTTTGTACACATGAAAAGTTCCAAATATCAGTTCAATGCTGCAGAATGCTTCAGACAAACACAGAAATTACTAGTTTAACACACAAACGGATCCATCCTAGGGTGGAGATTAGATTGCATTTGTGCATATATCCCAACCCCCCCAAAAAAAATGGCCGACAAATATAAAGCACAAACCTGTGGATTCCTATATGGTTCAGATTCCAACCACTTCCACTGATACAGCTCTCCCTTACTGCTTACAGCAACTAGTTCTGAGTACAGGGCTCCGATTGAAATGAATTTTGTTCCATCCTAAACACAAAAACATGAACATTAAAAGAAAACCTTTATAGTATAATAATGAAATTATTTTGTTGTTAAAAAAAAAAAAAACCCACATCAATACTAGTCTCCCAGGAACAAATAAATAAATGAATGAATAGTGGGGTTTAAACACTAGCTTGCATAACCCTCTAGTGATAAACCCCCACATGCCATTCTACTACACCTGGTACCTTTAATGTGCCGCTAACTGTTGGGCTTTTGCGAATGACTTACACACTACATATTCATATTTACATTTGCAACCTATTTAACAGACAGGTAGCACTATGCTTAATTGATCATTAAAAAAAAAAAAAAAAAAATAGACCGACAACCGAATCAAAAACAATTACCTTTTCAGGCCACCACTGCAGATCTTCTCCTAGTGACACTGGACTCAGTATAGGGGTGTTCTTCTTGTCCAAATTGGGTTCCCCTTCTTTACTAGTGGAGCCCCTTTCATTATCGAATGAGGCCCCATCAAGCCATCGCCTCTCACGCAAGCGTAAAACTGACTCGCGTTCACGCAACAGTTCAGAGTCTCTTTCTAAGGGAAGAAGGAGAACTGGTATGCAATTGGGTCACACCAGTGGGATAAAAGTAAGCCAATCTCTATTAAAGACCCTTCTTATCTAGCAGCAAGTAAAGCTTACGTATGCTCAACAGAAATGATCTCCATTACTACCATTTCTTGATATGCAGGGTCACATAACTATGTTTTGGCAGCAAAGTCTGACTCTGAACTACAGGAGGTATCTTGGCTAAGGACTATAAAACTAATGACAAATATTATGCTTCTGTACTCAGCAAGGGGAAATCTGAAGCCATTGCCATCAGTCTTGAAGGAAAAACAAAAAATGATAATAGCTTAGACAGGAAGCATGGTTAAGCCCTAAATGGGATGTTTAATGCAAGACTAACTACTAAGAGGGTCAGGAACTAGAATAGGTAGTGTACATAAACCACAGAATGTGGGGATGGTTCAGTTTAACATCTTAATGGGCCAGTGACACCAAAATACATAAAAGGACCATCTACAAGGCACTATTACGCATGTAATACAAAAGCAAATTTAAAATAAGAAGCAAAAATCAGGATGCAAGCCTCAAAGTGACTTATCTGGAAAGTTGGAACTGATGAATGACCATCTGCCAATGAATCAATTAAAGTAAACAGACAAATCAATAACAATTTCAGGTTAGGAATTCAAATCTCAGATTATCTGATATCTGCTCTACCAATCTGAAAATGAAACATTGCCAAAAGGTCTTGCATGCCATTCGGCACATCCAGATAAAGCCTGTGCGTTAAGACTGTATTCTTAAACAGATATGATCCTTGTAACTTTTGGAGTGACTGGGCCATAAAGGGACTTTTTGGGACTGCGTTACGAGCTCCTGGTGCTGCGCCTAGGGCGATAGGAGAACCAGATCACAAGGGAAAAGCTGAAAGACTAGGACATAACATGGCTAATTTCTAAGAAGACAAAGGCACAGAATTACCTCTAGATGAGCCTATCCTGGAAAGTGAAGAGCGCCGAAAGGATGGATAACCAAAGTAGCTAATATCTTCTGAAAACATAGCATCAGCATCAATTATGACACTTGGGTGAGCAGAATGAATGTCAGCATCCAGCAGTGACATAAGATCCTCTATAAACACAAGGATCACAAGCCGTCATTAAGCAAAATATGAACACAGAATGCCATGAGACATTTCACTACAGTCACTAACAAGCCCCCAACTGAGGCCACACATCCAATAATAAACGTGTAAACATAATGTGACTGAGCTTCCAAAGGCTTTTAATTGCCCATTAGAATTAGGTTTCAGCAACTAAGACCACCTCTAATCATGTCTAATCGGTGGGCCAAGGAAGCCAACACTAACCTCCTGGCAAGTAGGATTCGCTGGCCGTGTCGTCTCCGTCATCCCCATCTTCATCGTCCCGACTCAGGAGATTGTTTACAGCCAGGTTCACATCAAGATTTGTTCTCTGGAGTTCTCTTATAATAACACTTCGAGACTTTCCTTGAAGCACAACCTGGGCCTGTAGAACACAGAGAAGGGGGATTGGCTGGGAACAAAACTAACCTCATTAAAGAGAAGAGACTAACTCACAAATAGATCATTATTTATAGAACTGTAATGGTCTCAAAATCATGTTGAAATTAAAAGTCCCAACTATAGCCATATGCAAAGTGGCAACTATTTTAAGGTGTATACATGTCAATAACAGCAGCATATCCCCCTGCTTTACGCCACACATACATACTTTTTCCCCAAACACTTTCACTATTAACCACTTAACTGACGATTTTTTTCACCAAAAACCGCTCAGAAATTGTCTGAATTTAACCCTATCCAAAATGATTTGTTTGAAAAAAAACAACACATTTTTAAACATCGATTAGGAACATCGACCATCAGAACATCGGAAACATTGCGACAACCGCGGCTTTCATTTTGAAAGCCGGGACAGCCTCTCAACATAGTACAATGGCTCAAAGAGGGACTCCTGTAGAGCCATTGCACCTTAAGAGAAGCTAGGCAAAAGCCCAGATCCAAGGCTGCATGCAAGAAAGACAACACCTCGGAAATTAGAGAAACCAGAGGAAACCCAGTCAAAGTATGCCCACCACACACAATAATGGATCCTTGCTAAGGAAGATATCCTGGCGCAGAGAATGGTTTTGATCACCGAATCAGAGAAATCTCGAGCCCTAAGGATAGAGGTTTCAAAAGACACCCCATTAAAAGCCAGACGGTAAATATTCAGATGAAGACAGTCCCCGACAGAGATCATGCCCGAAAGGGAAACAGCATGGAGGTGTGATGGATAGGCTGTGTAGGTCCACGTACAAGGCTCACCTGGGCCAGTCTGGTGTGATAATGGCTGTGATACCTTCCTGCTTCAACTTGTGAAGGACCTGCAGAAGGAAAGACACATGAGCGGGAACTTCCAGGGCGTCCACTAAGATAGCTCCCGGGTCTCTGGTGCGGGAGACGTAAAGAGGAAACTTGTTGTTTCGTCAGTAGGCCATAAGGACTGTGTGTAGACGCCCACAACAACGAATTAGCATCTTGAACACAGTGGGGTGCAGAGCCCACATGCCCAAGTGAACACCCTGCCTGCTGGGGAAGTTCGCTTCCCATTTCTTGACTCCCGGAATGTAGACCGCAAATATAGCTGTAAGAAAGCATTCAACCCAGTGGAGGATACTACTGGCTTCTTTCATCGTCCTGTCACTTTTGCTACCGCCCTGATTAATGTGAGCCACCACGGTAGCTTTGTCCTACTGAACTAGGACTACTTTGTACTGAAGGAAAGGTCGAGCCTGACGCATCGCCCGGTAGACCGTTTGAAGCTCCAGAGATATGATAGGGAGCACCTGCCTCCTGAACCGCCCACCTGCCCTGCAAGGTGTGGCTTCCAGAGACAGCACCCCAGCCACAGAGGCCAACATCTGTGGATAGAAGAACCTAATCCTGTATTAAGAATGGGCGACCGATGTGGAGGTGGGAGGCCTGGAGCAACAAGAGAGTGGCGCACCTCCAGGGACAGAACGACTGTCTGGGATTTATGCTGTAGAGAAAAGCAGTTCCACCATTGTAGAAGTTCCAGATGTAGCGGACAGGCATGGAATTATGTGTATTCCATAATGTCAAAGATGGAGATTAGCTTTGTCAGAATACGCATACAAAGGTGGATTGAGAATGCATTGACGCAGAAAGTGTCCGAGGAGCTATTGAAGAGATTACAATTTGTCCGTGGGGAGGAAGACTCACTGAGCCCTGGAATCTAGGAGGGTTCACAGATGAAGAATCTCCTGAGACAGAGCAAGGTTGGACTTGGGCCAATTGATCAGCTAACCGTGTGACAGTAACAAGTCCATGGTGACACAGATCTTCCTGAAGAGTGTCCAGAAATGGAACCAGCAGGAGTAGGTCATCTAAATACAGCAGGATTTAGATCCATCACAGTCATGACCTTCGTGAACACCCGAGGCGCAGTAGAAGGTACAAAGGGCAAGGCCGAAACAGATAGTGGTCCTTTTTTATTGCAAAGCGGAAGGACCGCTGATGGTCCTTCCCGATTGGTATATGCAAGTAAGCATCATGTATGTCCAAGGAGACCATGTATTTGCCTGGTTCTATGGCCTGCATGAGGGAACTAAGCAATTCCATCCTCAACCTGAGAACCTTGAAAAGGTAGGAACCCGTCCCGTCATGCTGCAGGTTTGTATGCCGGTTTAGGAGGCTGGCGGAGACCTGACCAATGGAAGAAAAGCCCTGAACTCTTGAAAAAAAGTTGACCTTTCAATTTTCCCTGGGTGAAAGGAATGAAAAGAAATCCTTTGGTTTTCAGAGCAGCCGAGGGAAGAAAAGCTGTCTCTGAAGCCACAGCAGTGGCAAAAATCTTTCAGTATAGGCTCAAGAAGAACGTCACCTGAGAAGGGTAGCGTTTCCAACTACTTCTTGGACTTGCTGTCTGCTCTCCATGTTCGAAGCCACATGGCCCACCTAGAGGCCACTGATGAAGTGGAGACTTTAGAAGAGAAAATGCCCAGTTCAATAGCTGCCTCACCCAGGATAGCCCATCCTCCAGGGAATCCGGCCAACTACCCAAGGCTTGGACAAACCAGGCAAGCAACAGAGAGGCTGCCCACCCAGGCTCTTGTGGGGGCCCTACTTCAGAACTCGACTCATCTTGGGAAGGATGCACCAGATCGCGGTACAACCCGCCACTTATGGCATGGATACTAATCGCATATGTACTAACATACGCGATTAGTATTGCAAAGGACAGCTCTCCCAATAAGCGTTGTCCTTTGTGATGCGGCTGCTGGTCTAAAGCCAGGATAAGATCTGTGCATGCGCAGACCAGCGGCGGCCACAGGGGATGCTGGGAGGGTTCCATGACTGATCCCTTTCCACATTGCATTGCGGAAGCAGCCCTGACAGCAGATACCTGCCAGACAGAGGCAAGTACATATGAAAATGAGGAAAAAAAATCTAAAAACAGGGTTTTACCGCATATTCACTTTAGTAGATTCCGCCCATTGTGTCTCCGCAGAACACCGGTCACATAGGCCAGTGTGATCCTGAGCCATACATGAAAACATTTTCTTTACAAGTATAAGCACGCAGCATTCTTCTTGTGAAACTTATGGATCACATACAGTAGCTTCACTGAAGTGAAAATCACACAGAAAATAAGATTTTAAACCTACTGGTAAATCTTTTTCTCCTAGTCCGTAGAGGATGCTGGGGACTCCGTAAGGACCATGGGGAATAGACGGGCTCTGCAGGAGACATGGGCACTAAAAAGAACTTTAGATATGGGTGTGCACCGGCTCCTCCCTCTATGCCCCTCCTCCAGACCTCAGTTAGAGAAACTGTGCCCAGAGGAGACGGACAGTACGAGGAAAGGATTTTTGTTAACCTAAGGGCAAGATTCATACCAGCCCACACCATCCACACCGTATAACATGGAATATACCTAACCAGTTAACAGTATGAAACAAAACAGCATCAGCTAACGACTGATCCTAACTACAACATAACCCTTATGTAAGCAAAAACTATATACAAGTCTTGCAGAAGATAGTCCGCACTGGGACAGGCGCCCAGCATCCTCTACGGACTAGGAGAAAAAGATTTACCAGTAGGTTTAAAATCGTATTTTCTCTGACGTCCTAGAGGATGCTGGGGACTCCGTAAGGACCATGGGGATTATACCAAAGCTCCCAAACGGGCGGGAGAGTGCGGATGACTCTGCAGCACCGATTGAGCAAACATGAGGTCCTCGTCAGTCAGGGTATCAAACTTGTAGAACTTTGCAAAGGTGTTTGAACCCGACCAAGTAGCAGCTCGGCACAGCTGTAATGCCGACACACCTCGGGCAGCCGCCCAAGAAGAGCCCACCTTCCTAGTGGAATGGGCCTTTACAGAATTTGGTAACGGCAATCCAGCCGTAGAATGAGCCTGCTGAATCGTGTTACAGATCCAGCGAGCAATAGTCTGCTTCGAAGCAGGAGCGCCAACCTTGTCGGCTGCATACAGGACAAACCGTGCCTCTGTTTTGCTAATCCGAGCCGTTCTGGCCACAAATTTTCAAAGCCCTGACCACATCAAGGGACTCGGAATCCTCTAAGTCCCGCGTAGCCACAGGCACCACAATAGGCTGGTTCATTTGAAAAGATTAAACCACCTTGGACAAAAATTGAGGACGAGTCCGCAATTCCGCTCTATCCACATGGAAAATCAGATAGGGGCTTTTGTGAGATAAAGCCGCCAACTCCGACACTCGCCTAGCCGATGCCAAGGCCAACATCATGACCACTTTCCAAGTGAGATACTTTAATTCCACCGTTTTAAGTGGTTCAAACCAGTGAGACTTAAGGAACCGCAACACCACGTTAAGGTCCCAGGGTGCCACTAGAGGTACAAAAGGAGGCTGGATATGCAGCACTCCCTTCACAAAAGTCTGTACTTCTGGGAGAGAGGCCAATTCCTTCTGAAAGAAAATGGATAGGGACGAAATCTGAACCTTAATGGAGCCTAATTTAGGCCCAAATTCACTCCAGTCTGTAGGAAGTGAAGGAAACGGCCCAGATGGAATTCTTCCACAGGAGCATGCCTGGACTCACACCAAGATACATACTTCCGCCATATACGGTGATAATGTTTTGCTGTCACGTCCTTCCTAGCCTTTATCAGAGTAGGAATGACCTCATCCGGAATGCCCTTTTCCGCTAGGATCCGGCGTTCAACCGCCATGCCGTCAAACGCAGCCGCGGTAAGTCTTGGAACAGACAGGGACCCTGTTGTAACAGGTCCTCTCTGAGAGGAAGAGGCCACGGATCTTCTAGATGAGAGGAAGAGGAGGAAACAGACCGACTGGAACACCCACGGTGTCACCAGGGCGTCTACTGCCACCGCCTGAGGGTCCCTTGACCTGGTGCAGTACCTCGGTAGTTTCTTGTTGAGGCGTGACGCCATCATGTCTATCTGAGGTAGTCCCCACTGACTTGCAATCTCTGCGAAGACTTCCTGATGAAGTCCCCACTCTCCTGGATCGTGTCTGCTGATGAAGTCTGCTTCCCAGTTGTCCACTCCCGGAATGAAGACTGCTGTCAGAGCGCTTACATTATTTTCCGCCCAGCGAAAAATCCTGGTGGCTTCTGCCATTGCCACTCTGCTCTTTGTTCCGCCTTGGCGGTTTACAAGAGCCACTGCGGTGATGTTGTCTGACTGAATCAGAACCGGTAGGTCGCGAAGCAACTTCTCCGCTTGACGAAGGGCGTTGTATATGGCCCTCAACTCCAGGACGTTGATGTGAAGACAAGCCTCCTGGCTCAACCAGAGACCTTGGAAGTTTCTTCCCTGTGTGACTGCTCCCCAACCTCGGAGGCTCGCGTCCGTGGTTACCAGAACCCAGTCCTGAATGCCGAACCTGCGACCCTCTAGAAGGTGAGCACTCTGCAGCCACCACAGGAGAGATACCCTGGCCCTGGGGGACAGGGTGATCATCTGATGAATCTGTAGATGTGACCCGGACCACTTGTCCAGAAGGTCCAATTGGAAAATCCTCGCATGGAACCTGCCGAATGGAATAGCCTCGTAAGACGCTACCATCTTCCCCAGAACTCGAGTGCAGTGATGCACCGACACCCTTTTTGGCTTCAATAAGTCCCTGACCAAATTCATGAGTTCTTGGGCCTTTTCCATCGGAAGATAAACCTTTTTCTGGTCTGTATCCAGAATCATGCCTAAGAAAGGCAAACGAGTCGTTGGAACCAACTGTGACTTCGGGATATTGAGAATCCAGCCGTGCTGTTGCAACACCTTCAGGGAAAGTGATACTCTGTTCAGCAACTGCTCTCTTGATCTCGCTTTTATTAGGAGATCGTCCAAGTACGGGATAATTGTGACAGCCTGCTTACGCAGGAACACCATCATTTCCGCCATTACCTTGGTGAAAATCCTCGGGGCCGTGGAAAGCCCAAATGGCAACGTCTGAAATTGGTAATGACAATCCTGTACAGCAAATCTCAGGAACGCCTGATGAGGTGGATATATGGGAACATGAAGGTATGCATCCTTTATGTCCAGGGACACCATATAATCCCCACCTTCCAGGCAGGCGATGACCGCTCTGAGCGATTCCATCTTGAACTTGAACCTTTTTAAGTATAGGTTTAAGGATTTTAAATTTAAAATGGGTCTGACCGAACCGTCCGGTTTCGGGACTACAAACAGGGTTGAGTAATACCCCATCCCCTGCTGAAGCAGGGGAACTTTGACCACAACTTGTTGAAGACACAATTTTTGAATTTCATTTAAAATAAGAATTTACTTACCGATAATTCTATTTCTCGGAGTCCGTAGTGGATGCTGGGGTTCCTGAAAGGACCATGGGGAATAGCGGCTCCGCAGGAGACAGGGCACAAAAGTAAAGCTTTCCGATCAGGTGGTGTGCACTGGCTCCTCCCCCTATGACCCTCCTCCAAGCCAGTTAGGTACTGTGCCCGGACGAGCGTACACAATAAGGGAGGAATTTTGAATCCCGGGTAAGACTCATACCAGCCACACCAATCACACCGTACAACTTGTGATCTAAACCCAGTTAACAGTATGATAACAGCGGAGCCTCTGAAAAGATGGCTCACAACAATAAAAACCCGATTTTTGTAACTATGTACAAGTATTGCAGATAATCCGCACTTGGGATGGGCGCCCAGCATCCACTACGGACTCCGAGAAATAGAATTATCGGTAAGTAAATTCTTATTTTCTCTATCGTCCTAGTGGATGCTGGGGTTCCTGAAAGGACCATGGGGATTATACCAAAGCTCCCAAACGGGCGGGAGAGTGCGGATGACTCTGCAGCACCGAATGAGAGAACTCCAGGTCCTCCTTAGCCAGGGTATCAAATTTGTAGAATTTAGCAAACGTGTTTGCCCCTGACGCAAAGTTGTAAAGCCGAGACCCCTCGGGCAGCCGCCCAAGATGAGCCCACCTTCCTTGTGGAATGGGCATTTACATATTTTGGCTGTGGCAGGCCTGCCACAGAATGTGCAAGTTGAATTGTATTACACATCCAACTAGCAATAGTCTGCTTAGAAGCAAGAGCACCCAGTTTGTTGGGTGCATACAGGATAACAGCAAGTCAGTTTTCCTGACTCCAGCCGTCCTGGAACATATTTTCAGGGCCCTGACAACATCTAGCAACTTGGAGTCCTCCAAGTCCCTAGTAGGTGCAAGGCACCACAATAAGCTGGTTCAGGTGAAACACTGACACCACCTTAGGGAGAGAACTGGGGACGAGTCCGCAGCTCTGCCCTGTCCGAATGGACAAACAGATATGGGCTTTTTTGAGAAAAAACCACCAATTTGACACTCGCCTGGTCCAGGCCAGGGCCAAGAGCATGGTCACTTTTCATGTGAGATGCTTCAAATCCACAGATTTGACTGGTTTTAAACCAATGTGATTTGAGGAATCCCAGAACTACGTTGAGATCCCACAGTGCCACTGGAGGCACAAAAGGGGGTTGTATATGCAATACTCCCTTGACAAACTTCTGGACTTCAGGAACTGAAGCCAATTCTTTCTGGAAGAAAATCGACAGGGCCGAAATTTGAACCTTAATGGACCCCAATTTGAGGCCCATAGACAATCCTGTTTGCAGGAAATGCAGGAAACGACCGAGTTGAAATTTCTTTGTGGGGCCTTCCTGGCCTCACACCACGCAACATATTTTCGCCACATGTGGTGATAATGTTGTGCGGTCACCTCCTTTCTGGCTTTGACCAGGGTAGGAATGACCTCTTCCGGAATGCCTTTTTCCCTTAGGATCCGGCTTTCCACCGCCATGCCGACAAACGCAGCTGCGGTAAGTCTTGGAACAGACATGGTACTTGCTGAAGCAAGTCCCTTCTTAGCGGCAGAGGCCATAAGACCTCTGTAAGCATCTCTTGAAGTTCCGGGTACCAAGTCCTTCTTGGCCAATCCGGAGCCATGAGTATAGTTCTTACTCCTCTACGTCTTATAATTCTCAGCACCTTAGGTATGAGAAGCAGAGGAGGGAACACATACACCGACTGGTACACCCACGGTGTTACCAGAACGTCCACAGCTATTGCCTGAGGGTCTCTTGACCTGGCGCAATACCTGTCCCGTTTTTTGTTCAGACGGGACGCCATCATGTCCACCTTTGGTATTTCCCAACGGTTTACAATCATGTGGAAAAAACTTCCCGATTAAGTTTCCACTCTCCCGGGTGGAGGTCGTGCCTGCTGAGGAAGTCTGCTTCCCAGTTTCCATTCCCGGGATGAAACACTGCTGACAGTGCTATCACATGATTTTCCGCCCAGCGAAAAGTCCTTGCAGTTTTTGCCATTGCCCTCCTGCTTCTTGTGTCGCCCTGTCTGTTTACGTGGGCGACTGCCGTGATGTTTTTCCCACTGGATCAATACCGGCTGACCTTGAAGCAGAGGTCTTGCTAAGCTTAGAGCATTATAAATTTACCCTTAGCTCCAGTATATTTATGTGGAGAAAAGTCTCCAGACTTGATCACACTCCCTGGAAATTTTTTCCTTGTGTGACTGCTCCCCAGCCTCTCGGGCTGGGCTCCGTGGTCACCAGCATCCAATCCTGAATGCCGAATCTGCGGCCCTCTAGAAGATGAGCACTCTATAACCACCACAGGAGAGACACCCTTATCCTTGGATATAGGGTTATCCGCTGATGCATCTGAAGATGCGATCCGGACCATTTGTCCAGCAGATCCCACTGAAAAGTTCTTGCGTGAAATCTGCCGAATGGAATTGCTTCGTAGGAAGCCACCATTTTTACCAGGACCCTTGTGCAATGATGCACTGTTTTTAGGAGGTTCCTGACTAGCTCGGATAACTCCCTGGCTTTCTCTTCCGGGAGAAACACCTTTTTCTGGACTGTGTCCAGAATCATCCCTAGGCACAGCAGACGTGTCGTCGGGATCAGCTGCGATTTTGGAATATTTAGAATCCACCCGTGCTGTTGTAGCAGTATCCGAGATAGTGCTACTCCGACCTCCAACTGTTCCCTGGACTATGCCCTTATCAGGAGATCGTCCAAGTAAGGGATAATTAAGACGCCTTTTCTTCGAAGAAGAATCATCATTTCGGCCATTACCTTGGTAAAGACCCGGGGTGCCGTGGACAATCCAAATGGCAGCGTCTGAAACTGATAGTGACAGTTCTGCACCACGAACCTGAGGTACCCTTAGTGAGAAGGGCAAATTTGGGACATAGAGGTAAGCATCCCTGATGTCCCGGGACACTATATAGTCCCCTTCTTCCTGGTTCGTTATCACTGCTCTGAGTGACTCCATCTTGATTTGAACCTTTGTAAGTTTTTTTTTTTTAGAATAAGTCTCACCTAGCCTTCTGGCTTCAGTACCACAATATAGTGTGGAATAATACCCCTTTTCTTGTAGTAGGAGGGGTAATTTAATTATCACCTGCTGAGAATACAGCTTGTGAATTTTTTCCCATACTGCCTCCTTGTCGGAGGGAGACCTTGGTAAAGCAGACTTCAGGAGCCTGCGAAGGGGAAACGTCTCGACATTCCAATCTGTACCCCTGGGATACTACTTGTAGGATCCAGGGGTCCTGTACGGTCTCAGCGCCATGCTGAGAACTTGTCAGAAGCGGTGGAACGCTTCTGTTCCTGGGAATGGGCTGCCTGCTGCAGTCTTCTTCCCTTTCCTCTATCCCTGGGCAGATATGATCTTATAGGGACGAAAGGACTGAGGCTGAAAAGACGGTGTCTTTTTCTGCAGAGATGTGACTTAGGGTAAAAACGGCGGATTTTCCAGCAGTTGCCGTGGCCACCAGGTCCGATGGACCGACCCCAAATAACTCCTCTTCCTTTATACGGCAATACACCTTTGTGCCGTTTGGAATCTGCATCACCTGACCACTGTCGTGTCCATAACATCTTCTGGCAGATATGGACATCGCATTTACTCTTGATGCCAGAGTGCAAATATCCCTCTGTGCATCTCGCATATATAGAAATGCATCCTTTAAATGCTCTATAGTCAATAAAATACTGTCCCTGTCAAGGGTATCAATATTTTTAGTCAGGGAATCCGACCAAGCCACCCCAGCTCTGCACATCCAGGCTGAGGCGATCGCTGGTCGCAGTATAACACCAGTATGTGTGTATATACTTTTTATGATATTTTCCAGCCTCCTGTCAGCTGGTCCTTGAGGACGGCCCTATCTATAGACGGTACCGCCACTTGTTTTGATAAGCGTGTGAGCGCCTTATCCACCCTAAGGGGTGTTTCCCAACGCGCCCTAACTTCTGGCGGGAAAGGGTATACCGCCCATAATTTTCTATCGGGGGGAACCCACGCATCATCACACACTTTATTTAATTTATCTGATTCAGGAAAAACTACGGTAGTTTTTTCACATCCCACATAATACCCTCTTTTGTGGTACTTGTAGTATCAGAAATATGAAACACCTCCTTCATTGCCTTTAACGTGTGGCCCTAATAAGGAATACGTTTGTTTATTCACCGTCGACACTGGATTCAGTGTCCCTGTCTGTGTCTGTGTCGACCGACTAAAGTAAACGGGCGTTTTAAAACCCCTGACGGTGTTTTTGAGACGTCTGGACCGGTACTAATTGTTTGTCGGCCGTCTCATGTCGTCAACCGACCTTGCAGCGTGTTGACATTATCACGTAATTCCCTAAATAAGCCATCCATTCCGGTGTCGACTCCCTAGAGAGTGACATCACCATTACAGGCAATTGCTCCGCCTCCTCACCAACATCGTCCTCATACATGTCGACACACACGTACCGACACACAGCACACACACAGGGAATGCTCTGATAGAGGACAGGACCCACTAGCCCTTTGGAGAGACAGAGGGAGAGTTTACCAGCACACACCAAAAACGCTATAATTATATAGGGACAACCTTATATAAGTGTTTTCCCTTATAGCATCTTTTTTATATATTTCTAACGCCAAATTAGTGCCCCCCCTCTCTGTTTTAACCCTGTTTCTGTAGTGCAGTGCAGGGGAGAGCCTGGGAGCCTTCCCTCCAGCCTTTCTGTGAGGGAAAATGGCGCTGTGTGCTGAGGAGATAGGCCCCGCCCCTTTTTCAGCGGCCTCGTCTCCCGCTCTTAACGGATTCTGGCAGGGGTTAAATATCTCCATATAGCCTCCGGAGGCTATATGTGAGGTATTTTTAGCCAAAATAGGTATTCATTTGCCTCCCAGGGCGCCCCCCTCCCAGCGCCCTGCACCCTCAGTGACTGCCGTGTGAAGTGTGCTGAGAGGAAAATGGCGCACAGCTGCAGTGCTGTGCGCTACCTTTAGAAGACTGAGGAGTCTTCTGCCGCCGATTCTGGACCTCTTCTTACTTCAGCATCTGCAAGGGGGCCGGCGGCAAGGCTCCGGTGACCATCCAGGCTGTACCTGTGATCGTCCCTCTGGAGCTGATGTCCAGTAGCCAAGAAGCCAATCCATCCTGCACGCAGGTGAGTTCACTTCTTCTCCCCTAAGTCCCTCGTTGCAGTGATCCTGTTGCCAGCAGGACTCACTGTAAAATAAAAAACCTAAGCTAAACTTTTCTAAGCAGCTCTTTAGGAGAGCCACCTAGATTGCACCCTTCTCGGCCGGGCACAAAAATCTAACTGGCTTGGAGGAGGGTCATAGGGGGAGGAGCCAGTGCACACCACCTGATCGGAAAGCTTTACTTTTGTGCCCTGTCTCCTGCGGAGCCGCTATTCCCCATGGTCCTTTCAGGAACCCCAGCATCCACTAGGACGATAGAGAAAACTATCTCCCTCTCTGGGGGAGAAGCCGGTAGGGCCGAATTGAAAAATCGGCGAGGAGGCACCTCTTCGAATTCCAGCTTGTAACCCTGGGAAACAATTTCTATTGCCCAGGGATCCACCTGTGAGTGAACCCAGACGTGGCTGAAAAGTCGAAGACGTGCCCCCACTGGGGCGGACTCCCTCAGCGGAGACCCAGCGTCATGCGGTGGATTTTGTAGAGGCCGGGGAGGACTTCTGCTCCTGGGAACTAGCTGTGGTTGGCAGCTTTTCACCCCTGATAATGTGGCGTTTTCTTAGGCTGTGAGGAAACATAAGGCAAAAAATAAGATTTTACTTACCGGTAAATCTATTTCTCGTAGTCCGTAGTGGATGCTGGGGACTCCGTAAGGACCATGGGGAATAGACGGGCTCCGCAGGAGACAGGGCACTTTAAGAAAGAATTAGGAATGCTGGTGTGCACTGGCTCCTCCCTCTATGTCCCTCCTCCAGACCTCAGTTAAGGAAACTGTGCCCGAAAGAGCTGACAGTACGAGGAAAGGATTTTGGAATCCAGGGTAAGACTCATACCAGCCACACCAATCACACCGTATAACTCGTGATAATCTTACCCAGTTAACAGTATGAACAACAACAGAGCATCAGACAAACCTGATGCAACCATAACATAACCCTTATTTAAGCAATAACTATATACAAGTATTGCAGAAGTCCGCACTTGGGACGGGCGCCCAGCATCCACTACGGACTACGAGAAATAGATTTACCGGTAAGTAAAATCTTATTTTCTCTAACGTCCTAGTGGATGCTGGGGACTCCGTAAGGACCATGGGGAATATACCAAAGCTCCCAAACGGGCGGGAGAGTGCGGATGACTCTGCAGCACCGAATGAGCAAACACAAGGTCCTCCTCAGCCAGGGTATCAAACTTGTAGAACTTTGCAAAAGTGTTTGAACCCGACCAAGTAGCTGCTCGGCAAAGCTGTAATGCCGAGACCCCTCGGGCAGCCGCCCAAGAAGAGCCCACCTTCCTTGTGGAATGGGCTTTTTCTGATTTTGGAGGCGGCAATCCAGCCGCAGAATGAGCCTGCTGAATCGTGTTACAGATCCAGCGAGCAATAGTTTGCTTTGAAGCAGGAGCACCCAGCTTGTTGGATGCATACAGGATAAACAGCGACTCAGTTTTCCTGACTCCAGCCGTTCTGGCTACATAAACCTTCAAAGCCCTGACTACATCTAGTAACTTGGAATCCTCCAAGTCACGAGTAGCCGCAGGCACCACAATAGGTTGGTTCAAATGAAAAGATGACACCACTTTCGGCAGAAATTGCGGACGAGTCCGTAATTCTGCCCTGTCCATATGGAAAACCAGATAGGGGCTTTTATGTGACAAAGCCGCCAATTCTGACACACGCCTAGCCGAAGCTAAGGCCAACAGCATGACCACCTTCCACGTGAGATATTTTAACTCCACGGTTTTAAGTGGCTCAAACCAGTGAGATTTCAGGAAACTCAACACCACGTTAAGATCCCAAGGTGCCATTGGTGGCACAAAAGGGGGCTGAATATGCAGCACTCCCTTTACAAACATCTGAACTTCAGGAAGAGAAGCCAGTTCCTTTTGAAAGAAAATGGATAGGGCCGAAATCTGGACCTTAATGGACCCTAATTTTTAGCCCATAGTCACTCCCGACTGTAGGAAGTGAAGGAAACGGCCCAGCTGGAATTCCTCTGTAGGGGCATTCCTGGCCTCACACCAAGCAACATATTTTCGCCATATACGGTGATAATGTTTTGCCGTCACGTCCTTCCTAGCCTTTATTAGCGTAGGAATAACCTCATCCGGAATGCCTTTCTCCGCTAGGATCCGGCGTTCAACCGCCATGCCGTCAAACGCAGCCGCGGTAAGTCTTGGAACAGACAGGGCCCCTGTTGTAACAAATCCTGTCTGAGAGGCAGAGGCCATGGGTCCTCTGTGAGCACAGTGATGGCGCTGAGCCCAAAAAAAAGTGGGTCCCAGGGACCCCTCACTTTTAAAAATTGGGGTCCTACCGGTCTTTTTCTGGGTCCCATCAGAATGAAGGTTCTTTTTAATCTTAATCTTGTTTGGACACTACAAAAGTGTTGCAAGGTGGGGGGATGGGGTGACAATGCTGCTGGGCTGTGTAGCATACAGGACACCCTGCACCAGAGGTGTAACTAGACATTTTGGTGCCCTTAGGCAGAAAGGGAATTTGTGTTCCACCTCCCAGATCGCAAAGTATAGGAAATGCGCGCCGCAGGCGCGCTGCAAAAATTTAGGGGCGTGGCTTCACGGGGAAGGGGCATGACCACATAATAGTGCCAATTCACATTACACCACACAGTAGTGCCGCTTATACACATTGCACCAGGTAGAACCTCCTATGCACACTGCGCCAGGCAGAGCACGTTATACACATTGCGCCAGGTAGAGCACGTCACACACATTGCGCCAGGTAGAGCACGTTATACACATTGCGCCAGGTAGAGCACGTTATACACATTGCGCCAGGCAGAGCACGTTATACACAATGCGCCAGGTAGAGCACGTTATTATACACATTGAGCCAGGTAGAGCATGTTATACACAATGTGCCAGGTAGAGCACGTTATTATACACATTGCACCAGGTAGAGCACGTTATACACATTGCGCCTGGTAGAGAACGTTATACACATTGCACCAGGAAGAACACTTAGACACATTGCACCAGGTAGAGCGCATTATACACAATGCGCTAAGTAGAGCACGTTATACACAATGCACCCGGTAGAGCACGTTATACACAATGCACCCGGTAGAGCACGTTATACACATTGCACCCGGTAGAGCACGTTATACACATTGCACCCGGTAGAGCACGTTATACACATTGCAGTAACCAGATTGCAGTGTGATAATCTAGTGACTACTGTACATAAGATGAGAATGCTTACATATAATAGTGAAATGTATATGCTGTATTTGTATCCATCAATCTTTTTTAAAGTGATGCTGGCACGGGAACTGGGCACATGTACCTCTACCAACATAAGACAATAAGACACCAGTAATAACATTATGTGACACTGACAGGTTTCCTTATAAACACTGTTTATGTGTAAGCATAGAAAATTGGGCAAATGTTTCTTAATGAAGTGAATGTTACAGTATCCCACTCACTCACTCGGGCAGAGCACCGTGTACTGTGCCATGTCTGGACACCCGCCAGCCCCAATCACCTGTTTTAAACATGAGTTGAGGTTCATTCTTTGACCCAAACTCCTGGATCAGGACCACGAATATGACCCCGCTTGTGTTCTGGATGCCAAAGACGGACCCATTGCACCACATGGCGGAGAGCATGACCAGCCATCCCCAGCCACCTTCTGGGTGTACAAACTCTGTGCTGGTCTCCGGGTCCCCTGCTCCTCCAGCAGCAGCAGCAGTGATCTTCTCCCCATCTCCCGGCACGGAGTTCCACTCCCCCCCCATTCTCTTGCTTCTCCTCATCAGTGATGAGGCGTGCGCTCTCCTCTGCCGCAGCACTGTCGTCCCCCGCCGGCTCCTCTTCTTCTGCTGCCGGGACATTGGTGGGTAGCTCTTCCTTACTCTGCATCCTGTGTCATCTCTGCACTAATGACACTATATTAGCGGGGAGGAGGTGGAGATGAGCGGGGCCAGTCTGTCAGCGCTGCAGCACAGATTCATCCATGTGCTGGTGGCGGAGCCCATGTCTGCGGGTAGGAGGATTCAAAGCGGGCGGACTGGCGGGAGACGCTGCAGGGATGATTGGCTGGAGACTACAGGAGGTGATTGGTTGAGGAAAGAGCCAGTAACCTCCTGCGTCCCGCTGACTGGCTGGCGCGATCTCAGAGATTCAGATAAGCGCGTCCATCTGCTAAATGTCCCGGAGTATTTTCTGCTGCGGAGCGCGTCCCCGGGGACCCTCCCATTTTAGATAAGCGAGTCCCTAGACATCAAAAGCGGGTAAAATACGCGCTATAGCGCGTTTTTGCGATCACTGGAGCATTTCTTGCAGTTCCGGATACCAAGTCCTTCTTGGCCAATCCGGAACAATGAGTATTGTTCTCACTCCTCTTTTTCTTACGAATCTCAGCACCTTGGGTATGAGAGGAAGAGGAGGAAACACATAAACCGACTGGAACACCCACGGTGTCACCAGTGCGTCCACAGCTATCGCCTGAGGGTCTCTTGACCTGGCGCAATACCTCTGTAGCTTTTTGTTGAGGCGGGATGCCATCATGTCCACCTGTGGCAGTTCCCAACGACTTGTAATCAGTGTGAAGACTTCTTGATGAAGTCCCCACTCCCCCGGGTGGAGGTCGTGCCTGCTGAGGAAGTCTGCTTCCCAGTTGTCCACTCCCGGAATGAACACTGCTGGCAGTGCTTTTACGTGATTCTCCGCCCAGCGAAGAATTCTGGTGGCTTCTGCCATCGCCACCCTGCTCCTTGTGCCGCCTTGGCGGTTTACATGAGCCACTGCGGTGATGTTGTCTGACTGAATCAGCACCGGTTGGTTGCGAAGCAGAGGCTCCGCTTGACTTAGGGCATTGTATATGGCCCTTAGTTCCAGTATATTGATGTGCAGACAAGTCTCCTGACTTGACCACAGACCCTGGAAATTTCTTCCCTGAGTGACTACTCCCCACCCTCCGAGGCTTGCATCCGTGATCACCAGGACCCAGTCCTGTATGCCGAACCTGCGGCTCTCGAGAAGGTGAGCACTCTGCAGCCACCACAGAAGAGACACCCTGGCCCAGGGGGATAGGGTGATCAGCCGCTGCATCTGAAGATGCGATCCGGACCACTTGTCCAACAGATCCCACTGAAAGGTCCTCGCATGGAACCTGCCGACGGGAATGGCTTCGTAAGACGCCACCATCTTTCCCAGGACTCGTGTGCATTGATGCACCGACACCTGTTTTGGTTTTAAGAGGTCTCTGACCAGAGAGTCACAAGCTCCTGAGCCTTCTCCGCCGGGAGAAACACCTTCTTCTGGTCTATGTCCAGAATCATGCCCAGGAAGGGCAGACGCGTCGTAGGAATCAGCTGCGACTTTGGAATATTCAGAATCCAGCTGTGCTGTTGCAACACTTCCCGAGAGTGTGCTACGCTGATCAGCAACTGCTCTCTGGACCTCGCCTTTATGAGGAGATCGTCCAAGTATGGGATAATTGTGACTCCTTGCTTTCGCAGAAGCACCATCATTTCTGCCATTACCTTGGTAAATATTCTCGGTGCCGTGGACAGACCAAACGGCAACGTCTGGAATTGGTAAGGACAGTCCTGTACCACAAATCTTAGGTCCTCCTGATGAGGTTGATAAATGGGGACATGCAGGTAAGCATCCTTTATGTCCAGAGACACCATAAAATCCCCCTCTTCCAGGCTTGCAATGACCGCCCTGAGCGATTCCATCTTGAACTTGAACCTTTTCAGGTAAATGTTCAGGGATTTTAAATTCAATATGGGTCTGACCGAACCGTCCGGTTTCGGTACCACAAACATTGTGGAATAGTAACCCCTTCCCTGTTGAGGGAGGGGAACCTTTACCACCACCTGCTGGAGATATAATTTGTGAATTGCCGCTAACACTACTTCCCTTTCTATGGGGGAAGCTGGCAGGGCCGATTTGAGGTAACGGTGAGGGGGCATCACTTCGAATTCCAGCTTGTATCCCTGAGACACAATCTGTATAGCCCAGGGTTCCACCCGTGAGCGAACCCACTGGTGGCTGAAATTTCGGAGACGCGCCCCCACCGCGCTCCTGGCTCCACCTGTGGAGCCCCAGCGTCATGCGGTGGATTTAGTGGAAGCCGGGGAGGACTTCTGTTCCTGGGAACTAGCTGTATTGTGCAGCTTCTTTCCTCTACCCCTGCCTCTGGCAAGAAAGGACGCACCTCAGACTTTCTTGCCTCTTTGTGATCGAAAGGACTGCATTTGGTAATACGGTGCTTTCTTAGGTTGTGAGGGAATATATGGCAAAAAATTTGACTTCCCAGCCGTAGCTGTGGAAACTAGGTCCGAGAGACCGTCCCCAAACAATTCCTTACCCTTGAAAGGTAAAACCTCCATGTGCTTTTTTGAGTCGGCATCACCTGTCCATTGCCGAGTCCACAGGACCCTTCTGGAAGAAAATAAGAATTTACTTACCGATAATTCTATTTCTCGGAGTCCGTAGTGGATGCTGGGGTTCCTGAAAGGACCATGGGGATAGCGGCTCCGCAGGAGACAGGGCACAAAAAGTAAAGCTTTAGGATCAGGTGGTGTGCACTGGCTCCTCCCCCTATGACCCTTCTCCAAGCCTCAGTTAGGATACTGTGCCCGGACGAGCGTACACAATAAGGAAGGATTTATGAATCCCGGGTAAGACTCATACCAGCCACACCAATCACACTGTACAACCTGTGATCTGAACCCAGTTAACAGTATGATAACAGCGGAGCCTCTGAAAAGATGGCTCACAACAAATAATAACCCGATTTTTGTAACTATGTACAAGTAATGCAGATAATCCGCACTTGGGATGGGCGCCCAGCATCCACTACGGACTCCGAGAAATAGAATTATCGGTAAGTAAATTCTTATTTTCTCTATCGTCCTAGTGGATGCTGGGGTTCCTGAAAGGACCATGGGGATTATACCAAAGCTCCCAAACGGGCGGGAGAGTGCGGATGACTCTGCAGCACCGAATGAGAGAACTCCAGGTCCTCCTTAGCCAGGGTATCAAATTTGTAGGATTTTACAAACGTGTTTGCCCCTGACTAAATAGCCGCTCGGCAAAGTTGTAAAGCCGAGACCCCTCGGGCAGCCGCCCAAGATGAGCCCACCTTCCTTGTGGAATGGGCATTTACATATTTTGGCTGTGGCAGGCCTGCCACAGAATGTGCAAGCTGAATTGTATTACACATCCAACTAGCAAAAGTCTGCTTAAAAGCAAGAGCACCCAGTTTGTTGGGTGCATACAGGATAACAGCAAGTCAGTTTTCCTGACTCCAGCCGTCCTGGAACCTATATTTTCAGGGCCCTGACCACATCTAGCAACTTGGAGTCCTCCAAGTCCCTAGTAGGCGCAAGGCACCAAAATAAGCTGGTTCAGGTGAAACACTGACACCACCTTAGGGAGAGAACTGGGGACGAGTCCGCAGCTCTGCCCTGTCCGAATGGACAAACAGATATGGGCTTTTTTGAGAAAAAAAAACCCACCAATTTGACACTCGCCTGGTCCAGGCCAGGGCCAAGAGCATGGTCACTTTTCATGTGAGATGCTTCAAATCCACAGATTTGACTGGTTTTAAACCAATGTGATTTGAGGAATCCCAGAACTACGTTGAGATCCCACAGTGCCACTGGAGGCACAAAAGGGGGTTGTATATGCAATACTCCCTTGACAAACTTCTGGACTTCAGGAACTGAAGCCACTTCTTTCTGGAAGAAAATCGACAGGGCCGAAATTTGAACCTTAATGGACCCCAATTTGAGGCCCATAGACACTCCTGTTTGCAGGAAATGCAGGAATCGACCGAGTTGAAAATTTCTTCGTGGGGCCTTTCTGGCCTCACACCACGCAACATATTTTTGCCACATGTGGTGATAATGTTGTGCGGTCACCTCCTTTCTGGCCTTGACCAGGGTAGGAATGACCTCTTCCGGAATGCCTTTTTCCCTTAGAATCCGGCGTTCCACCGCCATGCCGTCAAACGCAGCTGCGGTAAGTCTTGGAACAGACATGGTACTTGCTGAAACAAGTCCCTTCTTAGCGGCAGAGGCCATAAGTCCTCTGTGAGCATCTCTTGAAGTTCCGGGTACCAAGTCCTTCTTGGCCAATCCGGAGCCATGAGTATAGTTCTTACTCCTCTACGTCTTATAAGTCTCAGTACCTTAGGTATGAGAAACAGAGGATGGAACACATACACCGACTGGTACATCCATGGTGTTACCAGAACGTCCACAGCTATTGCCTGAGGGTCTCTTAACCTGGCGCAATACCTGTCCCGTTTTTTGTTCAGACGGGACGCCATCATGTCCACCTTTGGTATTTCCCAACGGTTTACAATCATGTGGAAAACTTCCCGATGAAGTTTCCACTCTGCCGGGTGGAGGTCGTGCCTACTGAGGAAGTCTGCTTCCCAGTTTCCATTCCCGGAATGAAAAACTGCTGACAGTGCTATCACATGATTTTCCGCCCAGCGAAAAGTCCTTGCAGTTTTTGCCATTGCCCTCCTGCTTCTTGTGCCGCCCTGTCTATTTACGTGGGCGACTGCCGTGATGTTTTTCCCACTGGATCAATACCGGCTGACCTTGAAGCAGAGGTCTTGCTAAGCTTAGAGTATTATAAATTTACCCTTTGCTCCAGTATATTTATGTGGAGAAAAGTCTCCAGACTTGATCACACTCCCTGGAAATTTTTTCCTTGTGTGACTGCTCCCCAGCCTCTCGGGCTGGCCTCCGTGGTCACCAGCATCCAATCCTGAATGCCGAATCTGCGGCCCTCTAGAAGATGAGCACTCTGTAACCACCACAGGAGAGACACCCTTGTCCTTGGATATAGGGTTATCCGCTGATGCATCTGAAGATGCGATCCGGACCATTTGTCCAGCAGATCCCACTGAAAAATTCTTGCGTGAAATCTGCCGAATGGAATTGCTTCGTAGGAAGTCACCATCTTTACCAGGACCCTTGTGCAATGATGCACTGATTTTAGGAGGTTCCTGACTAGCTCGGATAACTCCCTGGCTTTCTCTTCCGGGAGAAACACCTTTTTCTGGACTGTGTCCAGAATCATCCCTAGGCACAGCAGACTTGTCGTCGGGATCAGCTGCGATTTTGGAATATTTAGAATCCACCCGTGCTGTTGTAGCAGTATCCGAGATAGTGCTACTCCGACCTCCAACTGTTCCCTGGACTTTGCCCTTATCAGGAGATCGTCCAAGTAAGGGATAATTAAGACGCCTTTTCTTCGAAGAAGAATCATCATTTCGGCCATTACCTTGGTAAAGACCCGGGGTGCCGTGGACAATCCAAACGGCAGCGTCTGAAACTGATAGTGACAGTTCTGTACCACGAACCTGAGGTACCCTTAGTGAGAAGGGCAAATTTTGGACATGGAGGTAAGCATCCCTGATGTCTCGGGACACTATATAGTCCCCTTCTTCCTGGTTCGTTATCACTGCTCTGAGTGACTCCATCTTGATTTGAACCTTTGTAAGTGTTCAAATTTTTTTAGATTTAGAATAGGTCTCACCTAGCCTTCTGGCTTCAGTACCACAATATAATGTGGAATAATACCCCTTTTCTTGTTGTAGGAGGGGTAATTTGATTATCACCTGCTGGGAATACAGCTTGTGAATTGTTTCCCATACTGCCTCCTTGTCGGAGGGAGACCTTGGTAAACCAGACTTCAGGAGCCTGCGAAGGGGAAACGTCTCGACATTCCAATCTGTACCCCTGGGATACTACATGTAGGATCCAGGGGTCCTGTACGGTCCCAGCGTCATGCTGAGAGCTTGGCAGAAGCGGTGGAACGCTTCTGTTCCTGGGAATGGGCTGCCTGCTGCAGTCTTCTTCCCTTTCCTCTATCCCTGGGCAGATATGACTCTTATAGGGACGAAAGGACTGAGGCTGAAAAGACGGTGTCTTTTTCTGCAGAGATGTGACTTAGGGTAAAAACGGTGGATTTTCCAGCAGTTGCCGTGGCCACCAGGTCCGATGGACCGACCCCAAATAACTCCTCTTCCTTTATACGGCAATACACCTTTGTGCCGTTTGGAATCCGCATCACCTGACCACTGTCGTGTCCATAAACATCTTCTGGCAGATATGGACATCGCACTTACTCTTGATGCCAGAGTGCAAATATCCCTCTGTGCATCTCGCATATATAGAAAATGCATCCTTTAAATGCTCTATAGTCAATAAAATACTGTCCCTGTCAAGGGTATCAATATTTTTAGTCAGGGAATCCGACCAAGCCACCCCAGCTCTGCACATCCAGGCTGAGGCGATCGCTGGTCGCAGTATAACACCAGTATGTGTGTATATACTTTTTATGATATTTTCCAGCCTCCTGTCAGCTGGCTCCTTGAGGACGGCCCTATCTATAGACGGTACCGCCACTTGTTTTGATAAGCGTGTGAGCGCCTTATCCACCCTAAGGGGTGTTTCCCAACGCGCCCTAACTTCTGGCGGGAAAGGGTATACCGCCCATAATTTTCTATCGGGGGGAACCCACGCATCATCACACTTCATTTAATTTATCTGATTCAGGAAAAACTACGGTAGTTTTTTCACATCCCACATAATACCCTCTTTTGTGGTACTTGTAGTATCAGAAATATGTAACACCTCCTTCATTGCCCTTAACGTGTGGCCCTAATAAGGAATACGTTTGTTTATTCACCGTCGACACTGGATTCAGTGTCCGTGTCTGTGTCTGTGTCGACCGACTAAAGTAAACGGGCGTTTTAAAACCCCTGACGGTGTTTCTGAGACGTCTGGACCGGTACTAATTGTTTGTCGGCCGTCTCATGTCGTCAACCGACCTTGCAGCGTGTTGACATTATCACGTAATTCCCTAAATAAGCCATCCATTCCGGTGTCGACTCCCTAGAGAGTGACATCACCATTACAGGCAATTGCTCCGCCTCCTCACCAACATCGTCCTCATACATGTCGACACACACGTACCGACACACAGCACACACACAGGGAATGCTCTGATAGAGGACAGGACCCACTAGCCCTTTGGAGAGACAGAGGGAGAGTTTGCCAGCACACACCAAAAACGCTATAATTATATAGGGACAACCTTATATAAGTGTTTTCCCTTATAGCATCTTTTATATATTTCTAACGCCAAATTAGTGCCCCCCCTCTCTGTTTTAACCCTGTTTCTGTAGTGCAGTGCAGGGGAGAGCCTGGGAGCCTTCCCTCCAGCCTTTCTGTGAGGGAAAATGGCGCTGTGTGCTGAGGAGATAGGCCCCGCCCCTTTTTCGGCGGGCTCGTCTCCCGCTCTTTAATGGATTCTGGCAGGGGTTAAATATCTCCATATAGCCCCCGGAGGCTATATGTGAGGTATTTTTAGCCAAAAAAGGTTTTCATTGCCTCCCAGGGCGCCCCCCTCCCAGCGCCCTGCACCCTCAGTGACTGCCGTGTGAAGTGTGCTGAGAGGAAATGGCGCACAGCTGCAGTGCTGTGCGCTACCTTAAGAAGACTGAGGAGTCTTCATGCCGCCGATTCTGGACCTTCTTCTTGTTTCAGCATCTGCAAGGGGGCCGGCGGCGAGGCTCCGGTGACCATCCAGGCTGTACCTGTGATCGTCCCTCTGGAGCTAATGTCCAGTAGCCAAAGAAGCCAATCCATCCTGCACGCAGGTGAGTTCACTTCTTCTCCCCTAAGTCCCTCGTTGCAGTGATCCTGTTGCCAGCAGGACTCACTGTAAAATAAAAAAACCTAAGCTAAACTTTTCTAAGCAGCTCTTTAGGAGAGCCACCTAGATTGCACCCTTCTCGGCCGGGCACAAAAATCTAACTGAGGCTTGGAGGAGGGTCATAGGGGGAGGAGCCAGTGCACACCACCTGATCCTAAAGCTTTACTTTTTGTGCCCTGTCTCCTGCGGAGCCGCTATCCCCATGGTCCTTTCAGGAACCCCAGCATCCACTAGGACGATAGAGAAATCGACATTGTATTTATTCTAGAGCCCAGTAGGCAAATGTCTCTCTGGGCATCCCTCATATATAGGACAGCGTCTTTTATATGCCCCAGGGTCAGTAATATAGTATCCTTGTCCAAGGTATCAAGTTCCTCAGATAAAGTATCTGTCCATGCTGCTACAGCACTACACATCCAGGCCGACGCAAATGCCGGCCTTAGTAGGGTACCTGAATGTGTATAAACGGACTTCAGGATACCTTCCTGCTTTCTATCCGCAGGATCTTTTAGGGTGGCCGTATCCTGTGACGGCAGGGCTACCTTCTTAGATAAGCGTGTCAAAGCTTGGTCTACCCTAGGGGAGGATTCCCAACGTAACCTGTCCGTTGGCGGTTAATGATACGCCATAAGCAACCGTTTGGAAATCTGCATTTTTCTATTAGGAGATTCCCAAGCTTTTTCACATATCTCATTTAACACATGTGAAGGGGGAAAAGTCACCCCTTGCCTTTTTTCCCCAAACATATAAACCCTCTTGTCAGGGACTGGGTTTTCCTCTGAGATGTGCAATACATCCTTCATTGCTATAATCATGTAGCGCATGGCTTTAGCCATTTTAGGCTGCAACTTTGCATCATCGCCATCGACACTGGAGTCAGAATCCGTGTCGATATCTGTGTCAACAATTTGGGATAGTGGGCGCTTCTGAGACCCTGACGGCCTCTGCGCTGTAGGATCAGGCATGGGTTGAGACCCTGACTGTCCCAAGGCTTCAGCTTTATCCAACCTTTTATGCAAGGAATTTACATTATCATTTAAAACCTTCCACATATCCATCCAATCAGGTGTCGGCGCCGTCGGCGGAGACACCACATTCATTTGTACCTGCTCTGCTTCCACATAGCCTTCCTCGTCAAACATGCCGACACAAGCGTACCGACACACCACACACAGGGGATGCTCTATTTGAGGACAGAACCCCCACAAGGCCTTTTGGGGAGACAGAGAGAGTGTATGCCAGCACACACCCCAGCGCTATATGACCCAGGAATTACACAGTAGCTTAGTGTTTACCCAGTAGCTGCTGTATATACTGATTTTGCGCTAAATTTATGTGCCCCCCCTCTCTTTTTACCCTCTTTCTACCGTGAATCTGCAGGGGAGAGCCTGGGGAGCTTCCTCTCAGCGGAGCTGTGGAGAGAAAATGGCGCTGGTGAGTGCTGAGGAAGAAGCCCCGCCCCCTCAGCGGCGGGCTTCTGTCCCGCGATTTTGTGTAAAATAATGGCGGGGGCTCATGCATATATACAGTGCCCAACTGTATATATGCCCACTTTGCCAAGAGGTCTCTAATTGCTGCCCAGGGCGCCCCCCCCCCCCCTGCACCCTACAGTGACCGGAGTGTGTGGGTTTAATGTGAGAGCAATGGCGCACAGCTGCAGTGCTGTGCGCTACCTCATATGAAGACTGGAGTCTTCTGCCGCCGCTTTTAAAGTCTTCTTGCTTCTCACGCCGGCTTCTGGCTCTGCGAGGGGGACGGCGGCGCGGCTCTGGGATCGGACGACCAAGGGTGCGTTCCTGTGTTCGATCCCTCTGGAGCTAATGGTGTCCAGTAGCCTAAGAAGCATGACCTATCCACAGTGAGTAGGTCTGCTTCTCTCCCCTCAGTCCCACGTAGCAGAGAGTCTGTTGCCAGCAGATCTCTCTGAAAATAAAAAATCCTAACAAAAATACTTTCTAATTAGCAAGCTCAGGAGAGCTCACTAAGGTGCACCCAGCTCGTCCGAGCACAGATTCAAACTGAGGTCTGGAGGAGGGACATAGAGGGAGGAGCCAGTGCACACCAGTATTCCTAATTCTTTCTTAAAGTGCCCTGTCTCCTGCGGAGCCCGTCTATTCCCCATGGTCCTTACGGAGTCCCCAGCATCCACTAGGACGTTAGAGAAAAGTTGATTCACCTGCCGTAGCTGTGGAAACTAGGTCCGCGAGACCTTCCCCAAACAATTCCTCACCCTTGTAAGGTAAAACCTCCATATGCCTCTTCGAGTCGGCATCACCCGTCCATTGTCGGGTCCATAGGGCTCGTCTAGCAGAAATCGCCATAGCGTTGGCTCTGGAACCCAGTAGGCCGACGTCCCTCTGAGCATATCTCATATATAGGACAGCATCTTTAATGTGACCCAGGGTCAATAAAATGGTTTCCTTATCCAGCGTATCTATATCAGCAGATAAGGTACCTGTCCACGCTGCTACAGCGCTACAAACCCAAGCCGACGCTATCGCCGGTCTGAGTAAGGTACCCGTATGTGTGTAAATTGACTTCAAGGTAGTTTTCTGCCTGCAATCAGCAGGATCCTTGCCGTATCTTGAGATGGCAGCGCTACCTTTTTGAATAAGCGTATCAACGCTTTGTCCACCCTTGGGGAGGATTCCCACCGTATCCTGTCCTTAGCCGGGAAAGGATATGCCATAAGAATCCTTTTGGGAATCTGCAGTTTGTCTGGAGATTCCCAAGCCTTTTCAAATAACTTGTTCAGCTCATGAGATGGGGGAAAGGTTACCTCAGGTTTCTTTTCCTTATACATGCGCACCCTTGTGTCAGGGAAAGAGGGGTCATCTGTGATATGCAACACATCTCTTATTGCAATAATCATATAATGAATAGTTTTAGCCAATTTTGGCTGCAACTTTGCATCATCGTAGTCGACACTGGAGTCAGAATCTGTGTCGGTATCAGTGTCTACTACTTGGGATAGTGGGCGCTTTTGAGACCCAGAAGGTCCCTGCGGCATAGTGAAAGGCAGGATTTAACTCCCTGTACATTCCCTGGACTCTGCTTTGTCCAACCTTTTGTGTAATAAATTCACATTTGCATTTAAAACATTACACATATCCAACCAGTCAGGTGTCGGCGTTGCCGACGGAGACACCACACTCATTTGCTCCACCTCCTCCCTAAAAGAGCCTTCCGCTTCAGACGTGCCGACACGCGCGTACCGACACCCCACACACACAGGGAATTCTCTATCTGGAGACAGTTCCCCCACAAGGCCCTTAGGAGAGACAGAGAGAGAGTATGCCAGCACACACCCAGCGCCAATGACCCTGGAAAAAAATACCCAGATAGCGCTTTTATTATATTATATTCACTGCGCCAAATTATGTGCCCCCCCCCCTTCTTTAAAACCCTCTGTCACCGTGTTCAGCAGGGGAGAGTCCGGGGAGCCAGCTTCTCAGCGGTGTGCTGTGGAGAAAATGGCGCTGGTGAGTGCTGAGGGATCAAGCTCCGCCCCCTCAGCGGCGGGCTTCGGTCCCGCTCGATTCCTTTTAAAAACTGGCGGGGGATCTTCAATATACAGTGCAGAGCCTCTATATATATATATATATATATATATATATATATATATATATATATATATATATATATATATATATATATATATATATATATATATATATATATATATTTATTCTTTTTTTGCCAGTCCCAGAGGTTTAAATTGCTGCCCAGGGCGCCCCCCTTGCGCCCTGCACCCTTACAGTGCCTGCCGTGTGTGTTTTGTGTGGGAGCAACGGCGCGCAGTGAAGATCTGAAGTCTTCTGCCGCCTCTGAAGTCTTCTTATCTTCTCATACTCACCCGGCTTCTATCTTCCGGCTCTGTGAGGAGGACGGCGGCGCGGCTCCGGGACGAACAGCTAGGAGAGACCTGCGTTCCGACTCCCTCTGGAGCTAATGGTGTCCAGTAGCCTAAGAAGCAGAGCCTAGCATTTAAGAAGGGCTGCTTCTCTCTCCTCAGTCCCTCGACGCAGGGAGCCTGTTGCCAGCAGGCTCCCTGAAAATAAAAAACCTAACAAAAATGATTTATTTCAGGAAACTCAGGAGAGCACCCTGTAATGCACCCAGTCTCCTCTGGGCACAGTATCAAACAGAGGTCTGGAGGAGGGGCATAGAGGGAGGAGCCAGTGCACACCCATAACTAAAGTTCTTTTTAGTGCCCATGTCTCCTGCGGAGCCCATCTATTCCCCATGGTCCTTACGGAGTCCCCAGCATCCTCTAGGACGTAAGAGAAAAACTGAAGTGTGTGGGGGCAGGATCCCTGAACTGAGATACTACAAAAGAAGAATAAGTAGACTAACAAATACTGTAAACAAGTACAGTGTAGTGACTACAAATAAGTAGGCACAGTAAGAAAATAGGATTTTAATTACCTACTAGTAAATCCTTTTCTCGTAGTTCATAAGGGATATTGGGGAGACTTAGTACGATGGGGTATAGACGGGGTCCAAAGGAGCCGGTGCACTTTAAATTTCTTCACTGGGTGTGCTGGCTCTTCCCCTCTATGCCCCCTCCCACAGGCAGTTATAGGTAAAACAGTGCCCAAAGGAGAAAGGACATATATGAGAAAAGGAACATGATAATAAAGAGTGGCGAGATTTAACACCAGCACATTACGAACATATAACAACTAGCAACGACTGATAGCAGCAACAGCTGAACAGGTAACCGCATAATAGAGAACCTACAGAAAAGTCACTGAGGCGGGCGCCCAATATACCTTATGGACTACGAGAAAAGGATTTACCGGTAGGTAATTAAAATCCTATTTTCTCTAGCATCCATAAGGGATATTGGGGAGACTTAGTACGATGGGGATGTCCCAAAGCTTCCAGAACGGGCAGGACTGTGCAGAGACTTCTGCAGCACCGCCTGCCCAAACTGGGTATCCTCTTTGGTCAGGGTATCAAACTTGTAGAACTTAACAAAAGTGTTCTTCTCTGAGCAGGTAGCAGCTCGGCATAGTTGCAAAGCTGAGACTCCATGGGCAGCCACCCAGGAAGAGCCCACCGATCTTGTCGAGTGGGCCTTCAGACACTTAGGAACAGGTAAGGCTGCCGACACATAGGCCTGTTGGATAGTAACCCTAAGCCAACGAGCAATGGACGGCTTCCTAACAGGACAATCCTATTCCTGTGCATCATAGAGCTGAACAAGGAATCAGTCTTTCCGATCTGAGCCGTTCGCTTGACATAGATCTTCAAGGCTCGCACAGCATCCAACGCCTCCGAAGTAGCAGAAGTGTCAGAACTGGACAGAACCACAATAGGTTGATTCAGGTGAAACGCAGAGACAACCTTCGGCAGTAACTGCTGCATAGTCCTGAGCTCCGCTCTATCCTCGTAAAAGACAGTATGGACTTTTACACGATAAGGTCCCCAATTCTGAGACATGTCTAGAAGCCAGGGCCAGTAACATCACTGTCTTCCACGTGAGGTACTTGTCTTCTACAGTCATCAGAGGCTCAAACCAGGAGGACTATAGAAATTTCAACACTACATTCAAATCCCAGGGTGCCGTGGGCAGCATAAAAGGAGTTTGTATGTGGAGTACCCCTTGCAAGAAGGTCTGAACTTCTGGCAACAGTGCCAATTTCTTCTGGAAGAAAATGGAGAGCGCTGAAATATGGACATTGACAGAACGCAGACGTAAGCCCTTATACATACCAGCCTGCAGGAAACGTAAGAAACGTCCCAAGAGGAGTTCTGCAGGCGGATATGTGCGTTCCTCGCACCAAGATACACATCTTCTCCAGATAGGAGGATAGTGTTTTGACGTCACAGGTTTCCGGGCCTAAACCAAGGTAGCAATAACCTTTTTGTAAAGGCCTTTGTGAACTAGGATGTTCCGCTCAACCTCCATGCCGTCAAACGAAGTCGTCGTAAGTACGGGTAGACGAACAGTCCTTGTTGAAGATCACTTCTTAGTGGTAGATGCAAAGGGTCTTCGACGGACATGTCCAGAAGATCTGCGTACCACGCCCTCCGGGGTCAATCCGGGGCAATCAGAATTGCCTGGACTCCTTGATTTCTGATTCGCTTGAGCACCCTTGGTAGCAACGGAATCAGAGGAAACAGGTAGAACAGCCGGTAGGGCCAAGGCGACGTCAGTGCATCCACTATCCTCATCTGAGGGGCCCTGGTTCGTGAGCAATACCAGTGAAGCTTCCTGTTGAGATGAGAAGCCATCATGTCTATCTGCGGGCAGCCCCACCATTGGATGATCTGTTGGAACGCCTGATGGTGGAGTCCCCACTACCACGGGTGGAGACGTGACGACTCAAGAAGCCCACTTCCCAGTTGTCCACACCCGCAATGAAGATTGCCAATAGTGCTCTTGCATTTCTTTCTGCCCAGAGGAGTATCCTTGACACCCCTCGCATGCTGGCTCTGCTTTTAGTCCCCCCTTGCCGACTGATGTACGCCACTGCTGTGGCGTTGTCTGACTGTACTTGGATCGCCTCATCCCTGAGCAGAGGAGAGGCCTGAAGCAGAGCATTGTAGATCGCCCGAAGTCCCAGAATGTTGATCGGAAGGAGGCTTTCGTGGCAGACCACCTGCCCTGTCGTGAGGAGGGTCAAATTCTGAATTCCGAAACTCCGACCTTCCAGTAGATTGGAGGACTGCAGCCACCACAGGAGGGAAATCCTGGCCCGAGGTGACAGTCGAATCATCCGGTGAATCTGCAGATGTGATCCGGACTACTTGCTCAGGAGATCCAACTGGAATGTTCTGGCATGGAACCTCCCATATTGGATCGCCTCGTATTTCCCAACAATCTTATGCAAAGATGGATGGACACTCAAGTAGGTCGGAGCACCATGCGGACCATCTCCTGAAGTGTTCTCGCCTTCTCCTCTGGTGGGAACACCTTCTGGGCCACAGTAGCCAGCAACATCCCCAGGAACAGGAGCCGCTGAGTTGGCTCCAGGGGGGAATTCTGTAAGTTGAGGATCCACCCATGGTGTGACAGAAGTTGGATAGTGCGGTCGATATGGAGCAATAAAAACTCCCTGGATCTTGCTTTTATCAGAAGATCGTCCAAGTAAGGGACAACATTGACCCCCTGGACCCGGAGCTGGAACATCATCTCCACCATCACCTTTGTGAATACCCTCAGAGCTGTGGATAGGCCGAAGGGCAGTGCCTGGAACTGGTGATCGTCCAGGTACGCCTGATGAGGTGGCCAAATGGGATTATGAAGGTAGGCGTCCTTGATATCCAAGGAAACCATGAATCGCTGTTCTTCCACACCCGCAGTCACTGCTCGCAAGGATTCCATTTTGAATTTGAACACCTTCAGTTAAGGATTCAAGGACTTCAGATTCAAAATGGGTCTAACCGAACCGTCCGGCTTCGGTACTACAAACAGGTTGGAGTAGTAACCTTATCCTCGTTGAGGTATTGGTACTGGAACAATGACGCATGACTGGACCAAGTTTTGGATGGCCTGTAACCTGTGTATCCTCCAAAGTTGGTAAGCTTGATTTGAAAGATTGCTGGGGAGGAGCACTGTCAAACTCCAGCTTGTAGCCCTGAGGAATGAGATCACTGACCCAGGCATCCTGGCAGGAAACCTCCCAGACGCAGCTGGAGTGACGCAGTTGAGCTCCCTCCTCGAGATCCCCTTGGGGTGGGTGGCCACCGTCATGCTGAGGCCTTAGTGGAAGCAGAACTGGTGGACTGTTCCTGAGAACCGGAGTTTGCAGGTTTTCTAGTCTTACCTCTGGTGCCTCTAGCCGCATTGGAGGCACCTCAGGCCTTAGATCGAAATCTGTTAGACCGAAAGGACTGAAGAGACGGCCCCGGGTAGGAGCGTCTCGCCGGCGGGGCCCCAGAGAGGAGAAACATGGATTTCCCAGCAGTGACTTTGGAAATCCATGTATCCAGTACAAACCCAAAGAGCTATTTCTCCGAAAAGGGGAGGACAATACACTGCGCTTGGTTTCTGCATCCGCTATCCACTGACGCAACCACAAGGCCCTGCACGCCGACACTGCCATTGAAGAAATTCTAGCATTAATGTTGCCCATCTCTTTGAGCGAATCACACAGGACGCATGCAGTGTCCTGAATGTGCCTTAGGAGGGTCACCGTAGTGACCAGAGGCATAGCCCCGGTGAGGCCCTCCTGAATTTGCGTAGCCCATGAATGAATGGCATGGGTCATCCAGCAATGCGATACACCTGCTGCCAATGTAAATAGATGTGAGTGTAGCTTCTATTTTTCTGTCCCCCGGATCCTTTATGGTAACGGAGGGGCAGGCAGCACCACCTTTTTGGACAGTCGAGAGACTGATACATCAACCCCCCGGGGGTTCTTACCAGAATTTGGGAAAGTGCGCAAATACATTTTTGACACTTGGAATTTTTTTGTCTGAATTTTTCCAGGCTAACTTGAATAGGTCATCTAACTCTGCAGAATCAGGGAAAGTCACATTAGGCTTGCTTTGTGTAAAGAAAAACGACTGCTGTGACGCAGCATCCTCTAGAGGGAGCTTTGACACGTCCCATATAGCCAGAATGAGGGGTTCAATACCCTGAGCAGAATCGGAATCCCCACCAACGGGGCCCAACTCCTCCCCATCCTCCAGTATATCCTCATCTGTATCAGAGAGTTTTCTGTACATTAGCAGTGAGCTGGGAAGACATATCTGACATCATAGTTTTAAGAGACCCTAGCCAGGAGGGCTCTGAACCCACTCCTCTCCTCCAGCCCCTTCACTGATTTGTGAAGACTGGCTGCATTGTTCACAAGAAACAGAATCAGATGATACTGGAGAGAATCTAGTGTGACATACACTGCGCACAGCTTGTGTTTACCCATGTTTCACAGTAAGCACAATAACATACATACACAGACAGTAATACTTTTCAAGCCTGCCCTTACTGTATGTGAGAGGAGACACACACACACACAGGGAGAGACACCAGCACACCCCTAGCGGCACTGCCCCAGTGAGGCTGACAGCTAATTATATCACAGTAACACTAATAATTTCTGTCCTGTAGAGGACCCAGATAGTATACAATAGCGGCTCTCCCCCTTTGCTACACCCTGTACCAGTTTCCAAGCGTGTCTCGTGAGGCAGGAAGCGCTGTGTGTGCTGTCTGCGGCTGCATTAAGCAGAGGAAGGCGACAAAATCCCTCTAGTCCCGCTCTGAGGTAGCTCCGCCCCCTGCAATGGCGCCAGAGCTACAGCGATTTTTATACTGGTAATGTATCCTGTGTTGCTTAAAAACCATCACACAAGTACTGGTTCAAGCTATTTGAAGCCAGTCTACACAGGGGGGGGTGTCTAGCGGGTCCCCCCCAGGAGGGTTCCATATGTCGTGCCCGCGTTCATCCGCACTTTGAACCGAGGGACCCCCTAGCGGGGCACCCTGTTTGTACTCACCACAGTCGTTACCTGCTTGCTATTGTTAGGGGTGTGTGGCATGCTGCGATTGTGACAGCCAAGGCGCAGTGCCCCGCTGAACAACCCCCCTCAGGACGGTGGTCCTGCAGCGGGGAAGCGGCTCTGCATCTCGCAAGGCCGGTTATGTATAGTACATAACAAGCATTTTAAATGTACCTTAAAAGGGTAACTTTAAGAGTAAACTTTAACTCCATAAAATTATTCTCTGCACTAATCAGAATATACCTAAACTAGACAGACATCCAGTTTCACGCACACACTTATACCCCTTTCACACCGCACAAATAACCCGGTATCGACCTGGCATATTGCCGGGTCAACACGGGTCGGCGTGCGGTGTGAAAGGGGCATATCCAAAATCCTGGGTCGCCTGACCCGGCAATTCAACCCGGGTATAAAGCAGTGTTATACCCGGGTTGAATACCGGGTCAGTGGCTGGGTAAACGGGCTCCCGGGTCGATGCGTCCCGAGACCAGTTTACTAGATAGGGAGAGGCAGCGCGGAGATGAGCTCATCTCCCAGCACCGCCTCCACCTCCCGCTGCTATGGCAACCCGCCCGGCATTTTGCCGGGTCGGGAAAGCCTGCAGCAGCTGCCAATGCCGGATCCCGGGAAGGACCCGTTTCCAATTCCCGGGTGGGATCCAGCATTGGCGGTGTGAAAGAGGTATTACTGACATATGACTGTACAATATTATAAGTGGGAAAACAATGACCAAACAAGGATCCCAACATAAATGTGTAAAAGTAACGGTTTAGTCACGATTAAGCAGTTTCCAAGACCACCATTGTGAATACTGATTAATCTGCTTGGGTGGGTCTTACCAGGTGAAACGTTGTAATCTTGGCATAAAAGGTCTAAATATACAAAACTCAAAATACAGGAAGTTTATACGCTCATCAGCTCTTCACTTGCTGCTAAACAAACAGTAAAGGACACATACAATAAAGAGCCTTTAGCAAACAAGACATGATTACCTGTGATATAAGTTCTTCTGGTATAACGGAAGCTGGAATCACAGGCTGTGGCTGACTACCCAGGAGTCCAGAGCCCCTGTCCCTTCCAGTACGAATAACTCGCGTCTGTCTACGGGAGTCTCGAGCACCAGCAGACGATCGGCCGGAAGACCCACCTCCACTTCCTCCCACACCCGAACTCCAACGACTGCTAACAAAATCGATGCAAAGAACACATACTTTAACATCACAGTATTCTCTTAATTTCCTATTTTTTTGGGGGGGGGGGGAGGGGGGTTAAGTATGTGTACTTTTACAGTTTGCAAGGACCAATATAATCAACAAAGTGACATAATTTCACTTATCTTTCGAGAGGTAAAATCAATTAAAACTAAGCATTAATGAACAATGCAGACTTTATATTGATCCATTTACCAGTAACTGTAAATAAACTGGCCCAAAATGAAATATTCGTATAAGTCAATTGTGTGACACAGCTGGCAAAAGCAGTACGAATATAGAGGGTCTGCCAGTTTTCCTATAAAAACACAGAAAATGTTACGTTTAACTACCTGGAACAAAAACATCTTCAACCTTAGCCCTATTATAACTTACCCAAGGGTGTTGCCTGCCAGTCTGCCCAGAGTCTCAGAACCAGACAAAAACCAGGGAGAGTCACTAGTCCTGCCTGGCCTGGAGGTCCTTCCTGCCCCTGAGCCACTGTTCAACTTTGAACTGAAAACAAGAGAGGGCATTATCAGTCAAAAGGAAAAAAGAAGGAATAAAATATTCTACCAATTGGTTTATGAATGAAACAATTCCACCCAAAACTGAAATATCAATATCGGGCATAATATGACACTTTATACTTCATCCCCAACGTCTCCTTTCCCCCCTCCCCTCCAAGACAGGCAGCATGTTCATTTTTGGGTGGAATGTATTCTTATAAAAAGGTACAAATACTGAAGTACTTATTCTGGCAACATACAAGCCTAAGCAACACCCTTGGGAACTTTGTGGTGACCATTTCTTATTCTTTACACTGCAGAACCTGCTACAGACCGGCCACTTGGAACATTCCTGCTGCTTTTTACAAGCTGCGTACTCGCAACCACAGCAACCCTACTAGCTCCCTGGACATCACAGATGTTAGGACTTAACTGGGTGCGTTTTGGAGGGGATCAGTACGATTTACCAGCATTTGAAGGGAGGTCACCAAAACACGGAAATTGTTACTATCCTGATGCGTAATATGCTGACAATGACTGTATACAGTCAAAATTCAGACAGTTAATATACCGACTGTTTCGTAATATTGCCGATTATGAGGTGTCGGTAAGGTGCTTGCCGGTATTTGGTCTGTCGGTATTGTGATTGGCCCAGGTTCTGCCGGGATTATGAGGAGTCGGTAAAGTGTTTGTTGGTATTATACCTGTCGGGATATGCGGTGTAGACATTTCAGTGACTGGTATTTTAGCATTGGCAGTATATGAGCAGTGACTGGTATTTTAGCATTGGCAGTATATGAGCAGTGACTGGTATTTTAGCATTGGCGGTATATGAGCAGTGTCGGTATTTTGTATTGTCGGTATATGAGCAGTGTCGGTATTTTGTATTGGCGGTACACGAGCAGTGTGGGTATTTTGTATTGGCGGTATATGAGCAGTGTGGGTATTTTGTGTTGGCGGTATATGAGCAGTGTGGGTATTTTGTATTGGCGGTAAATGAGCAGTGTGGGTATTTTGTGTTGGCGGTATATGAGCAGTGTCGGTATTTTGTATTGTCGGTACATGAGCAGTGTCGGTATTTTGTATTGGCGGTACACGAGCAGTGTGGGTATTTTGTGTTGGCGGTATATGAGCAGTGTGGATATTTTGTATTGGCGGTACACGAGCAGTGTGGGTATTTTGTGTTGGCGGTATATGAGCAGTGTGGGTATTTTGTGTTGGCGGTATATGAGCAGTGTTGGTATTTTGTGTTGGCGGTATATGAGCAGTGTGGGTATTTTGTGTTGTCGGTATATGAGCAGTGTGGGTATTTTGTGTTGGCGGTATATGAGCAGTGTGGGTATTTTGTATTGGCGGTATATGAGCAGTGTGGGTATTTTGTGTTGTCGGTATATGAGCAGTGTGGGTATTTTGTGTTGTCGGTATATGAGCAGTGTGGGTATTTTGTGTTGTCGGTATATGAGCAGTATCGGTATTTTGTGTTGTCGGTATATGAGCAGTGTCGGAATTTTGTGTTGTCGGTATATGAGCAGTGTCTAGTGTTCACGCTAGGCTGTTTTAGCAGGGCGCTGCGCCCTGCCCGATTTTTTAAAAGCAAAATTTGCCCTCCCCTTCTGAGGCGCCCTATTAGAACAGCCGCCCGATTCCTGCCCTCCCAGCGTGTAAAGATGCCGTGCACATGGATTCCATTCACGCTATGGGAGAGAGCTGGGGGAAGCCCAGCACGGCACGCCTCCAACAGTGATATCGCCGGCCAGACGCCCCCTATAACGTCGTCTGTGGGCGCACAGCCCACTAAAATGACGTTTGCATGGCCACGCCCCCTATTTTACATGACCGCACCCTTTTTTTGGGCGCACGCGCCAATATGCCCCCGGACTACGGCGCCCTGCCCTATTTGAATCCTAGAAAGAACACTATTGTGTTGTCGGTATATGAGCAGTGTCGGTATTTTGTGTTGTCGGTATATGAGCAGTTGTCGGTATAATGTGTTGTCGGTATTATGTTTTATCGGTATTACATCTTTTGGTATGTTCACAGTGTCGGTATTCTGATTTGTAGGTATGTTGTGATTGTGGTTTTCGTTGTTGGCATTCTGTACGTCGGTATTACATCAAGCGGTATGTTATCTGCATCCCGTTTTGGAGTATAATAAAA
Source organism: Pseudophryne corroboree (assembly GCF_028390025.1). Taxonomy (NCBI): domain Eukaryota; kingdom Metazoa; phylum Chordata; class Amphibia; order Anura; family Myobatrachidae; genus Pseudophryne; species Pseudophryne corroboree. The sequence continues at coordinate 765,613,459 of NC_086448.1, forward strand.
TCTGTATATTCTATGTGAAGTAAGCTTTACACTTCACAGGATTTCAAGCAGGTTCTCCCATAAGTGACTATGATTAAGTAATATCACTGTCCATTTCGCACTTGAGGAGTTCCATAGCTACCCTTCACAGTATTTTTTTGCTTAAATAGAAAAAAGTATATTTTTGTTTTTGTAACCACAGAAGATGGTATTTTCTTTTCCTACTTACAAATATAAAAAGGTACTGCCTTCACTGAACTGTATAGTCCCTCCTTAATCTAATTTATAAAGAGTGCAATTACGCACCACATTATGACCACCCTAAAAGCAATTCCTATTTATGTAATTACGCTTCACTTCCAACACATCCAGTAGATGGTAGCTCCAACTAAAAATCTCTCTCTTTGGTGCCTTAAGCAGACACTGAGGTTACAAGGCAGTAGCAAGTTAATACAGGTTGAGTATCCCATATCCAAATATCCGAAATACGGAATATTCCGAAATACGGACTTTTTTGAGCGAGAGTGAGATAGTGAAACTTCTGTTTTCGGATGGCTCAGTGTACACAAACTTTGTTTCATACACACAGTTATTAAAAATATTGTATTAAATGACCTTCAGGCTGTGTGTATAAGGTGTATATGAAACAAATGAATTGTGTGAATGTAGACACACTTTGTTCAATGCACAAAGTTATAAAAAATATTGGCTAAAATTACCTGCAGGCTGTGCGTATAAGGTGCATATAAAACAAATGCATTCTGTGCTTAGATTTAGGTCCCATTGCCATGATATCTCATTATGGTATGCAATTATTCCAAAATACGGAAAAATCCGATATCCAAAATACCTCTGGTCCCAAGCATTTTGGATAAGGGATACTCAACCTGTAGTAACCCAATAGCATTCTACTTGCAGCTGCTAAATAATCCTGAAAAGGAGCACTTGAAAATAAGATTTTACTCACCGGTAAATCTATTTCTCGTAGTCCGTAGTGGATGCTGGGGACTCCGTAAGGACCATGGGGAATAGACGGGCTCCGCAGGACACATGGGCACTTTAAGAAAGAATTTAGATTCTGGTGTGCTCTGGGTCCTCCCTCTATGTCCCTCTTCCAGACCTCAGTTAAAGAAACTGTGCCCGGAAGAGCTGACCATACAAGGAAAGGATTTTGGTAATCCAGGGCAAGATACATACCAGCCACACCAATCACACCGTATAACTTGTGATAAACTTACCCAGTCAACAGTATGAACAACAGAGCATCAGTGCAACACTGATGCAACTATAACATAACCCTTATTGCAGCAATAACTATATACAAGTATTGCAGAAGAAGTCCGCACTTGGGACGGGCGCCCAGCATCCACTACGGACTACGAGAAATAGATTTACCGGTAAGTAAAATCTTATTTTCTCTAACGTCCTAGTGGATGCTGGGGACTCAGTAAGGACCATGGGGATTATACCAAAGCTCCCAAACGGGCGGGAGAGTGCGGATGACTCTGCAGCACCGAATGAGCAAACACAAGGTCCTCCTCAGCCAGGGTATCAAACTTATAGAACTTTGCAAAAACGTGTTTGAACTAGAGATGAGCGGATTCGGTTTTACTCGGTTCTCAAAACCGAATCTTATTGGCTATCCAAAACACGTGACATCCGTGAGCCAATAAGATTCGGTTTTGAGAACCGAGTAAAACCGAGTAAAACCGAATCCGCTCATCTCTAGTTTGAACCTGACCAAGTAGCCGCTCGGCACAGCTGTAATGCAGAGACCCCTCGGGCAGCTGCCCAAGAAGAGCCCACCTTCCTAGTGGAATGGGCCTTAACTGATTTTGGCAGCGGCAATCCAGCCGCAGAATGAGCCTGCTGAATCGTGTTACAGATCCAGCGAGCAATAGTTTGCTTTGAAGCAGGCGCCCCAAGCTTGTTGGAAGCATACAGGATAAACAAAGATTCTGTTTTCCTGACCCTAGCCGTTCTGGCTACATAAACCTTCAAAGCCCTGACCACATCAAGTAACTCGGAATCCTCCCAGTCAGTAGTAGCCACAGGAACCACAATAGGTTGGTTTATATGAAAGGATGAAACCACTTTCGGCAGAAATTGTGGGCGGGTCCGCATTTCTGCTCTATCCGCATGGAAAACCAGATAGGGGCTTTTGTGTGACAAAGCCGCCAATTCTGACACATGCCTAGCCGAAGCCAAGGCTAGTAGCATGACCACCTTCCACGTGAGATATTTCAATTCCACCGGTTTTGAGTGGTTCAAACCAGTGTGATTTCAGGAAAATCAACACCACGTTAAGATCCCAAGGTGCCACTGGAGGCACAAAAGGGGGCTGAATATGCAGCACTCCCTTTACAAATGTCTGAACTTCAGGTAGAGAAGCAAGTTCTTTTTGAAAGAAAATGGATAGGGCCGAAATCTGGACCTTAATGGAACCCAATTTTAGGCACAAAGTCACTCCCGACTGTAGGAAGTGAAGGAAACGGCCCAGCTGGAATTCCTCCGTAGGGGCATTCCTGGCCTCACACCAAGCAACATATTTCCGCCATATACGGTGATAATGTTGAGCCATCGCGTCCTTCCTAGACTTTATCAGCGTAGGAATGACCTCATCCGGAATGCCTTTTTCTGCTAGGATCCGGCGTTCAACCGCCATGCCGTCTAACGCAGCCGCGGTAAGTCTTGGAACAGACAGGGCCCCTGTTGCAACAAGTCCTGTCTTAGAGGCAGAGGCCACAGATCCTCTGTGAGCATTTCTTGCAGATCTGGATACCAAGTCCTTCTTGGCCAATCCGGAACAATGAGTATTGTTCTCACTCCTTTTTTTCTTATGATTCTCAGCATCTTGGGTATGAGAGGAAGAGGAGGAAATACAAAGACCGACTGGAACACCCACGGTGTCACCAGTGCGTCCACAGCTATCGCCTGAGGGTCTCTTGACCTGGCGCAATACCTCTGTAGCTTTTTGTTGAGGCGGGATGCCATCATGTCCACCTGTGGCAGTTCCCACCGACTTGCAATCTGCGTGAAGACTTCTTGATGAAGTCCCCACTCTCCCGGGTGGAGGTCGTGCCTGCTGAAGAAGTCTGCTTCCCAGTTGTCCACTCCCGGGATGAACACTGCTGACAGTGCGCTTACGTGATTCTCCGCCCAGCGAAGAAATCTGGTGGCTTCTGCCATCGCCACCCTGCTCCTTGTGCCGCCTTGTCGGTTTACATGAGCCACAGTGGTGATGTTGTCTGACTGAATCAGAACCGGTTGGTCGCGAAGCAGGGTCTCCGCTTGACGTAGGGTGTTGTATATGGCCCTTAGTTCCAGGATGTTGATGTGAAGGCAAGTCTCCTTACTTGACCACAGACCTTGGAAATTTCTTCCGTGTGACTGCCCCTCACCCTCGGAGGCTTGCATCCGTGGTCACCAGGACCCAGTCCTGAATGCCGAATCTGCGGCCCTCGAGAAGGTGAGCACTCTGCAGCCACCACAAGAGAGACACCCTGGCCCTGGGGGATAGGGTGATTAACCAATGCATTTGAAGATGTGATCCGGACCATTTGTCCAGTAAGTCCCATTGAAAGGTCCTCGCATGGAACCTGCCGAAGGGAATGGCCTCGTATGATGCCACCATCTTTCCCAGGACTCGAGTGCAGTGATGCAGAGACACCTGTTTTGGTTTTAATAGGTTTATGACCAGTGTCATGAGTTCCTGAGCTTTCTCTATCAGGAGATAAACCCTTTTCTGGTCTGTGTCCAGAATCATGCCCAGGAAAGGCAGACGAGTCGTAGGAATCAACTGCGACTTTGGAATATTTAGAATCCAGCCGTGTTGCCGTAACACTTCCAGAGAACGTGCTACGCTGATCAGCAACTGTTCTCTTGACCTCGCCTTTATGAGGAGATCGTCCAAGTATGGGATAATTGTGACCCCTTGCTTCCGCAGGAGTACCATCATTTCCGCCATTACCTTGGTAAATATTCTCAGTGCCGTGGAGAGGCCAAACAGCAACGTCTGAAATTGGTAAGGACAATCCTGTACCACAAACCTGAGGTACACCTGATGAGGTGGATAAATGGGGACATGAAGGTATGCATCCTTTATGTCCAGAGACACCATAAAATCCCCCCTTCCAGGCTTGCGATGACCGCTCTGAGCGATTCCATCTTGAACTTTAACCTTTTCAGGTTTATGTTCAGGGATTTTAAATTCAATATGGGTCTGACCGAACCGTCCGGTTTCGGTACTACAAACATGGTCGAATAATAACCCCTTCCTTGTTGAAGGGGGGGAACCTTGACCACCACCTGTTGAAGATACAATTTGTGAATTGCAGTTAACACTATTTCCCTCTCGAGGGGGGAAGCTGGCAGGGCCGATTTGAGGTATCGGTGCGGGGGCATCTCTTCGAATTCCAGCTTGTATCCCTGAGACACAATATCTATTGCCCAGGGCTCCAACTGGGAGTGAACCCACTCGTGGCTGAAATTTCAGAGACGCGCCCCCACCGGGCCTAGCTCCGCCTGTGGAGCCCCAGCGTCATGCAGTGGATTTTGTGGAAGCCGGGGAAGACTTCTGATCCTGGGAACTAGCTGTGTTGTGCAGCTTCTTTCCTCTGCCCCTGCCAAGAAAGGACGCACCTCGGACTTTCTTGCTTTTCTGTGATCGAAAGGACTGCATTTGGTAATACGGTGCTTTCTTAGGTTGTGAGGAAACATATGGCAAAAAATTTGACTTTCCAGCAGTAGCTGTGGAGACCAGGTCCGAGAGACCCTCCCCAAACAATTCCTCACCCTTGAAAGGTAAAACCTCCATGTGCCTTTTTGAGTCGGCATCACCTGTCCATTGCCGAGTCCACAGGACCCTTCTGGCAGAAATCGACATAGCGTTTATTCTAGAACCCAGTAGACCACAGGTTCTCAAACTCGGTCCTCAGGACCCCACACAGTGCATGTTTTGCAGGTCTCCTCACAGAATCACAAGTGAAATAATTATCTCCACCTGTGGACCTTTTAAAATGTGTCAGTGAGTAATTAATACACCTGTGCTGGGTTACCTGCAAAACATGCACTGTGTGGGGTCCTGAGGACCGAGTTTGAGAACCACTGCAGTAGACTAATGTCTCTTTGAGCATCTCTCATATATAGGACAGCGTCTTTTATATGCCCCAGGGTCATCAATATAGTATCCTTGTCTAAGGTATCAAGTTCCTCAGACAGGGTGTCCGTGCATGCTGCTACAGCACTACACACCCAGGCCGACGCGATCGCTGGCCTCAGTAAGGTACCTGAATGTATATAAATGGACTTTAGGGTACCCTCTTGCTTTCTATCGGCAGCATCTTTGAGGGTAGCCGTATCCTGTGACGGCAGGGCTACCCTCTTGGATAAGCGTGTTAAAGCTTTGTCCACCCTAGGGGAGGATTCCCAGCGTAACCTGTCCGTTGGCGGGAAAGGATACGCCATAAGAATCCGTTTGGAAATCTGCAGTTTTTTATCTGGAGATTCCCAAGCCTTTTCACATAACTCATTTAGTTCATGTGAAGGGGGAAAAGTCACCTCTTGCCTATTTTCCCCATACATATGAACCCTCTTGTCAGGGACAGGTGTTTCCTCTGTGATGTGCAACACATCCTTAATTGCTATAATCATATAACGGATGGATTTAGCCAATTTTGGCTGTAACTTTGCATCATCGTAATCGACACTGGAATCAGAATCCATGTCGGTATCTGTGTCAACAATTTTGGATAGTGGGCGCTTCTGAGACCCTGACGGCCTCTGCGACATAGGATCAGGCACGGGCTGAGACCCTGACTGTCCTAAGGATTCAGCTTTTTCCAACCTTTTATGCAAGGAATTAACATTATCATTTAAAACCTTCCACATATCCATCCAATCAGGTGTCGGCGCCGTCGGCGGAGACACCACATTAATTTGCTTCCGCTCGGTTTCCACGTAGCCTTCCTCATCAAACATGTCGACACAAGCGTACCGACACCGCACACACACAGGGAATGCTCTTTTTGAAGACAGTTCCCCCACAAGGCCCTTTGGAGAGACAGAGAGAGAGTATGCCAGCACACACCCCAGCGCTATATAACCCAGGAATAACACAGTAACTTAATGTTAACCCAGTAGCCGCTGTTTATATTGATTTTTGCGCCTAATTATGTGCCCCCCCCTCTCTTTTTACCCTCTTCTACCGTGTATCTGCAGGGGAGAGCCTGGGGAGCTTCCTCAGCAGAGCTGTGGAGAAAAAATGGCGCTGGTGAGTGCTGAGGAAGAAGCCCCGCCCCCTCAGCGGTGGGCTTCTGTCCCGCTTCAATGTACAATTTTTGGCGGGGGCTCATACATATATACAGTGCCCAACTGTATATATGCTAAACTTTTGCCAAAGAGGTCCCAATTGCTGCCCAGGGCGCCCCCCTGCGCCCTGCACCCTTACAGTGACCGGAGTATGTGAGGTGTGTGTGGGAGCAATGGCGCACAGCTGCAGTGCTGTGCGCTACCTCAGTGAAGACTGGAGTCTTCTGCCGCCGATTTTGAAGTCTTCTTGCTTCTCATGCTCACCCGGCTTCTGTCTTCCGGCTCTGCGAGGGGGACGGCGGCGCGGCTCTGGTATCGGACGACGAGGGTGAGATCCTGTGTATGATCCCTCTGGAGCTAATGGTGTCCAGTAGCCTAAGAAGCAGGACCTATCTTCAGAGAGTAGGGCTGTTTCTCTCCCCTCTGTCCCACGATGCAGGGAGTCTGTTGCCAGTAGAGCTCCCTGAAAATAAAAAACCTAACAAAATACTTTTACAGCAAGCTCAGGAGAGCTCACTGAACAGCACCCAGCTCGTCCGGGCACAGATTCAAACTGAGGTCTGGAGGAGGGACATAGAGGGAGGAGCCAGAGCACACCAGAATCTAAATTCTTTCTTAAAGTGCCCATGTCTCCTGCGGAGCCCGTCTATTCCCCATGGTCCTTACGGAGTCCCCAGCATCCACTAGGACGTTAGAGAAAAACTTGAAATTAAGGTCCAGATAGCACAGCTGGTTGATTACATTCTGGATACGAATGGCTAAAAACCTTTACCCTAGACCAGTGGTTCCCAAACAGTGTCCTCAAGGCACCCCAACAGTCCAGGTTTTAACGATATCCATGATAAAGCACAGCTGACTTAATTAGTACCTCAGTCAGTTTGATACCATGTGTACACAAGCATCGATATCCTTAAAACCGGGACCGTTGGGGTGCCTTGAGTACTGCTTTTGGGAACCACCGCCCCAGTCAAAGCAGCACTCAGGGGTTGATTCAAGGTAGGTAATGCAGGTAATGGCGGCAAAGGGCCACTGCGAGGGTGTGGAAACGCCAGTGTCAGCACACCAAATTGTATTTGTTCACAGCTCCATTGGGCATGAAAATCTGTGATCTCAGAGCTACAGTGTGGCATATGCCCGCTATGGAGTTGAACCCTTCAAAATCAAAACGTTTCCGAAGCATTCCAGTTTGGATTAAGGTCCAAATGTATTAAGCCTTAAAAAGTGATAAAGTGGATACTAATAAAGAGTGATGAAGTACCAGCCAATCAGCTTCTTTAAGATGGGCATACACTAGACAATTATCCAACAAATAATCTGCCAAATCTGGCTGGTTGGAATGAAAATCTGGTAATGGATGAGAGCAAATGACAACAGGCCATTTGCTCGCAACACTGGAAAATAAGATAAACTGTCGTTCAGACAAATTGGTTAAATCACGGCTCTCATCCATTACCAGATTTTCATTCCAAGCAGACCGATCTGCCAGATAACTGTAGTATAGTGTATGCCCATCTTAACTGCCATCTTACAGGATGTGTTTGAAAAATGACAGTTAGGAGTTGATTGGTTGGTGCTTTATCTCTCTTTATCTGTCTCTACTTCATCACCTTTTAAGTCTTAATACATTTGGGCCTAATTCTTTAACACAAGTGATTACAGAAAAAAAAAAAAAAAAGGGGGGGGGGGCGCATTATAGATATATCATTTTTTTATTTATTTAATTTAGTTTTATTTTTTGGGGTCCTTCCATATGCAATTACAATGATAAAAAAAAAAATGTAAAAACACATTCCACCTCTTTTTATCCCCAAGAAACACTATATAACTGCCTTTCCCAGAGCAAGCAATTCGGATTACAGAATGCCAGACAATATCAAGCACACTGTACAACTTTAAGAAAACGGCTTTCTTTGCTTATAAACTATTTTTTGTGAAGAACACTTCATTTTTATTGGGTGGGCAAAGTACTCCCATTCACTTTCAGGATACAGTATGCTATACCAGCGGCTGGAATGCCGCCCATCAGTATACCGATAGCGTCATCCCACCCACTTATATGCCGGCAGCGGGGCGAGCGCCAGAAAGACACTTGCGGGCTCGCTTCACTCACCACAGGTTATATTCTCCCTCTATGGGTGTTGTGGACACACACAGAGGGAGAATAGCCTGTCTCGCTGGAATTCAGACGTCGGCATTTCACCGCCAGACGGGATTCCGGCATCTGTATTGTGATCACCAGTATCCCGACTGGCAGTATGGTAACCGCTTCCCCACTTTCATAGTCTGAAAGTACAAGGAAGTAGAATACTGCAGTTTCCTGGTCAGAGAACCACAGCATTCTAAGGAGGGAGAGTACAATGAAACACTGGTTGCACCCCACAGAGACGTGCTGGAAAGCTTGAGGCATCAGAGGTACTGTAACTGGGTGATCGCCGCAATACTCATCTACATACTGCCAGTGGTCAAGTCCCCACACCACCTAAAAAGGCTATAAAACCTTGCTATATGGGAGTCATTTCTATGTATGTCAACGGATGCACTTATAGGCCACACACTAGGCGATTGGCCGACGTACAACCTGGTGGTGGGGGAGAAGGGGAGGTGTTTGACGGGGGGAGTGAAGTTTCTTCACTACCCCGTCATCCGGCCCCATAGCCCTGCATGCTAATATGGACGATATTGTCCATATTGGCATGCATGTATAAACGAGGTGGCATCAATGATGGTCGAGCGCGGGGCCGCACATTGTTCGTGTCTACACACTGAAAGATATGAACGAGTTCTCATTCATTAATGAACGAGACCGTTCATATCGTTCAGTTAGATCTTTAAGTGTGTAGGTCCCATTATGCATTAAAATCATTCTGCAAACCCCTACATCTCATTGTTTGCTCCATTCAGTGTTTTGGCAAAAACAATTAAAATGACACATTTATGTTAACACATAATAGTCAGCTAAAGCTATTAAACTGCCTCTCCTGAGAACAATTAAGCTCATAAGCAATGATGGATACTGTAAGCATTCTAGATTAGATACAGAGGTGCACCACCTTCCAAAAGCAATGTCTGTTGAATCTAAGAGAGAACATCCATGCTGGACAGCCTTCTAAATAGTTTTATCATAAATTAGTATGTTTATTAATATACAGGCTGTCATATACAAATAACCCCTCAAACATAGCCTTTTCTGTCTCTTTAATTGAGCCCTCTATATAAATAGATGCACCAGTGATGATAATCTAATTCTTTTCCTGCAGCCCAAATGAAAAAAAAAAGAAAAAAAGAAAGAGAAGTGTAAAAACAAAAAACAAAAACAAAGTTGAAAATTGCAGAAAACGGAAGACTAAAGATTAATATTTTGTGAACCACAGCGGTCAACAAAATATTGCTGTATTTAAAAGTTAAGAATATGTCAAAAAGGAGAAGAAAGGGTCAAGGAATAAGCTCACCCAGATAATTCAAAAGCAAATATGTTTTCCCTTCTAAGTTCATTAGTTGTAACTGAATGTCACTGCTGCTGAATAAAGCTTATCTCACGGCCACGGAGACAGTGGCACTTCTATTGCTGTGCATACATGAAGTTTGCAGAATAAAGATCTCTGGATATTTAAATATACATAAAACCCCCCCAAACACCCCCATTCTGGAGTACAATGTCTTACCCATCATTGTTTTCTGGTTTACTCAATTCCAGTCTGTCTGGTTGGACTAAAAAGCCAATTCTGCAAACTCTGCCATCCTAATGTAGAAGAAATCATTGTGAAATCATAAATCCATCACTGTAGAATGTTAAGAATATAAATGCAGAAACAGGAAAAAAAGTGTTTTGGTACCTCCAAGAGAAAAGCAGCATGATTCGGTCCCACCACACACTGTTTTATAGTTGTCTGTTCCAGCACGTTCAGAGGGGGGTGGCTGTGCAGAAAACACATCATATATGCATTAGGCCATGGCCATTAAAGACAACTCGTTATTGGTGTTTAAGAGGGCGGATTCAAGTAACAGCAAAGCCCATGATAAGACATAATGGTGTGGAAATGCTAGTAAAGGGAAACCTCATCATTGCCAATATTTCACACTCCAACCGTGCCGTAATAGGGGTGATGTTGCAGGTCTGTAATTATCACTAGTTTAACGTCTCAAAGTTAACAATTTTAATTTTCCAGAACCAACTGAACTGGTGAAGAACAGTTATGAATACAAGTTTCATACAAAAAGCTTACATGATTTATTCTGACTCTACCAGGACATTAGTAATGTTTTACTGTCAATAGTTACTAGTGAGTTAACATGGAGAAAATGATTCCAATGAACAGATTTGTACACTATGCAATTATACAGCAAACACATTGGCATGTTTAACAAAAATAAGAATTTACTTACCGATAATTCTATTTCTCATAGTCCGTAGTGGATGCTGGGGACTCCGTCAGGACCATGGGGAATAGCGGCTCCGCAGGAGACAGGGCACAAAAAGTAAGCTTTTAGGATTACATGGTGTGTACTGGCTCCTCCCCCTATGACCCTCCTCCAAGCCTCAGTTAGGTACTGTGCCCGGACGAGCGTACACAATAAGGAAGGATCTTGAATCCCGGGTAAGACTCATACCAGCCACACCAATCACACCGTACAACTTGTGATTTGAACCCAGTTAACAGTATGATAACAACGAAGAAGCCTCTGAAAAGATGGATCACAACAATAATAACCCGATTTTTGTAACAATAACTATGTACAAGTATTGCAGACAATCCGCACTTGGGATGGGCGCCCAGCATCCACTACGGACTATGAGAAATAGAATTATCGGTAAGTAAATTCTTATTTTCTCTAACGTCCTAGTGGATGCTGGGGACTCCGTCAGGACCATGGGGATTATGCCAAAGCTCCCAAACGGGCGGGAGAGTGCGGATGACTCTGCAGCACCGAATGAGAGAACTCCAGGTCCTCCTTAGCCAGAGTATCAAATTTGTAAAATTTTACAAACGTGTTCTCCCCTGACCACGTAGCTGCTCGGCAAAGTTGTAATGCCGAGACCCCTCGGGCAGCCGCCCAAGATGAGCCCACCTTCCTTGTGGAGTGGGCATTTACAGATTTAGGCTGTGGCAGGCCTGCCACAGAATGTGCAAGTTGGATTGTGCTACAGATCCAACGAGCAATCGTCTGCTTAGACGCAGGAGCACCCATCTTGTTGGGTGCATACAGGATAAACAGCGAGTCAGATTTTCTGACTCCAGCCGTCCTTGAAATATATATTTTCAATGCTCTGACAACGTCCAGCAACTTGGAGTCCTCCAAGTCGCTAGTAGCCGCAGGCACCACAATAGGCTGGTTCAAGTGAAAAGCCGAAACCACCTTAGGCAGAAACTGAGGACGCGTCCGCAGTTCTGCCCTGTCCGAATGGAAAATCAGATATGGGCTTTTGTACGATAAAGCCGCCAACTCTGATACTCTCCTGGCTGAAGCCAGGGCCAGTAGCATGGTTACTTTCCATGTAAGATACTTCAAATCTACCGATTTGAGCGGCTCAAACCAATGGGATTTGAGAAAATCCAAAACTACGTTGAGATCCCACGGTGCCACTGGAGGCACAATCGGGGGCTGTATATGTAGTACACCTTTGACAAAGGTTTGTACTTCAGGCACTGAAGCCAATTCTTTCTGGAAGAAAATCGATAAGGCCGAAATTTGAACCTTAATAGACCCCAATTTGAGGCCCATAGACAATCCTGCCTGCAGGAAATGTAGGAATCGACCCAATTGAAATTCCTCCGTTGGGGCCTTCTTGGCCTCACACCACGCAACATATTTTCTCCAAATGCGGTGATAATGTTGTGCGGTCACTTCCTTCCTGGCTTTAATCAAGGTAGGAATAACTTCCTCTGGAATGCCCTTTTCTTTTAGAATCCGGCGTTCAACCGCCATGCCGTCAAACGCAGTCGCGGTAAGTCTTGGAACATACAAGGTCCCTGCTGAAGCAGATCCCTTCTTAACGGTAGAGGCCACGGCTCTTCCGTGAGCATCTCTTGAAGTTCCGGGTACCAAGTCCTTCTCGGCCCATCCGGAGCCACGAGTATTGTTCTTACTCCCCGTAGCCGTATAATTCTCAGTACCTTTGGTATGAGAGGCAGAGGAGGAAACACATACACGGACTGGTACACCCACGGTGTTACCAGAGCGTCCACAGCTATTGCCTGAGGGTCTCTTGACCTGGCGCAATATCTGTCCAGTTTCTTGTTGAGGCGGGACGCCATCATGTCCACCTTTGGTTTTCCCAACGGTTCACAATCATGTGGAAGACTTCTGGATGAAGTCCCCACTCTCCCGGGTGGAGGTCGTGTCTGCTGAGGAAGTCTGCTTCCCAGTTGTCCACTCCCGGAATGAACACTGCTGACAGTGCTATGACATGATTTTCCGCCCAGCGAAGAATCCTTGCAGCTTCTGTCATTGCTCTTCTGCTTCTCGTGCCGCCCTGTCTGTTTACGTGGGCGACTGCCGTGATGTTGTCCGACTGGATCAACACCGGCTGACCCTGAAGCAGCGGTTTTGCCAGGCTTGGAGCATTGTAAATCGCTCTTAGCTCCAGTATATTTATGTGAAGAGACGTCTCCAGGTTTGACCACACGTCCTGGAAGTTTCTTCCCTGTGTGACTGCTCCCCAGCCTCGTAGGCTGGCATCCGTAGTCACCAGGACCCAGTCCTGTATGCCGAATCTGCGGCCCTCTAACAGATGGGCACTCTGCAACCACCACAGAAGAGACACCCTTGTTCTTGGTGACAGTGTTATCCGCTGATGCATGTGCAGATGCGATCCGGACCATTTGTCCAGCAGATCCCACTGAAATATTCGTGCGTGGAATCTGCCGAATGGAATTGCTTCGTAAGAAGCCACCATCTTTCCCAGGACTCTTGTGCATTGATGTACTGACACATTTCCTGGTTTTAGGAGATTCCTGACAAGTTCGGATAACTCCCTTGCTTTCTCCTCCGGGAGAAACACCTTTTTCTGAACAGTGTCCAGAATCATTCCCAGGAACAGCAGACGTGTCGTCGGGGTCAATTGAGATTTTGGAAGATTCAGAATCCACCCGTGTTGTTGAAGCACTACTTGGGTTAGTGCTACTCCCACTTCCAGCTGTTCTCTGGACCTTGCCCTTATCAGGAGATCGTCCAAGTAAGGGATAATTAATACGCCTTTTCTTCGTGGAAGAACCATCATTTCGGCCATTACCTTGGTAAAGACCCGAGGTGCCGTGGACAAACCAAATGGCAGCGTTTGAAACTGATAATGACAGTTTTGTATCACGAACCTGAGATACCCTTGGTGTGAAGGGTAAATTGGGACATGCAGATAAGCATCTTTTATGTCCAGGGACACCATGAAGTCCCCTTCTTCCAGATTCGCTATCACTGCTCTGAGTGACTCCATCTTGAACTTGAATTTCTGTATGTACAGGTTCAAGGATTTCAGATTTAGAATAGGTCTTACCGAACCGTCCGGCTTCGGTACCACAAATAGTGTGGAATAATACCCCTTTCCCTGTTGTAGGAGGGGTACCTTGACTATCACCTGCTGAGAATACAGCTTGTGAATGGCTTCCAATACCGTCGCCCTTTCTGAGGGAGATGTTGGTAAAGCAGACTTTAGGAACCGGCGAGGGGGAGACTTTTCGAATTCCAACTTGTAACCCTGAGATACTACCTGCAGGATCCAAGGGTCCACCTGTGAGCGCGCCCACTGTGTGCTGAAAATCTTTAGTCGACCCCCCACCGCCCCTGAGTCCGCTTGCACAGCCCCAGCGTCATGCTGAGGGCTTTGTAGAAGCCGGGGAGGGCTTCTGTTCGTGGGAAGTAGTTGCTTGCTGCACCCTCTTACCCCTTCCTTTGCCTCTGGGCAAATATGACTGTCCTTTTGCCCGCTTGTTCTTATAGGAACGAAAGGACTGCGGCTGAAAAGACGGTGTCTTTTTCTGTTGGGAGGTGACCTGAGGTAAAAAAGTGGATTTTCCGGCTGTTGCCGTGGCCACCAGATCCGATAGACCGACCCCAAATAATTCCTCTCCTTTATACGGCAATACTTCCATATGCCGTTTGGAATCCGCATCACCTGACCACTGTCGCGTCCATAAACTTCTTCTGGCAGATATGGACATCGCACTTACTCTCGATGCCAGAGTGCAAATATCCCTCTGAGCATCTCGCATATAAAGAAAAGCATCCTTTAATTGCTCTATAGTCAATAAAATACTGTCCCTATCCAGGGTATCAATATTTTCAGTCAGGGAATCCGACCACACCACCCCAGCACTGCACATCCAGGCTGAGGCTATTGCTGGTCGCAGTATAACACCAGTATGTGTGTATATACTCTTCAGGGTAGTTTCCAGCCTCCTATCAGCTGGATCCTTGAGGGCGGCCGTATCAGGAGACGGTAACGCCACTTGTTTTGATAAGCGTGTGAGCGCCTTATCCACCCTAGGGGGTGTTTCCCAGCGCGCCCTAACCTCTGGTGGGAAAGGGTATAATGCCAATAACTTCTTTGAAATTAGCAGTTTTCTATCGGGGTTAACCCACGCTTCATCACACACGTCATTCAATTCCTCTGATTCTGGAAAAGCTACAGGTAGTTTTTTTCACACCCCACATAATACCCCCCTTTGAGGTACCTGCAGTATCAGAGATATGCAAAGCCTCCTTCATTGCCGTGATCATATAACGTGTGGCCCTATTAGAAAACACGTTTCTTTCTTCACCGTCGACACTAGATTCATCTGTGTCGGTACCTGTGTCGACTGACTGAGGTAAGGGACGTTTTACAGCCCCTGACGGTGCCTGAGACAGGTACTAACTGGTTTTCCGGCCATCTCATGTCGTCAACTGACTTTTGCAGCGTGCTAACATTATCACGTAATTCCATAATTAAAGCCATCCATTCCGGTGTCGACTCCCTAGGGGGTGACATCACCATTACCGGCAATTGCTCCGCCTCCACACCAACATCGTCCTCATACATGTCGACACACACGTACCGACACACAGCAGACACACAGGGAATGCTCTTATCGAAGACAGGACCCCACTAGCCCTTTGGGGAGACAGAGGGAGAGTTTGCCAGCACACACCAAAGCGCTATAAAAATGTATATAAACAACCCTAAAAGGTGTTGTTTCTGTTATATGCGCTTAATATATAAAAATATCGCCAAAATATGCCCCCCTTCTCTGTTTTACCCTGTTTCTGTAGTGCAGTGCAGGGGAGAGTCCTGGGAGCCTTCCTCACAGCGGAGCTGAGCAGGAAAATGGCGCTGTGTGCCGAGGAGAATAGGCCCCGCCCCCTAAAACGGCGGGCTCTTCTCCCGGAGTTTGCGATATATGGCAGGGGTTAAATACATCCATATAGCCTCAAGGGCTATATGTGATGTATTTTAGCCATAGAAAAAGGTATTATACATTGCTGCCCAGGGCGCCCCCCCCAGCGCCCTGCACCCTCAGTGACCGCTGGTGTGAAGTGTGCCGACAACAATGGCGCACAGCTGCAGTGCTGTGCGCTACCTTATGAAGACTGAAAGTCTTCTGCCGCCTGTTTCCGGACCTCTGGACCTCTTCAACTTCGGCATCTGCAAGGGGGGTCGGCGGCACGGCTCCGGGACCGGACTCCATGGCTGGGCCTGTGTTCGATCCCTCTGGAGCTAATGGTGTCCAGTAGCCTAAGAAGCAAATCCATCCTGCACGCAGGTGAGTTCACTTCTCTCCCCTAAGTCCCTCGTAGCAGTGAGCCTGTTGCCAGCAGGACTCACTGAAAATAAGAAACCTAAAAAACTTTTTCTAAGCAGCTCTTTATGAGAGCCACCTAGATTGCACCCTGCTCGGACGGGCACAAAAACCTAACTGAGGCTTGGAGGAGGGTCATAGGGGGAGGAGCCAGTACACACCATGTGATCCTAAAAGCTTACTTTTTGTGCCCTGTCTCCTGCGGAGCCGCTATTCCCCATGGTCCTGACGGAGTCCCCAGCATCCACTAGGACGTTAGAGAAAATACACTGTATAAAATCAATGAATGTATAGATTAATACAGAACTAATTTACAAATGTCATTAAAAAAAATCATTTAAGCAAAATAAAGTAACCAAATTAAAAAAAAAACTTCATAAATTGGCTTAGGGGGAGATAAATCAAACCATGGAATGATAAACTACCAATTAGCTCTGACATTTTTCAAACAAAGGGGCCCATTTATCAACGAGTGAAAAAAACGTTGTGTATGATAAATGGTGCTCCAGCCAATCATCTCCTGTCAGGTGATTAAAAACTGTCAGCTGGGAGCTGATTGGCTGGAGCACCATTTATCAAAAACAACACGTTTTATCACTAATTGATAAATGGACCCCAAAGCCTGTAACATACTTTCCACGTTACCCCTCTCCAAGGTTTGATAACCCCCCACCCAGTACCTCAAATTCCTTCAAATGGCAACATATTAGAAACATCTAAAGGCCCGTACACACTGGCCGATAATAAGAATTTACTTACCGATAATTCTATTTCTCGGAGTCCGTAGTGGATGCTGGGGTTCCTGAAAGGACCATGGGGAATAGCGGCTCCGCAGGAGACAGGGCACAAAAAGTAAAGCTTTAGGATCAGGTGGTGTGCACTGGCTCCTCCCCCTATGACCCTCCTCCAAGCCAGTTAGGTACTGTGCCCGGACGAGCGTACACAATAAGGGAGGAATTTTGAATCCCGGGTAAGACTCATACCAGCCACACCAATCACACCGTACAACTTGTGATCTAAACCCAGTTAACAGTATGATAACAGCGGAGCCTCTGAAAAGATGTCTCACAACAATAATAACCCGATTTTTGTAACTATGTACAAGTATTGCAGATAATCCGCACTTGGGATGGGCGCCCAGCATCCACTACGGACTCCGAGAAATAGAATTATCGGTAAGTAAATTCTTATTTTCTCTATCGTCCTAGTGGATGCTGGGGTTCCTGAAAGGACCATGGGGATTATACCAAAGCTCCCAAACGGGCGGGAGAGTGCGGATGACTCTGCAGCACCGAATGAGAGAACTCCAGGTCCTCTTTTGCCAGGATATCAAATTTGTAGAATTTTACAAACGTGTTCTCCCCTGACCACGTAGCTGCTCGGCAGAGTTGTAATGCCGAGACCTCTCGGGCAGCCGCCCAAGATGAGCCCACCTTCCTTGTGGAATGGGCCTTAACCGATTTAGACTGTGGCAGGCCTGCCTCAGAATGTGCAAGTTGAATTGTGTTACAAATCCAACGAGCAATCGACTGCTTAGAAGCAGGCGCACCCAACTTGTTGGGTGCATACAGTATAAACAGCGAGTCAGATTTTCTGACTCCAGCTGTCCTGGAACATATTTTCAGGGCCCTGACAACTTCTAGCAACTTGGAGTCCTCCAAGTCCCTAGTAGGTGCAAGGCACCACAATAAGCTGGTTCAGGTGAAACACTGACACCACCTTAGGGAGAGAACTGGGGACGAGTCCGCAGCTCTGCCCTGTCCGAATGGACAAACCGATATGGGCTTTTTTGAGAAAAAACCACCAATTTGACACTCGCCTGGTCCAGGCCAGGGCCAAGAGCATGGTCACTTTTTATGTGAGATGCTTCAAATCCACATATTTGACTGGTTTTAAACCAATGTGATTTGAGGAATCCCAGAACTACGTTGAGATCCCACAGTGCCACTGGAGGCACAAAAAAGGGGTTTGTATATGCAATACTCCCTTGACAAACTTCTGGACTTCAGGAACTGAAGCCAATTCTTTCTGGAAGAAAATTTACAGGGCCGAATTTGAACCTTAATGGACCCCAATTTGAGGCCCATAGACACTCCTGTTTGCAGGAAATGCAGGAAACGACCGAGTTGAAATTTCTTTGTAGGGCCTTCCTGGCCTCACACCACGCAACATATTTTTGCCACACGTGGTGATAATGTTGTGCGGTCACCTCCTTTCTGGCTTTGACCAGGGTAGGAATGACCTCTTCCGGAATGCCTTTTTTCCCTTAGGATCCGGCTTTCCATCGCCATGCCGACAAACGCAGCTGCGGTAAGTCTTGGAACAGACATGGTACTTGCTGAAGCAAGTCCCTTCTTAGCGGCAGAGGCCATAAGACCTCTGTAAGCATCTCTTGAAGTTCCGGGTACCAAGTCCTTCTTGGCCAATCCGGAGCCATGAGTATAGTTCTTACTCCTCTACGTCTTATAATTCTCAGCACCTTAGGTATGAGAAGCAGAGGAGGGAACACATACACCGACTGGTACACCCACGGTGTTACCAGAACGTCCACATCTATTGCCTGAGGGTCTCTTGACCTGGCGCAATACCTGTCCCGTTTTTTGTTCAGACGGGACGCCATCATGTCCACCTTTGGTATTTCCCAACGGTTTACAATCATGTGGAAAAAACTTCTCAATGAAGTTTCCACTCTCCCGGGTGGAGGTCGTGCTGAGGAAGTCTGCTTCCCAGTTTCCATTCCCGGGATGAAAAACTGCTGACAGTGTTATCACATGATTTTCCGCCCAGCGAAAAGTCCTTGCAGTTTCTGCCATTGCCCTCCTGCTTCTTGTGTCGCCCTGTCTGTTTACGTGGGCGACTGCCGTGATGTTTTTCCCACTGGATCAATACCGGCTGACCTTGAAGCAGAGGTCTTGCTAAGCTTAGAGCATTATAAATTTACCCTTAGCTCCAGTATATTTATGTGGAGAAAAGTCTCCATACTTGATCACACTCCCTGGAAATTTTTCCCTTGTGTGACTGCTCCCCAGCCTCTCAGGCTGGGCTCCGTGGTTACCAGCATCCAATCCTGAATGCCGAATCTGCGGCCCTCTAGAAGATGAGCACTCTATAACCACCACAGGAGAGACACCCTTGTCCTTGGATATTGGGTTATCCGCTGATGCATCTGAAGATGCGATCCGGACCATTTGTCCAGCAGATCCCACTGAAAAGTTCTTACGTGAAATCTGCCGAATGGAATTGCTTCGTAGGAAGCCACCATTTTTACCAGGACCCTTGTGCAATGATGCACTGTTTTTAGGATGTTCCTGACTTGCTCGGATAACTCCCTGGCTTTCTCTTCCGGGAGAAACACCTTTTTCTGGACTGTGTCCAGAATCATCCCTAGGCACAGCAGACGTGTCGTCGGGATCAGCTGCGATTTTGGAATATTTAGAATCCACCCATGCTGATTGTAGCAGTATCCGAGATAGTGCTACTCCGACCTCCAACTGTTCCCTGGACTATGCCCCTATCAGGAGATCGTCCAAGTAAGGGATAATTAAGACGCCTTTTCTTCGAAGAAGAATCATCAATTCGGCCATTACCTTGGTAAAGACCCCGGGGTGCCGTGGACAATCCAAACGGCAGCGTCTGAAACTGATAGTGACAGTTCTGCACCACGAACCTGAGGTACCCTTAGTGAGAAGGGCAAATTTGGGACATAGAGGTAAGCATCCCTGATGTCCCGGGACACTATATAGTCCCCTTCTTCCTGGTTCGTTATCACTGCTCTGAGTGACTTTATCTTAATTTGAACCTTTGTAAGTGTTCAAAAAAAATTTTTTAGAATAAGTCTCACCTAGCCTTCTGGCTTCAGTACCACAATATAGTGTGGAATAATACCCCTTTTCTGTAGTAGGAGGGGTAATTTAATTATCACCTGCTGGGAATACAGCTTGTGAATTTTTTCCCATACTACCTCCTTGTCGGAGGGAGACTTGGTAAAGCAGACTTCAGGAGCCTGCGAAGGGGAAACGTCTCGACATTCCCATCTGTACCCCTGGGATACTACTTGTAGGATCCAGGGGTCCTGTACGGTCTCAGCGCCATGCTGAGAACTTGTCAGACGCGGTGGAACGCTTCTGTTCCTGGGAATGGGCTGCCTGCTGCAGTCTTCTTCCCTTTCCTCTATCCCTGGGCAGATATGATCTTATAGGGACGAGAGGACTGAGGCTGAAAAGACGGTGTCTTTTTCTGCAGAGATGTGACTTAGGGTAAAAAACGGTGGATTTTCCAGCAGTTGCCGTGACCACCAGGTCCGATGGACCGACCCCAAACAAGTCCTCTTCCTTTATACGGCCATACTGTGCCGTTTGGAATCTGCATCACCTGACCACTGTCGTGTCCATAACATCTTCTGGCAGTTATGGACATCGCGTTTATTCATGATGCCAGAGTGCAAATATCCCTCTGTGCATCTCGCATATATAGAAATGCTCTATAGTCAATAAAATACTGTCCCTGTCAAGGGTATCAATATTTTTAGTCAGGGAATCCGACCAAGCCACCCTAGCTCTGCACATCCAGGCTGAGGCGATCGCTGGCCGCAGTATAACACCAGTATGTGTGTATATACTTTTTATTATATTTTCCAGCCTTGTCAGCTGGTCCTTGAGGACGGCCCTATCTATAGACGGTACCGCCACTTGTTTTGATAAGCGTGTGAGCGCCTTATCCACCTTAAGGGGTGTTTCCCAACGCGCCCTAACTTCTGGCGGGAAAGGGTATACCGCCCATAATTTTCTATCGGGGGGAACCCACGCATCATCACACACTTTATTTAATTTATCTGATTCAGGAAAAACTATGGTAGTTTTTTCACATCCCACATAATACCCTCTTTTGTGGTACTTGTAGTATCAGAAATACGTAACACCTCCTTCATTGCCTTTAACGTGTGGCCCTAATAAGGAATACGTTTGTTTATTCACCGTCGACACTGGATTCAGTGTCCCTGTCTGTGTCTGTGTCGACCGACTAAAGTAAACGGGCGTTTTAAAACCCTTGACGGTGTTTTTGAGACGTCTGGACCGTACTAATTGTTTGTCGGCCGTCTCATGTCGTCAACCGACTTTGCAGCGTGTTGACATTATCACGTAATTTCCTAAATAAGCCATCCATTCCGGTGTCGACTCCCTAGAGAGTGACATCACCATTACAGGCAATTGCTCCGCCTCCTCACCAACATCGTCCTCCTACCTGTCGACACACACGTACCGACACACAGCACACACACAGGGAATGCTCTGATAGAGGACAGGACCCACTAGCCCTTTGGAGAGACAGAGGGAGAGTTTGCCAGCACACACCAAAAACGCTATAATTATATAGGGACAACCTTATATAAGTGTTTTCCCTTATAGCATTTTAATATATATATAAGCATATCGCCAAATTAGTGCCCCCCCTCTCTGTTTTAACCCTGTTTCTGTAGTGCAGTGCAGGGGAGAGCCTGGGAGCCTTCCCTCCAGCCTTTCTGTGAGGGAAAATGGCGCTGTGTGCTGAGGAGATAGGCCCCGCCCCTTTTTCGGCGGCCTCGTCTCCCGCTCTTAACGGATTCTGGCAGGGGTTAAATATCTCCATATAGCCTCCGGAGGCTATATGTGAGGTATTTTTAGCCAAAATAGGTATTCATTTGCCTCCCAGGGCGCCCCCCTCCCAGCGCCCTGCACCCTCAGTGACTGCCGTGTGAAGTGTGCTGAGAGGAAAATGGCGCACAGCTGCAGTGCTGTGCGCTACCTTTAGAAGACTGAGGAGTCTTCTGCCGCCGATTCTGGACCTCTTCTTACTTCAGCATCTGCAAGGGGGCCGGCGGCAAGGCTCCGGTGACCATCCAGGCTGTACCTGTGATCGTCCCTCTGGAGCTGATGTCCAGTAGCCAAGAAGCCAATCCATCCTGCACGCAGGTGAGTTCACTTCTTCTCCCCTAAGTCCCTCGTTGCAGTGATCCTGTTGCCAGCAGGACTCACTGTAAAATAAAAAACCTAAGCTAAACTTTTCTAAGCAGCTCTTTAGGAGAGCCACCTAGATTGCACCCTTCTCGGCCGGGCACAAAAATCTAACTGGCTTGGAGGAGGGTCATAGGGGGAGGAGCCAGTGCACACCACCTGATCCTAAAGCTTTACTTTTTGTGCCCTGTCTCCTGCGGAGCCGCTATTCCCCATGGTCCTTTCAGGAACCCCAGCATCCACTAGGACGATAGAGAAATATCGGCCGTTCTCTTGAATGGCCGATATATCGCGGGTCCGTCGGCCAGTGTGTACGGCCGATACGTCTGTGAACTCCGTCGTTCACAGGCGTATCGCGTCGGCTCCGCTGCACAGCCGACGGCCAATATATCTACCGATATATTGGCGCGTCGCTGTGTGTGTACGTACACATGATGCGGCGGCCGGCGGTGATTGACAACACGCCCGCCCAGTTCATGACGTCAGTGCCCGACGGATCGGGCAGTGTGTATGCTCAACACACTGCCCAATCCGTCCATAGATATATCTGCAGATCAATTGATCTGCAGATATATCTACTAGTGTGTACCCACCTTAACTCTACATACTAAAGCATCTCATTTTACAGGACTGTAAGTTCTGCGGTTATAGATTGTAGTGCTGAAACTGTTACACATTTAATTTTAATAGACTTCACATAGTAAATGGATGACTACTCCACTCACCTGCTTAAGTTATATTTATTCAGTTTCTCAGAAACTTCTCTTAACCTAAACAGAAACAAAAGGAAACATTAAACACATCTAATTTACATAAGAACATCTTAATTTAGAAATGTTTTGCTGCTTCTTTAATATACACCTTTGAGGTGACTGTAACATCCCTGCTTGCATGGCTCACCCGACCGTCAGTCACGTATGCTTGCAATGATTAGCTATTTCTGCTATGCCATGCTTTGACTCTTCTCACAGACGTGATAATTCTTAAGGCCCATACACACTTGACGATAAAATGAGCGACGTCGTTCACTTCAGCCCTCATCAACGACGTCGCTCAATATATCGTCAAGTGTGTATGCATCAGACAACCACCGATGCGCGGCCCCGCGGGACGTTAACGACCCTCGCTTATCTGTGGAGCATGTATGCTCAATTTCCACTATGGTCGTTACCGACCAGAGACGTCGTTGAATGTGTATGGTGTGAACGACCAACGACCAAGCCACTGTTCACCAGCCCTGTTCCCAGCTCATGATTTTAATAAACTGTTCAGCTTGGATGCTTCAACGATGAATGGTCTTTGGTAGTGTGTATGCTCATGTCGTTTGCTCAGCTGTTCAAGGGAAGTCGTTAACGACGTGTGCATCGTCAAGTGTGTATGGGCCTTAATGAAATGCGATCTCATTGGATTTTTAAAAAGAATCACAATGTTAGAAGACTGTGAGCAATTGCTATTAGCGCTTTGCCAACCATGATGTGTGTATGTGTACTTATTTTTATTTTTTTAATAGAGACTGGTGAAAGCGCACAGGTTTCTCAATTTATTTGGTGGCGTTTTATGGATTTCATTTTACTACATATATACAGTGTTTTTTTAATCCAAACACTGATCATTAGACACTTAAGGGGCCGATTCAAGTGTTTATCGTGCGGCTGCCAATAGAAGGGCCCAACAGCAGCAATTCAACAGTGGACCCATATTTTCTTGAAGCTTCCGGGGGTGTGAGAAAAAAAAAAAAATGTATGGAAACTAGGCCCTTTGGCAAAAGCAGGGAGTTTATACGGGTTTAGCCGTTTCAGGCAGCTAAATGCGGTCTCCTTGGGAGTGACATACGCACCCACACACAACTGAATTGTGACAATTGTTTGGGCATCGAGAGGGTATAGGAGGGGAGGAGCCAAAGACACATTAATATTTAAAGTGCACCGCCTCCATGGACCCAGTCTATACCCCACTGCAGAGATTTTCAACTTTTTACAACTCGAGGCACACTGAAGAAGATTTAAATATTTCCAAGGCACACTCAAATATAATGGTGATGCATGGTGCAGTTGCGTGTCCTAGGATGTCATGTCGCAGCTTCTCCATAGGTAACGCCTGAGCTACGTCTGAGAAAGCCAGAAGAGCCCAACACTGCCCAGGCCCAAATTCAGAACTAACTCTGCAACCACTAAACCCACCAGTATTGACTGTTCCAGGGCCTCAGTAGCGCCAAAACACTGACGGGCCTGGCTCTGCTTCTATGGCGGCACACCTGGAGACTGCTTAGGGCACACTAGTGTGCCACGGGACAGTGGTTGAAAAACACTGCCCCACTGTAACCAGATCCCAGTGTCTCCTATGGATGATAGAGAAATGTATTTTCACCCATTGCATCAAGCTTTTCTTACAATTCAGAATCGGCCTCTAGGGGCCAATTTAAGGTGTCTAAAATTCCAGTCTAACGGGACTTTTTCTGTTGCAGTCAGGGTAAATGCTGGATGCTTTTGCATGCAGCCCACAGGTGCTGGACAACTTCATATGCATTCTTCATACGAGATTCAAGTCTGGACACACTCCTCTCAGATCTAGATTGCTGCACATTTTACATCTGTCCCACCTACAGTGCAACACTGTTCTGCCAAGGTGCCAATTTATTTGCGCCCAACTCAGAATCAGATGATAGTATGGATCCCAATTAACTGGAAACCTGCATTTAAGAAAAAATATATGGAGTGATATTCAATTGTTATATCGCGCCCGATCTCCAGTCTGAAGTAATGGGAAATCGGGGGGGGGGGGGGGGGGGGGGATATTCAATTGATTTTTTTATCGCCCTCAGCGCACCTATAGAGGTCGGATTTAGATTAGAAAAGCAGCTAAACCCATCCAAAGTGCTGGTCGCGATCGTGGAAAGTGCAGTTTGGGTGCCCAAACAGGTCACTTTTTGCATATTTCAGCTAGCCATCACCAGGAGGGTGCAAGCTGAAATGCAGACGCCGGCATCCATCGCATCCAATGGCACCATCTACTGGCTGCCGGCAGAAAAACAACTGAATTCAACCTATAGTGTTTTAATTCTATTAAGGCTTGGACAAATACTGGAGATAAATCTCTCTATGAAGAGTTCTAGAGCAATAGACATAAAGCACCTTCCCTGGTGACCAACGTCCAGGGCAGAGTAGTCATGACAGACAAGAAGCAAACTGCCCATTTAAGGGCTGTAACACACTGGTCGATTTCTCCCGGATGGCAAAAAGCCGGACAAACTTTGTCCGGCTTTTTGCCATCCGGGAGAAACCGGCAGAGTCTGTCACACAGGACGGTTTTGAGCCGTGTGTGATGCTGTGCGCATGCGCAGCATCAGACACGGCTTGGGGAAAAACCGTTGTGTGTGAAAGCTCCCCTTCACACACACGGTTCACTGGCTGCAAAGACGGCCCGACGCCCGCCAGGCAGCCGGACCTTCCAGTGGTGAGACCCGGCTGCAACCCGGCAGCCGGGCCGGGGCCGTGCAGTGTGTAAGGACACTAGTCCTCACACTGTTCATTACAATGCCGGCACGGGAAAAAGCCGGCCGGCTTTTTCCCGGCCGGCAAAAGCCGGGTAGTGTGTTTTAGCCCTATGTATATGAACACAGAGCATAATTAAATAAAATATTAAATTTTCTTCATCTGCAGTTCCAATTTGAAGTAGCAGGATTTACATGTACCACCTAATATTAGCAGCCAATGTTGCAGACTGAATTGGTTGGTTTCATTTATGTCAGAGACAGAGGTTATGATTACAGAAGACGTGCAGGTTCAGTAACGTAAGCTCCGGCAGCATAATGAACATTCATTGCAGCTACCACTCATCAAAATGGTGGTACATTTTGCAAGACCCAAAGCAAACTAACAAAAAATAAGGAGAGTCCAATGCCTTAAACTGTTGAGTTATCTAGTAACTGAAAGGCGAGTCACCCTGACATATCAGTGAGTTGCTCATGGCTAGTGTACAGTATAAATGAGATTGTTGCTTATAAGCTGTGGTTGTACTGGCTGGTACAATAGGACGACACTGCCTGTGTCAGTGATCGTGGTCAGCGAATACATTTGTGGGTACCAGGGACCCCTCACTTTAGAAAAAAAAAAACTGGGGTCCTACTACACTGTTTCTGTGGACCATTACATACTACAATATGCTTTTGACTTCCCCATATAACATCAGATCACCTCACATGCACCATGGGAAGTCACACTCATTTTACAGTACAAATAATGCTTAGGGGAGGGGGGGCGGGTTTAAGGGCAAGCAGCAGCTTGGTATGTGGTTATTAAAGTATATCATAAGACAAAAACAAAAAAAGTGTCCGTGTCTTTAATCACACTTCTGCTTATGTGTATTTTTTATGTATGTGATAAGCAGTCCTAATTAGAATAAGTATGTACACTCCGTCAATATGAAAATATGTTCCTACTCACTGCAGGTCATAAACACACACTATCCAAATCCGTTATAATGGTTTTAGATAAAGTATCTAAAATGTGTCAGTGCATAGTCTCTGCCAGGACATAGCTGGATAACCACACTGATACATAGATATTATGATAAAAAATAAATTATATGTAACATTCTTCCATAGTTGCAACACTACTGAACGATAAACTACGGAAGAATAAGTTACATAGTGTGATACATTTTGGATACTTTATCTGAAACTATTATAGCAGATTTGGATAGTGTATATTTATGACCTGCAGTGAGTGGGAACATATTTTCCTATTGATAGAGTATGTCTTTAGTCTCGTTAGGACTGCTTATCACATATATACAAAATAGACAGAAGAAGTGTGATTAGAGAGACATTTTTTGTCTTATGATATACTTTAATAGCCACATACTTAATTGTATGTACAGTGCACAGAGGAAAGTTTTTTTAAATCAAATTTTATTTTTTCACTCACTCCTTTTCTGATTGTACTTTATATTTCGCTAGTTGTAACGTTTTATATTGCTATGTGAATCAATAAAGGTTTTGTTTTTTAAAAAAAAAGTGTCATTTATCGTGCACCACTTTAGGGCACATTAATCTCTTTCTTCTTTTGTTGTGTGATTCCATACCACTGCCTGTGGTAGCAACCCCCATTTTGTTATATGCTGGAGTTAACCAGTGGGGGTCTGTAACTATGAATTATTAACCTGTGCGACTGGTACCTACATGGTTCTGAAGTAGCCAAAAGCACAGACGGGGCGCTGCAAACTGTAGGACAATGGCAAGAACACTAGCGCCAGCAGGTAGGCAGCCTCAGGGGTAAGTGGCAGCCGTCAGCGGGGAGCAGCCAGCCGCAGCAAGCAGAGGAGCAGCGGAGGTGATGGCAACATGTGGAAGAGTCACAGCAGCAGATTTTGAGTGTGCAGCAACAGGAAGCCGGCACCAACCAGGGGTGAGCAGCAGCAGCAGGGATCTTGGGTTTAGGGGTGGAGGCTACAGGCGATTGGCTGCGGCACGGGAGGCGGAGCTCACAGCCAGATTATATTGCGTCCTGTGGAACCTACCGATTTCTTAAAGGTGGGTCCTAGGGAGCTAACTTTGGGTGAAATACATGCTATGGAGCCTTTTTGCGATCACTGTATGTACACTATCCTGGTCATTTGGGACATAATTTGACAAGCAAAATAGAATTATTTGAATAATACACTTCTGGTTATTTAGACCAGGGATGGGGAACCTTTGGCCCTCTAGCTGTTGTTGAACTACACATCCCAGCATGCCCTGCAACAGTTTTAGCATGGCCAAATAGCAAAACTGTAGCAAGGCATGCTGGTATGTGTAGTTCAACAACAGCTGGAGGGCCGAAGTTTCCCCATCCCTGATTTAGACAATACACGCTGACAGTTCTCAACTTCTATTCTTTACAATTATCATTAGAAAACAATTTAATTTACTAGCAAAGGCCCCTACAACACTGCAGGCACCGCATATAGACCTGACCGAGATAAAAAGATGCACATTTTCTCCAAATCTATAAGATACTCCTGCTCCTAGTTATTGACTGAATGACTTCTGCTTTTTCCACTGTTTTAGCTACTGTCCTCTAAGAAAAATGTTAGACAACAAAACAAGTGGCATTTTGCTTCATAGCCCAAGAATGGAACACAAACTGGAACCAGATAACCCGTTTTAGATATGCTCTTTAAAAATGATATAAGCAGTCACACAAATATCTGCCAATTTCAGCCATCCTTCATGCCAACATAGACAGCCAAAGGGAATGCCAATAATGAGCATAACAGGAGGAAGATATGTGACATCAGAACAAAAGTTTTACTGTCTTAGCCTTTATAAGCAAAGCCCTACATTCGCTTTAGTTCTAACATGAAGACTGAACTTTGCCCTACTGTGTATAACAAACCATGGCACACTAACTACAAGGTCTAGTTTGTAATGTAATTTACTATTAGGGTACATAGCACTTCCCAGCCCTGAAGTAACAGATGAAGTGGTTGTAATCAGTGAGGCTTGACCACCTGTGATGTGGTGCAGTATGCTCTATAGGAAGTCTTGTTCCTACATCTCCAAAGACTGATGGGTTATTATCCTACATAATAAACTCAACATGGTAGCCTATTTATTAAGCTGTGAGTCCTTCATCATTTATTTTTACTACAAAACCACCTGATAATGGGCCACTGTAACCACAACTGCTTCTCTGCTATGTACAGTGAAGGGAAATGCTATACCCTGGAGATGCTGGCTGCATCGCGGTGATAGACACCAGACTCTTATAAACACTTTCCTTCCTGTGTAGTCCATACGTCTGACTTGCAACCTACAAGTTACATGTCCTGCCCCGTCAAAGGCCCTGAGGGAATCCTCTTTTTTCATAGTTTGTAAATGAGTGACACCTTGCACAACCTTGCATAACCATTCAGTTGCCACATTTAATAATACACAACCTGGGTCAGAGAAGAGCACATGGATTGGTTTGTAGTAAGCTACAATTTCAGCCTAATGGTGATGGTATTTCAATTCAAATCCATGATGGAGATTGCCACTATCGCTAGTTTCATTCCGATGTGAAGTTTGACAGTCTTATTCCTGCTGCGTACACCAGTGCTCACTCCTTTCCACATGAACAGTTTACAGATTATGGTTACAAGCAATAGTTAGGCATGTAATGATGGCGCCAACAATTCAATCCCAAACTTCCAATGACCATCCCACCCAATCCTTACTCGGGTAGAAAAAAAAAAAAAAAAAACACCGCTCCCTCTCATGTCCATTGGAGCAGTGACGGCTGCTTTAAGATAACAGTGGGGCTGACAACTAAAGGGCCCGTCAATGACGACAGGAGAAAATAAGAATTTACTTACCGATAATTCTATTTCTCGGAGTCCGTAGTGGATGCTGGGGTTCCTGAAAGGACCATGGGGAATAGCGGCTCCGCAGGAGACAGGGCACAAAAGTAAAGCTTTCCGATCAGGTGGTGTGCACTGGCTCCTCCCCCTATGACCCTCCTCCAAGCCAGTTAGGTACTGTGCCCGGACGAGCGTACACAATAAGGGAGGAATTTTGAATCCCGGGTAAGACTCATACCAGCCACACCAATCACACCGTACAACTTGTGATCTAAACCCAGTTAACAGTATGATAACAGCGGAGCCTCTGAAAAGATGGCTCACAACAATAATAACCCGATTTTTGTAACTATGTACAAGTATTGCAGATAATCCGCACTTGGGATGGGCGCCCAGCATCCACTACGGACTCCGAGAAATAGAATTATCGGTAAGTAAATTCTTATTTTCTCTATCGTCCTAGTGGATGCTGGGGTTCCTGAAAGGACCATGGGGATTATACCAAAGCTCCCAAACGGGCGGGAGAGTGCGGATGACTCTGCAGCACCGAATGAGAGAACTCCAGGTCCTCCTTAGCCAGGGTATCAAATTTGTAGAATTTAGCAAACGTGTTTGCCCCTGACCAAGTAGCTGCTCGGCAAAGTTGTAAAGCCGAGACCCCTCGGGCAGCCGCCCAAGATGAGCCCACCTTCCTTGTGGAATGGGCATTTACATATTTTGGCTGTGGCAGGCCTGCCACAGAATGTGCAAGCTGAATTGTATTACACATCCAACTAGCCATAGTCTGCTTAGAAGCAAGAGCACCCAGTTTGTTGGGTGCATACAGGATAACAGCAAGTCAGTTTTCCTGACTCCAGCCGTCCTGGAACATATTTTCAGGGCCCTGACAACATCTAGCAACTTGGAGTCCTCCAAGTCCCTAGTAGGTGCAAGGCACCACAATAAGCTGGTTCAGGTGAAACACTGACACCACCTTAGGGAGAGAACTGGGGACGAGTCCGCAGCTCTGCCCTGTCCGAATGGACAAACAGATATGGGCTTTTTTTAAGAAAAAAACACCAATTTGACACTCGCCTGGTCCAGGCCAGGGCCAAGAGCATGGTCACTTTTTATGTGAGATGCTTCAAATCCACAGATTTGACTGGTTTTAAACCAATGTGATTTGAGGAATCCCAGAACTACGTTGAGATCCCACAGTGCCACTGGAGGCACAAAAGGGGGTTGTATATGCAATACTCCCTTGACAAACTTCTGGACTTCAGGAATTGAAGCCAATTCTTTTTGGAAGAAAATCGACAGGGCCGAAATTTGAACCTTAATGGACCCCAATTTGAGGCCCATAGACACTCCTGTTTGCAGGAAATGCAGGAAACGACCGAGTTGAAATTTCTTTGTGGGGCCTTCCTGGCCTCACACCACGCAACATATTTTCGCCACATGTGGTGATAATGTTGTGCGGTCACCTCCTTTCTGGCTTTGACCAGGGTAGGAATGACCTCTTCCGGAATGCCTTTTTCCCTTAGGATCCGGCTTTCCACCGCCATGCCGACAAACGCAGCTGCGGTAAGTCTTGGAACAGACATGGTACTTGCTGAAGCAAGTCCCTTCTTAGCGGCAGAGGCCATAAGACCTCTGTAAGCATCTCTTGAAGTTCCGGGTACCAAGTCCTTCTTGGCCAATCCGGAGCCATGAGTATAGTTCTTACTCCTCTACGTCTTATAATTCTCAGCACCTTAGGTATGAGAAGCAGAGGAGGGAACACATACACTGACTGGTACACCCACGGTGTTACCAGAACGTCCACAGCTATTGCCTGAGGGTCTCTTGACCTGGCGCAATACCTGTCCCGTTTTTTGTTCAGACGGGACGCCATCATGTCCACCTTTGGTATTTCCCAACGGTTTACAATCATGTGGAAAAAACTTCCCGATGAAGTTTCCACTCTCCCGGGTGGAGGTCGTGCCTGCTGAGGAAGTCTGCTTCCCAGTTTCCATTCCCGGGATGAAACACTGCTGACAGTGCTATCACATGATTTTCCGCCCAGCGAAAAGTCCTTGCAGTTTTTGCCATTGCCCTCCTGCTTCTTGTGTCGCCCTGTCTGTTTACGTGGGCGACTGCCGTGATGTTTTTCCCACTGGATCAATACCGGCTGACCTTGAAGCAGAGGTCTTGCTAAGCTTAGAGCATTATAAATTTACCCTTAGCTCCAGTATATTTATGTGGAGAAAAGTCTCCAGACTTGATCACACTCCCTGGAAATTTTTTCCTTGTGTGACTGCTCCCCAGCCTCTCGGGCTGGGCTCCGTGGTCACCAGCATCCAATCCTGAATGCCGAATCTGCGGCCCTCTAGAAGATGAGCACTCTATAACCACCACAGGAGAGACACCCTTGTCCTTGGATATAGGGTTATCCGCTGATGCATCTGAAGATGCGATCCGGACCATTTGTCCAGCAGATCCCACTGAAAAGTTCTTGCGTGAAATCTGCCGAATGGAATTGCTTAGTAGGAAGCCACCATTTTTACCAGGACCCTTGTGCAATGATGCACTGTTTTTAGGAGGTTCCTGACTAGCTCGGATAACTCCCTGGCTTTCTCTTCCGGGAGAAACACCTTTTTCTGGACTGTGTCCAGAATCATCCCTAGGCACAGCAGACGTGTCGTCGGGATCAGCTGCGATTTTGGAATATTTAGAATCCACCCGTGCTGTTGTAGCAGTATCCGAGATAGTGCTACTCCGACCTCCAACTGTTCCCTGGACTATGCCCTTATCAGGAGATCGTCCAAGTAAGGGATAATTAAGACGCCTTTTCTTCGAAGAAGAATCATCATTTCGGCCATTACCTTGTTAAAGACCCGGGGTGCCGTGGACAATCCAAACGGCAGCGTCTGGAACTGATAGTGACAGTTCTGCACCACGAACCTGAGGTACCCTTAGTGAGAAGGGCAAATTTGGGACATAGAGGTAAGCATCCCTAATGTCCCGGGACACTATATAGTCCCCTTCTTCCTGGTTCGTTATCACTGCTCTGAGTGACTCCATCTTGATTTGAACCTTTGTAAGTGTTCAAAAAATTTTTTTAGAATAAGTCTCACCTAGCCTTCTGGCTTCAGTACCACAATATAGTGTGGAATAATACCCCTTTTCTTGTAGTAGGAGGGGTAATTTAATTATCACCTGCTGGGAATACAGCTTGTGAATTTTTTCCCATACTGCCTCCTTGTCGGAGGGAGACCTTGGTAAAGCAGACTTCAGGAGCCTGCGAAGGGGAAACGTCTCGACATTCCAATCTGTACCCCTGGGATACTACTTGTAGGATCCAGGGGTCCTGTACGGTCTCAGCGCCATGCTGAGAATTTGTCAGAAGCGGTGGAACGCTTCTGTTCCTGGGAATGGGCTGCCTGCTGCAGTCTTCTTCCCTTTCCTCTATCCCTGGGCAGATATGATCTTATAGGGACGAAAGGACTGAGGCTGAAAAGACGGTGTCTTTTTCTGCAGAGATGTGACTTAGGGTAAAAACGGCGGATTTTCCAGCAGTTGCCGTGGCCACCAGGTCCGATGGACCGACCCCAAATAACTCCTCTTCCTTTATACGGCAATACACCTTTGTGCCGTTTGGAATCTGCATCACCTGACCACTGTCGTGTCCATAACATCTTCTGGCAGATATGGACATCGCATTTACTCTTGATGCCAGAGTGCAAATATCCCTCTGTGCATCTCGCATATATAGAAATGCATCCTTTAAAATGCTCTATAGTCAATAAAATACTGTCCCTGTCAAGGGTATCAATATTTTTAGTCAGGGAATCCGACCAAGCCACCCCAGCTCTGCACATCCAGGCTGAGGCGATCGCTGGTCGCAGTATAACACCAGTATGTGTGTATATACTTTTTATGATATTTTCCAGCCTCCTGTCAGCTGGTCCTTGAGGACGGCCCTATCTATAGACGGTACCGCCACTTGTTTTGATAAGCGTGTGAGCGCCTTATCCACCCTAAGGGGTGTTTCCCAACGCGCCCTAACTTCTGGCGGGAAAGGGTATACCGCCCATAATTTTCTATCGGGGGGAACCCACGCATCATCACACACTTTATTTAATTTATCTGATTCAGGAAAAACTACGGTAGTTTTTTCACATCCCACATAATACCCTCTTTTGTGGTACTTGTAGTATCAGAAATATGAAACACCTCCTTCATTGCCTTTAACGTGTGGCCCTAATAAGGAATACGTTTGTTTATTCACCGTCGACACTGGATTCAGTGTCCCTGTCTGTGTCGACCGACTAAAGTAAACGGGCGTTTTAAAACCCCTGACGGTGTTTTTGAGACGTCTGGACCGGTACTAATTGTTTGTCGGCCGTCTCATGTCGTCAACCGACCTTGCAGCGTGTTGACATTATCACGTAATTCCCTAAATAAGCCATCCATTCCGGTGTCGACTCCCTAGAGAGTGACATCACCATTACAGGCAATTGCTCCGCCTCCTCACCAACATCGTCCTCATACATGTCGACACACACGTACCGACACACAGCACACACACAGGGAATGCTCTGATAGAGGACAGGACCCACTAGCCCTTTGGAGAGACAGAGGGAGAGTTTACCAGCACACACCAAAAACGCTATAATTATATAGGGACAACCTTATATAAGTGTTTTCCCTTATAGCATCTTTTTTATATATTTTTAACGCCAAATTAGTGCCCCCCCTCTCTGTTTTAACCCTGTTTCTGTAGTGCAGTGCAGGGGAGAGCCTGGGAGCCTTCCCTCCAGCCTTTCTGTGAGGGAAAATGGCGCTGTGTGCTGAGGAGATAGGCCCCGCCCCTTTTTCGGCGGCCTCGTCTCCCGCTCTTAACGGATTCTGGCAGGGGTTAAATATCTCCATATAGCCTCCGGAGGCTATATGTGAGGTATTTTTAGCCAAAATAGGTATTCATTTGCCTCCCAGGGCGCCCCCCTCCCAGCGCCCTGCACCCTCAGTGACTGCCGTGTGAAGTGTGCTGAGAGGAAAATGGCGCACAGCTGCAGTGCTGTGCGCTACCTTTAGAAGACTGAGGAGTCTTCTGCCGCCGATTCTGGACCTCTTCTTACTTCAGCATCTGCAAGGGGGCCGGCGGCAAGGCTCCGGTGACCATCCAGGCTGTACCTGTGATCGTCCCTCTGGAGCTGATGTCCAGTAGCCAAGAAGCCAATCCATCCTGCACGCAGGTGAGTTCACTTCTTCTCCCCTAAGTCCCTCGTTGCAGTGATCCTGTTGCCAGCAGGACTCACTGTAAAATAAAAAACCTAAGCTAAACTTTTCTAAGCAGCTCTTTAGGAGAGCCACCTAGATTGCACCCTTCTCGGCCGGGCACAAAAATCTAACTGGCTTGGAGGAGGGTCATAGGGGGAGGAGCCAGTGCACACCACCTGATCGGAAAGCTTTACTTTTGTGCCCTGTCTCCTGCGGAGCCGCTATTCCCCATGGTCCTTTCAGGAACCCCAGCATCCACTAGGACGATAGAGAAAATAAGAATTTACTTACCGATAATTCTATTTCTCGTAGTCCGTAGTGGATGCTGGGGACTCCGTCAGGACCATGGGGAATAGCGGCTCCGCAGGAGACAGGGCACAAAAGTAAAAGCTTTAGGATCAGGTGGTGTGCACTGGCTCCTCCCCCTATGACCCTCCTCCAAGCCTCAGTTAGGATACTGTGCCCGGACGAGCGTACACAATAAGGAAGGATTTTGAATCCCGGGTAAGACTCATACCAGCCACACCAATCACACTGTACAACCTGTGATCTGAACCCAGTTAACAGCATGATAACAGCGGAGCCTCTGAAAAGATGGCTCACAACAATAATAACCCGATTTTTGTAACAATAACTATGTACAAGTATTGCAGACAATCCGCACTTGGGATGGGCGCCCAGCATCCACTACGGACTACGAGAAATAGAATTATCGGTAAGTAAATTCTTATTTTCTCTGACGTCCTAAGTGGATGCTGGGGACTCCGTCAGGACCATGGGGATTATACCAAAGCTCCCAAACTGGCGGGAGAGTGCGGATGACTCTGCAGCACCGAATGAGAGAACTCCAGGTCCTCCTCAGCCAGGGTGTGCCCCTGACCAAGTAGCAGCTCGGCAAAGTTGTAAAGCCGAGACCCCTCGGGCAGCCGCCCAAGATGAGCCCACCTTCCTTGTGGAATGGGCATTTACATATTTTGGCTGTGGCAGGCCTGCCACAGAATGTGCAAGCTGAATTGTACTACACATCCAACTAGCAATCGTCTGCTTAGAAGCAAGAGCACCCAGTTTTTTGGGTGCCTACAGGATAACAGCAAGTCAGTTTTCCTGACTCCAGCCGTCCTGGAACCTATATTTTCAGGGCCCTGACAACATCCAGCAACTTGGAGTCCTCCAAGTCCCTAGTAGCCGCAGGTACCACAATAAGCTGGTGCAGGTGAAACGCTGACACCACCTTAGGGAGAAACTGGGGACGAGTCCGCAGCTCTGCCCTGTCCGAATGGACAATCAGATATGGGCTTTGTGAGACAAAGCCGCCAATTCTGACACTCGCCTGGCCGAGGCCAGGGCCAACAGTATGGTCACTTTCCATGTGAGATATTTCAAATCCACAGATTTGAGCGGTTTAAACCAATGTGATTTGAGGAATCCCAGAACTACGTTGAGATCCCACAGTGCCACTGGAGGCACAAAAGGGGGTTGTATATGCAGTACTCCCTTGACAAACTTCTGGACTTCAGGAACTGAAGCCAATCTTTTCTGGAAGAAAATTGACAGGGCCGAAATTTGAACCCTAATGGACCCCAATTTGAGGCCCATAGACACTCCTGTTTGCAGGAAATGCAGGAATCGACCGAGTTGAATTTTCTTCGTGGGGCCTTCCTGGCCTCACACCACGCAACATATTTTCGCCACATGTGGTGATAATGTTGTGCGGTCACCTCCTTCCTGGCTTTGACCAGGGTAGGAATGACCTCTTCCGGAATGCCTTTTTCCCTTAGGATCCGGCATTCCACCGCCATGCCGTCAAACGCAGCCGCGGTAAGTCTTGGAACAGACATGGTACTTGCTGAAGCAAGTCCCTTCTTAGCGGCAGAGGCCATGAGTCCTCTGTGAGCATTTCTTGAAGTTCCGGGTACCAAGTCCTTCTTGGCCAATCCGGAGCCACGAGTATAGTTCTTACTCCTCTACGTCTTATAATTCTCAGTACCTTGGGTATGAGAAGCAGATGAGGGAACACATACACCGACTGGTACACCCACGGTGTTACCAGAACGTCCACAGCTATTGCCTGAGGGTCTCTTGACCTGGCGCAATACCTGTCCAGTTTTTTGTTCAGGCGGGACGCCATCATGTCCACCTTTGGTCTTTCCCAACGGTTCACAATCATGTGGAAGACTTCCCGATGAAGTCCCCACTCTCCCGGGTGGAGGTCGTGCCTGCTGAGGAAGTCTGCTTCCCAGTTTTCCACTCCCGGAATGAACACTGCTGACAGTGTTATCACATGATTTTCCGCCCAGCGAAGAATCCTTGCAGTTTCTGCCATTGCCCTCCTGCTTCTTGTGCCGCCCTGTCTGTTTACGTGGGCGACTGCCGTGATGTTGTCCCACTGGATCAATACCGGCTGACCTTGAAGCAGAGGTCTTGCTAAGCTTAGAGCATTGTAAATTGCCCTTAGCTCCAGTATATTTATGTGGAGAGAAGTCTCCAGACTATATCACACTCCCTGGAAATTTTTTCCCTGTGTGACTGCTCCCCAGCCTCTCAGGCTGGCATCCGTGGTCACCAGGACCCAGTCCTGAATGCCGAATCTGCGGCCCTTTATGCAGCCACCGCAGAAGAAACACCCTTGTCCTTGGAGACAGGGTTATCCGCTGATGCATCTGAAAATGCGATCCGGACCATTTTTCCAGCAGATCCCACTGAAAAGTTCTTGCGTGAAATCTGCCGAATGGAATCGCTTCGTAAGAAGCTACCATTTTTCCCAGGACCCTTGTGCAATGATGCACTGACACTTTTCCTGGTTTTAGGAGGTTCCTGACAAGCTCGGATAACTCCCTGGCTTTCTTCTCCGGGAGAAACACCCTTTTCTGGACTGTGTCCAGAATCATCCCTAGGAACAGCAGACGTGTCGTCGGAAACAGCTGCGATTTTGGAATATTTAGAATCCACCCGTGCTGTCGTAGAACTACTTGAGATAGTGCTACTCCGACCTCCAACTGTTCTCTGGACCTTGCCCTTATCAGGAGATCGTCCATTTTCTTTGAAGAAGAATCATCATTTCGGTCATTACCTTGGTAAAGACCCGGGGTGCCGTGGACAATCCAAACGGCAGCGTCTGAAACTGATAGTAACAGTTTTGTACCACGAACCTGAGGTACCCTTGGTGAGAAGGGCAAATTGGGACATGGAGGTAAGCATCCCTGATGTCCAGGGACACCATATAGTCCCCTTCTTCCTGGTTCGCTATCACTGCTCTGAGTGACTCCATCTTGATTTGAACCTTTGTATGTAAGTGTTCAAATATTTCAGATTTAGAATAGGTCTCACCGAGCCGTCTGGCTTCAGTACCACAATATAGTGTGGAATAATACCCCTTTCCTTGTTGTAGGAGGGGTACTTTGATTATCACCTGCTGGGAATACAGCTTGTGAATTGTTTCCAATACTGCCTCCCTGTCGGAGGGAGACGTTGGTAAAGCAGACTTCAGGAACCTGCGAGGGGGAGACGTCTCGAATTTCCAATCTGTACCCCTGGGATACTACTTGTAGGCTCCAGGGGTCCACTTGCGAGTGAGCCCACTGCGTGCTGAAACTCTTGAGACAACCCCCCACCGCACCTGAGTCCGCTTGTACGGCCCCAGCGTCATGCTGATGACTTGGTAGAAACGGTGGAGGGCTTCTGTTCCTGGGAATGGGCTGCCTGCTGCAGTCTTCTTCCCTTTCCTCTATCCCTGGGCAGATATGACTGGCCTTTTGCCCGCTTGCCCTTATGGGGACGAAAGGACTGAGGCTGAAAAGACGGTGTCTTTTTCTGCTGAGATGTGACTTGGGGTAAAAAAGGTGGATTTTCCAGCTGTTGCCGTGGCCACCAGGTCCGATGGACCGACCCCAAATAACTCCTCCCCTTTATACGGCAATACTTCCATGTGCCGTTTGGAATCTGCATCACCTGACCACTGTCGTGTCCATAAACATCTTCTGGCAGATATGGACATCGCACTTACTCTTGATGCCAGAGCGCAAATATCCCTCTGTGCATCTCGCATATATAGAAATGCATCCTTTAAATGCTCTATAGTCAATAAAATACTGTCCCTGTCAAGGGTATCAATATTTTCAGTCAGGGAATCCGACTAAGCCACCCCAGCGCTGCACATCCAGGCTGAGGCGATCGCTGGTCGCAGTATAACACCAGTATGTGTGTATATACTTTTTAGGATATTTTCCAGCCTCCTATCAGCTGGCTCCTTGAGGGCGGCCGTATCTGGAGACGGTAACGCCACTTGTGATAAGCGTGTGAGCGCCTTCATTTAATTTATCTGATTCAGGAAAAACTACAGGTAGTTTTTTCACACCCCACATAATACCCTTTTTTGTGGTACTTGTAGTATCAGAAATATGTAACACCTCCTTCATTGCCCTTAACATGTAACGTGTGGCCCTAAAGGAAAATACGTTTGTTTCTTCACCGTCGACACTGGAGTCAGTGTCCGTGTCTGTGTCGACCGACTGAGGTAAATGGGCGTTTTAAAGCCCCTGACGGTGTTTGAGACGCCTGGACAGGTACTAATTTGTTTGCCGGCCGTCTCATGTCGTCAACCGACCTTGCAGCGTGTTGACATTATCACGTATTTCCCTAAATAAGCCATCCATTCCGGTGTCGACTCCCTAGAGAGTGACATCACCATTACAGGCAATTGCTCCGCCTCCTCACCAACATCGTCCTCATACATGTCGACACACACGTACCGACACACAGCACACACACAGGGAATGCTCTGATAGAGGACAGGACCCCACTAGCCCTTTGGGGAGACAGAGGGAGAGTTTGCCAGCACACACCAAAACGCTATAATTATACAGGGACAACCTTTATATAAGTGTTTTCCCTTATAGCATCTTAATATATAATCATATCGCCAAATAAGTGCCCCCCCTCTCTGTTTTAACCCTGTTTCTGTAGTGCAGTGCAGGGGAGAGCCTGGGAGCCTTCCCTCCAGCAGTTCTGTGAGGGAAAATGGCGCTGTGTGCTGAGGAGAATAGGCCCCGCCCCCTTTTCGGCGGGCTTCTTCTCCCGTTTTTCTGACAACCTGGCAGGGGTTAAATACATCCATATAGCCCCAGAGGCTATATGTGATGTATTTTTAGCCAGTATAGGTACTTTCATTGCTGCCCAGGGCGCCCCCCCCCAGCGCCCTGCACCCTCAGTGACCGTTGGTGTGAAGTGTGCTGAGAGCAATGGCGCACAGCTGCAGTGCTGTGCGCTACCTCATGAAGACTGAGAAGTCTTCAGCCGCCGATTTCTGGACCTCTTCTCTCTTCAGCATCTGCAAGGGGGTCGGCGGCGCGGCTCCGGTGACCCATCCAGGCTGTACCTGTGATCGTCCCTCTGGAGCTAGTGTCCAGTAGCCTAAGAAGCCAATCCATCCTGCACGCAGGTGAGTTCACTTCTTCTCCCCTAAGTCCCTCGTTGCAGTGAGCCTGTTGCCAGCAGGACTCACTGAAAATAAAAAACCTAATAAAACTTTTACTCTAAGCAGCTCTTTAGGAGAGCCACCTAGATTGCACCCTTCTCGGCTGGGCACAAAAACCTAACTAAGGCTTGGAGGAGGGTCATAGGGGGAGGAGCCAGTGCACACCACCTGATCCTAAAGCTTTTACTTTTGTGCCCTGTCTCCTGCGGAGCCGCTATTCCCCATGGTCCTGACGGAGTCCCCAGCATCCACTTAGGACGTCAGAGAAATAGACATTATGGTAATCTATAGAGTGTATGCTTGCGAGCAGGGGTTCCGGTCAGGATCCCGCAGTCAGAATACCAGCGCCGGAATCCCAACACCTGCATCCTGATTAGAGTCCCCAACCCGGTGTCGAATCCCACCAGCTAGTATCCCGGACCACACACCACTGCACCGGATAGGCAAGTCGCTGGTATGGGGTTAGGTTAAGTTTAGGCTGCCTGGGAGAGGGGGGGGGGGGGGGGGGTTAGGATGCGGGAAGGGTGGGCTAGAGTTAGGCTGCAAGGGGGAGGGTTAGGTTTAGGCTGAAGGAAGGGGTAGGTTATGTTTAGGCACCACCAGGAAGGGTTAGGCTACAGAAAGGGAGAGTTAGGGTTAGGGTGTCGGGGGGGGGGGGGGGTTACGTATATTTGCCTTACCCTGTCGGGATTCTAATCATCGGGATGCTGCGGTAACCGCTGGCATCACAAACGCCGGCAAATCAATCCTAACCCGCGGGCAGGGACCACTTACCTCTCTGTCAGTTATTACCCAGTCTTGTTTTACTATTGTTTTTTTCCCAAATGTAAAGTGCAGCGGAATATGGTGGCGCTACATAAGTAAATCCTGATAAATACTACCCTGTGCACATTGGTGTACACTACAGGAACCTTAGATATACATCACTGCTTGACCTTAAGAGAGGACACTACCAAAATATTGGGACATCACCACTTCCATTTACCCACAACAAAAACCCTTTCAAGGACAGCAGTTATTCTTAGAATTGCAAAAGTGCGATGTGAGTATACATTAGATAATATTCAGATAAAAAGCTGAACTAGGCAAATATTAAAATGTTCACAATGAACAATACTTGTAATGACTTCACAAATATATATACACTGCTCAAAAAAATAAAGGGAACACTAAAATAACATCCTAGATCTGAATTAATGAAATATTCTTATTAAATACTTTGTTCTTTACATAGTTGAATGTGCCGACAACAAAATCACACAAAAATTATCAATGGAAATCAAATTTATTAACCCATGGAGGTCTGGATTTGGAGTCACACTCAAAATGAAAGTGGAAAAACACACTACAGGCTGATCCAACTTTGATGTAATGTCCTTAAAACAAGTTAAAATGAGGCTCAGTAGTGTGTGTGGCCTCCACGTGTCTGTATGACCTCCCTACAACCCACACAAGTGGCTCAGGTAGTGCAGCTCATCCAGGATGGCACATCAATGTGAGCTGTGACAAGAAGGTTTGCTGTGTCTGTCAGCGTAGTGTCCAGAGCATGGAGGCGCTACCAGGAGACAGGCCAGTACATCAGGAAACGTGGAGGAGGCCGTAGGAGGGCAACAACCCAGCAGCAGGACCGCTACCTCCGCCTTTGTGCAAGGAGGAACAGGAGGAGCACTGCCAGAGCCCTGCAAAATGACCTCCAACAAGCCACAAATGTGCATGTGTCTACTCAAACGATCAGAAACAGACTCCATGATGGTGGTATGAGGGCCCGACGTCCACAGGTAGGGGTTGTGCTTACAGCCCAACACTGTGCAGGACTTTTGGCATTTGCCAGAGAACACCAAGATTGGCAAATTCGCCACTGGCGCCCTGTGCTCTTCAC
This sequence comes from Pseudophryne corroboree, assembly GCF_028390025.1. Lineage (NCBI taxonomy): Eukaryota > Metazoa > Chordata > Amphibia > Anura > Myobatrachidae > Pseudophryne > Pseudophryne corroboree. The sequence continues at coordinate 765,655,420 of NC_086448.1, forward strand.
AGATGAAAGCAGGTTCTCACTGAGCACATGTGACAGAGTCTGGAGATGCCAAGGAGAACGTTCTGCTGCCTGCAACATCATCCAGCATGACCGGTTTGGCAGTGGGTCAGTAATGGTGTGGGGCGGCATTTCTTTGGGGGGCCGCACAGCCCTCCATGTGCTCGTCAGAGGTAGCCTGACTGCCATTAGGTACCGAGATGAGATCCTTAGACCCCTTATGAGACCATATGCTGGTGCGGTTGGCCCTGGGTTCCTCCTAATGCAAGACAATGCTAGACCTCATGTGGCTGGAGTGTGTCAGCAGTTCCTGCAAGATGAAGGCATTGATGCTATGGACTGGCCCGCCCGTTCCCCAGACCTGAATCCAATTGAGCACATCATGTCTCACTCCATCCACCAACGCCACGTTGCACCACAGACTGTCCAGGAGTTGGCGGATGCTTTAGTCCAGGTCTGGGAGGAGATCCTAGTGTTCACTCTAGGATTTTTTTAGGGCAGGGTGCTGATCACGGAGAGGGCAAGATTAGGTACATACTATAATGCTTGGTCATCCCATTCTCACATGCCAAAGAATGGACAGTGCGCGCCGAAGGCGCGCTGCAATAATTTAGGGGCGGTTTTTCGTGAGGAAGGGGCACGGCCACATAATAGTGGCAATTCACATTACACCACAGAGTAGTGCAGCTAATACACACTGCACCAGGTAGAACCTCCTATACACACCGCGACAGGAGGTAGAGCACGTTATACATATTGCGCCAGATAGGACACATTCTACACTTTGCGCCAGGCAGAGCACGTTATACACAATGCACCAGGTAGAGAGCACTGAGAAACATTGCACCAGGTAGAGAGCACGTTATACACACTGCACCAGGTAGAGAGCACTGAGACACATTGCACCAGGTAGAGAGCACTGAAAAACATTGCACCAGGTAGAGAGCACTGAAAAACATTGCACCAGGTAGAGAGCACGTTATACACATTGCACCAGGTAGAGAGCACTGAGAAACATTGCACCAAGTAGAGAGCACTGAGAAACATTGCACCAGGTAGAGAGCACGTTATACACATTGCACCAGGTAGAGAGCACTGAGACACACTGCACCAGGTAGGGCACATTTTTGATCTCTGCTTTTTTTGTGCCAATTTTACTTACTGGGGGCTGATGCTGCGGGAGTTGATCGCGCTGGTCCCCCCTCACACACCGCGGAGCTGGTTGAAAATGGCCACCACACTGATCCATGCACACAGAGGAGGGAGGGCTGGGTTTGCCCCGGCGGGAGAAGCAAACCCAGCCCTCCTTAGCTTACCAGATCCCCTTCAGCCAGCGCATCAGCGCGACAAGCCTAAGGCAGCTGAAGGGGGCAGTGACAGCGCGGCGCGACAGAGCGGCGGGGAGGAGCAGGGGGCAGTGACAGTGCGGCGGGGAGGAGCAGGGGGCAGTGACAGTGCGGCGGGGAGGAGCAGGGGGCAGTGACAGCGCGGCGGGGAGGAGCAGGGGGCAGTGACAGCGCGGCGGGGAGGAGCAGGGGGCAGTGACAGCGCGGCGGGGAGGAGCAGGGGGCAGTGACAGCGCGGCGGGGAGGAGCAGGGGGCAGTGACAGCGCGGCGGGGAGGAGCGGCGGGGAGGAGCAGGGGGCAGTGACAGCGCGGCGGGACAGAGCGGCAGGGAGGAGCAGGGGGCAGTGACAGCGCGATGGGACAGAGCGGCGGGGAGGAGCAGGGGGCAGTGACAGCGCGGCGGGGAGGAGCAGGGGGCAGTGACAGCGCGGCGGGGAGGAGCAGGGGGCAGTGACAGCGCGGCGGGGAGGAGCAGGGGGCAGTGACAGCGCGGCGGGACAGAGAGGCGGGGAGGAGCAGGGGGCAGTGACAGCGTGGCGGGACAGAGCGGCGGGAAGGAGCAGGGGGCAGTGACAGCGTGGCGGGGAGGAGCAGGGGGCAGTGACAGCATGGCGGGACAGAGCGGCGGGGAGGAGCAGGGGGCAGTGACAGCTTGACGGGACAGAGCGGCGGGGAGAAGCAGGGGGCAGTGACAGCGTGGCGGGACAGAGCAGCGGGGAGGAGCAGGGGGCAGTGACAGCGCGGCGGGGAGGAGCAGGGGGCAGTGACAGCGCACCCGGCGCGGCGGTGAGTAGGCAGTCCTTTAGTAATCAGCAGGGCGGGCACAAACAGGCAGGGCGCATTCTGCCACTCAGAAAAGGGGCAGGGCGCAGCGCCCCATGAAAGAAGGCTAGAGTGAACACTAGATCCCTCAGGAGACCATCCGCCACCTCATCAGGAGCATGCCCAGGCATTGTAGGGAGATCATACAGGCACGTGGAGGCCACACACACTACTGATCCTCATTTTGACTTGTTTTAAGGACATTACATCAAAGTTGGATCAACCTGTAGTGTGTTTTTCCACTTTAATTTTGAGTGTGACTCAAAATCCAGACCTCCATGGGTTAATAAATTTGATTTCCATTGATATATATATATATATATATATATATATATACACACACACACACACACACACACACATATTGCAGTGTAAAGCAGTTGAAGTGATACATTAAACATACTGTATACCACGCTTTCTCTAGTCATAAATGGCTGCTAAAGAAGAGCCGGCAGAGGCTGCTAATTATTGCGTCCCACGAGGCTGGGCCTTCTCCAACCAACACGTGACAAGACAGCCTGAAATCATGTTACCAGGTCACTGCGAAAACTTCTCAGACATTAGTAAGGAGAATAGCATCCACACAACATTTACTACACACAAAGCTATGTGTATTTTACACACTAAGATTACTGTCTCAGGGATTCATGTTCCAGAAACACCATTAGATCTCTCAATGTTTAAACATTAGGGAGCCGAAGTACTATATTCTCTCAAGGAATACGGTGAGATTCGGGCTATGCCCGATTCTCACTATGCGATAGGGGCTAGGTCGACATTGCAAGCACATAATGAGTGTGCTTGCGATACTGACTGACTATGTGCAATTTTGTCTAAAGGGGGGTACTCACGGAGCGATATTCTAAGCAATCTGACTAGATTGCTTAGAATATCAGCATGATCGCTCCGTGTGTAGCCCCCTCAGCGATAGCGATGCGCGGCCCCGCACATCACTATCGCTGCTGCTAGATTGGCCTGCATGCAGGCCAATCTAGCGGGTCGCTCACTTCACCCGCTGGGTGAAGTGAGCGCCCCCCCCCGCACGCTCAGCACAGATCGCGCTGTGCTGAGCGGCGGGAGAGATGTGTGCTGAGCGGTTCGCTCAGCACACATCTCTCCTTAATCGGCCCGTGGGTACTGGGCTTGAGTGTCAATTTTGACTCTCTCTTCTACAGAGACAGTTAAAATTGACTTTCCTGCACAGTCTATCTAGGCTTGCGATGCCGACCGCACTGGACTGCGCATCGGCAGCGAATCGGGATCGCAAGGTGATTTTCACATTGCAATCTGCACTAACTTTTCTTACGATTTTGACTATATAGTCAAAATCTTAAGAAAATATCTCACCGTGTGTACACACCATAAGACTTATTTCTAGGTATGTACGGCTGTCTTTTATAGATGCACCAGGAAAGCTTTTACTGAACACGTTTCCAACATAACGCACAGAGTCTGGATGTGAAACACGCATCAAAAAAAGCATTTGGGAGAGGGGAGTGAGAAGGTTTCCCACCCAACAACCTTGGCTTACAGGATCAGATCTACTAGGAGCAATCTCTCATATAACCAAAGTTTGAAAGTTTTCTGCTCTGTTATACAGTCCTAAAGACAATAAATTTAGATAAACAACCCTACAGAATAAATGTTTACAATAAACAGGTAAGTCATCAGATGACAACAGCAAATTCAGCTCATGTGCTTAAACCACCTGAGAACAGCAATAATAAAACATCAACCTGTCAGGCTGGCTGCTAATTACGCTGTAATAGGTACAGTAATTGCCTTCCATTCTGCTCTGCTTTATTCCTGTACAAAAGTTGTTAGATACTGCTGGCCAATAAGGTCACAGTGACGTTCACTAATCATCTCAAAAGCATGCTGTAACATTGTCCCATGTTTTCCAGCCAGCGAGCAAGCACACTGTACCGTCGCAGATACAAGCAATTACTATGGTATTGCAGACAATAATAGACAAACATTGAAAGCAACAAATACAAAAAAACAGTATGGAAGTAGAACGAGAATAAGTTTCAGAACTGAACTTCATGCACATTAAGGGGTCGATTCTATTCGGCAACTAATGAATAGCGCCGGGAATTAGCTCCCGACGCTATTCAATTCAGCAACTAGTTACGTCGGCGATGGCCCGTTCTCGCCGACAAAACAGGTTGAATTGTCGGGAGAACGGGCATTCTCCGACTTAACTCCCCGGCGCTAGGCTGATTCCCGACAGAATCAGCCTTGCGCCGGCCGCGAGGCAGCACTTTTGTCGGCTTTCTTCTCTCATCCCCCGGGGATGAGAGAAGAATTCCCGACAATTGCAGGTAATTAGTTGCTGAATTGAATAGCGTCGGGAGCTAATTCCCGGCGCTATTCATTAGTTGCCGAATAGAATCGACCCCATTGATTTAGGAAAAATATTTCTAAGTGACTGAAAGCAAATACATATATTAGACCTTCCAATAACATCACAAAACTAAGGACGGTATTCAATAATGATTGCGGGTAATTGCGTCACCGGGGGCTATTCAATAAGATCCGATAAGCTGGCGCGAACCATTGCATTTTCAGGAGATTTTTTTTTTCTTCTGACGATCTAATTGGATAGCCCAAAATAAAATATCAGAGAAACATTGAGAAAAAAATCACCAAAAAAAAAGTCCATTAAGAATACCGGCCTAAGTGTGAAATTTTATTTTATATATATATATATATATATATATATATATATATATATATATATATATTTTGGACCGGAAGCCATGCTGTCAATACTATACTAATATATTTGGTGTTATCACCAAATACCAGTGGTGTACTTGTACCCTGTACTACCATTACTACAATATATTGGGCGTTAGTCTCCCTATATACTGGTAGTGTGCTCATACTCTTTGCAGCCATTTCTATAACAGAATATACTCATTATTGTACTACTATGATGCCTATATGCCGGTGGCAGTGACTATATAAGGGCAGGATGTAGGCCCTGCTGACAATCGTATATCATACTGTGTTCTGGGGTATTACTATGATCCCTATATCCCAGTGGCAGTGACTGCCTTGGCAGGATCAGGGTCCTGCCTACCGGTGGTATAACTTTAAATAGTATATAATATACAGGTTAATACTATGATCCTCCCTAAACCTTGCTGGTAGTGACTGTGTCTGCCTGTGATATGATATAATATACAGGTAATCCCTACATCCCAGTGGCAGTGACTGTGTCCTGGCTGCCCGTAGTATAATAAACAGGGTAATCTCTACATCCCAGTGGCAGTGACTGTGTCAGGGCCGAATCAGGGTCCTAGCTGCCACTAGTACAATATAATATAATGTGACTGTGTCTGGGCTGATTAGGTCCAGACTGCCTGTAATAAAACAACAAGGTAATCTGTACATCCTGGTGGCAGTGATGAGATCAGGGTCCTGGCTGCTGTAATATAATATACAGGGTAATCCCTACATCCAGGTGGCAGTGACTGTGTTATAGGCAGCAGGATCAGGGTCCTGCCTGTCTATAATATACAGGGCAATCCCTACATCCCAGTGACTGTGTCAGGGCAGGATCAAGGTCTTAAAAGCCAGTAGTATAATATATTATACAGGGTAATCCCTACATCCCGGTGGCAGTGACGGTGTCAGGGCAGGAGCAGGGTCCTGGCTGCCTATAATATAGTATAATAGACAGGGTAATCCGTACACCCCGGGGTCAGGGCCGGATGAGGGCCCGGCCGCCATGTGCCCCCCATGCTGTGATTATGATGACCGCCGGGGGCCGACACCAGGCCGCCCCATTGTCACACGGAGTCCCCTGGGTGCTACCCCGGCCGCCGGGATGGGATGACGGCGAGGCCTCGGCCTAGAGCGGCGCCCTCCCCCGGTGTGCTGACGGGGGGAGAGGGGGGTAATCCATTACCGGTCATTCAGCTGGTCCTCGGTGCCGGGCAGCGGGTGCACCACGAAGTGTATGGACGTCATGGAGGCGGCTCCAGCAGCGGCGGCGGGTCCCCGGCCTGATAGAGACTAATACGAGGGAGGGGGGGAGAAAATGTCTGCGGGCTCCTGGGCGAGGCGGGGCCACAGCCGCCTTATAAAGCGGGATGTAAAACCGAGACGGAGCTCTGACTGGGGGCGACGTCTCCTCCTTACTCCCACGGCCTCCTAATCTCTCTGCGGGGAAACACAACGGGACGCAAGGGGCATCCGGCAGCGACGAGGGATGAGCGGAACCTTCAGCACTCGGCCGCCATCTTGCCGCTTCCCAGCACTTTCTCTCTCTCCTCCTCCTCTCTCTCCGGGGCCTCCACGGCCGATGTCTCCGCCTCTCTGGTTGGCTGGATGCGGAAGGCCTCGCCGGCCGAGAGGCTGTCACGGAACGCGCTTCCCTATTGGTTACAGCGGGGACGAGCTTCTCACTAAGGTACTGCGCATGCACAAATTGCTAACCCAGAGGCGGTGCAAGACTGGGAGGAGAGGGGAGGGGCGTGGTGGTGGCACGTGTCAATAGGCATGTGCAGTGGGGTGGAGGCTGGACTACAATGTTTTTAAATGATTAAGTTTTTATTCCTTAATAATAATAATAATAATAATAATAATATAGTCATCCTTTATATATATCACCCCTTATATGTCACCAAAGGGGTTCCCACAGCGCTTTACAAAGTACAGAGACGGTGCAATGATCATATTTAAAAAACAAAACAAAAAAAAACAGGTGCAAAAGACTAAAGTACAAAGCTTTGCAGAGCGTGGCATACATTACAAGCTATATAAACATTGCTGCAAATGCATTCATAAGACCTAATACAGCTGCACCAAAGGTTTAGAGGCCAATTTATTAACATTATTTTTACTAAAATAATGCATACTTGCCGGCACTCCTGCATTTTGCGGGAGGCTCCCGTTCCGCCGGCCAGTCTCACGCTCCCTCGAAAGCCTACCCAATGCCCCGGATTCAAAGCCCTCTTCTCGACACATTTCACTCGCAGCTCTCGCCTACTCAGCGACCATCTTTACCTGCTTTCTCTCCTGCAGGTAAAGGCATACTTACCTACTCTCCCGGAAGCTGCGGGAGGCTCCCGTTTTTTGGGGTAGCCCCCCGCACCCCCGGAAGAGTGGGCAGGTCTCCAGCATCCTGCTCGCATCCTGCAAATCGCGTCATTTTAGCCCCGCCCCTTCCCGCGGACCCGCGAATCGCGGAATTTCACGATGTGGGGGCGGGGCTTGGTGATGTCACAATCCGCCCCCGCCCCCCGAAGACACCTGCAGCGTCTCCTCTCAGGGCTTCTCCCGGAGAGGAGAAATAAAATGTAGGTAAGTATGGGTAAAGGCTCATCGCTATCTATGACCACCAGCCCCAAGTAGTCCAATGATTACTCCCTCGCTACTTACATCTTAGCTGTATTATGTTTTGAGAATTGTGGTGCTCTTTTTGTTACTTGTACTCTATTTTTGTTATTTGCTTACTGTAATGCTAAGTTTTGTCTCCCTGTACTGTCCTTTGTACGGCGCTGCGAAACACTTGTGGCGCCCTATAAATAAAATGTAATAATAATAATAATTCCCCCAGCACCGCGTGAAATCCGGACCACGCATGCGCGAATCCGGACGCGATAGGGGCAGAGCTTGACTGCCGGCCTCTCACCACTGGCAGCGTAGCCGCACTGAGCAGGGCATACTGTTGCGTTGTGGTGGCAGTGGCAGCAACGGATCCATCCCCTGGTTACCCCAGCACATTAGAGAGACGCTGGCAGGTGGGAGGGGAAGTGACCTGTCGCAGAGAGAGTGAGGCTGCTGGGAGCTCGTCAGAGAAGCTGGAGAAAGAGTGACTGGTTCTCCATGGTGAGTGACTGTGGTTCTACGCAGGGGAGGGGTAGAAGCAGGAACAACAGAAGCAGTGCAGCGGACATCGCAGTGGAACAGCACAGAAGCCTGACACTCGGCTCCAGACAGCGCTGCCTGCAGACACCCTCCCCCGGTTTATGGAGAGTAATGGGCCCTACACACTTAACGATCCGCCGCCGAGCTGCCTGATGGCGGATACGGCCGACGAGCGACCCAGCGGCAGGGGGAGGTGACGGGGGAGTGAAGTTTCTTCACTCCCCCGTCACCCAGCTCCATAGCACTGCATGCTAATATGGACAATCTGGTCCATATTGGCCTGCATGCTGATAATGTCAATATTACCTTTCAACACAAAGCTATACCTTTAAACACACCTTTACCATGGAGCTGCTGCGGTCGCTAGCTCACGCTACGTACTTCGTACGCTATTTGCGCACAGAGTCCCGTACCGTGTACGCACTCAGCGTACAAACGCCGCACTGCGGGTACCAAGTACACGCAGTGCGTTCGCACCCAATTAATACACCTTAAAACCTTATACAGTTATACAATGCAATGATATGATTACACTTTAAACCTTATGCAGCAAAGCTCTGCAATGATGTTACACCTTAAACCTTATGCAGCAAAGCACTGCAATGATGTTACACCTTAAACCTTAAGTAGCGCTGATGGTATAAAGTACCCACAGTGCGTACACCTTATCAATACTTATAAACCTTATACAGTTAAATACGCTTTAAACCCTTGCAGGAAAGTGAGGACACAACACCGGTTTGTAGTTGAACCACAGGGTTCTAAGGCCACAGTGGATTATTCCAAAAGGTAAAACAGTACAAATTATACACTACAGGCTAACAAGATAAATCTAAACAGAATAATGGCTACAGTCAATGTACATACGTGTGAATATTCACAAGCGCTTCCCGGATCCGGTCCTCCGCTAATCAGGTTGAAAGCATTAAGAGTCTGTGATAGTGACCTGGCCTGCAGCTCGCTCTTTATTCAGTAGATCAAGGCATAATACAATAGACACTGTGTGCTCTTCTTCCATTGGTTAGGGGGTGGGACATGTCCTGTGCACCGGGGACCATTGGTCAGTTCAAGAAGTGGGCGATGGCTAGGACTTGAGATGTGGTTTCTGTTGTTTACATCTGAGTTCCCGCCCCATGATCCGTTAAACCCATCACATTAATCATAAATCTGGTATTATTAATAACTTAATGAGGTAAGATTTAATAATGTTCTTATTCCCACCAGATTAATGTTCACGTGACTCTGAACAATATGATCCCACACATGATATGAGTATCTATTTCAATCTTCAAGATATACATATATCCACATATTCACATATATATATATATATACACATATATATATATATATATATATATATATACATACGTACACACATACTCCTGCTATTACAATTTGTTAGGAATTATATATTTATTCATTTATATATATATATATATATATATATATATATATATATATATTACATATATAAACGAACACCTTTATCTCCATGGGTTTTAGACTAGGAATGTTAATATCTTAAATTCCTATCTGTCTGGTTTTGTGTTGTTTTTAGCTATTGTTTCTGATCTTCCAAACAGCCTTGGCTCCTGGGCATTGTCACCCTGTTTGTCCCTTCCTTTCAGGTGAGAAATGACAACTCAGCACTCATTGTTTCAAATAGAAGCCTGGCCATCTTAGTAAACAAAGGTGTTTGCCCTCTTCATAGAATCTCAAAGCTTAGTGTAAACTAGGCCATTGTATTCTAGTCTCTGGGAGATTTAATTTATGTGTGACTGAGATTCATTCTCTTTCCCTCCACATACATAATATACAGTAAATACAATTTATATCTATATTCTACTTCTGCTCATAACTATACGCAGGAACATGCGATCTTTCTCTAACCAACACCAGAATGTTTCCCCTAAAATACCCTACAGCTGGATACCAAACATCACCTTATAGCCTTAGTCTGTCCCCTCTTATCCTGCAAAGGTGAATCCCTTTGTTCTGGAATCATTTAAACTGTTGATACTTGTTGATGTGGTGCAGGGGAGCTATCTCTAAAATGTACATTATTTGGGTTAAATATGTAATGTTCTAATAACCCTCTACGCGTTCACAAACCCCACCGTAAATGTGCATACCACGCGCCAAGGCGCATGGCCGTGGGGAGCTACTTTACGCAAATTGCGGATATGCGCCCTCACGGCGGAATATGCGCACGCGCAGCGGGCATGTGTGTGGGTTTAGTACATGGGGTATGCATTACAATATTTTTCGACTTTGACAGTCAACAATAACTGCCACTATCCAAACATTAAACAGAAAAATATACAATACAATATCTACAGATGATTGGATAAAAACATATGATACAAATTATCTACAGATAATTGGACGGTAGGAGGAGAGGTGTAGGTGGGATAGTAAAAAGCATGTATGTATGAATCCGTGTCTGAGGGGCATGTATCATTGTGCCGTATATGTTCTAAATAAGCTTCGAGGTATTGCGAAGTATACATTAAATCCTTCTTATCCCGTATTAAGGGTCTGTAAGTGGGCCAACAAACACTACCGAGCTCTTTTCGGCTTTTTGTTCCAACAAATGGGGTGCACATTTAGTTGATGATACAAGAAGGGGGGGACACATGTGAGTGCTAATATATGTATATATATCACCTGTCAACTATGTGTGTCACTACCTGGAGGTTGTAGAGATGAAGATAAGACACGTATCACAAATACAATCACATAACATTTGTGCAATCGTTCTTGGTGGTTGATCGAAGTCTTGTCCGGATGGGTGTATTTTTACTGTGGGAAAACAGAGGAAAAACGGGTGAAAGAAACGGACCGTGGAATCACGTCTTATCACAACATTGTCTCTATTGATGGGTCATAAATTAAATCAGTTGTTGTAACAATGCCCCCGCTCCTTAAACTCATCACTCTGGTACCGTGCTTGCCCCGCGTTAAAACTCGAACACACCTAAATATCAAGCCAATCATTATGACAACTCCCAGGATACAAAGGAGAAACTTTCCTACACTCACGATAACATTTTGAGCCCATTCTACTAAACCTGAGAACCAATTGCGTGGGTTCAACCATGAGACCCAGCCGGTCAGTTCATTACTCACAGCAGTAAGGGTAAGGTTGTGTCTCCTTCGGAACTCCCACTTCAACTGTAAGAATTCGTCCATCTTTTGATCTATGACCTCGGTCGGGTCATCAGTGCTGTTTGTAATATACGTGCAGCACTTCACACCATACTGAGTTGCTAAAGTGACGCAGTACCCGCCTGTCACCGCTGTGATATAATTGAGGACCATCCTATGCTGGATCAGTTCCGTTTTGTAAGCTTGCAACTCCCTCACTGTATACCTGAAGGTGTCATCATACATCTCGGTGATATTATCTATTAGGTTTGCTAGCGCATGGATATACCTATAATTTATAATTCCTCTGGCGGTACGGGTGATGTCTAACGCGAGTAGGAATTGAAACCCGGTGGATTTGTGGATTAAATCAGAGGCTGCGTGATCTGTCCTATCTATAAGGTGTCTCTTAATGATGTGTTCATAGTGAGTATGAGTGTAAGGAGCTTGAGCACTGCGGTGAACGTCTTTCATCTTATCATGGGTTATGGTCATTACTTCTGGCAACACTCTTCCAATGTAACACAATACCTCTGAGTCTGGGGCAAGCCACTTATAAGCCTTCCTCCCGCATATGAAATATGCATCATCGGGGAGAACATATGGGACAGAATATGACATTATCATATTGCAAACTTTCCAAGTGAAAAATCCTATCCCTATCTCTCTCATCTGTTCAGTACACGTATCAGGCTGTATGATATGCGCACAGTACCCTGGTGATACTTCTCCAACCCGCATGGCCTTACTTCCTAGAGTATACCTATACCGAAAATACCTCCCACCGTCGGCTATTTGGCGTATAAGTTCAGAGTCTACGGGTATTCTGTCAGCTCTGTGTGAAAATGCCATGGTTTGGTTATTCCATGTCACTTCCCAATTTCCCGGCTTTCGGGGATTGGAAATGTTAAAACATACTAAGGACCTATCCACATGATATTGGTGGAGTTTCAGACTAGGGGGCTTAGAAATATTAAATTTCTTGTCCACCGGTCTCCCACCCCGTAATTCAAGTACCTCATCTATTGTTAAAGGATACGGTACTAGTCCTGACTTGCTCTGACCTTGAGGTACTTGTGAGCACACCCAGCATTCTGTTTGGTTTAAAACCTTACCCACTAATGAGTGATAATCACTCAATGGATGACGGTCCATGTTGATATTAAGGCTGGACTGACATCTCTGGATGCACCCGTCCTCAACTATGTTTTCACAATTTCTACAGATACAATTTTCCTCAGCCAATAACCCTTCACAGTGTCTCCTAGTTTCTTGACTACCAGATCGTTTTCTGATACTCGCCTTTGCTCGGTGGATGTGTTGCTCTTGGAATTCTACAAATCCGTCCTTGCCATCAGAACCCATTCCAGATCCTTTCTCGACCTCTCTGGTACTCTCACCGAAACAGACTGCCCTGGTCGACAACAGGGTCAACAGGAAAACCCGGAACGCAGTCCCTTGGGGTAAGTCCATCTTGTTAAGGGGGAGAGAAAGGAAACAAGGAGGGGGAGGAAAGGAGGGTAATGGGAGATGGAGAAAATAATAAAAAGGGAAAAAGAAAGCTGGTGCAACAACCGCCTCTGGTCTTATTATTCTCCTTGCTCAGGTGCCGCCTCAATCTTCCCGGAACAGACACTTCAGTGATACGATGTTCTCTACAGTCTGCTCTTTGTGACGGGCTTTCTCGGGGTCAGCGACCTTCTTACAGTGAGACGAGTGGACCCAAGTCTCTCTTTCGGCAACCTTTAATGCTGTCGTGCTGGTTAGTAAGACTTGGTACGGTCCTTCCCATCTGTCAATAAGGCAACCTGAGCGTAGAAAATTTCGAATCATTACATAATCCCCAGGTTCAATGTCCTGTCAATTACTGTTTGGTAGGTCAGGAATCACCAGCTTTAGATTTCTGTTTTGATTCCTCAACTGCTTGCTCATCTTAACCAAATATTTTACAGTCACCTCATTATTGCATTTCAAATCATCCTGGGGGTCAATCATTACATGGGGTTGTCTACCAAAAAGAATCTCAAAGGGTGATAGGTTAATACAAGTGGCAAAGCTTCTGGCCACAACAATCCTGTTTAAGCCATCACTTTGCTCAGCTTGTTCTTAATAGCGCTGTTTACTCTTTCCACCTTCGCACTCGCCTGTGGGCGGTACGGAGTATGCAGCTTACTATTAATTCCCATCAGTTTGCACATTACCTGAAACACTTCACCTGTAAAATGGGTACCCCTATCGCTTTCAGTTATCCTAGGGATACCATATCTGCACACAAATTCCTGCACAATTTTCTTTGCAGTGAACGTAGCAGTATTTGTGGCAGCGGGGAACGCTTCTACCCAATTTGAAAACACATCTATACAAACTAACACATATTTTAAATTTCTGCAGGGTGGCAACTGTATGAAATCAATTTGTATCACCTGAAAAGGGCCGTCTGTTGGCGGGATATGGGATGGTTCTGTTGGTATTGACTTTCCAATATTCTTCCTCAAGCAGATAAGACATGTCATTGCTCTCTTACCCGCATGAGAAGAGAATCCTGGCGCACACCAGTAGGCTCTCACCAGCTTACACATACCCTCTTTGCCCAGATGAGTCAGACCGTGTGCCGCCTCAGCTAAGCTTGGAAGATATGCTCTGGGGGCTACTGGCTTACCCTGTCCATCTGTCCAGAGTCCTGAGGACTCCTGGCCATATCCTTTTGACCTCCAGACTGCCTTTTCCTGTGGAGAACACAATTTTGCATTTCACTTAATTTTTGTGGGTTGACGGTATTGAATACCATCAGTTGTGTGATATCTGTCTGTATGGGGGTGCTGGCTGCTGATTTAGCAGCTTGGTAACAGCTGGGCAGACGAAGTGATACTGGGCCTTGACTGTAAGTGTGGGCTTTGCACTTGATAACAGCCACTCTGTCAGGTTCCTGTATCGCTGTTAGAAGTCTTTTTATGTGGGATGCATGCACTACAGGTGTGCCAGCTGCCGTCATGAAATTTCTGAGGCGCCATAGGGCCCCGAAATCATGCACTACTCCAAAGGCATACCTAGAATCTGTATATATATTGGCTGACTTACCCTTAGCCAATTCACGCGCTCTGGTTAGGGCGACCAGCTCAGCAACTTGTGCTGAGTGCGGTGGGCCCAGGGGTTCAGCTTCTATGATACCTTTGTCATCTATGACTGCGTATCCAGTACACAAGTCTCACCATCACTCTAATCCTCCACCCTTTGTGCCTGTCCAGGCACACCTGGGAGATAAGTTGCAGGATTTAGTGCGCTGCATCTTTTTATGGTGATGTTTACAGGGGCCATTAGTGCTAATTCCCACCTTATAAACCATGCTGATGAGACAAGTCTGGTTTGGGCAGAGTTTAGTAAGGCTGACACTGCATGAGGTGTATGGATGGTCAGGTTGTGTCCCAACACTACGTCTTCGCTTTTACTCACTAGCAAAGCTATCGCTGCAACACTTCGCAAGCATGTGGGGAGAGACCGTGCTACGGTGTCCAACTGTGCACTGTAGTAAGCTACCGGACTGCTGGCATCACCATGTCTCTGGGTTAGGACACCTGCCGCACACCCAGCACTTTCCGTACCGTACAATTCAAAGGGTTTCCCATAATCTGGCATGCCTAATGCAGGTGCCTGTGATAGGCATTGTTTAAGTCTCTCAAATGCCAATTCAGACTCATCTGTGTGAGAGATCCGATCTGGTTTATTCGAGGAGACCATTTCCTGCAAAGGTAAAGCCAATATGGAGAACCCTGGGATCCAGTTTCAGCAGTACCCACACATTCCAAGGAAAGTGCGGATCTGCTGCTGGGTTTGTGGCAGAGTCATGTCGCGAATCGCCTGTATCCTATCAGCAGTGAGGTGTCTAAGTCCTTGTGTCAAGCAATGTCCCAAATATTTTACCTTGGTCTGGCACAACTGCAACTTATCCTTTGAAACCTTGTGTCCCGTATTAGAAAGGTGAAACAGAAGCTGTTTCGTGTCTTTCAAGGACGACTCGAGTGAATCTGAACACAGCAGTAAGTCATCTACATACTGTATTAATACTGATCCGCTCTCAGGTTGAAAGGATTGTAAACAGTCATGCAAAGCCTGGGAGAAAATACTTGGGCTGTCAATGAAACCTTGGGATAGGCGAGTCCAGGTGTACTGTACTCTCCTGTATGTAAATGCAAACAAGTATTGGCTGTCAGGGTGCAGAGGGACCGAAAAGAAAGCAGAACAGAGGTCAATGACAGTGAAAAATTTCGCAGTAGGGGGAATTTGCATGAGGATGACAGCTGGATTTGGCACTACGGGGAATTGGCTCTCAACTATTTTGTTTATCCCCCTTAGATCCTGCACTAGCCTGTAACCCCTCCCCCCACTCTTTTTCACAGGGAAGATGGGACTATTGGCAGTGCTGGACGTCCTAACTAGGATGCCCTGTTGTAGCAAGCGCTCTATGACTGGGTACACTCCTAATTCCACCTCTGGCTTCAGAGGATACTGTGGGATTTTTGGAGCTATCCTACCATCTTTTACTTGCACTACTACAGGAGCTACATTTGCCATCAATCCAGTGTCTTGTCCATCTTTGGTCCAGAGGGATTCCGGTATCTGGGAGATCATTTCCTCTACCTTGGATGGACACTTGTTTATAACAGCAGAGTGTGACATTAACCTTTGTGGGGTGTCTAACATATCCTGCACTTCCTGAACGTGATTCTTGGGTATATCTAAGAAGACACCCTCAGGAGTACAATATATGACACACCTCATCTTACACAATAAATCTCTCCCAAGTAGATTAGTCGGAGCCGGTGCAGCTAGCAAAAAGGAATGCTTGGTCTGCAAAGGCCCTATCGTAATCTCCGCTGGTTTACTTAAAGGGTAGTGTTGCACTATTCCTGTTACCCCCATTGCTGAGATTGTTTTACCCATGGTTTTCATACCTACCGTCAAATTTAACACTGACCTGGCCGCCCCTATATCTACAAGGAAAGGTAGTGATCTACCAGCTACATCAAATGTAACCTCGGGTTCATTTCCAAGGCTAGCAATTAACTTCACTGGCTGCAAACTACAGGTGTGGCCTAACCCCTATTGTATGTTGTGACCCTCCCGCAGCGCGCTGGCAGCTACAATATGTGAGGGGGGTAGCTGAGAATTTCCAGAGGTCTGCCAGTCCCTCCTAGGTGGGTACCTCCTGGTTTCCCCTGCATGTGGCTCATAACTCTTCCTATGCGATCCCTGATCCCAATTATGTGTGTTATACTGTGGGTCATGTTCTGGTCTAGGGGGTCGATATACCTTATGTGTGTCTTTATAATTACAGTTCCGTGCGTAATGTCCTTCCCTCTGGCAGTTATAACATTTTACTACATACGACTTACCATCAGGGGTCTGGGGTTTTGGCTGATGTGGCTTCGTTGTCAGGGCTTTTATACTTACTGTCATCAGCTTATCCCCCTGTGACTCCCTGTGCTTAATGATGTTCCGATCATGCTCGATAGCGGACTCTCTTAATGCAGCCACCGAGATACCTCTCCAGTTAGGTTGAGTGGTTTGTACCCTTGTTCTCAACGTTTCTTTTAACCCATCCATTAATACGGACACAGCTTCCTCTCTATGATGTACATTTTCCTTAATGTCCTCGACCCCAGTGTATCTAGCCATTTCCTGCAGTGCTCGATGGAAATATTCAGAAGCAGTTTCACCTTCTTTTTGTCTTATGGAAAAGATTTTATTCCACTTGACAACAGTAGGGAAATATACTCCTAACTGCAGATTGATCTGTCGTACATTCTCCTGAGTGTATTCATCAGTGAGAGGTACTTCTGCATCTAATTTACAATCAGCAATGAATTTCACAGGGTCAATATTGGAGGGCAAACATGCCCGTAGCACTGTCCGCCAATCTTTGTTTGTGGGTTCGGTGGCGTTACCTAATTCTCTGATAAACCTCTGACATGTGGCTAGATCCTTTCTGGGATCGGGAAACTCAGACATAATTGTCCTCAATTCTGTCCGGGACCAAGGACAATGCATAGCAATGTTCCTGACGGGAGTGAATCCCTGAGCGTCAGTCTTCCCATTGGGGACTGCGATCACCCTGACAGGATTTAGTTCAATTACATAATTCTGAGTTGCTTCTACAATGTGAGGTGCAATTGTCTCTGCATAATGTACTATACCGTACTTACCTGTGGACACGACCTCACCTGTCCCTCCGCTAGGGGCCTTTGCTACTGTTCTTACTGGTTGGGCCGTGCCCACTTGTGTGTCTTGTATGGTGGCTGCTAGAGAGAGTACCGATATCGTGCTGGGCTCATCTTCTTGCTCGCAGTCCTGAGGGAAGTTTAAGATGGGATACAACTTGCACGGGTTAGCATTAATACATTTATTAAGTTCACTCTTATCATATATCAGTATGCCATTGTCTGTAGCCACTTTCTCTCCTGTAATATACGGTGGTGGTGGTGCAGTTGCTATCAGTTTCCTGCTAGGGTTGGAACCAGCTGCGTGAGCTAGTTCCCTCTGCATATCACCCTCTTGTTGCCATAAATGTAAACAGTTTGAGTGTCTGATCCTTTGTTTTCGGGATTTTAACAGACATATCCTAATCCTTAAATTCTGCAACACCTCTGGACTAAAACTGCCTACCCTAGGGAATGGTTCCCTATCTTCCGCAGTCATACTTTCCCATTCATTGCATAAAACCTCTGCGTGTGATCCATATTTCTCACACATTATGTACCTCGCCGACCCCTTGGGCCGCGGAATATCAACCTGAACCCTGGTTGATCATCCCTTACTTGAGCAACTGGCCCCCATCTTTTGCAGGTATTGCTTTCTCTGCTAATTCCTACAAAAAAAAAAAACTCAGTAATAAGGCAACGGTGAAAGTTCAACGAGTGCTCTCAACCACTCACGCCCACGTTGGCCAATACACCTAAACACTGTCGTCAGCGCCGGTCTTACCCAACCTAGGGCCCCTGTATAACCTCTATTTACTGGAAAAATATGGGAGTGACTTACCCTTTCCCAGTAAATATTGGTCATTGGAGATTTCCTGAGTGACCAGCGAAACTCCCTTAAAATTAAAAAAACTGTTACACAAATCACGTTGCGTGTGCTACACTTTGCGCCTATGATCCCGCGATTTTACGCAAATGTCGTAAAAGGGTATCACGTTGAGCTAAGTATTGCACCCACTAACGCACGGTACAATCGCACAGCGTATAGGTAACTGTTACTTATCCGCTGTACGACCAATGGAATCGTTTTTCATGCTGCGAAACCTCAGCCGGAGCGTATCTGAACGGGCCTATATGGGTTCTAAGCCAACCACCTGGGCTGCGCTCTCTACACAAAAAAACCTCGCTGACCTTTTAGTCCGCGGTATTCAGAGCTTCGCTTGACTTTGTCAGCGGTTTTCTGACTTCGCTGACCTCTTGGTCTGCTGTTCTCTACTACTTTGCTCCTTTTGTAGTCTAATCAATGTTAACGTGAGCAAGCCACTCTCACGCCACCAAGTGTCCACTCACCTGGTGTGGTCTACTACGGGATCCCGAATTCCCTGGGTCCACAAAACCTTTATTGTTTGCACATTCACGCTCGTTCACTCATATACACTTTGGTTTTTCTGTACAGAAAATTAACTTTCATTCAGATAAAACAGCCTTAGTGCCAGAGGTAATACAGTAAAAAAGGTCTTTAAACTAAATATTGGAAACTGAACAAATTTGTGCTATTATCGCGTGGCTACCGTCTCGTGCCTAAACTAAAACAATGCTTTTGTGTGATTTGTACTTAGTGGGCGTACTTGTACGCACGTTGCGTAAACACGCCACGTGTGTATGCCTTTACGTTGCGTACGCAGTCCCGTACTTTATCCGAGACACATGTACAAAGGCCGTACGTCCGCAGTACTACAAATCCCACACTTCTATAAATGTAAGCGATATTTAACTATAATCGCTCATTTAACACACCACACAGTTTCTACTGTCTAAACCTTTACAACTAGGCCAGGCTGCGTGTGCGTCTTACACTTACTTCCTTAATTATTAACTCTATTTTTTTAACTAAATAGCAACAAATTTTCTCAGTACAGGTCAAAATGAATCTAGTAATCAATGCTTATGGCAATAATGCGAGCAGATATGCAAAGTACAAAATACAGGTGTATGCGTGTGTTGTGTGCGCATTTGGCGCCAAAACAGAAATTTCACAGATTTCAAAATAGCTTTGCGTTCTTACCTTACGGATCCCTCCAGCATCCCTACAAACCATGCAGGGCAGACGCTTATCTAATCAGCACTAGTGTATCCACCGACCAAGAGAAGGCTTACGGGGGATACCTTTCCGCCCTTTGCTGATAGATAAAGTCTGCGTAAACCTGCTAGGCTGCGGGTATGAGGAAGAACCGGACGAGCTCCCAATTGATAATGTCAATATTACCTTTCAACACAAAGATATACCTTTAAACACACCTTAACCATGGAGCTGCTGCGGTCGCTAGCTCACGCTACGTACTTCGTACGCTATTTGCGCACAGAGTCCCGTACCGTGTACGCACTCAGCGTACAAACGCCTCACTGCGGGTACCAAGTACACGCAGTGCGTTCGCACTCAATTAATACACCTTAAAACCTTATACAGTTATACAATGCAATGATATGATTACACTTTAAACCTTATGCAGCAAAGCACTGCAATGATGTTACACCTTAAACCTTAAGTAGCGCTGACGGTATAAAGTACCCGCAGTGCGTACACCTTATCAATATTTATAAACCTTATACAGTTAAATACGCTTTAAACCCTTGCAGGAAAGTGAGGACACAACACCGGTTTGTAGTTGAACCACAGGGTTCTAAGGCCACAGTGGATTATTCCAAAAGGTAAAACAGTACAAATTATACACTACAGGCTAACAAGATAAATCTAAACAGAATAATGGCTACAGTCAATGTACATACGTGTGAATATTCGCAAGCGCTTCCCGGATCCGGTCCTCCGCTAATCAGGTTGAAAGCGTTAGGAGTCTGTGATAGTGACCTGGCCTGCAGCTCGCTCTTTTTTCAGTAGATCAAGGCATAATACAATAGACACTGTGTGCTCTTCTTCCATTGGTTAGGGGGTGGGACATGTCCTGTGCACCGGGGACCATTGGTCAGTTCAAGAAGTGGGCGATGGCTAGGACTTGAGATGTGGTTTCTGTTGTTTACATCTGAGTTCCCGCCCCATGATCAGTTAAACCCATCACATTAATCATAAATCTGGTATTATTAATAACTTAATGAGGTAAGATTTAATAATGTTCTTATTCCCACCAGATTAATGTTCACGTGACTCTGAACAATATGATCCCACACATGATATGAGTATCTATTTCAATCTTCAAGATATACATGTATCCACATATTCACATATATATATATATATATATATATATATATATACATACGTACACACATACTCCTGCTATTACAATTTGTTAGGAATTATATATTTATTCATTTATACAAGTCTTGAACGGCGGCACTCAGAACAAAAGAGACACGACACTGCAAGTTGTTGCCAACGTTTCAAAGCGAACAGCTTTTTCGTCAGGGCATAAACAATACAAACATACACTCACCCATTTAAGTGCTCACCATCACCACGCCGCTTCCCGCCGCCGGCCTCCTCCGTTCTGCCGTGCGCGGGTTGATGACATCACCGTGCAACCCGTCACCATAGAAACAGCTGTAAACAATGTTTTACAATATGACAGTGCTCAGATGTTACAGATGGACAGAGATGGAAACATACAAATTACACCAAAGTACTATGTATCCTGCTGTAAAAGCTACTACATAACAATAGTTATAAAACTGATCATATGATGCACTGAATAATAGGGCTATAGGAAACTATGTAAACCATTATTTTCATTGAGCCCTTTCGGGCTGAGGGAATCAAGCAAAAATATCCACCTGGCCTCACGCTGCCTAAGCAGCTTAGAACGGTTACCTCCTCTGGGTGATGCTGGAATATGATCTATTATCTTATGTTTGAGTGAAGTAGGGGAATGTCCTGCCATGGCAAAATGCCGGGCAACAGGTTGTTCACTTTTTCCAGAGAGGACAGCCTCCCGGATCGCAAATCTATGTTGTCCCATTCTAACCTTAAATTCGCAGTCAGTCTTGCCCACGTAATATTTACCACAAGGGCAAATCAATACATAGATTACGAATTTAGATGAGCAAGACAAATGGTAATAAATTTTAAATGTTTGATTTTTAAAGGGATGTTTAATCACGCCCCCGGTCAGCATGTAACTGCATGTTACACACCCGATTGGTTGATTCTGCTGTAGATACTGTCCATTCAAGATCTGATAGGGGGCATTCCAACCTCTCAAAAGCAGAGTATCAAGCTTTACAGAGTCTAGGATCTAGACAGGATATTGTTATACGGGCCGCTGATAAAGGCGGCTCGATTGTTGTTCAGGATTTAATTGATTATAAAAATGAAATTACCCGCCAGTTGTCTGATAACATCACTTACCGTTTACTGCCTTGTGACCCTACAGATTAATTAAAAAAACAGCTTGATAAGTTTTTGTTGCAATCAGTTGATAATGGTATTATCTCAAATGATGTAGCTCGCTTGCTTATGACTGATTGTCCCATCAAGCCCTTTTTGTACACGATTCCGAAGATGCACAAAGACAGGTTGAATCCCCCGGGCAGACCGATTATATCAGCCCGGGGTTCTATCTTTCAGCCAGTGTCTATTTATTTAGACACATATCTTCAGCCCTGTGTACAAAATGCTCCATATGTGTTGAAGGATACGACTTCGCTATTATTACAACTGATGAAGTTGGATAAGCTTCCATCTGATGTCATTTTCAGCAGCATTGACGTTAGTTCACTGTATACTTGTATACCTCATGCCGAAGGCATTGCAGCAACTAGACAACTCATTACTGATAATATTTGGTATAAGGGACCTGACGTCAATTTCTTTTGCTGCTTATTAGAAATGGTATTAAGTAGGAATTATTTCTATTATGATGGTAAATTTTTCCTTCAACTAGCTGGGTGTGCGATGGGGTCCTCGGTGGCCCCGTCGTATGCAAATGCCTATATGATCTCAGTGGAGAGGGATATTTTCTTTAATGATTACAATATTTCTAGCAAGATACTGCATTATTCACGCTATATTGATGATATGCTGCTGCTATGGTTGGGAGATATAGATTCATTGCAATCCCTTATTGAACGACATAACGACAGTGACAGCCCTGTTAAACTGGTTTGCAAATCTGACACTAACAGCATTGATTTTTTGGATGTTAGAATTCAAAGATGTGGGGACAAAATTAAAACATCTTTATTTGTTAAACCCACTGATCGCAATACATTGTTGCAGGCGACCAGCCATCATCCAATGCCTATACGTAGGGGTCTCCCTTTTTCCCAATTCTTGCGTGCGAGACGCATTTGCAGTGAGGATGATGAGGCCATACACTCACTTGACCTAATGGTGGACAAATTTGAAGCACGGGGATATGATAGAAAGACACTCTTAGAGGTCAAAAGAAAAGTATTGGCAATTCCTAGAACGGATACCCTTAAATCTAAAAAAGCTAAGTCTACTTCCGATAGGATTATTTGGCCTAGCAGGTTTAATCTAGCTAGTGATAAGGTTAGACATGCTGTCAATACGTATTGGCCAATTATTGCCTCTGATAAAAAGCTTATGGGTTTAGACAACAAAAAGATCATGTGCTGCCATTCACGTGGCAGGAATATCCGTGATTTTGTAGTGCGTACTGACATTACGGGGTTTGGTAAACGGAATGTGCCTTTCACCTTTTTGGGCAATAAAAAGCCTGGTTGCTTTAAATGTCTCGGGTGTGTAACATGCAGTTACATGCTGACCGGGGGGGTGATTAAACATCCCTTTAAAAATCAAACATTTAAAATTTATTACCATTTGTCTTGCTCATCTAAATTCGTAATCTATGTATTGATATGCCCTTGTGGTAAATATTACGTGGGCAAGACCGACTGCGAATTTAAGGTTAGAATGGGACAACATAGATTTGCGATCCGGGAGGCTGTCCTCTCTGGAAAAAGTGAACAACCTGTTGCCCGGCATTTTGCCGTGGCAGGACATTCCCCTACTTCACTCAAACATAAGATAATAGATCATATTCCAGCATCACCCAGAGGAGGTAACCGTTCTAAGCTGCTTAGGCAGCGTGAGGCCAGGTGGATATTTTTGCTTGATTCCCTCAGCCCGAAAGGGCTCAATGAAAATAATGGTTTACATAGTTTCCTATAGCCCTATTATTCAGTGCATCATATGATCAGTTTTATAACTATTGTTATGTAGTAGCTTTTACAGCAGGATACATAGTACTTTGGTGCAATTTGTATGTTTCCATCTCTGTCCATCTGTAACATCTGAGCACTGTCATATTGTAAAACATTGTTTACAGCTGTTTCTATGGTGACGGGTTGCACGGTGATGTCATCAACCCGCGCACGGCAGAACGGAGGAGGCCGGCGGCGGGAAGCGGCGTGGTGATGGTGAGCACTTAAATGGGTGAGTGTATGTTTGTATTGTTTATGCCCTGACGAAAAAGCTGTTCGCTTTGAAACGTTGGCAACAACTTGCAGTGTCGTGTCTCTTTTGTTCTGAGTGCCGCCGTTCAAGACTTGCATATTTGGGGAGTTGCTATACTCTCCTAATTACGGAAGGCAGCAGACGGAGTAATCCTATTATGCTGAGAGTGCCGGTCCACAAGCGATTTATTCATTTATATATATAATTTATATATATAATATATATAATATATATATATATATATATATATATATAAACGAACACCTTTATCTCCATGGGTTTTAGACTAGGAATGTTAATATCTTAAATTCCTATCTGTCTGGTTTTGTGTTGTGGTTAGCTATTGTTTCTGATCTTCCAAACAGCCTTGGCTCCTGCGCATTGTCACCCTGTTTGTCCCTTCCTTTCAGGTGAGACAATGACAACTCAGCACTCATTGTTTCAAATAGAAGCCTGGCCATCTTAGTAAACAAAGGTGTTTGCCCTCTTCATAGAATCTCAAAGCTTAGTGTAAACTAGGCCACTGTATTCTAGTCTCTGGGAGATTTAATTTATGTGTGACTGAGATTAATTCTCTTTCCCTCCACATACATAATATACAGTAAATACAATTTATATCTATATTCTACTTCTGCACATAACTATATGCAGGAACATACAATCTTTCTCTAACCAACACCAGAATGTTTCTCTTAAAATACCCTACAGCTGGATACCAAACATCCCCTTATAGCCTTAGTCTGTCCCCTCTTATCCTGCAAAGGTGAATCCCTTTGTTCTGGAATCATTTAAACTGTTGATACTTGTTGATGTGGTGCAGGGGAGCTATCTCTAAAATGTACATTATTTGGGTTAAATATGTAATGTTCTAATAACCCTCTACGCGTTCACAAACCCCACCGTAAATGCGCATACCACGCGACAAGGCGCATGGCCGTGGGAAGCTACTTTACGCAAATTGCGGATATGCGCCCTCACGGCGGAATATGCGCACGCGCAGCGGGCATGTGTGTGGGGTTAGTACATGGGGTATGCATTACAATATTTTTCGACTTTGACAATGCATAAGCGACGGGGCACCAACGATTAACGAGGGTGGGGCCGCGCATCGTTAATCGTTGGTGCCTACACACTGCACGATATGAACGAGTTCTCATTCATTAATGAACGAGAATGTTCATATCGTTCATTTTATCTGCCAGTGTGTAGGGCCCTTTAGTGTTAACCCTGCACTGACCAGACCACAGTTCTTCTCGTCACAACTGAGGGCCTGAGCTGACGGGAGGCAGCCTCAGTTGTAGGGGCTGAGATGTACCGGAACCTGGGAGGTTGTATCAGACCCCTGGACATGTAAGTAACATGAATAACTGCCCGAAGGCGTGACCACGACAACTTGGATAAAAGTCAATGATGTTTATTATGACAACTCCGCAACACAGCAGCAGTAAAAGAAAACGTAAAAGTCAGCAAATAATAAATACAGTTCCTGGGTACTACAGGATGGCAGGAGCCACAGGGCACTGGTAGTGTGAGATAGTTCTTATGATCTTCTAGATGGAAAGTCCTTACCAGGCCCGACTGTAGCAATGGAGATAACCCAGGATTGTGCCAGCTGGTGTTCCAGGAAAAGCTGGGTTGCTGAAGGTAAAACAGCTGCTGTGGATACTGGCTGGAACCAGACTGTTGTTAGCACGGAGTGGATACTGGCTGGAACCAGTTAAATAATAAATGAACTTGGGAGCGATGAAATATGAACTGAAATGTAGAACTTGAGAGCGGAGAAATAATAATACCGGTGGAGAGTGGTAAAGTGTAGAAAGGACACCGGCCCTTTAAGGGAAGCTGTACTCTGCTGGAAGCTGAGCTGGAAGCAGGTAATGTTGTAGCTGGAAACAGATGAATCCACAATGGATTGGAGAGTCAGGCTACACCGCAGGTGGAATGCTGGTGCGGGTCTCTATGGTGGAAGTCTTGAGACAGGAGCTGGAACCTGGAAGACAATCACAGGAGAGAGACAAACAGGAACTAGGTTTGACAACCAAAGCACTGACGCCTTCCTTGCTCAGGCACAGTGTATTTATACCTGCAGCAAGGAAGGGATTGGCTAGGCAATTATGCAGATTAACAATACTGACAACAGATTGGAGGAAATGATCAGCTGACAGAATCCAAGATGGCTGCGCCCATGCAGACACTTGGAGGGAAGTTTGGTTTGTAATCCATGTGGTAATGAAAACAGTAATGGCGGCGCCGGCCACTGGAGACAGGAGACGCCAGGCTGACAAGTGCACATCCAACCACGCGGACACAGCGGAGGCCGCGGCTGACGTAATCGCCACTCTGACACTCTGCATGCAGAAGCTCAGGGACGGCGGCGGAGGCCGCGGGAGACGCCATGCCAGATGTAATAAGGCGTTACTGTGACAGCGTCTCAGAGAGACAGGAGAGGATGCAGGAATGTGAACATTAGGATAACAGATGGGATCCGGTCCTGGAGCGCTGAGCCAGCCTTAGGAGGCATCTGATGGGTAAGAAATGGCGTCCAGATACCCGGATCGTGACAGCACCCCCTCCTTTAGGAGTGGCCCCAGGACACTTCTTTGGCTTTTGAGGAAACTTGGAATGGAATCTCCGGACCAAGGCAGGAGCATGGACATCAGAAGCATTGGTCCATGAACGTTCCTCAGGACCATAACCCTTCCAGTCAATAAGATATTGTAGTTGACCGTAACGGTGACGTGAGTCCAGGATCTTGGCCACTTCATACTCAACGCCTCGTTGAGTTTGGACTTTCGGAGTTGGAGGAAGTGAGGAATGAAACCGATTCAAGATCAGCGGTTTCAACAGGGAAACATGGAATGTCCTGGGTATTTTTAAGAAGGGAGGCAACTGGAGTCTGTAAGCAACAGGATTGATGACTTGTTCAATCTTGAAAGGACCGATATAGCGAGGTGCAAACTTCATACTGGGAACTCTTAACCTCAAATTCTTCGTGGATAACCATACCCGATCACCCACCTTGAGAGCAGGAACTGCTCGACGCTTCTTATCCGCAAACTTCTTGTACCTGAACGATGCCTTGAGCAGAGCTGATCGTACGCTCTTCCAGATATTGGCAAACTGATGCAAGGTGATATCCACTGCGGGAACAGAAGTTGCTGGAAGCGGTTGGAACTCAGGAACTTTAGGGTGGAATCCAAAGTTAGTGAAGAATGGTGTTGAAGCAGATGAAGAATGATACTGGTTGTTATGACAGAACTCGGCCCAGGGAAGTAATTGAACCCAGTCATCTTGAGAGGAGGACACATAGATGCGGAGGAAGGCCTCCAAGTCCTGATTCACCCTCTCGGTTTGACCATTGGTCTGAGGATGGTAAGCCGTGGAAAACTTTAGCTTGACTTGGAGGACTTGACATAAACTTCGCCAGAATTTGGCTGTGAATTGAACTCCTCGATCTGAGATAATTTCTTCAGGAAGACCGTGGAGTCGGAAGATCTCTTGTATGAATACTTGAGCCAACTTGGAAGCTGACGGAAGACCGGTGAGAGGAATGAAGTGTGCCATCTTGGTGAACCGGTCAACTACCACCCAGATGGTATTGAACTTGTTGCACATGGGTAAGTCTGTAATGAAATCCATCGACAAGTGGGTCCATGGTCGACGGGGAACGGATAGTGGAACCAGTTGCCCCGCAGGCGACTGGCGGGATACTTTATGTTGGGCACACTTTGGGCAAGATGCAATAAACTCCAAGACGTCCTTTTTCAGAGTTGGCCACCAATAGGACCTAGAGATAAACTCCAGGGTTTTTTGGATACCTGTATGTCCGGCAAAACGGGAAGCATGGGCCCAATGCATGAGCTTCTTCCTTAGCATCGGCTTCACAAAACTTTTCCCTGATGGGGGCGTAGAGTCCATCCCTACCGTGGAGAATGCCAACGGATTTATAATAGGATGCTTGTCTGAAGACTCTGACTCATTTTCTTGCTCCCATGAGCGGGAAAGGGCATCGGCCTTGCGATTCTGAGAGCCCGGACAGAACTGGAGTTTAAAGTCGAACCTGGAAAAGAAAAGTGCCCATCTGGCCTGACGAGGGTTGAGACATTGTGCGCCCTTCAGGTATAAAAGGTTCTTGTGGTCTGTAAGTATGGTGATTAAATGAGAAGCTCCCTCCAACAGATACCTCCACTCTTCTAGAGCGAGCTTGATGGCTAGCAACTCCTGGTCGCCAATGGCATAGTTGCGCTCAGCTGGGGAGAACTTCCGGGAGAAGAAACTGCAAGGATGTAAATGGCCATCTTTAGCCCTCTGAGATAACACCGCTCCTACTCCAATGGAGGAGGCATCCACCTCTAGGATGAAAGGAGAGTCGATGTCAGGCTGTTTCAGGACAGGCGCAGAGATGAACCTCTGTTTTAAAAGATGAAAAGCTTGCATGGCTTCTTCAGACCACTTGGACGGGTTAGCACCCTTCTTGGTGAAAGCAGTAATAGGCGCCACAATGGTGGAAAAGTCTCGTATAAACTTTCGGTAATAATTGGCGAACCCTAAGAACCTCTGGACCCCTTTGAGGGTTAAGGGTACCGGCCAATTCTGAATTGCTTGTAGTTTCTCAGGATCCATCTCTAGTCCAGAACCGGACACAATGTACCCTAGAAACGGAATGGACTTGACTTCAAAGACGCATTTTTCTAATTTGCAATAGAGATGATTGACACGGAGACGGGACAGAACCTCTTTAACCCAAAAACGATGTTCCTCTAAATCGTTGGCAAAAATGAGGATATCGTCTAGATAGACCACGACATGACGGTATAGAATGTCTCTGAAAATCTCATTGACAAAATGCTGGAAGACAGCTGGAGCATTGCTCAATCCGAAGGGCATGACGAGGTACTCATAATGTCCGTCACGGGTGTTAAAGGTGGTCTTCCACTCGTCACCCTCACGGATCCGGATGAGATTGTATGCACCTCGCAAGTCCAGCTTTGTAAAGATGGTAGCTCCGCTAACTCTGTCAAAGAGCTCAGTAATCAGGGGTAAAGGATAACGGTTCTTGATGGTAATGTCGTTCAAACCTCTGTAGTCGATGCACGGCCGCAGACCACCATCTTTCTTTTTTACAAAAAAGAAGCCTGCGCCGGCTGGGGAAGAAGAAGGTCGAATGAACCCCTTTGCTAGGTTCTCTTTAATGTATTCCTCCATAGAATGCGTCTCAGGCAGAGACAACGGATAAGTTCGGCCTCGAGGTGGAACCTTCCCTGGAACGAGATCAATCGGGCAGTCCCATTCTCTATGAGGAGGAAGGATATCAGCAGAAGCTTTACTGAACACATCCGTGAAATCTTGATATGGAGGAGGTGGAACATCAGACGACCTGGGGGAGGAAGAACAGACAGGCAATACTTTAAACAAACATGTCTCTGCACAGGAGGAACCCCATGCCAGGATTTGCGTAGTCGTCCAATCAATTGTAGGATTGTGAAGACGGAGCCATGGAAGGCCCAGGACCACAGGATGTGTGGCTCTTGGAATCACTAAAAGTGAAATAAGTTCGGAATGAAGAACTCCCACTCTCAGACGAACTGGTAGAGTCCTTAGAGCAATAACAGTATCAAAAATTTTACTGCCATCCACGGCAGTTAAGGAAAAGGAGGAAGGAAGTCTCTCGGTGGGTAGGGACCACCGTTTAACATAGGCTTCAGTAATAAAGTTCCCAGCTGCTCCGGAATCAAGGAGAGCAATGACGTTCCGATAACGTTGAGCAACTTGAAGCGAGACTGGGAGATTACAATCATGAGGAGATGGAGAGGAGATCATTACTCCTAGCCGGCCCTCTCCTGGGCGAGCTAGGGTTTGGAGTTTTCCCGGACGTTCGGGACAGGCATTGATGGTGTGAGACGGAGCTGCACAGTAAAGACAAAGAGACTCAGAGAGACGTCTTCGGCGCTCAGCAGGAGTTAAACGGGAACGGCCAATTTGCATGGGCTCATCTTTAGATGGTGACAGTTGACGAGGAGGAGGAGCAGAAGATTTTGGAGCAGACGATCTTCCACGCTCAGTTGCTCTCTCTCTGAAACGTAAATCAACTTTCGTGCAGAGTGAGATTAGCTCATCTAACTTAGAAGGTAAGTCTCTGGTAGCTAACTCCTCTTTAATAAGCTCAGATAAGCCATGCCAGAATGCAGCATACAGGGCCTCGTCGTTCCATGCCAGTTCGGATGCCAGGATCTGGAACTGTATCAGATATTGTCCTACAGTACGTGACCCCTGGCGTAAACGGAGAATCTCGGATGAAGCTGAGGTTACCCGGCCTGGCTCGTCGAAGATGCGCCTGAATGTTGACACGAATGCAGTGTAAGAAGATAGCAGGGTGTCGGACCGCTCACATAACGGTGATGCCCAGTCAAGGGCTGAGCCACTGAGAAGAGAGATGATGTAGGCAATTTTTGTACGGTCACTGGGAAAATTGCCAGGTTGTAGCTCAAACTGAATCTCACACTGGTTGAGAAATCCCCTGCAGAATCTTGGAGATCCGTCAAATTTTGCTGGCGTTGGAAGATGAAGACGTGGAGCAGAAATGGGTAAGGTGGGTGGGGTTATAGCTGGAGTCACTGTGGTTGACGCACCAGATGCGCCTGATCCACGGAGAGTTGTCTGAATCCCATCCAGCCGAGTAGAGAGATCCTGGAGACAGCGGATGATGTGGCCCTGTGCAGCCTCCTGATGTTCTAGTCGGGCTGCCAGTTCTTGCATCGGCCTGGCCGCTTGATCCTGGTCTCCGGCTGGATTCATTAGGTCAGTGCTTACTGTCACAACTGAGGGCCTGAGCTGACGGGAGGCAGCCTCAGTTGTAGGGGCTGAGATGTACCGGAACCTGGGAGGTTGTATCAGACCCCTGGACATGTAAGTAACATGAATAATAACTGCCCGAAGGCGTGACCACGACAACTTGGATAAAAGTCAATGATGTTTATTATGACAACTCCGCAACACAGCAGCAGTAAAAGAAAACGTAAAAGTCAGCAAATAATAAATACAGTTCCTGGGTACTACAGGATGGCAGGAGCCACAGGGCACTGGTAGTGTGAGATAGTTCTTATGATCTTCTAGATGGAAAGTCCTTACCAGGCCCGACTGTAGCAATGGAGATAACCCAGGATTGTGCCAGCTGGTGTTCCAGGAAAAGCTGGGTTGCTGAAGGTAAAACAGCTGCTGTGGATACTGGCTGGAACCAGACTGTTGTTAGCACGGAGTAGATACTGGCTGGAACCAGTTAAATAATAAATGAACTTGGGAGCGATGAAATATGAACTGAAATGTAGAACTTGAGAGCGGAGAAATAATAATACCGGTGGAGAGTGGTAAAGTGTAGAAAGGACACCGGCCCTTTAAGGGAAGCTGTACTCTGCTGGAAGCTGAGCTGGAAGCAGGTAATGTTGTAGCTGGAAACAGATGAATCCACAATGGATTGGAGAGTCAGGCTACACCGCAGGTGGAATGCTGGTGCGGGTCTCTATGGTGGAAGTCTTGAGACAGGAGCTGGAACCTGGAAGACAATCACAGGAGAGAGACAAACAGGAACTAGGTTTGACAACCAAAGCACTGACGCCTTCCTTGCTCAGGCACAGTGTATTTATACCTGCAGCAAGGAAGGGATTGGCTAGGCAATTATGCAGATTAACAATACTGACAACAGATTGGAGGAAATGATCAGCTGACAGAATCCAAGATGGCTGCGCCCATGCAGACACTTGGAGGGAAGTTTGGTTTGTAATCCATGTGGTAATGAAAACAGTAATGGCGGCGCCGGCCACTGGAGACAGGAGACGCCAGGCTGACAAGTGCACATCCAACCACGCGGACACAGCGGAGGCCGCGGCTGACGTAATCGCCACTCTGACACTCTGCATGCAGAAGCTCAGGGACGGCGGCGGAGGCCGCGGGAGACGCCATGCCAGATGTAATAAGGCGTTACTGTGACAGCGTCTCAGAGAGACAGGAGAGGATGCAGGAATGTGAACATTAGGATAACAGATGGGATCCGGTCCTGGAGCGCTGAGCCAGCCTTAGGAGGCATCTGATGGGTAAGAAATGGCGTCCAGATACCCGGATCGTGACACTTCTCAGTAAAGTACGCAGGAGTGTTTCACTACAGCCCACATAAACTGCAGACACCCGCCCGGGATTCAGAGATACTACAACCAGTCTGGAGACTTAAAAGCAGGTGACTCCTGTAAATAAGCATTTGTTTGGGTGATACATTGGATCAGTATGCATGTGGACTACTAAAGTGAACATTGTTAATTAGAACATATTACTAGAGCACATAGTGAAACACCCTATACTGACATTTTATATGATTTTATTGTATGTTTTAACCTTTTACATATTATTTTTTACTGTGTATGATGAAATAGATGTATTTATTTTTATTTATCCGGAGTCCTCGCATATTTCTATATGACATACACACCGGGGTCACAATTATATAAATGTCCCAGAGAATCAGCTACTGCTGTTAGCCTTCTGAGCTGGCACCATAATAGCCCCCTGACCCACACTCTGATGAGGCCTCTTGCAACCAGATAGAGTTACAAAAGGCCTGTCTGCCGTTGCGTCTGCATCAGGGGGAGTCCTGCCTATCACATGCAACAGCCACTACCCGTGCGCGATAAAACAAATCGGCACTCCCGTGGTGGCAGTGGGTAGCAGTACAGGTGAGGCAGCTGCTCCTTAGACGCCAAAGGGCCCACTGAAGTTGTGGGAGGGGTCGGGGGGCAGGTACAGGCTGTGGACGGGGGGGGAGGTTAGCGTCAGGCTGCGGGTGGGAAAGATTAGGGTTAGGCTGCGCAGGAGAGAGGGTTAGGCTGCGGGGAGGGGGGGTTAGGGTGAGTGGCAATAGACACGTTCCTTGGGCAGAGCCCCCTCTGCGGTGTGCTGTGCGAACTCTCGTACCATATAGAATCTCCTTGAAACTGGTTTCTAAAAGTAGGCAAGTATGAAATAATGTGAAAAAGGGTGTTTTCACACCCTTTCCACATTATTTTAGTATCGCCTGAATGTATTAACCCTCCGTCAAGCGCAGCTCTGGGACTCCTGGGTTCAGGCACCTGTTAGAAAATCGTCATTAGTACCTAATTAACTCAATTCTAACGCTCTTAAAGTGATTATTGACCTTCATTAGGATATACAAAGAGAGAAATCGTAGGTTTTACGGGCCATTTCAGAAGAAAATCTGAAGCAAAAAAGAGAAAACACGAACATGAGTATAAGTTTAGACGCAGTGTGCCTGAGAGGCCACCCTGGACAAACCTACATATTTCTGCAAAATATCCTCAACCTTTGTAATTTTCATTCAGAAAATTAATAGATGAAAATAAAAGGAAAAATTAACTTTCAAAAGTGGGAGGAGTTTGGGCACAGTGTGACTGAGAGGCCAGAAGGGTCACTGCTGCACTCCACGCAGGCGGCGGGAAAACAGACTAGGGCAGTTTCGAACAGCACATAGAGAGGAAGGTACTAGGAGGGACGGGCCCCTGTGCCCCCTTGGGGCGGAGAGGGGAGCGAGAACAGCTTTGCACCACCTGTCAGGCCAGCTGCGCCTGACTGAGGGTTAAAGGGCATTTGGAGCCGTTTTCATGAAAACCTGCTCCAAACGCTTTAATTCAATTTTTTTTAGTAACCCACATCGCATTCCCCATACTAGTAATGGGACATGCGATGTACTGTAGCCGAATTTACTTTAAAAACAATGTGAGCCCTGTGCCCAGTCTGCCCTGTGATAGGCAAGCATTTGCCCAGCTTTCTCTGCCCCTGACAGAGAAAGCTGTGCGGGACCCGGCTCCAGTGATCAGCTATGTGCGCCTGACGGACACACAAGTTGATCAGAGTGTAAAAAGTAAAACAAAAACATACTCACCTGTCCAGGGAGCCGGTGTCCGCTGCTCCAGTGAGCGCTGCCGGGCGCCAGTTCCCTCATATGCTGCACTGTGACCCCGGTGCAGTAAAGTGACGCTGCAAAGCGACAGCACACTTTACAGCACCGGGGGTCACCGCAGCGCACAGGATCCGGAGCCTAGCAGCCCAGCAGCAGCATCGTGGACCGGCTCCCTGGATAGGTGAGTATAGTATCCTGCTGGGGGGAGTCCGCGGCGCGCAAGGGTAGTCGCGACGGTGGGGGGTCAACCGGGCGGGGACAGTAGCGGAGAAGTCGGTGTGGGGGAGGGGAGGCAAATGCGCAGCAGGACATCAGGGTGTTTTTTTTACGAAAAATACCCCGATGATGCTGCGGAGTCATCGCAAAGAACAGAGCTTGCTCACAAGCTCTGTCCCTGCATGTAATATTTGATACATCCCTGCGATGTACTAGAGATGAGCGGGTTCGGTTTCTCTGAATCCGAACCCGCACGAACTTCATGTTTTTTTCACGGGTCCGAGCAGACTCGGATCCTCCCGCCTTGCTCGGTTAACCCGAGCGCGCCCGAACGTCATCATGACGCTGTCGGATTCTCGCGAGACTCGGATTCTATATAAGGAGCCGCGCGTCGCCGCCATTTTCACACGTGCATTGAGATTGATAGGGAGAGGACGTGGCTGGCGTCCTCTCCATTTAGATTAGGGTTGAGAGAGAGAGAGAGAGATTGACCTGAGGCTGTGATACTGTAGAAGAGAGTGCAGAGTTTAGTGACTGACGACCACAGTGACCACCAGACAGTGCAGTTGTTTGTTTTATTTAATATATCCGTTCTCTGCCTGAAAAAAACGATGCACACAGTGACTCAGTCACATACCATATCTGTGTGCACTGCTCAGCCCAGTGTGCTGCATCAATGTATATATATATCTGACTGTGCTCAGCTCACACAGCTTATAATTGTGGGGGAGACTGGGGAGCACTGCAGTGCCAGTTATAGGTTATAGCAGGAGCCAGGAGTACATAATATTATATTAAAATTAAACAGTGCACACTTTTGCTGCAGGAGTGCCACTGCCAGTGTGACTAGTGACCAGTGACCTGACCACCAGTATATATAATATTAGTAGTATACTATCTCTTTATCAACCAGTCTATATTAGCAGCAGACACAGTACAGTGCGGTAGTTCACGGCTGTGGCTACCTCTGTGTCGGCACTCGGCAGCCCGTCCATAATTGTATATACCACCTAACCGTGGTTTTTTTTTCTTTCTTTATAGTCATACTAGTTACGAGTATACTATCTCTTTATCAACCAGTCTATATTAGCAGCAGACACAGTACAGTGCGGTAGTTCACGGCTGTGGCTACCTCTGTGTCGGCACTCGGCAGCCCGTCCATAATTGTATATACCACCTAACCGTGGTTTTTTTTCTTTCTTTATACATACATACTAGTTACGAGTATACTATCTCTTTATCAACCAGTCTATATTAGCAGCAGACACAGTACAGTGCGGTAGTTCACGGCTGTGGCTACCTCTGTGTCGGCACTCGGCAGCCCGTCCATAATTGTATATACCACCTAACCGTGGTTTTTTTTTCTTTCTTTATACATACATACTAGTTACGAGTATACTATCTCTTTATCAACCAGTCTATATTAGCAGCAGACACAGTACAGTGCGGTAGTTCACGGCTGTGGCTACCTCTGTGTCGGCACTCGGCAGCCCGTCCATAATTGTATATACCACCTAACCGTGGTTTTTCTTTCTTTCTTTATACATACATACTAGTTACGAGTATACTATCTCTTTATCAACCAGTCTATATATTAGCAGCAGACACAGTACAGTGCGGTAGTTCACGGCTGTGGCTACCTCTGTGTCGGCACTCGGCAGCCCGTCCATAATTGTATATACCACCTAACCGTGGTTTTTTTTTTCTTTCTTTATACATACATACTAGTTACGAGTATACTATCTCTTTATCAACCAGTCTATATATTAGCAGCAGACACAGTACAGTGCGGTAGTTCACGGCTGTGGCTACCTCTGTGTCGGCACTCGGCAGCCCGTCCATAATTGTATATACCACCTAACCGTGGTTTTTTTTTCTTTCTTTATACATACATACTAGTTACGAGTATACTATCTCTTTATCAACCAGTCTATATTAGCAGCAGACACAGTACAGTGCGGTAGTTCACGGCTGTGGCTACCTCTGTGTCGGCACTCGGCAGCCCGTCCATAATTGTATATACCACCTAACCGTGGTTTTTCTTTCTTTCTTTATACATACATACTAGTTACGAGTATACTATCTCTTTATCAACCAGTCTATATATTAGCAGCAGACACAGTACAGTGCGGTAGTTCACGGCTGTGTCGGCACTCGGCAGCCCGTCCATAATTGTATATACCACCTAACCGTGGTTTTTTTTTTCTTTCTTTATAGTCATACTAGTTACGAGTATACTATCTCTTTATCAACCAGTCTATATTAGCAGCAGACACAGTACAGTGCGGTAGTTCACGGCTGTGGCTACCTCTGTGTCGGCACTCGGCAGCCCGTCCATAATTGTATATACCACCTAACCGTGGTTTTTTTTTCTTTCTTTATACATACATACTAGTTACGAGTATACTATCTCTTTATCAACCAGTCTATATTAGCAGCAGACACAGTACAGTGCGGTAGTTCACGGCTGTGGCTACCTCTGTGTCGGCACTCGGCAGCCCGTCCATAATTGTATATACCACCTAACCGTGGTTTTTTTTTCTTTCTTTATACATACATACTAGTTACGAGTATACTATCTCTTTATCAACCAGTCTATATATTAGCAGCAGACACAGTACAGTGCGGTAGTTCACGGCTGTGGCTACCTCTGTGTCGGCACTCGGCAGCCCGTCCATAATTGTATATACCACCTAACCGTGGTTTTTCTTTCTTTCTTTATACATACATACTAGTTACGAGTATACTATCTCTTTATCAACCAGTCTATATTAGCAGCAGACACAGTACAGTACGGTAGTTCACGGCTGTGGCTACCTCTGTGTCTGCACTCGGCAGGCAGTCCATAATTGTATACTAGTATCCATCTCCATTGTTTACCTGAGGTGCCTTTTAGTTGTGCCTATTAAAATATGGAGAACAAAAATGTTGAGGTTCCAAAATTAGGGAAAGATCAAGATCCACTTCCACCTCGTGCTGAAGCTGCTGCCACTAGTCATGGCCGAGACGATGAAATGCCAGCAACGTCGTCTGCCAAGGCCGATGCCCAATGTCATAGTACAGAGCATGTCAAATCCAAAACACCAAATATCAGAAAAAAAAGGACTCCAAAACCTAAAATAAAATTGTCGGAGGAGAAGCGTAAACTTGCCAATATGCCATTTACGACACGGAGTGGCAAGGAACGGCTGAGGCCCTGGCCTATGTTCATGGCTAGTGGTTCAGCTTCACATGAGGATGGAAGCACTCAGCCTCTCGCTAGAAAAATGAAAAGACTCAAGCTGGCAAAAGCAGCACAGCAAAGAACTGTGCATTCTTCGAAATCCCAAATCCACAAGGAGAGTCCAATTGTGTCGGTTGCGATGCCTGACCTTCCCAACACTGGACGTGAAGAGCATGCGCCTTCCACCATTTGCACGCCCCCTGCAAGTGCTGGAAGGAGCACCCGCAGTCCAGTTCCTGATAGTCAGATTGAAGATGTCAGTGTTGAAGTACACCAGGATGAGGAGGATATGGGTGTTGCTGGCGCTGGGGAGGAAATTGACCAGGAGGATTCTGATGGTGAGGTGGTTTGTTTAAGTCAGGCACCCGGGGAGACACCTGTTGTCCGTGGGAGGAATATGGCCGTTGACATGCCAGGTGAAAATACCAAAAAAATCAGCTCTTCGGTGTGGAGGTATTTCACCAGAAATGCGGACAACAGGTGTCAAGCCGTGTGTTCCCTTTGTCAAGCTGTAATAAGTAGGTGTAAGGACGTTAACCACCTCGGAACATCCTCCCTTATACGTCACCTGCAGCGCATTCATAATAAGTCAGTGACAAGTTCAAAAACTTTGGGCGACAGCGGAAGCAGTCCACTGACCAGTAAATCCCTTCCTCTTGTAACCAAGCTCACGCAAACCACCCCACCAACTCCCTCAGTGTCAATTTCCTCCTTCCCCAGGAATGCCAATAGTCCTGCAGGCCATGTCACTGGCAATTCTGACGAGTCCTCTCCTGCCTGGGATTCCTCCGATGCATCCTTGCGTGTAACGCCTACTGCTGCTGGCGCTGCTGTTGTTGCCGCTGGGAGTCGATGGTCATCCCAGAGGGGAAGTCGTAAGCCCACTTGTACTACTTCCAGTAAGCAATTGACTGTTCAACAGTCCTTTGCGAGGAAGATGAAATATCACAGCAGTCATCCTACTGCAAAGCGGATAACTGAGGCCTTGACAACTATGTTGGTGTTAGACGTGCGTCCGGTATCCGCCGTTAGTTCACAGGGAACTAGACAATTTATTGAGGCAGTGTGCCCCCGTTACCAAATACCATCTAGGTTCCACTTCTCTAGGCAGGCGATACCGAGAATGTACACGGACGTCAGAAAAAGACTCACCAGTGTCCTAAAAAATGCAGTTGTACCCAATGTCCACTTAACCACGGACATGTGGACAAGTGGAGCAGGGCAGGGTCAGGACTATATGACTGTGACAGCCCACTGGGTAGATGTATGGACTCCCGCCGCAAGAACAGCAGCGGCGGCACCAGTAGCAGCATCTCGCAAACGCCAACTCTTTCCTAGGCAGGCTACGCTTTGTATCACCGCTTTCCAGAATACGCACACAGCTGAAAACCTCTTACGGCAACTGAGGAAGATCATCGCGGAATGGCTTACCCCAATTGGACTCTCCTGTGGATTTGTGGCATCGGACAACGCCAGCAATATTGTGTGTGCATTAAATATGCGCAAATTCCAGCACGTCCCATGTTTTGCACATACCTTGAATTTGGTGGTGCAGAATTTTTTAAAAAACGACAGGGGCGTGCAAGAGATGCTGTCGGTGGCCAGAAGAATTGCGGGACACTTTCGGCGTACAGGCACCACGTACAGAAGACTGGAGCACCACCAAAAACTACTGAACCTGCCCTGCCATCATCTGAAGCAAGAAGTGGTAACGAGGTGGAATTCAACCCTCTATATGCTTCAGAGGTTGGAGGAGCAGCAAAAGGCCATTCAAGCCTATACAATTGAGCACGATATAGTAGGTGGAATGCACCTGTCTCAAGCGCAGTGGAGAATGATTTCAACGTTGTGCAAGGTTCTGATGCCCTTTGAACTTGCCACACGTGAAGTCAGTTCAGACACTGCCAGCCTGAGTCAGGTCATTCCCCTCATCAGGCTTTTGCAGAAGAAGCTGGAGACATTGAAGGAGGAGCTAACACGGAGCGATTCCGCTAGGCATGTGGGACTTGTGGATGGAGCCCTTAATTCGCTTAACAAGGATTCACGGGTGGTCAATCTGTTGAAATCAGAGCACTACATTTTGGCCACCGTGCTCGATCCTAGATTTAAAGCCTACCTTGGATCTCTCTTTCCGGCAGACACAAGTCTGCTGGGGTTGAAAGACCTGCTGGTGACAAAATTGTCAAGTCAAGCGGAACGCGACCTGTCAACATCTCCTCCTTCACATTCTCCCGCAACTGGGGGTGCGAGGAAAAGGCTCAGAATTCCGAGCCCACCCGCTGGCGGTGATGCAGGGCAGTCTGGAGCGACTGCTGATGCTGACATCTGGTCCGGACTGAAGGACCTGACAACGATTACGGACATGTCGTCTACTGTCACTGCATATGATTCTCTCAACATTGATAGAATGGTGGAGGATTATATGAGTGACCGCATCCAAGTAGGCACGTCACACAGTCCGTACTTATACTGGCAGGAAAAAGAGGCAATTTGGAGGCCCTTGCACAAACTGGCTTTATTCTACCTAAGTTGCCCTCCCACAAGTGTGTACTCCGAAAGAGTGTTTAGTGCCGCCGCTCACCTTGTCAGCAATCGGCGTACGAGGTTACATCCAGAAAATGTGGAGAAGATGATGTTCATTAAAATGAATTATAATCAATTCCTCCGCGGAGACATTGACCAGCAGCAATTGCCTCCACAAAGTACACAGGGAGCTGAGATGGTGGATTCCAGTGGGGACGAATTGATAATCTGTGAGGAGGGGGATGTACACGGTGATATATCGGAGGGTGATGATGAGGTGGACATCTTGCCTCTGTAGAGCCAGTTTGTGCAAGGAGAGATTAATTGCTTCTTTTTTGGGGGGGTCCAAACCAACCCGTCATATCAGTCACAGTCGTGTGGCAGACCCTGTCACTGAAATGATGGGTTGGTTAAAGTGTGCATGTCCTGTTTTGTTTATACAACATAAGGGTGGGTGGGAGGGCCCAAGGACAATTCCATCTTGCACCTCTTTTTTCTTTTCTTTTTCTTTGCATCATGTGCTGATTGGGGAGCGTTTTTTGGAAGGGACATCCTGCGTGACACTGCAGTGCCACTCCTAAATGGGCCCGGTGTTTGTGTCGGCCACTAGGGTCGCTAATCTTACTCACACAGTCAGCTACCTCATTGCGCCTCTTTTTTTCTTTGCGTCATGTGCTGTTTGGGGAGGGTTTTTTGGAAGGGACATCCTGCGTGACACTGCAGTGCCACTCCTAGATGGGCCCGGTGTTTGTGTCGGCCACTAGGGTCGCTAATCTTACTCACACAGCTACCTCATTGCGCCTCTTTTTTTCTTTGCGTCATGTGCTGTTTGGGGAGGGTTTTTTGGAAGGGACATCCTGCGTGACACTGCAGTGCCACTCCTAGATGGGCCCGGTGTTTGTGTCGGCCACTAGGGTCGCTAATCTTACTCACACAGCTACCTCATTGCGCCTCTTTTTTTCTTTGCGTCATGTGCTGTTTGGGGAGGGTTTTTTGGAAGGGCCATCCTGCGTGACACTGCAGTGCCACTCCTAGATGGGCCCGGTGTTTGTGTCGGCCACTAGGGTCGCTAATCTTACTCACACAGCTACCTCATTGCGCCTCTTTTTTTTCTTTGCGTCATGTGCTGTTTGGGGAGGGTTTTTTGGAAGGGACATCCTGCGTGACACTGCAGTGCCACTCCTAGATGGGCCCGGTGTTTGTGTCGGCCACTAGGGTCGCTTATCTTACTCACACAGCGACCTCGGTGCAAATTTTAGGACTAAAAATAATATTGTGAGGTGTGAGGTATTCAGAATAGACTGAAAATGAGTGTAAATTATGGTTTTTGAGGTTAATAATACTTTGGGATCAAAATGACCCCCAAATTCTATGATTTAAGCTGTTTTTTAGTGTTTTTTGAAAAAAACACCCGAATCCAAAACACACCCGAATCCGACAAAAAAAATTCGGTGAGGTTTTGCCAAAACGCGTTCGAACCCAAAACACGGCCGCGGAACCGAACCCAAAACCAAAACCCGAAAAATTTCAGGCGCTCATCTCTACGATGTACTCAATTATCGCAGTGCAAGTTTGGGCGATTTTATCACATGACATCCGCAACCAAGGATGCTGATGGTGATAAATAGGTCCCTTAGTGTGGTGGAGATAGCTGTATAAGAATACCTCCCAACTGTCCCACTGATGGAAAAGAGGCTACGCCCCCTGCTTGCGAGGACATGTTCCTTTTTTGGACGCGCGCCTTCAGCCCCATCTTGACTGAAAAAAATTCTGTCCTATGTTTTAAAAATATAATCAGTTCTAAAACAGTTATATAAAAAATGAATATTTATTGGAACAGAGCTCCACTTTCTCTACATCTGCAATGTCATTGCTTTTTTTCTAATTTAGATGGAGCAGGGCTAATGGGGCCTGACTCAGATATGGACGGAGGGTCCATTGCTGCTACTTACTTGGGAGGAGCAGCGATGCACAGATATGTTAATGCAGCGGGAGGCACTTGGTAAAAGTATTCGCCTCTTGCATGAATCTGTGATCTCGTGCTGCGTCCGAGTGTTCTATTTTGGGAAACGGAGGTCATCGCCGCCTCGTCTCCATGCCCCCAAAAACGGCATCCGACTGTTAATCGCTTGACAAATGAGATGAGTCATTTGTTTCAATTAACATTGTGCCAGATGCAGAGTTGTACCAAAATAATCTCAGTTCAGCGATTATCGTCAAACTGCGTATGCGTCGCACTGCGCTTGCGTCAAGATACATAACCGTAGTTATTTGCAGTGACTATTTTCACTCACAGTGACTAAAATTCAGGAACCTTTTGGGGGAGGTAATGGGGGAGTGGCGGCTAAAGCGCACACATGTCACCACCCATTTTGGGTGTATTGCAGCCTGCATCTGTGATCCCGTACGCAATAAAAATGGCTCCAGCGTTTCAGTACACGCGGCCATTCTGCAAGACCATAGGGTTACTTGGCCAATAATTGAAGTATCTGTGACCATAGCATCGTCTTTGTGCACAGACGCTTGGATTGGCGAAGCAGCCGCAGGGCGTCTCAATACAAATCCCAGCATCTGCAGCATTTACGCATTTTCGCACAGTGGGGGCAATTCAGAGATGGAGTGGGGGCAATTTAGTCTTTACGCAGCGGCCACGTCCATCTGGTCTGCGCATGCACACTGGCCATAGTGCGCATGCGCAACTCTTCTCCAGGATGCGGCCGCAAGGTGACTGACAGCGGCAGACGTTCAGGGGATGGTGTTTTGCGGGAGTGGCAGCCAAAACAGGGGCGTATCATGAGCGTCTTCGGGGTGGCTGCGTGACACCAGTAAAAAAATGATGGCAGATCTGCCAGCGCTGCCAGGCTGCACAAGCAGGGATTGACCTTAAACCGATGCGTCCGCAGTTAAATTGCCACAGGTGGCGCCACACACGCTGGGTGCATTGCCCTGTGCTGGGTGGACCCCAGCCTGTGAGGAGATGGATGTAGATCTTGATGCGGATGCAACGATCTGCGTACATCTCTGAATCAGGTCCAGTATCTGCATATACAGACACAGTTGCGAATGCATTAGCATACATCACTAATTCAGGCCCATTATTCCATCTGTATTGGTCAGAGCCGGCCCTAACCAATATGATGCCCTAGGCAAGATTTTGGCTGGTGCCCCCTAGCACCGCCGCTAGTTCTGCAGGAGATGCCTGGCATGAGTCAGCTGGCAGCTCTGCTAATGTCGGACGCCTTTTGTTTACGAAAATGCATCTTATTTGTATTACTATGTGGCTAGGATGCACAAGCAGCTTCTGCTGATTAAAATGATATGCAGCATGCCTATATTCTGTGTGCGACTGCGGATGTATCTGCATACAAAATGCTACATTACAGTGATTTCCAGGAATACTTCAACATAGCATTTCATATGCAGATACAGCCGCAGTCACACACAGAATATAGGCATGCCGCATATCATTTTAATCAGCAGAAGCTGCTGGTGCCCCTAAGCATACCAAATGCCATAGGCATTTGCCTAGTTTGCCTATGCCTAAGGCCGGCTCTGGTATTGGTGCTTATGAATGAGCGCTTCACATCAATTTCTCTTCTTTATATTATATCTTTTTATATCTGACAATTGGTTTAATGATGTGTTATTCCTCCTTAAAATGTATTTCTAGAACTTTGCTCTGGAACGGAAGCACTAAGACTATGCCTGGTCTAGCAAGGAGTATATCAGGGGGGACTTTCTGCCGCAGTGTGTAGACCTGTTCTGACAAAAAAACACTTTTGTGAGTATCCCATATTTCAGTGAT
The DNA here is from genome assembly GCF_028390025.1 of Pseudophryne corroboree. Classification (NCBI taxonomy): domain Eukaryota; kingdom Metazoa; phylum Chordata; class Amphibia; order Anura; family Myobatrachidae; genus Pseudophryne; species Pseudophryne corroboree. Next base: position 765,698,953 of record NC_086448.1, read on the forward strand.
ACAAAAGTACGTTGCATCCAGGTTTTGCATTAGCAAATTAAATGCAAATTATTATACTGGCACAATATAAAGCTCATGTCTTTAAGACCCATTCCACACATACTAAAAACATTGCAGAAGTATGAAATACAGATCGTTTACACAGTGCAAACGCTGGACACCCAGGTCATATTAACATCATAAACTGTAATCGTATACGATAATATCATCAGTGATTTCAACTAAATATATACAGTATGTAAATCTAGGGTATAGTGGTTGTAAATGATAATTATAATGGGCCTATGTGTAATGGATTTCTGGTATAATCACTAATACATACTTCTTGCCTACTTTGAATGTCTCCTCTCCGGGAGAAGCCCGGAGAGGAGACGCTGCAGGAGACTTCGGGGGGCGGAGTTGGGCTGTAACATCATCAAGCCCCGCCCTCACATCGGAAAATGCAGCGATTTGCGGGTCCGTGGGAAGGGGGCGGGGCTAAAATGACGCAATTTGCGTCATTTTAACCCCTTCCCCACCCCACGGACCTGCGAATACAGGAGAGTATCTCTCCATCCTGCCCGCATCACTAGGGTGCGAGCAGGATGCGGGTGACTTGCCTACTCTTCCGGGGCTGTGGGGGGCTACCCCAAAAAACGGGAGCCTCCCGCAACTTCCGGGAGAGTAGATAAGTATGCATTAATAATGACTGAAATTGCAAAGTTATGAAAATTGTGAGAGTTATTTATTAAAGCATGTAACTTTCTGACAGCTTGACAGATCCTTGGTTACCATTGACAGAACTGTCTTCTTACGTATGCCTGGGTGTGTCACAGATGGAACAGTTTGGTTTACTCTCTTACTAGGGATTAGGGGCCTAATTCAGACCTGATCGCTCCTCTACGAATTTTGCAGAGGTTTGAGTCGCTGCCCAGACAGAGTGAAAATCTGCCCCGTTCAAGTCTGTGTACGCCGCGTGTAAAGCTTCGCACACGCCGGTCAGCTGCAAAACCGTTCGCAACTCACTCACCATCAAATGTTTTTTCCAGTCTGTGCAGTGTGTGTGCGCAGCCCAGGACTTACTCCTACAGTGCGACAAGATCAGGCTGATCGGGGCCGGAGCTGACATCACACACCCTCCCTGACAACGCTTGGGAACACCTGCGTTTTTCCAGAAACTCACAGAAAATGGCCAGTTACCACCCACAAACATCCGCTTCCTGTCAATCAACCTGCACTCGCCTAGCGATCAAAAAAGACTCTGATTTCTTTCGCAGTTTGGCCTCGCGCGTGCGCATTATGATCCGTACACATGCGCAGTTGCTCAACAATCGCCCGCCTTGCGAATTCGCACAACAGCAATCAGGTCTGAATTAGGCCTTTAGTATGATATCCCGATGGACGGATGCCGGCGGTCAGGATTCCGACAGCGGTATCCCGACCATCAGAATCCCAACAGCCCCCTATAAAGTACCCTAACCTCCCTTGTGGGTGCCTAAACCTAACCCTTCCGGGTAGTGCCTAACCCCCCATTTCCCGCTGCCTAAATCTAACCCTCTCCGCTTGTGGCCTAACCCTATCCTCCCCTTCAAAATGCCTAAACCTAACCCTCCAATCACGAGTAACTAACCATACCCATGCCCTCCCTGCACCCTGACACCCCTTCTCGTGCCTAAACACCCTCCCACCCCCACCCCCAGCGGCAGGACGCCACCACGTTCCGCTGGAAAAAACGATCAGGATTCCGGATGTCGATATTTTGACACCGGTATCCCGAGCACCGTTGGTATATTGACCGCTGGGATCCCGTCCTTTGGGATATTAACTGCAGCCCCTTACTAGAGTGGGTTGCGGGACAATATGTTCTAATGTATACATGCTGATGTCTGTATGTGACTGTAGACAGGGTGGTTAAGTTTAGGCTGTGGGGCAGTGGCGTCATGAGGAGGGTGCGGGGGGTGCGGCCCGCACCCAGGTGTCACCCTTCAATGGGGTGACACCAAAAAGGGCTGCACCCTCGCACCCCCATCCCATCCGCAGCGGTAGCATTCACACTCTCTCCCGGCACCAAGCCCTCTCACCCCCGCCGACTTCAGACGCGATGAGGGGCGGAGCTTGATTGCCGGCCTCGCACCGCAGGCACCGTTGCTGCACTGAGCAGAGCTGCTACTAGTGCACTGCGGGCGCGGCAGCAGCAGCAACAGATCCCTCCCCCTGTCCCCCAGCACATTGGGAGCTGCTTGCTGTTGGGAGGGGGAGTGACGAGTGAGGTGGGAAGTGACCTGGCGTGGAAAGATTGAGTTTGGGAGCTAGGAGGAGTAGGCTAACGCTGGAGAAAGAGTGCATGGGCTCATGGTGAGTGACTCGATTATAAACAGGCTGGGGGGAAGGGGAGAGACTCTTTGGCCCTCATTCCGAGTTGTTCGCTCGCAAGGCGATTTTAGCAGTATTGCACACGCTAAGCCGCCGCCTACTGGGAGTGAATCTTAGCTTCTTAAAATTGCGAACGATGTATTCGCAATATTGCGATTACACACCTCGTAGCAGTTTCTGAGTAGCTTCAGACTTACTCGGCATCTGCGATCAGTTCAGTGCTTGTCGTTCCTGGTTTGACGTCACAAACACACCCAGCGTTCGCCCAGACACTCCCCCGTTCCTCCGGCCACTCCTGCGTTTTTTCCGGAAACGGTAGCGTTTTTTCCCACACGCCCATAAAACGGCCTGTTTCCGCCCAGTAACACCCATTTCCTGTCAATCACACTACGATCGCCGGAGCGAAGAAAAAGCCGTGAGTAAAAATCCTATCTTCATAGCAAATTTACTTGGCGCAGTCGCAGTGCGGACATTGCGCATGCGCACTAAGCGGAAAATCGCTGCGATGCGATGAAATTTACCGAGCGAACAACTCGGAATGAGGGCCTTTGTGTGCACATATATACTTCAATTGCTGGTTATTTACATTGCTATACACAGGTGCAAAATTCCAGTGCTGAATGTCTAGTAAAACAGTACTTCAGAATGAGAGCTGGGATTTTGCCTGAACTATTTTGTTTGTTTTATTTGGTGTTTAGTATTAATAGGTATGTGTATTTTACTTTTTTTTTAACATGTTTATACCAGACTTGCCTAGCCTCCTGCATTTAGTCGGACGCTCCCGTTTTTTACTTTAGCCTCCCACTGCCCTGGAAGCCATGCTAGTCCTCCCGTTTATACCCCGTCCCTCTCTGAGAGAAAAAAGGCCATAAAGTGTATTTTGTAATTTGTTAAACGTAACAAATGCTACGCAATGAATCATAGCCTCCTCCACACCGCCGCTGCTGATAATGTAATCTTACACTGCTGCCTTTCTCCCTTCTGTATATCGTTGCTGTCCCTCTCTCTGTCGCTCTCCCTGTCCCTATGTCCCTGATGTGAATTTTGTCTCATTCCGTGTGAATTTTGTCTCATTCCATGTGGCATAATGTGAATTTTGGCTCATTCCATGTGGCATAATGTGAATTTTGGCTCATTCCATGTGCTATTGGCGGTCAGTGATGCAATCGCAATACAATTGTGATCGCATCGATGATTTAGGGTAACACGCCACCATGTTTCCAATCGCAGCGTCCGCGTGTGATGTCACACGGCCGCCCCGAACTCATCTCCATTTCTGACGGCATTCCCCCGCAATGCCGAGTTGATAACCCCACAACTCCGCATCGCCACCCCGTGAACTCCTCTGCCTGTCAAATCAGGCAGAGGTGTTCGCATAAGCTGGATGCGATTGCATCTTACTTTGTGAGCACGCGCCGTATGATCCATAGGGGGGTGACACCATGAGTTACCACACCGGGTGACACCAACCCTAGTGACGCCTCTGCTGTGGGGGGAGGGTTAGGCTGCAGGGAGGGGGGGGGAGTCAGGTTAAGGCTGCTGGAAGGGGGGGTTACGCTGCAGGGGGGAGGTGTGTGTATCAGGGACGTGCAGTCAGGGGAGGCTGGGCCTCCCCTGTCATAATGATTAAAATAATATAAAGAAGACACTTATGACACATATTCTGTGTCATAAGTATCTGCTTTACCCTTTACATTATTTTAATTATTTCTCTCCTGTGAAAACGTTTTAAAAGTGTTTCGGAGGCACCGCTCTGGGGTGCCTCCCGCTGTCTGTGTGAAAGGGCCAGAAGAGGGGGCGGGGCCAAGCATCATGCAGAAACAGGCCATTGAAAAAATCCCTATAAGCGGCACTAATAGCAGTGCCTCTTTGGCAGGGGCGTGCTTTCAGTCAGAGCCGACCATAGGCATAGGCAAACTAGGCAATTGCCTAGGGCATTTGATATGCCTAGGGGCATCAGCAGCTTCTGCTGATTAAAATGATATGCGGCATGCCTATATTCTGTGTGTAGCATTTCCTATGCAGATACAGCCACAGTCTCACACAGTATATAGGCATGCTGCATATCATTTTAATCAGCAGAAGCTGCTTGTGCATCCTAGCCACATAGCAATGCAAATAAGATGCATTTTCATTAAAAAAGGTGCCCGACGTTAGCATTGAGGCAAGATTTATGAGGACACATCTGTATCCAAGCAGAGGCAGAGGTCACAGTGTTAGTGGCAGTGTGAGTGCTGTGTGCATGTGAGTGGGCTGGTTGTGCAGTAGTGTTCGGAATATGTGTAAGGAGCATTATGTGTGTCATGTAAAAATGCATTAATAATGTGCAACATATGTGTAAGGGGTACTATGTGTGTCATTATGTGTATAAGGGCATTAATAATGTGCGGCATATGTGTAACGGTACTACTGTATGTGTGTCATTTTGCGTATAGGGGCACTAATAATGTGCAGCAAATGTGTAGGGGGCACTATGTGTGTCATTATGTGTAAAAGGGAATTAATAAAGGTTGTCATAATGTGTAAGGTGCATTATGTTTATAAGGACATTAATAATGTGTAAGGAGCATTAATGTGTGGAATTATGTGTATAAATGCATTACTAATGTGTGGCATTATGTGTATAAGGTGCTCTACTATGTGGCGTTGCGTATAGAAAGGGCACTACTGTGTCGTCTAATGTGAATAAAGAGCAATAGGGTGTGGTATAATGTGAATAAGGATCAATTCAGTGTGATGTAATGTGAATAAGGAGCTCTACTGTGAGGAGTAGCGTTTATAAGGTAAAGTGATTCTACTGTGGGATGTAATATGAATTATGGACACTATCGTATGATAAAATGTGAATAAAGTTGCAGTACTGTGTGGCGTAATTGGAATTGGGGTTATTATTGTGTGGCCATGCCCCTTGCCAGCAAAAACACACCCCTTTTTGGGCTGTGCACCAAATGTGCGAACTGTTCCTATTTAAAATATAGGTGGTACAAACACCAAAATAAGGACTGCTATGGGTGAGGGGTGAGGGGTGATGGTGGTGGGAAAGAGGTGCAAGGTCAGAGGTCGGAACCAGCGGTGGTGCTAGCTGCTAGGGCGCACCAGCCAAAATCTTGCCTAGGGCATCATATTGGTTAGGGCCGGCTCTGCTTTCAGTCCATATGAAAGCACGCCCCTGCCACTGTGATTGGGCAGCAGAGGATTCGGTAAGGGTAGGCGGGAGGAGCGGGCACCAAGGATATGAAATCTCTACACTTGAGTCTGTATGTGGCCGTCCATGCCCGCTCGTCCAGCAGCCCGTCCTCCAGCCTGGACCCCAGCACATACAGCTGCCCGTCCTCCAGCAGTCCGCTCCCCTGCAACAGGTAAACAGGGAGCCGCTGGTCAGGGAACTGTGTGGAGAAAAAGTTCCCTGTGCTCGGTGCTGCCACATAGACCCCAGTCCCACTTCCACCATCAGTGGCGCACGCAGGGAACCCTCCCCCTTATTTTTGAGACGGAGACAGCTGTGTCTCCGTCTCAGCAAAAGGCGCGACCGCGATCGCAATCGTGACCGCGGAGCTGCCTACTGCAGAACAACAGAGAACTATGCAGTTCTCTGCATCCAGAATGTCTGAGAGGGAGCTGCTGGGTGTGCATGGTCAGCCACAGCAGCTCCCTCCGTCCTCACCCTGCTGGCTGTCTGCTCCGTGAGTGAGAAGTCCGTGAGTGCCGCCTATTAACACCAGATATATTACCTTTGTTGAAGGAGGGCACCCGGCAGGTCCCTGCTATTAGGCAGTTCAGAATTTATGTATCTAGGACCCCAGATCAGTACCTCTATTTGGCCCAATTGGTATGCTCTTCACCCCAAGCGTTGTCTCTCTAATTAACATTGTATATATTGTTTTATAGCCTCTTATGGCACTATCTAATTAGGATAGATAACAGCGCTTTAGGTTTATTATATTTATCTGTTTACAAAAGTTTTGGTGATACAAGATTTCCGTAGAGGTTTCTGTGTACAGCATGAAGGTAGAAATGTTTGTTATTCCATGTCCGCCATTGCACCCTATGTTGTTTGTATAGGTTGCTTATCAACTATGTTCTGACACTGGCAAGCCGCGCCTCCTATCCGACAGTCTGTGATTCCCAGCGCAGGGTTGCGCCGGTGACGTCTTCGCCCCTCGGCTGGACGCGGCGGCCTGCAGTCCACTATTGGTGTTTGGTAAGTTGTACTTTTGTATATATATCTCCTATTTTGTAAAAGCTGGTCTTGTCTTGATAAAAGGGAGGTGTCCCTGAAACGTCGACCAAACCAGCGGCTGTGTCGGTTAAATTATTTCTATATATATATATATATATATATATATATATATAACAGTCGGCACTCACAGAATTCTCACAAACAAAACCGGACTCCCGTTTTTATTTCAACATTTCGGTCTTTAATAAACCTTCCTGACGAAGGTTTATTAAAGACCGAAATGTTGAAATAAATACGGGAGACTCCGGTTCTGTTTGTGAGAAGTCCGTGAGTGCCGCCTGTTACACCAGATATATTACCTTTATTGAAGGAGGGCACCCGGCAGGTATATTATCTTTACTGGCAGTGCCGAGCGCATGTAAGTATATATATATATATATATATATATATATACACACACACACACACACACACACACACACACACACACACACACACACACACACGGAACCACCCCCTGAATAAATCCTGCGTTTGCCCCTGCACCTCACTCCCCCTTCGACACCGCCACCACTGCCTGTCTCTGGCTTACTATGGCATACTGTACCTCCAGAGCCGGCCCTAGGTATAGGCAAACTAGGCAATTGCCTAGGGCATCTGGTATGCCTAGGGGCATCAGCAGCTTCTGCTGATTAAAATGATATGCGGCATGCCTATATTCTGTATGTAGCATTTCATATGCAGATACAGCCACAGTCTCACACAGTATATAGGCATGCCACATATCATTTTAATCAGCAGAAGCTGCTTGTGTATCCTAGCCACATAGCAATGCAAATAAGATGCATTTTCATAAAAAATAGGCACCCAACGTTAGCAGAACTGCCAGTTGACTCACGCTGGGAACTACATGTGTCATTATGTGTTTATAATTTATAATTAATAATGTGTAACATATGTGTAAGGGGCACTATGTGTGTCATTATGTGTATAAGGGCACTAATAATGTGCGGCATATGTGTAAGGCCAAATGTGCACACTGTTCTTATTTAAATTACAGGGGGTAGGACAGCAAAAAAAAGGACTGCTATGCGTGGGGGGTGATGGTGTTGGGAAAGGGGTGCAGGGTCAGAGGCGGAACTAGCGGTGGTGCTAGGGGCACCAGACAAAATCTTGCCTAGGGCATCATATTGGTTAGGGCCGGCTCTGTGTACCTCCCAACTGTCCCGATTTTCACGGGACAGTACCGTTTTTGTGGGACTTTCGCGGGCAGCAGTGTCCCGCGGTGGTGGGGGGGCAGTTGAGAGGCTCCTGTCACTACTGCTCTGCTTTTCGCTTCTATTCACGAGTGGCAGAGGGAGAGGGGTCATGCCAGCAGCTCCCAGAGCACTGGGCATGCCCCCTTCAGTGACGGACTAGGGGGCGTGGCTTACGATCGCTGTATCACCACTATGCCACGCCCCTTTTCGCCACGTGTGTGTCTCTCTTTCAGGATAAAGAAAGTTGGGAGGTATGCTATGGTCACTCTGAGTGCGGTCCATGCAGAGGAGCCGCACTGCAGTTCTAGGCCCAGGACCTATTCTCATCACCCTTTCCTTCTCTCTATCACACTCTCACCCTCTCCCTGGCATCACCCAATGCTGTCACCCTCTCCCTGGCATCACGTTCTTCCTGTCACCCTCTCCCTTGTGTCACCCTCTCCCTGTCACCTTCTCCCTGTCACCCTCTCCCTGGCGTCACGTTCTTCCTGTCACCATCTCCCTTGTATCACCCTCTCCCTGTCGCCCTCTCCCTGGCATCACCCTCTCCCTGTCACCCACTACTGTCACCCTCTCCCTGGCATCACGTTCTTCCTGTCACCCACTCCCTGTTGTCACTCTCTTCCTGTCACCCTCTACCTGGTGTCATCCTCTCCCTGTCACCCACAGTTGGCACTGACTGCTGCCACCCTGTCCCTGTCGCCCTCTTCCTGTCACCACCCTCTCCTGTCACCCACTGCTGTCATCCACTACTGTCACCCTCTCCCTGGCATCACGCACTTCCTGTCACCCACAGTTGGCACCGACTGCTGCCACCCTCTACCTGTCACCCTCTTCCTGTCACCAGCTCCCTGGCATCACACTCTTCCTGTCATGCTTTGCTGGCTATTTTGTTTTCCAGGACTTTCATTAACTTAATAGCATCGCTCAAGTGGCAATATTAAGTTAATGGAACCTCTGGACAACAAAATTGCACTCATGTCCTCCTACCACTCCCTCCCCAGTCCTAAACACTAATATTTATTTCTCTGACGTCCTAAGTGGATGCTGGGACTCCGTAAGGACCATGGGGATTAGCGGCTCCGCAGGAGACTGGGCACAACTAAAGAAAGCTTTAGAACTACCTGGTGTGCACTGGCTCCTCCCACTAAGACCCTCCTCCAGACCTCAGTTAGATTCTTGTGCCCGGCTGAGCTGGATGCACACTAGGGGCTCTCCTGAGCTCCTAGAAAGAAAGTATATTTAGGTTTTTTATTTTACAGTGAGATCTGCTGGCAACAGACTCACTGCTACGAGGGACTAAGGGGAGAAGACAAACTAAACTAAGTTAAACTAACTTAACTAACCCTTTAGTTCCCTTCCTTCTCTTTCTTTTCTTTCACCAGTGGAGACTGGAGACCTCACTTCCGAAGTGAATTACCCAGGAGAATATGCTTATATTTAGCCTCTCCGTGCAGGGCCATCTTAAAGTATGGGTGATGTTTCTAGGGGCCGCTACGAGCAGGAGCCAGCTGGTGCCTCTGGAGCTTCCCGGAAGGCAGGTAGAGAATGGTGCCAGGATGCTCTGATTGTGGATTACATATGGAGAGACCAGGCAGCTTTCTTTACCTGCCTCCCAGTCTGCTCCCGGACAGTGAATGGCTGTCAGCATGCTGATTGGTGGATGCAGAGCCGGCCCTAGGCATAGGCAAACTAGGTAATTGCCTAGGGCATTTGGAATGCCGTGGGGCACAAGCAGCTTATGCTGATTAAAATGATATGCAGCATGCCTATATTCTGTGTGTGACTGCATACGAAATGCATTACTAATGTGCGGCATTATGTGTATAAGATGTACTACAGTACTTTGTGGCTTAACATAGAATAAAAAAAGTAGCAAAATTTGCATTTCTTTGGATTGCATGCTGGGAACCTCGCAGGCACCCAGCACCCTGCTTCCCCGCCTTGACCACGTTGAAATTGCAGTCACACCGCTATTTCAGTGTGATCATAAATAATGGGGTAGCCTCCCGCTGGAGCAGGAGGCCCGCCGCCATTTTTGTGATTGCAGCGGCTGTGTGTGACGTCATGCAGCTGCCCCAATCACGCCCCCCCCCCCCCATGTCTCCATCACTGCCCCCATTTTGAAGACACGTCCCTGCAATGCTCTGTCTCTGCCTTGGAAACGGAGAGTTGCCGCCCTCCCAGGAAAATGCGGGATTATGCGCAGGAAGGGCCCTGCGCATGAGCCTGCATCCTCTTAGCCAGAGCCGGCCCTAGGCATAGGCAAACTAGGCAACTGCCTAAGACATTTGGAATGCCGTGGGGCACAAGCAGCTTATGCTGATTAAAATGATATGCAGCATGCCTATATTCTGTGTGTGACTGCATACGAAATGCATGACTAATGTGCGGCATTATGTGTATAAGGTGTACTACAGTACTTTGTGGCATAACATATAGAAAGGGCACTACTGTGTGGTCTAATGTGAATAAAGAGCAATATGGTGGGGTGTAATGTGAATAAGGGGCGCTACTGTGAGGAGTAACGTGGTACTACTGTGTGATGTAACGTGAATATGAGAGACTATTGCATGATATAATGTGAATAAAGTTGCAGTACTGTGTAGTGTAATTTCAACTGGGGGTATTATTGTGTGGCCATGCCCCTTCCCTGGAGTAACACGCACCAATTTGGGCTGCGCACTGAATGTGCACACTGTTTCTATTTAAAATATAGGGGGTAGGAGCACCAAAATGAAGACTGCTATGGGTGACAGGGTCAAAGGTGGAACTAGCGTCTGTGCAAGGGGCCACCAGCCAAAATTTTGCCTAGGGCATCATATCGGTTAGGGCCGGCTCTGCTCTTAGCAATTTTTGCAGTGGGATTGCTTATAGCTTACCGCTGAATCAGGCCCTATGTGTACAATATAAAATATACCTCACAATATTAGATGCCACTAAGCGAGCAAAACTGCGGGCAAACGCTAGTAATAAAGATATTCTAATCTAAATGTAATAGTTGTAAATAATAAGTGAAATCACACTTCCCTTAGGTCAGTCATGTAAAAGACAACAAGGGCCTTAAACCAGAAATAACCAGTCTTGGTCGGTCTGGTGGGGTGTGTGAGGTCATGCTGATGTCATAATGGCAACTGCCTTTATAAGCGCTGTGCTGTTGCTGTGTCTCACATATGCCTCCAGAGGCCTGGCACGGCATAGCACACTAGCAGAAGGTTAATGACTGGACAAAGATTAGGGCAGCTTAGTTTGAATCGTCGGCAGACTTTTAGCATGACTATTATAATATATGACATGACCTTGGGGATAGCATAGTATTGGATCAAAACTAAATCTCACACCTACTGGGAAAGTGCCGTTACTTAACCACAAGCGGCTGCAAATGGGCCATTGGAGATATTTGAAGAGCACTGTCTAGATGGGCCTATAATGTTCCTAATGAAATCCTTTATGTGCAGCTGCACCTATGACATCTCCTTGGAGTTGTTTGGTGAGCCTATAATGTTGCAAATTAATTCTTTACTCTCTCTCTGCCTGCCTAAATCCCAGTGTGTTTCTTGTCTCCCCCTCCTCCCTCTTCCCGAGTACTCCTGCTCGGGGGGCGGAATTTTGCGGAATGACGCGATTGCATCGTGACGTCACAATGCAATCGCGTCATTCCATGAAACTCCGCCCCCCGAGCAGGAGTACTGATGACAAGAGGAGGGGGAGCCAAGCTAGAAGGAGGAGGCGACCAGCGCGAGGAAGGAGTGGCGGCCCGAAGAGCGGGAAGAACCTCTTCAAATGTAAGTAGTCTCCCCCCCCCCCTCCTTCTCCCTTCCTTCCCCCCACTTGACACTTGCCTGTCGTACTGTATAAAATGGGGACTCTTGCCTGCCATACTGTGTAAAATGGGGACTCATGCCTGTGGTGGGCGTGATGATGAGATCTGATGAGGCCATGCCCATTTTAATGAGGCCATGCCCCCTTGTCGGGAGCGCGCATGCTTTTTCTTTTATAGCTATGGGGGGGGGGGGGGGCATTTTCTTTTTAATGTCAATGGGGGGGCACATATTGAAATCTCGCACTGGGAGCCAAATTGGCTAGAAACAGCCCTGGTGCCAGTATTGCGCCGGCTGATCCACTTTTATTAATGTGCAAAGATGTAAGAGAATTATATTGTGCTTTAATCATTAATTTTGTTTTTATCCAACACTATATACAGATGTAGCCATGCTGATCATGGATACATCTGAGGGAAACGTGCACCCTCTGTGCAGCTGTGCGCGCCTGTGCCTAGCCGTACCGAGCTGCGGCATTTGCCACTCCCATCCATGCGAATGACTCATACACACGTCTTAGACGTCCAGACGTATGCGGTGCGGTCGCGCCTAACAAGGCACAAACGCGGTTTAATGTAGCCACAATGAGAATGGCTACATTTGTACAATTGTAATCCCTGTTAGCATCAGAAATGAGTGCTATGGTGGTTATGACTGTCCACACCCCCCACCCCCTTCCCTCCTCCCATTCATCTCTGCTCTCTTTTTTCACTCTCTCACCATTGACGTGTAGGTGCGTTCTTCTCCGGCCGGGTAAATAGTCTTTGCTTTCTATGTGTGGCGCCATCTTCCCTAAGAGATCACCGGGAAGATGGCGCCACTGCCACTGGCAACAGTACAGGCATACTGGGGAGGGGTAGCAAACTAGAGCCCCTGCCGGGCCCCTAAAGCAGCCCCTCCACCAATGCACGTCTTTTAGCGGTTTTGGGGCGTTTTTGTAACAACATGGTGATGACACTGTAGCTATACTATACTATGAATACTTCGCTGTCCGGCCAACAATGGTATGAACATTTTATATATATATATATATATATATATATATATATATATATATATATATATATATATATATATATATATATGGCATGGACCGGCACTCCCACTATAGGAAAAACTGTGTGCCCTGGTGCCCTCTGGTGTAAATAGGTAAAGCGAAGGCGGTGAAGCAATCAGCGGCACTCAGGGTCTTAGGTGATAATCAAATGTATTAAAAAATCACAGCATGAATCCCAACGTTTCGGGACACACAGGTCCCTTTGTCAAGGTGAATAACAAGTGAGGAATAGAGAAACACATACCCTTATACCAAGAAAAAGAAGCCCACAGGTGCTGGTGTGTCCGGCGTCGCCCGCTGCTCCCGGCTGGACCCGGCGTGTTCCGCTTGCGTCATCAAGCAGCGTCCGTCGGAGCCATGGAAACCGGGCAACGCCGGCGCTCCGTGTGACGTACTGTGATAAACAAACAGAACAAGCTGGAGTTTAGCACTTATTCAATATGGTTAGCTAAACTCTATGCACAGAAACAATATGTTAAAGCCAAATGTTAAAGCCAAATGTAGCGGACCAGCAGGGTGTTAGATGATATTTCGGAAGGAGTGCACTGGGTGTACAAAATACGGAAAAGGACATTCGGTTTGTGATTGCTAAGCGAGTGTGTAAGGGGGTAAAGATAGATGAATGTGTGCGGGGACACTAGGTGGCCCTGCTGTGAGAGGTTCTAAAAGGAGCCACCATGTAACTGTACCCACTTTCCACCACAGACTTTCACATTGTTCACCCTCCATACCACCACCAACTATGGTGGCTCCTTTTAGAACCTCTCACAGCAGGGCCACCTAGTGTCCCCGCACACATTCATCTATCTTTACCCCCTTACACACTCGCTTAGCAATCACAAACCGAATGTCCTTTTCCGTATTTTGTACACCCAGTGCACTCCTTCCGAAATATCATCTAACACCCTGCTGGTCCGCTACATTTGGCTTTAACATTTGGCTTTAACATATTGTTTCTGTGCATAGAGTTTAGCTAACCATATTGAATAAGTGCTAAACTCCAGCTTGTTCTGTTTGTTTATCACAGTACGTCACACGGAGCGCCGGCGTTGCCCAGTTTCCATGGCTCCGACGGACGCTGCTTGATGAGGCAAGCGGAAGACGCCGGGTCCAGCCGGGAGCAGCGGGCGACGCCGGACACACCAGCACCTGTGGGCTTCTTTTTCTTGGTATAAAGGTATGTGTTTCTCTATTCCTCACTTGTTATTCACCTTGACAAAGGGACCTGTGTGTCCCGAAACGTTGGGATTCATGCTGTGATTTTTTAATACATTTGATTATCACCTAAGACCCTGAGTGCCGCTGATTGCTTCACCGCCTTCGCTTTACCTATTTACACCAGAGGGCACCAGGGCACACAGTTTTTCCTATAGTGGGAGTGCCGGTCCATGCCAGATATATCTTCATTTGGACGTGTGGATTGTGACTGCACTGTGCCATCCTGGGACAAGGCACCCCTTCTCTTCATTTGTATTTTTATATACTTACCTGCAGCCAAGGTGAAGTTTCGCTCACGTGCCTGTTGCACCCTCACTTTTCACTTTGATTCACCAGGGAGTATAAGGCACTCCCCATACCACGATGTCGTCAGGTTCAAACCCCGAAGGTGATCCAGGCTGTAGAGGTATGCCTTCGACCCAAGGGGAATTGTATAGCTTCACAGATGACGACGCAGAACGTCTCCGTTTCAAAGAACAACTTGACTACTCTGAGAAAGTAGGTTCGACCGAGGACATTTACCATCAGCTCCTGAAGCTTAAACGTCGAGAAATCGACTTCCTCCTGCATGGCATCTCCCTCTCGGACTATCATAGAGAGAAGATGATACCCAGAGGATTCAGGGTTCGCAATGTCCCGACGATCGGCCGATTCAATCCAGAATTCTGCAGGAAATGGATTGGAATCCTCAATAAATGCAGTCTGGATTTGATGCTCCTTGTGGTGGAAGAAGCGGGGAAAGAACTAGCAACCACCCGGGGCAAAATCAATCTTATGGAAACGGAACATCTGCATAATCTACAGAATGATTTACAGCACGACTGGCTGGCCAAATTACAGGTCCAGTGTGATAATTATCGCAGGGACCTCATCAAATTCAAAAGGAACAAACATCAGACAGTTAAAGATGACTACGACTCAAACCGTGTATACCATTGGTTAATGGGAGGAGAACCAGGGGAACACAAACCCTACAACGCACGGGCTAGACACAGCTGGCGTAAGAGAAGGGAAGCACAGAGCCTTCTGTCTGCGACTTCTAACAGTGATAACGATACTACACCGCTGGAAAGTGAAGGCCTCTTAACTACACCCAATGCCCCTTTAGGGACCTCACAGACGACAACAGCCGAAAAAGAAAAAGGCAGACGAGGACGCCCACCCGCAGGGGCGGGCAATGCACGAGGAACCAGAGGGTCCTCAACAAGAAAAAATCGGTAATTTACAACCTGTCTGACAGGGTCCTTACAATGCATGAAGTGGAAGTATTGGAGAAAGGCCTGTCATTTGTCCCAACCACTAAATTCGATGAATTTACATGGCAAATCGACACCCACCGCTTTGCCAGAAAGCTCAGACTTCAGGAATTTTTCCAATTACAACTCCCCACCTCCCCACCTTTGAGCCAACCGGCAATCCATAAAGAATTCATCAGGTCTCAAACCACGTCTTCCTTTGATCCTCCCTCTACCAACCCATCGATTAAAACATACATTCGACTAATGGAGGAGTCTGTCTCCAAGTTTGAAAAAGCCAGTACCAATACCAACTTCAATTTGTCCAGAGCAGAACACAAAGCTCTGAAGGATTTGGGGTCATACAAGGATGTCATCATCCGCCCCGCCGATAAGGGGGGCGGTATTGTAGTCGTAAATTTGACCGACTACTTATCGGAAGCACAGCGTCAGCTCTCGGACTCCCTAGTATATGAGGAACTACCACACGACCCCTCTGACATCTATAAACGAGAACTAGACCACATTTTGAGGAAAGCGTGTACTGATGGTCTGATCTGTCCCGATTTACAGAAGGCACTCACTAAGGACTTCCCGGTGGTCCCGCTGTTCTTCACTGTACCAAAAATACACAAAAACTTGGAGCACCCACCTGGGCGCCCAATAATCTCGGCCAGAGATTCCGTGTACCAGCCAATTTCAGTGTTTTTGGATAAAATTCTTCAACCAATGGTAGTGAGACAAAAACACTTCATCAAGGACACCACATGCTTCTTGCAGCTACTGACATCTATTCAAGCAATACCTGAAGACACACTATTATGTGTGATCGATGTCAACAGTCTTTACACCAGTATCCCCCACAAAGAGGGACTTGCAGCCATGGAGGAGTTCTTGAAGGTTGAGAAAATGGATGCTCTGGACCATACTTTATTTATACAACTACTAGAATTGATTCTTACCAGAAATTTTTTCCTGTTTGATGGGCGCTTTTTTAGACAGAAGACCGGGTGCGCGATGGGGAGCAGCGTCTCCCCTTCCTTTGCTAACATCTACATGTTCAAGGAAGAACAGAGGGTCTTTTTCCAGGATCCAGCAATAGCCAGCTATATACTTCTATATACCCGATACATAGACGACCTGTTCCTACTCTGGACAGGACCACAGGAAGCCTTTGAACATCTGATGACCTCGGCCAACGCTCGGGACTCACCGATCAAATACACCTATCAAATCGGCAAAGAGAGGATCAACTACTTGGACGTCAGTGTGTCTATCAGCGGTACCAAACTAACAACGGGATTATTTGTCAAACCAACGGACCAGAACACCATCCTAAGGGCTAATAGCCACCACCCCAAGGGTCTTATCAGGGGACTTCCCCGGTCTCAAATGATCAGAGTATCCAGGATAACCAGCGATAGATCAACCCTGAAAGTCGAGCTGGATAAATTAATAAACAAATTCCTACAACGGGGGTACGATCGGAAGCTATTACAACAACACAAGAGGGAAGTACTCCAGATGCCCAGGAACAGTCTAATGATGACCAAAGTTAAACCTCAGGAAGAAATGATCCCGTTTGTAACTAGGTATAACACCGCAAGTTCGGTCATCCCCCGGGCCTCAAGAGCGCTATGGCCCATTGTCGCAACCGATAAGTCCTTGCCTACATTCAAAGATCGGCGCCCTATGCCCTGTTACACCAGGGGCCGTAACATCAAAGATATAATAGTACACACAGACGTCACAGGTTTCAGATTGCATGTAGAACGACCCAAAGGGTTCCTAACTAGACCCCCGGGCTGCTATAAGTGTCCCAAATGCACCACGTGTGGCCATATGATGATGGGTACCACATTTAAACATCCACACAACGATTCTTCATTTAAGATACAACACGTTCTAACATGTACCTCTTCACATATCATATATCTGATAACATGTCCATGCAAGTTGTACTACGTCGGCAAATCCATTCGGACAGCCAGGGAAAGGATGGCTCTTCATCGGTCCGCCATAAAACAGGCACTAGCTGGCAAGCCCTCAGACCAACCGGTAGCGAGACAATTCGCGGAAAAAAGGCATTCCATCAATGAGTTCAGGCACATTTTGATTGATCATGTGCCTAAATCCATTAGAGGTGGCGATCGGGAGAAGAAATTACTGCGCATAGAGGCCAAATGGATCTTCAAGCTAGATACCATCAGCCCTAAAGGTCTCAATGAACTGATGCCGTGGAACCTGTTTCTACAGAAATAAAAGGGATGATCGTGGGGATAGTGTGAAAACCCCTCCAAGACCAGCAATTCTAGTATTGGAATATCCCTACTCCATCCGAAGAAGTGTCACTCTGGATTCTCTTCGTTTATTATAAGATCTTTAAGTATTATTACCAGTCAACCATGTGGTGCTCTAGTCACTAATTTCTGCCCTTCAGCCTTTCACTCTCGGTACCTGGGACATTTTTTTCTTATTTCACATTTTTTTCTGATTCCACTCTTTTATGTGCACCCCATCTTTGCGTACTTAGTATAACCACACACTGTCATCCATAGGCCATATTTACGGACCATAAGAAGTTCAGGACATGACCTTTTGTACACGTTGTAACTGTACCCACTTTCCACCACAGACTTTCACATTGTTCACCCTCCATACCACCACCAACTATGGTGGCTCCTTTTAGAACCTCTCACAGCAGGGCCACCTAGTGTCCCCGCACACATTCATCTATCTTTACCCCCTTACACACTCGCTTAGCAATCACAAACCGAATGTCCTTTTCCGTATTTTGTACACCCAGTGCACTCCTTCCGAAATATCATCTAACACCCTGCTGGTCCGCTACATTTGGCTTTAACATTTGGCTTTAACATATTGTTTCTGTGCATAGAGTTTAGCTAACCATATTGAAGAAGTGCTAAACTCCAGCTTGTTCTGTTTGTTTATCACAGTACGTCACACGGAGCGCCGGCGTTGCCCAGTTTCCATGGCTCCGACGGACGCTGCTTGATGAGGCAAGCGGAAGACGCCGGGTCCAGCCGGGAGCAGCGGGCGACGCCGGACACACCAGCACCTGTGGGCTTCTTTTTCTTGGTATAAAGGTATGTGTTTCTCTATTCCTCACTTGTTATTCACCTTGACAAAGGGACCTGTGTGTCCCGAAACGTTGGGATTCATGCTGTGATTTTTTAATACATTTGATTATCACCTAAGACCCTGAGTGCCGCTGATTGCTTCACCGCCTTCGCTTTATAAATATATATATAGTATATCTGGGTCCGGCACTCCACCTGTATAACTGAGATACTTTGCCAGGGTGCCTTCTATGAGAGGACAGCACCTCTCCAACATATACACCAACAGTAGCGGCACTCCAGGACAGCAAAAAGATTTCAGAATATCTGTGTCGTTTTATTTCATATCATCAACGTTTCGGGGTGTTACCCCCGTCTTCAGGATAATATGACACATTAAACAAGTGAAATTTATACCTTACCGTCCTCGGTCCTGCCCGCTGCGACTCCCGCCCGTCCACCAGGCCGTCATCTTACGCACTTCCGGTCACGTCACCCGCTGGATCCGGAAGTCGCGTCGCTCGTAACCCGTGGCGACAGGAAGTCCAGGGGAGACACAAAGGACGGTTTCCATGCCAACATAATCAACTGTGTGAGAAAACATAAACAAATAAGAGATGTACATTGAAAAGCAGATACTTCAACCGTTAATCAAGACATCATGTTAGTGCCAAACAAATCAAACAAAACAAGTTTATGTGTAGCCATTTAGACCGTTCCTGCATGTCTCTCCTATTTAGTGTTGCTTTGTGCCGTGAAAAACATTTTATATATTCAATTGTATGAATATGTGAATCAGTAAAATATCAATAAAATGTCGATAAAATATCGATAAAATATCAGCTTTATGGGGGTGAATATGGTACTTTGTTTTAGTATTATCCAAAGAATATCTTCATAAAACCTAAATATATACTTATTATGTACTCCAAGTTTTATTAAATTGTGTCCATCTAACGTACCTTCATCTGTTTAGACCCTATTTATACTATATTTATATCTAGTTCGACTCATGTGTTCAATACATGTAATCCTACTTTATGTCCTACACCTCCTTAGGTTGTTCTTTCTAAATCAGCTTTTTTATAGGAAACAGGACAACCCCATGGATTCATTGAGGCCCCTGGGCACCATAGTATCCAACCTATGGATCCATTGGGCCTCAATTTGTAATAATTTTCTTTGTCTGTTACCTCCCCTGATAGATACAGGCACATGATCCACCACTATATACTTCAATGATGCTACTCCATGCTTCTGCATCGCAAAGTGGCGGGCCACCGGCTGCTCACTTTTACCTGATTGGATGGCAGCTCTAATAGCCGTACGATGCTGTGCCATCCTTTCTTTAAACTGCCGTGTGGTTTTACCTACGTATTGTAGGCCACATGGGCAAAACAATACATATACCACGAATCTACTGGTGCACGTTAGTGGCCATCGAATTTTAAGTTTTTTACCTGTATATGCATGGGTTACATAAGTCCCCACCTGCATATACCCACACGTGGTGCAACCCAGGCAGCGGTAGCAGCCATTTTTGCGTCCTAAAAAAGATGTTTCTGTTTTTTTGGATTGAAAATTAGTGATGTCGGTTTTGACCACCATATCACATATATTCCTACTGCGGGTATGGCTAGGCAACAGCCGCATGCCATGCAGTTCTGTTAGGTCAGGGTCTGAGGTTACCATAGGCCACAGTCGCTTCACTCTCGTGACCGCTTTCTTACTCAGAGTATTATATTCATTAACCCATGGGATGATCCCGCCCATTTGTTTTTTGTCCTTTGACCTCAGTAGCTCATTTCTCTCCATGCCCAGTGCCCTTTGTTTAGCTTTTAACAGCTCATTAGGCTTATACCCTCTCATGATAAATTTTTCAAACATTATTTGCAATTGTTTTTCTGTCTCATCTGGGTCATTTGTGATCCGACACACCCTCAGAAACTGGGAGTAGGGCAGACCCCTAGTAGTCGCTACAGGGTGAAAGCTGTCCCTTCTAAGGAGGGTATTCCTGTCTGTAGGTTTACTATAAATGGATGTGTGTATACGTTGATCTATAATTTTGATTTCCACATCCAAAAAGTTAATACATTTTTTATCCATATTGTAAGTTAGCTTAACCGGGCTATTGGTGGTATTATGTGTCTCAATGATCCCTCTCAGACTTTCCTGTTCCCCACTCCAGAACACCAATAAGTCATCTATATAACGATGATACACAAAGATATTGCGAACAATATCCTCATTTTCAAAAAATAACTCGTTCTCCACTTGCCACATATACGTATTGGCAAAGGCCGGGGCCACCGCCGATCCCATGGCGCACCCGGTCCTTTGCCAATAAAATCTACCGTCAAACAGAAAATAGTTATGTGACAATGTGTATCTCAGCAATTCTAGAAATATCTCTATCTTGGGTCCTGTGTATAGTGGGTTATTAATCAGCAACCTTCTGACTGAGTTGATTCCATCCTCATGCGGAATGCATGTATAAAGGCTGGCCACATCTAATGTGACCATTACAACTGAGCATGGGATGGATCCCAACTCATTCAGATGTCGCAACAGTGCAGACGTATCCTTGAGGTGCGTATGTGTACCTTGTATACAAGGCTGCAGGTAAGAGTCTAGAAATATCGAAATTGACTCACATAGAGAACCCCTGGCAGACACTATGGGTCTGCCAGGGGGTCTCACAGGATCTTTGTGCATCTTAGGTATACTATAAAAAACAGGTACCCGTGGGTACTCAGTTTTTAGTTTATTTACCACATCCGTGGTAAGTTCACCTGAAAAGGCAGCCTGATCTAGAATATTATCTAACTCAATCTTAAAGGCAACAGTGGGATCCCCTGCTAAAACGGTATATGTATTTGTATCTCCCAATAAGCGCAAACACTCCCTTCGATATTCAGAGATGTCCTGCACCACTATACCACCCCCCTTGTCCGCACTCCTTATAATGATGTCTTGTCTCTGACTGAGAGACCTAAGTGCCTCCTGTTCTTCCGCAGTCAAATTGTGTCGAATCCTGGGTATCTTATCCTGTGTCGGTACATTCTCCACTAGGCGGTGAAACGTTCTAATAGTTGCATTTGAAGTGATGGGCTCAAATTTAGACTTGGCTCCTATCTGCCGAAGTTGTAAAGGCATCTCGTTGGTGTTCTTAGGACCAGGGTTCTTACTGAAATATTCCTTTAGTTTAAGAGTTCGTTGTAACTTGTAACTCTCCACCTTCCACTTGAAGGGATCTGGTCTGTTTGTTGGGATGAACGATAGTCCCTTACTAAGAACTCCAGTTTCCGCCTTAGTCAAAGAAGTTGAGGCTAAATTAAAGATCAGGTCTTCTTGCCTTTGGGAGGCTTCGCTCCGCTTTTGTCTCCACTTTTGCCCGCCCCTCCTTGTGGGTTTTTTTTGCGGCCTGTGATACGTGCCCTGGTCTTGACCCCTAAAGGGGACCTTTGTGCTTGTGTAGATGGAGTTGAGTTACGATCATCTGTTTCACTTGCTGAGGTGCTGGAATACTTGGATTGAGTTCTTTGCCTCCTTGGATGTTTTCTCTGACCTGGGGTCTGCCCTACTCCCAGTTTCTGAGGGTGTGTCGGATCACAAATGACCCAGATGAGACAGAAAAACAATTGCAAATAATGTTT
The DNA here is from genome assembly GCF_028390025.1 of Pseudophryne corroboree. NCBI lineage: Eukaryota > Metazoa > Chordata > Amphibia > Anura > Myobatrachidae > Pseudophryne > Pseudophryne corroboree. Next base: position 765,720,811 of record NC_086448.1, read on the forward strand.
GAAAAATTTATCATGAGAGGGTATAAGCCTAATGAGCTGTTAAAAGCTAAACAAAGGGCACTGGGCATGGAGAGAAATGAGCTACTGAGGTCAAAGGACAAAAAACAAATGGGCGGGATCATCCCATGGGTTAATGAATATAATACTCTGAGTAAGAAAGCGGTCACGAGAGTGAAGCGACTGTGGCCTATGGTAACCTCAGACCCTGACCTAACAGAACTGCATGGCATGCGGCTGTTGCCTAGCCATACCCGCAGTAGGAATATATGTGATATGGTGGTCAAAACCGACATCACTAATTTTCAATCCAAAAAAACAGAAACATCTTTTTTAGGACGCAAAAATGGCTGCTACCGCTGCCTGGGTTGCACCACGTGTGGGTATATGCAGGTGGGGACTTATGTAACCCATGCATATACAGGTAAAAAACTTAAAATTCGATGGCCACTAACGTGCACCAGTAGATTCGTGGTATATGTATTGTTTTGCCCATGTGGCCTACAATACGTAGGTAAAACCACACGGCAGTTTAAAGAAAGGATGGCACAGCATCGTACGGCTATTAGAGCTGCCATCCAATCAGGTAAAAGTGAGCAGCCGGTGGCCCGCCACTTTGCGATGCAGAAGCATGGAGTAGCATCATTGAAGTATATAGTGGTGGATCATGTGCCTGTATCTATCAGGGGAGGTAACAGACAAAGAAAATTATTACAAATTGAGGCCCAATGGATCCATAGGTTGGATACTATGGTGCCCAGGGGCCTCAATGAATCCATGGGGTTGTCCTGTTTCCTATAAAAAAGCTGATTTAGAAAGAACAACCTAAGGAGGTGTAGGACATAAAGTAGGATTACATGTATTGAACACATGAGTCGAACTAGATATAAATATAGTATAAATAGGGTCTAAACAGATGAAGGTACGTTAGATGGACACAATTTAATAAAACTTGGAGTACATAATAAGTATATATTTAGGTTTTATGAAGATATTCTTTGGATAATACTAAAACAAAGTACCATATTCACCCCCATAAAGCTGATATTTTATCGATATTTTATCGACATTTTATTGATATTTTACTGATTCACATATTCATACAATTGAATATATAAAATGTTTTTCACGGCACAAAGCAACACTAAATAGGAGAGACATGCAGGAACGGTCTAAATGGCTACACATAAACTTGTTTTGTTTGATTTGTTTGGCACTAACATGATGTCTTGATTAACGGTTGAAGTATCTGCTTTTCAATGTACATCTCTTATTTGTTTATGTTTTCTCACACAGTTGATTATGTTGGCATGGAAACCGTCCTTTGTGTCTCCCCTGGACTTCCTGTCGCCACGGGTTACGAGCGACGTGACTTCCGGATCCAGCGGGTGACGTGACCGGAAGTGCGTAAGATGACGGCCTGGTGGACGGGCGGGAGTCGCAGCGGGCAGGACCGAGGACGGTAAGGTATAAATTTCACTTGTTTAATGTGTCATATTATCCTGAAGACGGGGGTAACACCCCGAAACGTTGATGATATGAAATAAAACGACACAGATATTCTGAAATCTTTTTGCTGTCCTGGAGTGCCGCTACTGTTGGTGTATATGTTGGAGAGGTGCTGTCCTCTCATAGAAGGCACCCTGGCAAAGTATCTCAGTTATACAGGTGGAGTGCCGGACCCAGATATACTGCATATTGATCCAGAGTTCTCCTTTGCATGGAGTTTTTGGATTAAGTCAGGGCACCTGCAACAGAAATCATTTTTGTCCTCAGGAATCTTGTTTGCACGAAAGTTTTGCACTTGAGCACTTTATTGGCACTCAGCACTTACACGGGTTGATATCGGCTTGAGGAGGTGAATACAGGCTTTGCTAAGTCCCTGCCAAAACTGAAAAAGGGTCAGGGACGGTCTGTACGCACTCATCAATGGAGACCAATGAACATACCTCGTACATTTTGCAATGTGACAATACGGACACATTTAGCTATTCGGATTTGGAGGCAGAGGAGATCCTGCATAGGGAAACGGGCATTTGATGAAACAGCGGTTACAGCCCCAGACGAACTATATGCTGCTTGGTTTCAAATTGAAAAAACGGGGAACTAGATTTCCTTTATCATGCACGGACTTTATCCGATTATTATCGTTCGAAGCAGATTACCCAGGGGCCTGAGAATTCATAATAATGCCCACTATAGGGAGAAACAGCATACCATTTTGGCAAAAAATGGATCTCCATTTTAAATAAGTGCTCCATGGATCTGATTCCTATTAATCATAGAAGAATCCACAAAAGAATGTCAGATCACTAAGGAGAAATTAACCACATTTGAGACGGAACACAGAGCTGCATTATTGGAAGATCAAGCTGTTAACTGGGCTGAGAAATTAAAAACCCAGATGGAAACATATAAAACTGAACTGGTTAAATTTAAAAAGCAAAAACTAGTGAAGGTCCAACAAGACTATGAGACGCATAGAGTATATGCCTGGTTGGGAACCATCAATGAAAATAAACCAGGTCAGAGAAAATATCCAAGGAGGCAAAGAACTCAATCCAAGTATTCCAGCACCTCAGCAAGTGAAAAAGATGATCGTAACTCAACTCCATCTACACAAGCACAAAGGGTCCCCTTTAGGGGTCAAGACCAGGGCACGTATCACAGGCCGCAAAAAAACCCCACAAGGAGGGGCGGGCAAACGTGGAGACAAAAGCGGAGCGAAGCCTCCCAAAGGCAAGAAGACCTGATCTTTAATTTATCCTCAACTTCTTTGACTAAGGCGGAAACTGGAGTTCTTAGTAAGGGACTATCATTCATCCCAACAAACAGACCAGATCCCTTCAAGTGGAAGGTGGAGAGTTACAAGTTACAACGAACTCTTAAACTAAAGGAATATTTCAGTAAGAACCCTGGTCCTAAGAACACCAACGAGATGCCTTTACAACTTCGGCAGATAGGAGCCAAGTCTAAATTTGAGCCCATCACTTCAAATGCAACTATTAGAACGTTTCACCGCCTAGTGGAGAATGTACCGACACAGGATAAGATACCCAGGATTCAACACAATTTGACTGCGGAAGAACAGGAGGCACTTAGGTCTCTCAGTCAGAGACAAGACATCATTATAAGGAGTGCGGACAAGGGGGGTGGTATAGTGGTGCAGGACATCTCTGAATATCGAAGGGAGTGTTTGCGCTTATTGGGAGATACAAATACATATACCGTTTTAGCAGGGGATCCCACTGTTGCCTTTAAGATCGAGTTAGATAATATTCTAGATCAGGCTGCCTTTTCAGGTGAACTTACCACGGATGTGGTAAATAAACTAAAAACTGAGTACCCACGGGTACCTGTTTTTTATAGTATACCTAAGATGCACAAAGATCCTGTGAGACCCCCTGGCAGACCCATAGTGTCTGCCAGGGGTTCTCTATGTGAGTCAATTTCGATATTTCTAGACTCTTACCTGCAGCCTTGTATACAAGGTACACATACGCACCTCAAGGATACGTCTGCACTGTTGCGACATCTGAATGAGTTGGGATCCATCCCATGCTCAGTTGTAATGGTCACATTAGATGTGGCCAGCCTTTATACATGCATTCCGCATGAGGATGGAATCAACTCAGTCAGAAGGTTGCTGATTAATAACCCACTATACACAGGACCCAAGATAGAGATATTTCTAGAATTGCTGAGATACACATTGTCACATAACTATTTTCTGTTTGACGGTAGATTTTATTGGCAAAGGACCGGGTGCGCCATGGGATCGGCGGTGGCCCCGGCCTTTGCCAATACGTATATGTGGCAAGTGGAGAACGAGTTATTTTTTTGAAAATGAGGATATTGTTCGCAATATCTTTGTGTATCATCGTTATATAGATGACTTATTGGTGTTCTGGAGTGGGGAACAGGAAAGTCTGAGAGGGATCATTGAGACACATAATACCACCAATAGCCCGGTTAAGCTAACTTACAATATGGATAAAAAATGTATTAACTTTTTGGATGTGGAAATCAAAATTATAGATCAACGTATACACACATCCATTTATAGTAAACCTACAGACAGGAATGCCCTCCTTAGAAGGGACAGCTTTCACCCTGTAGCGACTACTAGGGGTCTGCCCTACTCCCAGTTTCTGAGGGTGTGTCGGATCACAAATGACCCAGATGAGACAGAAAAACAATTGCAAATAATGTTTGAAAAATTTATCATGAGAGGGTATAAGCCGAATGAGCTGTTAAAAGCTAAACAAAGGGCACTGGGCATGGAGAGAAATGAGCTACTGAGGTCAAAGGACAAAAAACAAATGGGCGGGATCATCCCATGGGTTAATGAATATAATACTCTGAGTAAGAAAGCGGTCACGAGAGTGAAGCGACTGTGGCCTATGGTAACCTCAGACCCTGACCTAACAGAACTGCATGGCATGCGGCTGTTGCCTAGCCATACCCGCAGTAGGAATATATGTGATATGGTGGTCAAAACCGACATCACTAATTTTCAATCCAAAAAAACAGAAACATCTTTTTTAGGACGCAAAAATGGCTGCTACCGCTGCCTGGGTTGCACCACGTGTGGGTATATGCAGGTGGGGACTTATGTAACCCATGCATATACAGGTAAAAAACTTAAAATTCGATGGCCACTAACGTGCACCAGTAGATTCGTGGTATATGTATTGTTTTGCCCATGTGGCCTACAATACGTAGGTAAAACCACACGGCAGTTTAAAGAAAGGATGGCACAGCATCGTACGGCTATTAGAGCTGCCATCCAATCAGGTAAAAGTGAGCAGCCGGTGGCCCGCCACTTTGCGATGCAGAAGCATGGAGTAGCATCATTGAAGTATATAGTGGTGGATCATGTGCCTGTATCTATCAGGGGAGGTAACAGACAAAGAAAATTATTACAAATTGAGGCCCAATGGATCCATAGGTTGGATACTATGGTGCCCAGGGGCCTCAATGAATCCATGGGGTTGTCCTGTTTCCTATAAAAAAGCTGATTTAGAAAGAACAACCTAAGGAGGTGTAGGACATAAAGTAGGATTACATGTATTGAACACATGAGTCGAACTAGATATAAATATAGTATAAATAGGGTCTAAACAGATGAAGGTACGTTAGATGGACACAATTTAATAAAACTTGGAGTACATAATAAGTATATATTTAGGTTTTATGAAGATATTCTTTGGATAATACTAAAACAAAGTACCATATTCACCCCCATAAAGCTGATATTTTATCGATATTTTATCGACATTTTATTGATATTTTACTGATTCACATATTCATACAATTGAATATATAAAATGTTTTTCACGGCACAAAGCAACACTAAATAGGAGAGACATGCAGGAACGGTCTAAATGGCTACACATAAACTTGTTTTGTTTGATTTGTTTGGCACTAACATGATGTCTTGATTAACGGTTGAAGTATCTGCTTTTCAATGTACATCTCTTATTTGTTTATGTTTTCTCACACAGTTGATTATGTTGGCATGGAAACCGTCCTTTGTGTCTCCCCTGGACTTCCTGTCGCCACGGGTTACGAGCGACGCGACTTCCGGATCCAGCGGGTGACGTGACCGGAAGTGCGTAAGATGACGGCCTGGTGGACGGGCGGGAGTCACAGCGGGCAGGACCGAGGACGGTAAGGTATAAATTTCACTTGTTTAATGTGTCATATTATCCTGAAGACGGGGGTAACACCCCGAAACGTTGATGATATGAAATAAAACGACACAGATATTCTGAAATCTTTTTGCTGTCCTGGAGTGCCGCTACTGTTGGTGTATATATATATATATATATATATAGTATACAGATATAAAACCACAGCACTCGCCACCCCAGAACTCTTATTAACTGTGGCCACAAGCTTTTTCATGCACCCCTATGTAGACTCAATTATCCTTAACCTGTGTCAGCTGTTCCTTAGTAATTTATCAGCCAGTGTCAGGTGACTAGTGTACCTTTAAAAGCCATAAGGTATTTGGCAGGTGCACAGTAAACCAAGTATGCATATTTGCAGTTATATTATGTGTGAAACAGTTGCCAGGTTTTAAGACTGTGATAGTGTAGGACCTGCACGAAGGAGGGGTACCTTGGCGATCGGTTTGCAGGCTTCTGTGCATTGGCCAATTCACAAACTAAATCACCATCATTTATCTACTGATGTGGGCCCTCATTCCGAGTTGTTTGCTCGCTAGCTGCTTTTAGCAGCATTGCACACGCTAGGCCCGCCGCCCTCTGGGAGTGTATCTTAGCTTAGCAGAATAGCAAATGAAAGATTAGCAGAACTGCTACTAAATAATTCCTTGCAGTTTCTGAGTAGCTCTAGACCTACTCCTAGATTGCGATCAGCTCGGTCCGTTTAGTTCCTGGTTTGACGTCACAAACACGCCCTGCGTTTGGCCAGCCACTCCCCAGTTTTCCAGCCACTCCTGTGTTTTTACCTGGCACGCCTGCGTTTTTTAGCACACTCCCTGAAAACGCCATGTTGCCCCCCAGAAACACCCACTTCCTGTCAATCACACTACGATCACTCGAGCGTTGAAAAAACGTCGCTCGAGCTTGTGTAAATCTACTAAGTTTTGTGTTAAATAACTAAGCGCATGCGCGCTGCGTACCATGCGAATGCGCATTTTCTACCTAATCGCTACGTTGCAAAAAACGGCAACGAGCGAACAACTCGGAATGACCACCGTGGAGAGGATAAGTGAGCTTGCTATGGTGAGTGCTGAATTTCCTGTATGTATGTATGTATGTATGTATATATATATATATATATATATATATATATATACACACACACATACACGATGCTAGAATCCCAACTAACAGTGGAATGCCACCGCCGGAAAAACCGACGCCACAGTCCTTTCTACCTGCACCAGTGTGGCGAGTGCAGCGAGCCCGCAAGGGGCTTTCTAGCACTTGCCCTGTGTTGGTATAGTGCGATGGATCGATACCATAGGTGTGCAGTGGGGAGCCTTAGATAAAGTATTACCTCAGGAGTTACCTTGTATACAGACAGAACGAGACTTGAGATGTATATCTCCTTTATATAGTACTTAAATAGCAGGATCAATACAACAGGTTTCAGTATCATCAGCTTATCTCCTTCTCCCTCAGAGACTCTTCTAGAATAACACATGTGAGGTAAAACAAACAAGTACATAACATATGCAACAGACAAACACTACATCTCTGTAACTATACAGCGCCATCTGCTGCCCCTGTACGGTAACTACATGCATATAAACGAAACCATAGTCTGTTGTCCATATTTCAACACCCCTTCTCAACAGACTGGGTTTCTTCAGTTAGACCCATCTTTGACGTAAGTCTCCAATGTCTCTCTCTGGTAAGAGGCTTAGTCATGATATCAGCTGTCATATCTTCTGTTGGGCAATAGTTCAACTCTATAAGACCTTGTTCCTGTAGATCCCTCAGGAAGTGATGCTTGACATCAATGTGCTTGGTTCTTGGGTTCACTCTTTCTGTTTGCGCTAATGCAATGCATCCTTGATTATCCTCATATATCTTGATAGGTTCTTCTTGAGGCATTCCTAGGTCTGATAGTAGTTGCATTAACCATACCACTTCTTGACTTAGTGTGAATGTTCCATCACCTTCTCTTGAAATTTGCATTCCCAAGTAATGCGTTATGTGGCCGAGGTCTTTTGTTTCAAACTGACTGTTTAGTTCTTGTAACAATTCAACTTCGTCCCCTTCTTGTTCAAAACAAACTAGCAAATCGTCCACGTAAATTAATACATAAAACCATCTTCCCTCTATCAACTTTGTATAGAGACATGGGTCTGCTTTGCTTCTGATGAATCCCTTTTCTGTCAGAACTCCATTTATCTTTGTATTCCATGCTCTTGCTGCTTGTTTAAGACCATATATACTCTTGTTCAGTTTACATACGTGATCTGGGTTCTGAGAATTCACGAAGCCTGGTGGTTGTTCCATGTATATATCTTCCTTTAGTTCGCCATGTAGGAAAGCCGTCTTTACATCGAAATGTTTCACTTTCATACCCTTTATGGCTGCTGTTAGGAGTAAGGTTCTAATGGTAGTGTGCTTCACAACTGGAGCAAACGTTTCATCATAATCTTCTCCAAATTTCTGTGAATATCCTTTAGCAACTTCTTCTCGTGATGCAGGTTCTTGCATGTTAACGGCTTTTGCTTTGTAAGATAAACGTGTAGGTGCTTTTCCCTTATTTTCTCTTGAAGAGCGTCTCACACCCTCGGATGCACTCTCATGAGTGTCGCTGGTATTTGTCTTGTGTTGTACTTCAACTTCTTGAATGATCTCTACTTCATCTGTTTCTTTGAATTCGGTGCTTTCTTCTTCTTCAGTAGAGTCTACTGGAATTATGACATCATCTCGTGTTTCTTCTATGAATGTCACACTGTTGCTTATAACTACTTTTCCAGTTCTTGGATTTAAGATTCTGTAGCCTTTTGAATGTTCACTATAACCGACTAGAACTCCCTCTTCTGCTCGGTTCTGCAACTTGCTTCGTTTTTCAGCAGGAATGTAAACGAAGGCTCTGCATCCAAAAACTCTAATGTGCTTTAAGCTGGGTTTCTTACCGTGCCACAGCTCATATGGTGTTTTCCTTACTGCTTTGGAAAGTAGTCTGTTTTGAAGATAGGTGGCTGTTGCTGCTGCTTCACCCCAATATTTATCAGGTAGTCCTGAATCTGTAAGCATGCACCTTATCATTTCTGTTAGTGATCTGTTTTTCCTCTCAGATACGCCATTTTGCTCTGGTGTATATGGTACTGTCTTCTGATGCTCAATACCGAGTCCTCTTAAGTACCGTTCTATTTTCTGTCCTGTGAACTCGCCTCCATTGTCGCTGCGAAGAGTTAGCATATTCCTCTTGAACCTGTTTCTGGTCATGTTCACATAGTCTTGCAGCTTTTCAAAGACTTCATCTTTACTCTTTATTAGATAAGTGACTGTGAACCTGGAGTAGTCATCAATGAATGTCAGCATGTACCTTTTGTCTCCTACGGTTCGCGTTTTCATAGGTCCGCATACATCACTATGTACCAGGTCTAGTGGTCTGGAAGCTCTGGTTTCACTTTTCTTAGGAATTGTAATCCTTGTCGCTTTCGCTTTTATGCAGCATTGACACTTCATCATTTCTGAACAGTCTGACACTTTGAGATCCCTGGCTAGGTCTCTCTTCTGCATTTCCTTTATGCAATCTGGGTGTCTGTGTCCTAATCTTCTATGCCACTTGTGAATACAGTCAGCGTGTTTCTGTGTACTCAGCTTTGCCTGCTGTGCTGCAATATCCAGACAGTATAAATGTTCTTTTATTCTGGCTGTAGCTAGTGTTTCTCTTCCGTTTTGGATAAAACACTTATTATTCTGAAACTTTACAGTAAGTCCTTTTTCTACTAGATTCTTTACTGATAGCAGTGCTCCCTCAAGCTTGGGAACATATAGCACATCTGTTACGGGTATTTCTGTATAGCTGCCATTACCCTTGGAACATAGGAATTTACCATTCCCTTTCCCTTCTGCAATGATATTTGTTCCATCTGCTAGGTAGATTGTTTCTTTATGGTTCAAATCAAGTTCAGTAAAGAAGTCCTTGTTATTTGTCATGTGACTAGTCGCTCCTGAGTCTACATACCACTTTTCTGATAATTGGTTTACTGTCGCTTTAAATGTTCCATTCCACTTGTGTGCTCCTGTATCTGTAAGTGTGGCTTTGGCTCTTTGTTTGTGTAATCTTTCTGGTGGTTTATGCTGCTCTGTCTTCCATATGGTGCAATCTTTTTTCAGGTGACCCACTTTCTTGCATCTGAAACATGCTCTTGTTTCCCTGGTGTGTGGCTTAGTGTCCGCCATTTTAAGTGCTTTCTCTGTGTCACTTTCAGTATTGCACTCTGTAAGCTCCTTTCTGCGTTGATACTCCTCTATGAGCCTGTTCTTCACAAAGTCTGGTGTGATTTCTGCTTCAGGTCTCATTTCTAGTGCGTTTATTAGTGCACTGTATGTATCTGGTAAACTGCAAAGGAGGATGGCTACTATGTGGTTGCTTTTGATTTCTTCTCCCATTGACCTGAGCTGTATGGTTATCTCTAGTAGTGCACTGATGTGTTCTTGCATTGTCTTGCCTTTATTAAATCTCATTTGATATAATTTTCTTAATAGGAATAGTTTGCTGTTCAAACTTGCTCCTTCATGCACTCTCTGCAAAGCACACCACATGCCTTTAGCTGTACTCTCTTGTCTTATGTGTATAAGCTGTTCATCTTCCACTAGTAAACTTATAGTGGCTCTTGCCTGTCTGTCCTTCTTAATCCACTGCTGATCCTCTCCTTCAGGTCTGTCTGCATTTATAACATCCCATAAATCATCTCTGGTTAATAGCATTTCTACTTTAAACTTCCATGTTTGATAGTTCTCATTAGAAAGCTTGCTTGCAGCTAGTCTGAGATCTGTGTAATTTGCCATAACCCTTCCTTGTATAGATCTCTCTATTCTTCTGTGGTATTAAACTTGTTTTACTCACAGTTTTCTTTCCAAGGTTCTCCTGGGTTGTTTCTTGTGCGTTACACAGTCTGCTGTCTGCGCCTGCTGGGACTTGCAGTGCGACTCGTGATCTGGATGCTGCTTGGGATGCACTCCTGAAAACTTTATCTTATACAGACTCCAGTCTGGGCCCATAACCTGTTGGTATAGTGCGATGGATCGATACCATAGGTGTGCAGTGGGGAGCCTTAGATAAAGTATTACCTCAGGAGTTACCTTGTATACAGACAGAACGAGACTTGAGATGTATATCTCCTTTATATAGTACTTAAATAGCAGGATCAATACAACAGGTTTCAGTATCATCAGCTTATCTCCTTCTCCCTCAGAGACTCTTCTAGAATAACACATGTGAGGTAAAACAAACAAGTACATAACATATGCAACAGACAAACACTACATCTCTGTAACTATACAGCGCCATCTGCTGCCCCTGTACGGTAACTACATGCATATAAACGAAACCATAGTCTGTTGTCCATATTTCAACACCCTGTTCCCGGCATTATGGGATCCTGCTGTTGGGATCATGACAGCCGGAATCAGGCCTCGGGATGGCCGTGGATCTGATTACAGGCATACCTCCCAACTTCGCAGTGACTGCTGGAGGAACATTTGACCACAATTAGGGAGCATGGGCTTGCGGCTAGGGGGCATGGCTCACGATCGCGGCATGTCCCGTAAAGTCACTCCCTCTAGCCCCGTTTTCATCACTGTGGGGGCATGTTCAGCACTCTGTGTGCTGCTGGCATGCCCCTAGTTCCTCTCTACCGGTGAATAGTCACTGGGGGTCATTCTGACCCGTTCGCACACAGCGGTTCATCTCTGTGGTGTGAACGGGTCGGAAATGTGCATGCACAGCGGACGTATTGCGCATGCGAGTCATTGTCCGCGGCACCGCCAGCGGAAAAAGTGATCGCACCAGCGATCGCAAGAAGACGGACAGGCGGGAGGAATTCCGGTGCGTCAACTGACCGTTTTCCAGGCGTGGTGAGGTGAACACAGGCGTGTCCAGGCGTTTGGAGGGCGTCAATATCCGGGACCTTTGTCGCTGGATCTGTCGCACAGGGTAAGTAAGTCTGACCCTGTCTTGTTTTGCAGGAAACGTTTTTAGCATAGCAGGGATGCACAAGCGATCGCAGCCCTGCTATGCTAAAATACACTCCCCCATAGGCTGCGTCTAGTTGATCGCACGAGCAGCAAAAAGTTGCTTCGTGCGATCAACTCGGAATGACCCCCTCTGTGTGTATGTGCACAGCAGCTATTCACCATTGTTCAGCTAAGCAGAGCAGCAAGTGAGAGACTGTCTCTCAACTGCCCCCTCTCCGCAGAACACTGCAGTCCCATTTTCCAGGGACTGTCCTGCCAAATTTGTATATGGTGGTATAGGTAGTCCGCACACGATCAGCTTGGGTTTCTTGCCGACATTAGAATATAAAGATTAATTTTTGTTAAAAAGTGTAAACATTAACATTCTTTGGAGCTTATCAACCAGGCCTCCAACATATCACACGCAAGAGTTTATCATCCATTACTCATACAACCAGGTACATACTGTATAGAGAAAAATGCAGATCCTGTCAGACTGAATGAGGCACTTACTGTTTAATAAAATAACATCCCCCATCCCACACCCTGCTTATACAATAACACAGAAATAAACACTAACCAAATAATGTAGTAACAATGGGGGTCATTCTGACCCGCTCACTGCTTTTTATCGCAGCCGAGCGAACGGGTACCCACTGCGCATGCTAGACGGCCAAAGGGCGTAGCTGGGCTACGATCGCCTCTGTCTGATTGACAGGCAGAGGCGGACGCTGGACGGGAGGGGGCGGAACGGCGGGGACAGCGACGAGTAGCTCCCGGCCAGCACGCTAAAGCTGCGCTGGTCGGGAACTACTCTTGAAGTGCAAAGGCATCGCCGCTGTGCGATGCCTTTGCACTTCTGCGGGGGGGCGGCACTGACATGCGGGGCGGACTAGCCCTGTGCTGGGTGTCCCCCCGCATGTCAGTGTGAATGATCATAGCTGTGCTAATTTAGCACAGCTACGATCATCTCGGAATGAGGGCCCATGTCATAGGACATCTATTGTATAATTGGCTACTATGTCATTGAGGCATAGGTGCAGTTAAAGGGCTTAATTCAGATCTGATCGTAGATGTGCTAAATTTAGAACATCTACGATCATTTTCTCAGACATGCGTGGGGACGCCCAGCACAGGGCTAGTCCGCTCCGCATGTCTGGCTCTGCCCCCCCCCCCCCATCCCCGCACTGGTGCAAAAGCATCGCACGGCGGCGACGCTTTTGCACCCGGCGAGTAGCTCACTGCCTGCGCTCTGGCAGGGAGCTACCCACCACGTCCAGGGTCGTAGTGGCTGCGTGTGACTTCACACAGCCGCAGCGGCCCGCTACCCCCCCCTTCAATGGTCCGGGCATGCCTCCATTGTCCGGACCGTGCCCCCCCAGCGGCATTCTAACTACGTTGGCACGCCCCCTCCCGCCCCACGACCGCCTCTGCCTGTCAATCAGGCAGAGGCGATTGCAGCCCATAGATGCTTTTAGCATCTTACTGAGCTCCCAGGGTGCGCGAGTGCACTCCACAAAAAAATTCAGACTGCAATCACTGCCGCTGCAGCGATGCAGTCTGAATAACCACCAAATCTGGACATGGGCTTCCCCTCACAGCTGGACGTGGGCTTCCCCTCACAGCTGGACGTGGGCTTCCCCTCACAACTCTCACTGGCTGCCTGACCTGCCTCCTGGACATAGCCTCTCTTGCCCCCTCAGCACTGTTAGCATGCTCAAGAGTGTCCACACCCGCATAGTCCTGTCAGCACATGGAGCTGGTGAACTCTCCAACGGGTGGGAGGACAGAGATCAGAGAGATAGGGGAGGGGGACAGGGATGAGAGAGATGGTGAGAGAAAAGGAGACAGAGATGAAAGGAAGAGATAGACATGGGGGAGTGGAGGATGAGGGACAAAGGTCAGAGAGAGTGAGATGGGGAAGGGGACAGAGATGAGAGAGAGAGAGAAAGATGGCGGGGACAGAAATGAAAGCGAGTGGAAGACAGACAGATGGGGGGCAGTGATGAGAGCTACAAGTAGAGAGCAGAGACAGGAAGGTAGGAGAAGACAGAAAAAAAACACTGGGCACAATAGCAAGTATCCTAGTAAATGACTGGTCCAAAATACAAATCTAAAATAGAATGCTAAAGATAAGGAAGATCACTGTATGTGATGCTGTACTGCGAATGTAAAAGAAGCAGCTCTTACCTTGTGTATGAGCCTAATTTATGTTTTTACGCAAATTAAATTGCAATTTTATAGGCTACGGAGCTGCAATAGTTATCAAGAAAAGCTGCGCCCACAAATGAAAAGAGATGCTCATCAGTACCATTGCAAACTCATTTACTATTGCGTACGCATTTGCAGCCAATACGCAAAAACAAGGAACATCTGGCCTAAGAGTTGGTCTAAGGCTATGCAGACTGGAAACAGCAGTGGTGGTGCTGCCGCCATGTTTTTGCATGTACGAACTCGCAGTTGATGCCAGATATACACCCCTCGAAAATGGTCATGACACGCCTGCGTTTTTCTAACCACTCACTGTATACTTCCCATTAGCACCTCCAAACGGTCACTGTCTGTCAATCACTGGTCATTGCGCACGGGATTGTGGCTGCACCTTGGCGCATGCGCAGTGTGATCGCAGAACATGCGCAGTCTGCCGATAATTGCACTGTTGCGCGAACATCAACCATTGGGTACAAACATTTTGGCCCAGTGTACATCCGGCGACTGCAGAGAGGAGCAGCTGCTGAGAAAATGTAAAGCCACAATGATCCGATCATCGATGGTCCTATATATCGTCATCAATGATCAACACAATGGGGGTTATTCAGAGTTCGTAGCAGTTTTTGCTAAAATAGCAAAAACTGCTATGGATAAAACGCATGCTGGGGTACGCCCAGCACAGGCTGGGCCGCCCAGCATGTGTAGCACCGACCAGCGATGTGCGCATCACAGAAGCCTCAAAATAGAGGTAGACACCTGTATACAAAGCAAAGCTGCATATACAGGCGCACCGCCGCCATGTTTCCCGTCACAGGAAACGCAGATGACGTTATCTGGCCCCCCAAAAAATGGGCATGACATGCCTGCGTTTTCTGCGCCACTCCCGCCAACACCGCAGCGCCGCCCCCCTCCTGTCAGTCACTATGTAATTGCATTTGCATCCTTCTGAGATGCAATTGCATAGTGAAAGTCCACGCATGCGCAGTGTCCGCAGCACATGTGCAGATGGCCGATACACGGCCGTTTGCGATTTTCTTAAAATAGTGTCCACCTCTATTTACTCCCCAATGTTTGTAAAAACGTTAATATTAAAAATTTAAAAAAATTTGTGTTGAATATATTCAATTAGATGTTCTTAACCTAATTCATTCATTAAAAAAAAAAAATTTAAATTTGAGCGTTTTTTGGAAAAAATATTAGCCAATTAAGCAGGTAAAATAATGTTCAAATACGTCATCAATTTCAATATTTTAAATTGTATTTCACTTATGAAAAAGAGGAATATGATTATGTTAGAATTATTGAATCAATCCCTACATAGTGTGGGTAGGAAGTCCAGGGTTGTGATCAGGGATCCGATTGGACCCCTCCACCACTTCCGCACTGCCTGACCTGTGACCTTGCACGTGTATAGTCAAGTCACGCATGTGCAGATGGCCGGATCGGCAGTGGTAAGTATCACTGCTATTTCAGTAGTTCAGTAGCAGTGTTAGGGATCGCAGGGGAAGCTGCTTTTCGGATTATCTGACCCTGCCCCGGAGCAGCTCACAGCGAGTTGGATACCAAAGTATCGGCCCCCAATGATGAATAGACCCCCATAATAATGGAAATAAATAAAAAGAAAGTTAGAATAAAAGAGGGCAATACATTTCTAGATCAATTATATTTATATTAGACTAATGGGCCCTACACACTTGCCGATGTGTGCGGCCGATATGAACAATCAGTAATGAACGAGAAATTGTTCATATTTCAGTGTGTAGGCACCAGCGATGAACGATGTGCGGCCCCGCGGTCGTTCATCGTTGGCGTCGGGCCATTTATCCAGTGGTTTATAATATCTTCCATATTAGCATGCAGGGCTATGGGGCTGGGTGACATCAAAGAGTGAAGAAACTTAACTCCCCCCATCACACCCCAACACCTAAGACCCCTCCCCCCGCCGGGTAATCCGTATCGGCCGTTGGGCACCTCTGTGGAAAATCGTTAAATGTGTAGGGGCTGTAAGATGAATATATAGGTGATGCCGAGTTGCAAGTAGAAAATGCAGAAGATAGTTCATTTTCACAATGCCGACAATCAGTTTGTCACACTATGAGCACACTCTGCCGACACTAATGTTACTTGAAGCACTGTAACCGTGTTAACACTATAAGTTTAAACATGATGCTTTACTGTAAAGTTTGCAGGGGCAGCAGCTGAGCAGCCAGGTCTGGCTCCAGGCCTACTAGCGAGAAAATTTCAAAGCGGTCCCCCCACCCTCAGTATTGCCATATACACATTATATGCCCCCAGCAGTGCCAGATACACATATGCCCCCAGAAGTGCCAGATACACATTATATGCCCTCAGCAGTGCCAGGTATACCTATACCCCCAGTAGTGCCAGATACACATTATATGCCCCCAGCAGTGCCAGATACACATATGCCCCAGAAGTGCCAGATACACATTATATGCCCCCAGCAGTGCCAGGTATACCTATACCCCCAGTAGTGCCAGATACACATTATATGCCCCCAGCAGTGCCGTGCCAAATACACATTATATGTTCGCACAGTGCCAGATACATATTATATGCCCCCCACAGTGCCAGATACATATTATATGCCCCCACAATACCAGATACACATTATATGCCCCCCACAGTGCCAGATACATATTATATGCCCCCACAGTTCCAGATACATATTATATGCCCCCACAGTGCCAGATACACATTATATGCCCCCCACAGTGCCAGATGCACATTATATGCCCCCCACAGTGCCAGATGCACACTATATGCCCCCCACAGTGCCAGATGCACACTATATGCCCCCCACAGTGCCAGATGCACATTATATGCCCCCCCCCACAATGGCAGATACACAATATGCCCCCACATTGTCAGATACACATGTCCCCACAGTGCCAGATACAAATAAAATGCCACCACATTGTCAGATACACGTGTCCCCACAGTGCCAGATACACGTGTCCCCAGAGTGCCAGATATGTATGCCCCCCACAGTGCCAGATATGCATACCCCCCACAGTGCCAGATATGCATTGCATACCCCCCACAGTGCCAGAAACTTGTGACCCCCACAGTGCTAGATAAACGTGCCCCCAAAGTTCCAGATACACGTGCCCCCCAGAGTGCCAGATACACGTGACCGCCAGAGTGCCAGATAAATGTGCCCCCAGAGTGCCAGACAGGGCCGGACTGCCCATCTGGCATATGCCCCCATAGTGCCAAATACACATGCCCCCAGATACATGTGCCCCCTGTAGCGCTGCACACCGCCACAGGTTTCTCCTCCTGTTCCCGCTGCTGCCCCTAAGTCACGTCTCTGGTGACTCCCTGCCTGAAATCAGCCGCCGGTCCGCAAGCTCTGATTGGGTGATGGACTGGCAGCTGATTTAAAATTGCGGCCAGCTACCGACTGCCCTTAGAAGTTGGCACCCTGCGCGCCCGCTCCTAAGGAACGTGTCTGGAGCCGGCCCTGGCAGCAGCCACTGTGGGCCAAGTAGCTCTACAATATAACCTAGTGTGGCCTTCCTTTATTAGGTTTGTGGACATTTGGCAACAGAGAATTCATTTTAGGCCAACTGTAATACAATTTGAATAAAGGGGGTCATTCCGAGTTGATCGCTCGCTAGCTAGTTTTAGCAGCCGTGCAAACGCTATGCAGCCGCCCACTGGGAGTGTATTTTAGCTTAGCAGAAGTGCGAATGGTTGTATCGCAGAGCAGCTACAAACATTTTTTGTGTAGTTTCAGAGTAGCTCAAAACCTACTCAGTGCTTACGATCACTTCAGACTATTCAGTTCCGGATTTGATGTCGCAAACCTGCCCAGCGTTCACCAAGTCATACCTGCGTTTTTCCTGGCACTCCTGCGTTTTTCAGCACACTCCCTGAAAACGATCAGTTGCCACCCAGAAACGCCCACTTCATGTCAGTCACTCTGCGGCAAGCAGTGCGACTGAAATGCATCGCTAGACCCTGTGCAAAACTACATCGTTCGTTGTAATCTACCACTTAACTCTTTGCGCTAATGAATAAGGTATGGCTGATGTTCAAATGACCAAACTACACATTTTTTTAGAATTCATGAGTTTTAATACACATAAAAAACTAGACCAGTCTAAGATATCTTAACAAGATAAGAACAATAGTATAATCAGTATTATCAAAATACTATTAAAAATGACTCAAGGAGGTGGAGCCAAGCTGATCTGTGCACAGTTCTCAAACGGACAAATTAGTAACTATATTTCAGTCCGCGTAATATACTTGTTATAATACGCAACAAATTGCTTCTAGAACCCATGTAGAAATATAAGTTCCTTAGATATTTTTTATATAAAAGCAATGTTCCATATTTTATTGCCCATCAGCAGAGACAGAAAAATGGCATGAACATATGCTCCTAATCGGAGCCTTACGTGTGGTTTCCGTCACTGTTATGTAACGCAAGATGGAGCCCCAATGGTAAGTACAGCGGTCCCGGTTTCAGGGGATCCAGCGCCTGCAATGACGCCCACTGATGACGAGGATGTCCAGCTGCGGGGAACAACAAGACCGCACCGTTCCAGTGCTGCTTGCAAGCACCCAGGTCCCGGTCTCTCTCCTCTCAATGGGTATCGGGCTGATGTTAATGACGAAGGACAGCAATACAGATGGGTTCAAAGGCAATATAAGGGTCCAAAATCCACACTTCTGACGTGTTTCACTCCTCTCACAGAAGCTTTATCCAAGAATAATCTCCAGGACCCTTTTTAAAGGACAAATCTCCATCCCTATTGGTGCAGATAATGGTGAATAGTCATCACCTGTTGTTACACCTGCTTAGCTACACCTCCTGCTCCAACCTCCTTATAATTACTTGTGATAGGTATAAAAGGACAATTTGGATTTCTATTGTTCCTTAGCAAATCCTAATAAATATCCATATATAAACACATTATTATATAATCCATATATATATACATATAAAAAAAAAAAATACATATATATATATATATATATATATATGAAAAAATGTCCATTTGTCCATAGAATTACCCTTTTTCAACTTTAATATGTCCACAAATATTTACCAAAATATATTCCTATATACCATGACCACCATAGATCGAACCTAAGATCGTATTCTTCATATCCCATTACTCTATCCTCCCCCCATCTTCATTCGGTTCTAGTCAAACCCAATAATATGTTATTTATCCCTTCCGTGAAAGTGTTACTTACATCCCCATAAATCCATCAACATATATCTATCATTATCTCGGTGGGATAATCATATCGACCCGCTTCTAAATCATAATCTTTATCCATACGGAATATAACCATAACTTATATCCTAACAACATTATAAAATATAAAATTAAAACATTTTAATTGATTTAAATATATAGCGCTACAGTATCACCCCTTCATGTGATTCGAACACCTAACCTCACCCTTCTTAATCCATTTCTCTACCGTTCCTCCACCACTGGTTTCATATCAAACATGACTACATGTTCTTTACTAATTTACCCATTTGGTAAAAAATATGTGTGCACTGAACTCAATAATCGAACCAACATTGAACCAGATCATCCTATTTACCCTCTACCAATATATTTATACTCATAAACTTAACTATATCATTACTATATGAGGTTGGAAAATATATGGTGTTTTAACATAATATCAATAATTAATCCTCTCCTTCTATGATTCAAACACCATACTCCCTTCTTCCCACCACATAACTCTACTATTCCTCCGGCTCCACCACTAAGTTCATACCCAATCATCTTTAACACATACCCCAAATGAACTAATATTGACTCTTCCCTCCAACACACACCTAATAGGGATCAACATAATTCCTACCAACCCAGTCGAGTACATATGTTCTCTCGCATCCGAGACAATAACAGAAATGATGATGATTTGCTTAGCCAATAATATCGGATAATATCGTTCGTTGTGCCTGTACATCGCGCGTGCGCATTGCGCCGCATACACATGCGCAGGACTGCCCATTTTTAGCCTGATCGCTGCACTGCGAACAAATTCAGCTAGCGATCAACTCGGAATGAACCCCAAAGTCTTGTGTTTTATTGCTATTTACTGAGACGCACTTTTAGCAGAGTATAACAGCAAGGCTGAACCGTATCACAGCAGACATTGACTGCGGTATAATGACTTCACACCATGCTGGCTTCTTCAGTCAAGTGAAGCAGAGTACAGTGTCTGGGCAGGATCTCATTCTGTGCAGTCTGATGACCTGACATATTTCACATTTAATGAGGTTTCATCCACCAAACGTCAGTAAGAGCCAGGCCTGAGGCTCTTCCTGTCACAGTGATGCTTTTATAAGTTGCTTCGTGAGATATGAACACACATTTTGGACTTCATGTAATTGAAGTGAGACTCCTGCTGGTCATGGTATGTGAAGGGCATATAATCAGTGTCAGAGCTACACTATCCGGTAGAGATGTGCACTTGAAATTTTTCGGGTTTTGGTTTTGGGTTCGGTTCCGCGGCCGTGTTTTGGGTTCGAACGCGTTTTGGCAAACCCTCACCGAATTTTTTTTGTCGGATTCGGTTGTGTTTTGGATTCGGGTGTTTTTTTCAAAAAACACTAAAAAACAGCTTAAATCATAGAATTTGGGGGTCATTTTGATCCCAAAGTATTATTAACCTCAAAAACCATAATTTCCACTCATTTTCAGTCTATTCTGAACACCTCACAATATTATTTTTAGTCCTAAAATTTGCACCGAGGTCGCTGGATGACTAAGCTAAGCGACCCTAGTGGCCGACACAAACACCTGGCCCATCTAGGAGTGGCACTGCAGTGTCACGCAGGATGGCCCTTCCAAAAAACACTCCCCAAACAGCACATGACGCAAAGAAAAAAAGAGGCGCAATGAGGTAGCTGTGTGAGTAAGCTAAGCGACCCTAGTGGCCGACACAAACACCTGGCCCATCTAGGAGTGGCACTGCAGTGTCACGCAGGATGGCCCTTCCAAAAAACACTACCCAAACAGCACATGACGCAAAGAAAAAAAGAGGCGCAATGAGGTAGCTGTGTGAGTAAGCTAAGCGACCCTAGTGGCCGACACAAACACCTGGCCCTTCTAGGAGTGGCACTGCAGTGTCACGCAGGATGGCCCTTCCAAAAAACACTCCCCAAACAGCACATGACGCAAAGAAAGAAAGAGGCGCAATGAGGTAGCTGTGTGAGTAAGCTAAGCGACCCTAGTGGCCGACACAAACACCTGGCCCATCTAGGAGTGGCACTGCAGTGTCACGCAGGATGGCCCTTCCAAAAAACACTCCCCAAACAGCACATGACGCAAAGAAAAAAAGAGGCGCAATGAGGTAGCTGTGTGAGTAAGCTAAGCGACCCTAGTGGCCGACACAAACACCTGGCCCATCTAGGAGTGTCACTGCAGTGTCACGCAGGATGGCCCTTCCAAAAAACACTCCCCAAACAGCACATGACGCAAAGAAAAAAAGAGGCGCAATGAGGTAGCTGTGTGAGTAAGCTAAGCGACCCTAGTGGCCGACACAAACACCTGGCCCATCTAGGAGTGGCACTGCAGTGTCACGCAGGATGGCCCTTCCAAAAAACACTCCCCAAACAGCACATGATGCAAAGAAAAAAAGAGGCGCAATGAGGTAGCTGTGTGAGTAAGCTAAGCGACCCTAGTGGCCGACACAAACACCTGGCCCATCTAGGAGTGGCACTGCAGTGTCACGCAGGATGGCCCTTCCAAAAAACACTCCCCAAACAGCACATGACGCAAAGAAAAAAAGAGGCGCAATGAGGTAGCTGTGTGAGTAAGCTAAGCGACCCTAGTGGCCGACACAAACACCTGGCCCATCTAGGAGTGGCACTGCAGTGTCACGCAGGATGGCCCTTCCAAAAAACACTCCCCAAACAGCACATGACGCAAAGAAAAAAAGAGGCGCAATGAGGTAGCTGTGTGAGTAAGCTAAGCGACCCTAATGGCCGACACAAACACCTGGCCCATCTAGGAGTGGCACTGCAGTGTCACGCAGGATGGCCCTTCCAAAAAACACTCCCCAAACAGCACATGACGCAAAGAAAAAAAGAGGCGCAATGAGGTAGCTGTGTGAGTAAGCTAAGCGACCCTAGTGGCCGACACAAACACCTGGCCCATCTAGGAGTGGCACTGCAGTGTCACGCAGGATGGCCCTTCCAAAAAACACTCCCCAAACAGCACATGACGCAAAGAAAAAAAGAGGCGCAATGAGGTAGCTGTGTGAGTAAGATAAGCGACCCTAGTGGCCGACACAAACACCTGGCCCATCTAGGAGTGGCACTGCAGTGTCACGCAGGATGGCCCTTCAAAAAAATACTCCCCAAACAGCACATGACGCAAAGAAAAATGAAAGAAAAAAGAGGTGCAAGATGGAATTGTCCTTGGGCCCTCCCACCCACCCTTATGTTGTATAAACAGGACATGCACACTTTAACCAACCCATCATTTCAGTGACAGGGTCTGCCACACGACTGTGACTGAAATGACGGGTTGGTTTGGACCCCCACCAAAAAAGAAGCAATTAATCTCTCCTTGCACAAACTGGCTCTACAGAGGCAAGATGTCCACCTCATCATCATCCTCCGATATATCACCGTGTACATCCCCCTCCTCACAGATTATCAATTCGTCCCCACTGGAATCCACCATATCAGCTCCCTGTGTACTTTCTGGAGGCAATTGCTGCTGGTCAATGTCTCCACGGAGGAATTGATTATAATTCATTTTAATGAACATCATCTTCTCCACATTTTCTGGAAGTAACCTCGTACGCCGATTGCTGACAAGGTGAGCGGCGGCACTAAACACTCTTTCGGAGTACACACTTGTGGGAGGGCAACTTAGGTAGAATAAAGCCAGTTTGTGCAAGGACCTCCAAATTGCCTCTTTTTCCTGCCAGTATAAGTACGGACTGTCTGACGTGCCTACTTGGATGCGGTCACTCATATAATCCTCCACCATTCTTTCAATGGGGAGAGAATCATATGCAGTGACAGTAGACGACATGTCCGTAATCGTTGTCAGGTCCTTCAGTCCGGACCAGATGTCAGCATCAGCAGTCGCTCCAGACTGCCCTGCATCACCGCCAGCGGGTGGGCTCGGAATTCTGAGCCTTTTCCTCGCACTCCCAGTTGCGGGAGAATGTGAAGGAGGAGATGTTGACAGGTCGCGTTCCGCTTGACTTGACAATTTTGTCACCAGCAGGTCTTTGAACCCCAGCAGACTTGTGTGTGCCGGAAAGAGAGATCCAAGGAAGGTTTTAAATCTAGGATCGAGCACGGTGGCCAAAATGTAGTGCTCTGATTTCAACAGATTGACCACCCGTGAATCCTTGTTAAGCGAATTAAGGGCTCCATCCACAAGTCCCACATGCCTAGCGGAATCGCTCTGTGTTAGCTCCTCCTTCAATGTCTCCAGCTTCTTCTGCAAAAGCCTGATGAGGGGAATGACCTGACTCAGGCTGGCAGTGTCTGAACTGACTTCACGTGTGGCAAGTTCAAAAGGTTGCAGAACCTTGCACAACGTTGAAATCATTCTCCACTGCGCTTGAGACAGGTGCATTCCACCTCCTATATCGTGCTCAATTGTATAGGCTTGAATGGCCTTTTGCTGCTCCTCCAACCTCTGAAGCATATATAGGGTTGAATTCCACCTCGTTACCACTTCTTGCTTCAGATGATGGCAGGGCAGGTTCAGGCGTTTTTGGTGGTGCTCCAGTCTTCTGTACGTGGTGCCTGTACGCCGAAAGTGTCCCGCAATTCTTCTGGCCACCGACAGCATCTCTTGCACGCCCCTCTCGTTTTTTAAAAAATTCTGCACCACCAAATTCAAGGTATGTGCAAAACATGGGACATGCTGGAATTTGCCCATATTTAATGCACACACAATATTGCTGGCGTTGTCCGATGCCACAAATCCACAGGAGAGTCCAACTGGGGTAAGCCATTCCGCGATGATCTTCCTCAGTTGCCGTAAGAGGTTTTCATCTGTGTGCGTATTCTGGAAACCGGTGATACAAAGCGTAGCCTGCCTAGGAAAGAGTTGGCGTTTGCGAGATGCTGCTACTGGTGCCGCCGCTGCTGTTCTTGCGGCGGGAGTCCATACATCTACCCAGTGGGCTGTCACAGTCATATAGTCCTGACCCTGCCCTGCTCCACTTGTCCACATGTCCGTGGTTAAGTGGACATTGGGTACAACTGCATTTTTTAGGACACTGGTGACTCTTTTTCTGACGTCCGTGTACATTCTCGGTATCGCCTGCCTAGAGAAGTGGAACCTAGATGGTATTTGGTAACGGGGGCACACTACCTCAAGAAATTGTCTAGTTCCCTGTGAACTAACGGCGGATACCGGACGCACGTCTAACACCAACATAGTTGTCAAGGCCTCAGTTATCCGCTTTGCAACAGGATGACTGCTGTGATATTTCATCTTCCTCGCAAAGGACTGTTGGACAGTCAATTGCTTGGTGGAAGTAGTACAAGTGGGCTTACGACTTCCCCTCTGGGATGACCATCGACTCCCAGCAGCAACAACAGCAGCGCCAGCAGCAGTAGGCGTTACACGCAAGGATGCATCGGAGGAATCCCAGGCAGGAGAGGACTCGTCAGAATTGCCAGTGACATGGCCTGCAGGACTATTGGCATTCCTGGGGAAGGAGGAAATTGACACTGAGGGAGTTGGTGGGGTGGTTTGCGTGAGCTTGGTTACAAGAGGAAGGGATTTACTGGTCAGTGGACTGCTTCCGCTGTCGCCCAAAGTTTTTGAACTTGTCACTGACTTATTATGAATGCGCTGCAGGTGACGTATAAGGGAGGATGTTCCGAGGTGGTTAACGTCCTTACCCCTACTTATTACAGCTTGACAAAGGCAACACACGGCTTGACAAATGTTGTCCGCATTTCTGGTGAAATACTTCCACACCGAAGAGCTGATTTTTTTGGTATTTTCACCAGGCATGTCAATGGCCATATTCCTCCCACGGACAACAGGTGTCTCCCCGGGTGCCTGACTTAAACAAACCACCTCACCATCAGAATCCTCCTTGTCAATTTCCTCCCCAGCGCCAGCAACACCCATATCCTCCTCATCCTGGTGTACTTCAACACTGACATCTTCAATCTGACTATCAGGAACTGGACTGCGGGTGCTCCTTCCAGCACTTGCAGGGGGCGTGCAAATGGTGGAAGGCGCATGCTCTTCACGTCCAGTGTTGGGAAGGTCAGGCATCGCAACCGACACAATTGGACTCTCCTTGTGGATTTGGGATTTCGAAGAACGCACAGTTCTTTGCTGTGCTTTTGCCAGCTTGAGTCTTTTCATTTTTCTAGCGAGAGGCTGAGTGCTTCCATCCTCATGTGAAGCTGAACCACAAGCCATGAACATAGGCCAGGGCCTCAGCCGTTCCTTGCCACTCCGTGTGGTAAATGGCATATTGGCAAGTTTACGCTTCTCCTCCGACAATTTTATTTTAGATTTTTGAGTCCTTATTTTACTGATATTTGGTGTTTTGGATTTTACATGCTCTGTACTATGACATTGGGCATCGGCCTTGGCAGACGACGTTGCTGGCATTTCATCGTCTCGGCCATGACTAGTGGCAGCAGCTTCAGCACGAGGTGGAAGTGGATCTTGATCTTTCCCTATTTTTGGAACCTCAACATTTTTGTTCTCCATATTTTAATAGGCACAACTAAAAAGGCACCTCAGGTAAACAATGGAGATGGATGGATACTAGTATACTTATGGATGGACCAGCGACTGCCGACACAGAGGTAGCTACAGCCGTGGACTACCGTACTGTGTCTGCTGCTAATATAGACTGGATGATAATGAGATAAAAATAAAATATATATATATATATATATATATCACACTAGTACTGCAGCCGGACAGGTATATATATATTATGTAATGACGGACCTGCTGGACACTGGCTGTCAGCACTGCAGACTCCTAAAGTAAGCTACTAGTATCAAGAAGATAGAAAAAAAAACCACGGGTAGGTGGTATACAATTATGGATGGACCAGCGACTGCCGACACAGAGGTAGCTACAGCCGTGGACTACCGTACTGTGTCTGCTGCTAATATAGACTGGATGATAATGAGATAAAAATAAAATATATATATATATCACACTAGTACTGCAGCCGGACAGGTATATATATATTATGTAATGACGGACCTGCTGGACACTGTCTGTCAGCACTGCAGACTCCTAAAGTAAGCTACTAGTATCAAGAAGATAGAAAAAAAAACCACGGGTAGGTGGTATACAATTATGGATGGACCAGCGACTGCCGACACAGAGGTAGCTACAGCCGTGGACTACCGTACTGTGTCTGCTGCTAATATAGACTGGATGATAATGAGATAAAAATAAAAAATATATATATATCACACTAGTACTGCAGCCGGACAGGTATATATATATATTATGTAATGACGGACCTGCTGGACACTGTCTGTCAGCACTGCAGACTCCTAAAGTAAGCTACTAGTATCAAGAAGATAGAAAAAAAAACCACGGGTAGGTGGTATACAATTATGGATGGACCAGCGACTGCCGACACAGAGGTAGCTACAGCCGTGGACTACCGTACTGTGTCTGCTGCTAATATAGACTGGATGATAATGAGATAAAAATAAAATATATATATATATATCACACTAGTACTGCAGCCGGACAGGTATATATATATTATGTAATGACGGACCTGCTGGACACTGGCTGTCAGCACTGCAGACTCCTAAAGTAAGCTACTAGTATCAAGAAGATAGAAAAAAAACCCACGGGTAGGTGGTATACAATTATGGATGGACCAGCGACTGCCGACACAGAGGTAGCTACAGCCGTGGACTACCGTACTGTGTCTGCTGCTAATATAGACTGGATGATAATAAGATAAAATTAAAATATATATATATATCACACTAGTACTGCAGCCGGACAGGTATATATTATGTAATGACGGACCTGCTGGACACTGTCTGCAGAATGCGTTTATAAAAAAAAACACCACACGACGAGTGTTTAACTTTTTCAGGCAGACAATCACAATATACTGGTGGTCAGCAGACAATCACAATACTGGTGGTCAGTGGTCACTGGTCAGTCACACTGGCAGTGGCACTCTGGCAGCAAAAGTGTGCACTGTACTTAAAATATGTACTCCTGCTATAACTGCTCCCCAGTCTCCCCCACAATTAAGCTGTGTGAGCAGTGAGCACTCAGCACAGTCAGATAATGATATACAGTATTACATATGATGCAGCACACTGGGCTGAGCACAGATATGGTATGTGACTGTGTCACACTGTGTATCGTTTTTTTTCAGGCAGAGAACGGATTAATTAAACTGGTGGTCACTGGTCACACTATCAGCAGCAAGTAGTACTCCTCCTAATAATATGCTCCCCAAAATTTGTGTCTTTCTCTAGTACTCTAGTCTAAACGGAGAGGACGCCAGCCACGTCCTCTCCCTATCAATCTCAATGCACGTGTGAAAATGGCGGCGACGCGCGGCTCCTTATATAGAATCCGAGTCTCGCGATAGAATACGAGCCTCGCGAGAATCCGACAGCGGGATGATGACGTTCGGGCGCGCTCGGGTTAACCGAGCAAGGCGGGAAGATCCGAGTCGCTCGGCCCCGTGTAAAAAAACCTGAAGTTCGGGCGGGTTCGGATTCCGAGGAACCGAACCCGCTCATCTCTATTATCCGGTAGTATATGTGTGCAAGTTAATTCTGTGATCCTGTGACACGTAACATGTATATCTTCCTGTAATAGGTCTAAAAACAAAAGTACTGCTATAATTAAGATGCATCTATCACTTATACACAGCGGAAGCCTCTTTTGATGGGTATAAGCGACAGTACTGTACAGCAAATACAGCTCTGTACATGCTGTGCCCTAGGATTTGCACAAAGGCGGTGTGCATAACATTATGGGACCTCATTCCGAGTTGTCCGCTCACTGCCGTTTTTCACAGCGCAGCGATCAGGTTACTACTGCGCATGCGTATGCACCGCAATGCGCACGTGCACCGTACTGGTACAAACAGCATCGTTGCTGTGCAATGCTTCTAGCGACTAATCCATTCGCACAACCGATTGCAAGGAGATTGACAGGAAGAGGGCGTTCATGGGTGTCAACTGACCGTTTTCTAGGAGTGGTAGGGAAAACGCAGGCGTGTCCAGGCGTTTGCAGGGCGGGTGTCTGACGTCAATTCCGGGACCGGACAGGCTGAAGTGATCACAGCGGCTGAGTAAGTTCAGACCTACTCTGAAACTGCAAAAAACTTTTTCATACCGCTCGGCTGCACATGCGATCGCACACTTTGAAAAGCAAAAATACACTCCCCCGTGGGCGGCAAATATGCGTTTACACGGCTGCAAAAAGTAGCTAGTGAGCGATCAACTCGGAATGAGGGCCCTGGAGCGATTGCAGACGATGTTTGTGCAGGAGTTGGGAAGAGCGGAGACCTTCCTACAGAAGTAAAAGCACATCACTACGCAGTGCAGAAGCCGCTTCCTTGCCATGCCTGGGAATTCATCCTCCACAAAAGGACTTCAGTCCTGCACCAGCTCGGAAATAGCAGAGATCAGGAGGGAATTTACCATAGTGCAATTTTGTGTTTGGTAAAAAAAAAAAAGCCACCTGTCGTGTAGGCAAACTGAATGGTAAAATCAGATGGATAACTGCTGCAAATTACAATAGCCATTGGTGTGCAAGCAAGTACTGTACATGTAGTGGCAGCATACCAACCAGTAGTGGATCACTGCTGACTTTCACAAAGCGACTAGATTCCCATCATCCTATGTGTGTGTGTGACTGTGTGTGTGTGTGTGTGGTCATGTCCCAAATCCTGAAGGAGTGTGACCCATATTCAGCCTCAGACTCAACTAGTTTTGCCAAGGGCATAGCTGCCATAGGTACAGGGAGTGCAGCTGCTATGGGGCCCAGAGCTGAGAGGGGCCCGCCTTTCCTGTCCGAGTTACATGTGTTATATACATTTTTTACCATTGTTAGATACATAGGGGCATTTTCAAATGTTGGCCTGCAATATATCTAGGTATGCCCCTGGACCTGCTCATTGTAATGTGGTATGAAATGATCTGGAAGGCATTATTTTATAATGTTACATAATATGAACTGGGGGCACTGTAATGTGCCATAATATGAACTGGGGACACTATATATCGTAATGTGACTTGGGGGTACTGTGTTACATAATGTGTACTGGCAGCCTTACAATTTGACATAATGTGAACTATGGCACTATTATGGGGCAGAAAGTAAACTAGGGCACTACTATGGGGCATAACATTAACTAACGTCCTACTATGGTTCAACAAAATTAACTACTGCATGGCACTAAAAAACAACTGCTGTGGAGAGGTGTCTCTCTAAAAGCATTGGAACAGGGGCCGCCCTCTAAAATGTTACTATGGGGCTCATAATGTTCTAGCTACGCCCCTGAGTTTTGCCATACACTGTCTAAAAAAATGGACATACATGAACACATTCCCTCTAGCCAAAGGTGTCACTGAGTATGGGTGTGGCCTAATAAAGTGATTACACCACTCTGGGGGGGTGTCCAGCATCCCGAAAGATGCTAGGTTGCCCCCGGAAACTAGTGGCTGCACTGCCGGCTTCTCCTCTGTGCAGGAGCCAAGTCCTGCAGGGGACTGTCACACTGCAGCACCCGGCACCTGTCACTAGGAATGAGCTGGCATTTTGGTGTCACCCCCACCACCCCACACCACTGCCTCCAGCACCCCCAGGGGACACATTTGTCAGTCTACCACTGTAATAGGGAGAGAGATATGCTCTTATCTGTGTCTTCCGTGGCCAGTCGTGGAGCTGGGTGCGTACCACCTTCTTCGGGATGTTGTGCCTCGTGTCAGTTCAGGAACCAGGTACATAACTGACCTGAAGCAGTGTTATACTAGAGATGTTCGGGTTCTGTCCTCGAAAAACCGAGCTCACCCGAATTTGGCATATATGAGTAGTTCCGAGCATGAGCAAAACGTCATCTTCCCGGCGTCGGATCTCACTTCTTTTGGATTCTATAATAGTCCCTCCTGAGGTGATTCAGGTGCCAGGGCTTTGGTGTGCTGTCCTACAGTTTCTCAACAGTCAAGAAAGCCACACTGGGCCTAATTCAGATGTGGTTGGAGTTGCTATTACTTCCTCAGAAGCAGCAGTGATAGCTCTGTACGGTAATGCGGCAGGAGACGTCTATTACAAGCAAACGCCTCCTGCTGCAGTAGTGATCTGACCTGCATTCTAGGATGCAGCATCGGATCACTCAGTCACCATCGGGAGGCTTACGGCAACCATGGTGCTGCGCAAGCCGCCTGTCACAGAGGCCAGGAAATCTCCATCCAACTACAGAGTTTTTTTCTCAAACTCTATCCTCCTAGGACATTTATCAATATACCTCCCCAGTCCAACCCAACACCATCAGTGGGGAGAAACTATATTTCTCTGGCAGGGTCCACAGGTTATCCACAGGATAACAATGGGATATGATGAAGAGACAGCGGATTTGCACCAATGGGTCAAAGCTTTTCGGCCTTCCAGCATGCAATGGGCCTGTCCATATATCCCCGCCTCCTGGCTCAGGCAAACCAGTTTTTTGTTTGGTGCGGCAGGAGCTGGACCATGGTCAGAGGGCTGCTGGTTCCTAGCAGCCCTAAGCTTTCTTATTTTATTTTTATAGTCTTACTATTTTCTCTAACGTCCTAAAGGATGCTGGGGACTCCGAAAGGACCATGGGGATAGACGGGCTCCGCAGGAGACATGGGCACCTTAAGAAAGACTTTAGGTCTGGGTGTGCACTGGCTCCTCCCTCTATGCCCCTCCTCTAGACCTCAGTTTGATACTGTGCCCAGAGGAGATGGGTGCACTTCAGGGAGCTCTCTTGAGCTTCCTGACAGAAAGTATATTTGTTAGGTTTTTTTTTATTTTCAGGGAGCCTGCTGGCAACAGACTCCCTGCATCGAGGGACTGAGGGGAGAGAAGCAGACCTACTTCTGTGAGTTTCAAGGCCCTGCTTCTTAGGCTACTGGACACCATTAGCTCCAGAGGGAGTCAGAACACAGGTCTCACCCTGGAGTTCGTCCCGGAGCCGCGCCGCCGTCCTCCTCACAGAGCCGGAAGATAGAAGCCGGGTGAGTATGAGAAGAAAAGAAGACTACAGAGGCGGCAGAAGACTTCATGATCTTCACTGAGGTAACGCACAACAGTGCAGCTGTGCGCCATTGCTCCCACACACCTCACACATGGCAGTCACTGTAAGGGTGCAGGGCGCAGGGGGGGCGCTATGGGCAGCAATATAAACCTAATTTCTGGCAAAAGAGATATATATACAGCTAGGCACTGTATATATAAAGAGCCCCTGCCAGTTTTTATTATATTTAAGCGGGACAGAAGCCCGCCGCCGAGGGAGCGGGGCTTCTCACTCAGCACTCACCAGCGCCATTTTCTCCACAGCACAGCTGAGAGGAAGCTCCCCGGACTCTCCCCTGCTTATCCACGGTGAAAGGGGGTTTCAGAGAAGAGGTGGGACACATAATTGGCAGCAAATAATAGTATTACAGCGCTACTGGGTAAACACATTGTGTGTTTTTCCTGGGGTATTAGCGCTGGGTGTGTGCTGGGCTGCTGGCATACTCTCTCTCTGTCTCTCCAAAGGGCCTTGTGGGGGAACTGTCTTCAGATAAGAGGATTCCCTAAGTGTGTGGTGTGTCGGTACGTGTGTGTCGACATGTGTGAGGTAAAAGGCTCTTCTAAGGAGGAGATGGAGCAAATGTGTGTGTGTGGTGTCTCCGTCGACAACGCCGACACCTGACTGGATATGTGGAATTAAGTGCTGAGGTAAATTTATTGCACAAAAGATTAGAGAACAGACAGGGAATCTACCCATGTCTGTCCCTATGTCGCAGGGACCTTCAGAGTCTCAAAACGCCCACTATCCAAAATAATAGACACTGATACCGACACGGGCCAATATTTACTAATATTCGTGTTTGAGTCGGTTTGTGTAGTGTTTAAACTCGTTTTGTATCGGGTGCATTTTCATGCAACTTTTTGAATCCATATACGCAAAGTTACGAAGCAGTCGACTTTATGGTTGTCGTGTTTTCCGATGTCGATGCCAGTCGTTTTTTTGGGGCACATTTACGGCCGTCATTGTCGTTTGCGTACGTGTTTTTGTTGTATTTGCTGGGTTTTTTCCTAAGTTAAACGCGGCAGGGTTTTTTGTTCCCGCAGCCGCATTTTCACTTTCAGTTTCGATTTTCAACCATATAAATACGCCCCAAACCGTCCGCACCTTATGGGTTTAGTTAGTGGTGAGGAGGAGGGAGGTTGTGCTGTGGAGGTAGGTGAATTTGTGGTTTGGTGAGGAGTGTTGGTAGCGATTTCTGAGTGTGGTATTGTGTTTGAAAGACGTCTTGTCATTGTATGTTTGTATGTCTCCTTGACACATACAAACATACCCTGGCTTTATGAAAAAACAAATGTCGCATGTGTATTGTGTGTATTTTTAACCTCAAAACAACAGATTATGAGTGGCATGCATTAAGTCTGGATAAGTGATCATAAACTTGCAGTGCTAATTTCTTACAAGCCCACATAATCCATTTAGTATTTCACTTTATCATTGTGTGTAACGTCCTAATGCACAGGTTCACAAACTCGGCCCTCAGGACCACACACAGTGCATGTTTTTCACGTAACCCAGTAGAAGCACAGGTGTTGTCTTGTATTTTGTGGTTTTGTCTCATTTTTAGTAGAGATGAGCGCCTGAAATTTTTCGGGTTTTGTGTTTTGGTTTTGGGTTCGGTTCCGCGGCCGTGTTTTGGGTTCGAACGCGTTTTGGCAAAACCTCACCGAATTTTTTTTGTCGGATTCGGGTGTGTTTTGGATTCGGGTGTTTTTTTCAAAAAACACTAAAAAACAGCTTAAATCATAGAATTTGGGGGTCATTTTGATCCCAAAGTATTATTAACCTCAAAAACCATAATTTACACTCATTTTCAGTCTATTCTGAATACCTCACACCTCACAATATTATTTTTAGTCCTAAAATTTGCACCGAGGTCGCTGTGTGAGTAAGATAAGCGACCCTAGTGGCCGACACAAACACCGGGCCCATCTAGGAGTGGCACTGCAGTGTCACGCAGGATGTCCCTTCCAAAAAACCCTCCCCAAACAGCACATGACGCAAAGAAAAAAAGAGGCGCAATGAGGTAGCTGTGTGAGTAAGATTAGCGACCCTAGTGGCCGACACAAACACCGGGCCCATCTAGGAGTGGCACTGCAGTGTCACGCAGGATGTCCCTTCCAAAAAACCCTCCCCAAACAGCACATGACGCAAAGAAAAAAAGAGGCGCAATGAGGTAGCTGTGTGAGTAAGATTAGCGACCCTAGTGGCCGACACAAACACCGGGCCCATCTAGGAGTGGCACTGCAGTGTCACGCAGGATGTCCCTTCCAAAAAACCCTCCCCAAACAGCACATGACGCAAAGAAAAAAAGAGGCGCAATGAGGTAGCTGACTGTGTGAGTAAGATTAGCGACCCTAGTGGCCGACACAAACACCGGGCCCATCTAGGAGTGGCACTGCAGTGTCACGCAGGATGTCCCTTCCAAAAAAACCCTCCCCAATCAGCACATGATGCAAAGAAAAAGAAAAGAAAAAAGAGGTGCAAGATGGAATTGTCCTTGGGCCCTCCCACCCACCCTTATGTTGTATAAACAAAACAGGACATGCACACTTTAACCAACCCATCATTTCAGTGACAGGGTCTGCCACACGACTGTGACTGATATGACGGGTTGGTTTGGACCCCCCCCAAAAAAGAAGCAATTAATCTCTCCTTGCACAAACTGGCTCTACAGAGGCAAGATGTCCACCTCATCTTCACCCTCCGATATATCACCGTGTACATCCCCCTCCTCACAGATTATCAATTCGTCCCCACTGGAATCCACCATCTCAGCTCCCTGTGTACTTTGTGGAGGCAATTGCTGCTGGTCAATGTCTCCGCGGAGGAATTGATTATAATTCATTTTAATGAACATCATCTTCTCCACATTTTCTGGATGTAACCTCGTACGCCGATTGCTGACAAAGTGAGCGGCGGCACTAAACACTCTTTCGGAGTACACACTTGTGGGAGGGCAACTTAGGTAGAATAAAGCCAGTTTGTGCAAGGGCCTCCAAATTGCCTCTTTTTCCTGCCAGTATAAGTACGGACTGTGTGACGTGCCTACTTGGATGCGGTCACTCATATAATCCTCCACCATTCTATCAATGTTGAGAGAATCATATGCAGTGACAGTAGACGACATGTCCGTAATCGTTGTCAGGTCCTTCAGTCCGCACCAGATGTCAGCATCAGCAGTCGCTCCAGACTGCCCTGCATCACCGCCAGCGGGTGGGCTCGGAATTCTGAGCCTTTTCCTCGCACCCCCAGTTGCGGGAGAATGTGAAAGAGATGTTGACAGGTCGCGTTCCGCTTGACTTGACAATTTTGTCACCAGCAGGTCTTTCAACCCCAGCAGACCTGTGTCTGCCGGAAAGAGAGATCCAAGGTAGGCTTTAAATCTAGGATCGAGCACGGTGGCCAAAATGTAGTGCTCTGATTTCAACAGATTGACCACCCGTGAATCCTTGTTAAGCGAATTAAGGGCTGCATCCACAAGTCCCACATGCCTAGCGGAATCGCTCCCTTTTAGCTCCTTCTTCAATGC
Organism: Pseudophryne corroboree; assembly: GCF_028390025.1. NCBI lineage: Eukaryota > Metazoa > Chordata > Amphibia > Anura > Myobatrachidae > Pseudophryne > Pseudophryne corroboree. The sequence continues at coordinate 765,755,521 of NC_086448.1, forward strand.
CTCCAGCTTCTTCTGCAAAAGCCTGATGAGGGGAATGACCTGACTCAGGCTGGCAGTGTCTGAACTGACTTCACGTGTGGCAAGTTCAAAGGGCATCAGAACCTTGCACAACGTTGAAATCATTCTCCACTGCACTTGAGACAGGTGCATTCCACCTACTATATCGTGCTCAATTGTATAGGCTTGAATGGCCTTTTGCTGCTCCTCCAACCTCTGAAGCATATAGAGGGTTGAATTCCACCTCGTTACCACTTCTTGCTTCAGATGATGGCAGGGCAGGTTCAGTAGTTTTTGGTGGTGCTCCAGTCTTCTGTACGTGGTGCCTGTACGCCGAAAGTGTCCCGCAATTTTTCTGGCCACCGACAGCATCTCTTGCACGCCCCTGTCGTTTTTTAAAAAATTCTGCACCACCAAATTCAAGGTATGTGCAAAACATGGGACGTGCTGGAATTTGCCCATATTTAATGCACACACAATATTGCTGGCGTTGTCCGATGCCACAAATCCACAGGAGAGTCCAATTGGGGTAAGCCATTCCGCGATGATCTTCCTCAGTTGCCGTAAGAGGTTTTCAGCTGTGTGCGTATTCTGGAAAGCGGTGATACAAAGCGTAGCCTGCCTAGGAAAGAGTTGGCGTTTGCGAGATGCTGCTACTGGTGCCGCCGCTGCTGTTCTTGCGGCGGGAGTCCATACATCTACCCAGTGGGCTGTCACAGTCATATAGTCCTGACCCTGCCCTGCTCCACTTGTCCACATGTCCGTGGTTAAGTGGACATTGGGTACAACTGCATTTTTTAGGACACTGGTGAGTCTTTTTCTGACGTCCGTGTACATTCTCGGTATCGCCTGCCTAGAGAAGTGGAACCTAGATGGTATTTGGTAACGGGGGCACACTGCCTCAATAAATTGTCTAGTTCCCTGTGAACTAACGGCGGATACCGGACGCACGTCTAACACCAACATAGTTGTCAAGGACTCAGTTATCCGCTTTGCAGTAGGATGACTGCTGTGATATTTCATCTTCCTCGCAAAGGACTGTTGAACAGTCAATTGCTTACTGGAAGTAGTACAAGTGGGCTTACGACTTCCCCTCTGGGATGACCATCGACTCCCAGCGGCAACAACAGCAGCGCCAGCAGCAGTAGGCGTTACACGCAAGGATGCATCGGAGGAATCCCAGGCAGGAGAGGACTCGTCAGACTTGCCAGTGACATGGCCTGCAGGACTATTGGCATTCCTGGGGAAGGAGGAAATTGACACTGAGGGAGTTGGTGGGGTGGTTTGCGTGAGCTTGGTTACAAGAGGAAGGGATTTACTGGTCAGTGGACTGCTTCCGCTGTCACCCAAAGTTTTTGAACTTGTCACTGACTTATTATGAATGCGCTGCAGGTGACGTATAAGGGAGGATGTTCCGAGGTGGTTAACGTCCTTACCCCTACTTATTACAGCTTGACAAAGGGAACACACGGCTTGACACCTGTTGTCCGCATTTCTGGTGAAATACCTCCACACCGAAGAGCTGATTTTTTTGGTATTTTCACCTGGCATGTCAACGGCCATATTCCTCCCACGGACAACAGGTGTCTCCCCGGGTGCCTGACTTAAACAAACCACCTCACCATCAGAATCCTCCTGGTCAATTTCCTCCCCAGCGCCAGCAACACCCATATCCTCCTCATCCTGGTGTACTTCAACACTGACATCTTCAATCTGACTATCAGGAACTGGACTGCGGGTGCTCCTTCCAGCACTTGCAGGGGGCGTGCAAATGGTGGAAGGCGCATGCTCTTCACGTCCAGTGTTGGGAAGGTCAGGCATCGCAACCGACACAATTGGACTCTCCTTGTGGATTTGGGATTTCAAAGAACGCACAGTTCTTTGCGGTGCTTTTGCCAGCTTGAGTCTTTTCAGTTTTCTAGCGAGAGGCTGAGTGCTTCCATCCTCATGTGAAGCTGAACCACTAGCCATGAACATAGGCCAGGGCCTCAGCCGTTCCTTGCCACTCCGTGTGGTAAATGGCATATTGGCAAGTTTACGCTTCTCCTCCGACAATTTTATTTTAGGTTTTGGAGTCCTTTTTTTACTGATATTTGGTGTTTTGGTTTTGACATGCTCTGTACTATGCCATTGGGCATCGGCCTTGGCAGACGACGTTGCTGGCATTTCATCGTCTCGGCCATGACTAGTGGCAGCAGCTTCAGCACGAGGTGGAAGTGGATCTTGATCTTTCCCTAATTTTGGAACCTCAACATTTTTGTTCTCCATATTTTAATAGGCACAACTAAAAGGCACCTCAGGTAAACAATGGAGATGGATGGATTGGATACTAGTATACAATTATGGACGGGCTGCCGAGTGCCGACACAGAGGTAGCCACAGCCGTGAACTACCGCACTGTACTGTGTCTGCTGCTAATATATAGACTGGTTGATAAAGAGATAGTATACTCGTAACTAGTATGTATGTATAAAGAAAGAAAAAAAAACCACGGTTAGGTGGTATATACAATTATGGACGGGCTGCCGAGTGCCGACACAGAGGTAGCCACAGCCGTGAACTACCGCACTGTACTGTGTCTGCTGCTAATATATAGACTGGTTGATAAAGAGATAGTATACTCGTAACTAGTATGTATGTATAAAGAAAGAAAAAAAAACCACGGTTAGGTGGTATATACAATTATGGACGGGCTGCCGAGTGCCGACACAGAGGTAGCCACAGCCGTGAACTACCGCACTGTACTGTGTCTGCTGCTAATATATAGACTGGTTGATAAAGAGATAGTATACTCGTAACCAGTATGTATGTATAAAGAAAGAAAAAAAAACCACGGTTAGGTGGTATATACAATTATGGACGGGCTGCCGAGTGCCGACACAGAGGTAGCCACAGCCGTGAACTACCGCACTGTACTGTGTCTGCTGCTAATATATAGACTGGTTGATAAAGAGATAGTATACTCGTAACTAGTATGTATGTATAAAGAAAGAAAAAAAACCCACGGTTAGGTGGTATATACAATTATGGACGGGCTGCCGAGTGCCGACACAGAGGTAGCCACAGCCGTGAACTACCGCACTGTACTGTGTCTGCTGCTAATATATAGACTGGTTGATAAAGAGATAGTATACTCGTAACTAGTATGTATGTATAAAGAAAGAAAAAAAAACCACGGTTAGGTGGTATATACAATTATGGACGGGCTGCCGAGTGCCGACACAGAGGTAGCCACAGCCGTGAACTACCGCACTGTACTGTGTCTGCTGCTAATATATAGACTGGTTGATAAAGAGATAGTATACTCGTAACTAGTATGTATGTATAAAGAAAGAAAAAAAAACCACGGTTAGGTGGTATATACAATTATGGACGGGCTGCCGAGTGCCGACACAGAGGTAGCCACAGCCGTGAACTACCGCACTGTACTGTGTCTGCTGCTAATATATAGACTGGTTGATAAAGAGATAGTATACTCGTAACTAGTATGTATGTATAAAGAAAGAAAAAAAAACCACGGTTAGGTGGTATATACAATTATGGACGGGCTGCCGAGTGCCGACACAGAGGTAGCCACAGCCATGAACTACCGCACTGTACTGTGTCTGCTGCTAATATATAGACTGGTTGATAAAGAGATAGTATACTCGTAACTAGTATGTATGTATAAAGAAAGAATAAAAAACCACGGTTAGGTGGTATATACAATTATGGACGGGCTGCCGAGTGCCGACACAGAGGTAGCCACAGCCGTGAACTACCGCACTGTACTGTGTCTGCTGCTAATATATAGACTGGTTGATAAAGAGATAGTATACTCGTAACTAGTATGTATGTATAAAGAAAGAAAAAAAAACCACGGTTAGGTGGTATATACAATTATGGACGGGCTGCCGAGTGCCGACACAGAGGTAGCCACAGCCGTGAACTACCGCACTGTACTGTGTCTGCTGCTAATATAGACTGGTTGATAAAGAGATAGTATACTCGTAAGTAGTATGTATGTATAAAGAAAGAAAAAAAAACCACGGTTAGGTGGTATATACAATTATGGACGGGCTGCCGAGTGCCGACACAGAGGTAGCCACAGCCGTGAACTACCGCACTGTACTGTGTCTGCTGCTAATATAGACTGGTTGATAAAGAGATAGTATACTCGTAACTAGTATGTATGTATAAAGAAAGAAAAAAAAAAACACGGTTAGGTGGTATATACAATTATGGACGGGCTGCCGAGTGCCGACACAGAGGTAGCCACAGCCGTGAACTACCGCACTGTACTGTGTCTGCTGCTAATATATAGACTGGTTGATAAAGAGATAGTATACTCGTAACTAGTATGTATGTATAAAGAAAGAAAAAAAAACCACGGTTAGGTGGTATATACAATTATGGACGGGCTGCCGAGTGCCGACACAGAGGTAGCCACAGCCGTGAACTACCGCACTGTACTGTGTCTGCTGCTAATATATAGACTGGTTGATAAAGAGATAGTATACTCGTAACTAGTATGTATGTATAAAGAAAGAAAAAAAACCCACGGTTAGGTGGTATATACAATTATGGACGGGCTGCCGAGTGCCGACACAGAGGTAGCCACAGCCGTGAACTACCGCACTGTACTGTGTCTGCTGCTAATATAGACTGGTTGATAAAGAGATAGTATACTACTAATATTATATACTGGTGGTCAGGTCACTGGTCACTAGTCACACTGGCAGTGGCACTCCTGCAGCAAAAGTGTGCACTGTTTAATTTTAATATAATATTATGTACTCCTGGCTCCTGCTATAACCTATAACTGGCACTGCAGTAGTGCTCCCCAGTCTCCCCCACAATTATAAGCTGTGTGAGCTGAGCAGTCAGACAGATATATAATATATATAGATGATGCAGCACACTGGCCTGAGCCTGAGCAGTGCACACAGATATGGTATGTGACTGACTGAGTCACTGTGTGTATCGCTTTTTTCAGGCAGAGAACGGATATATTAAATAAACTGCACTGTGTGTCTGGTGGTCACTCACTATATAATATATTATGTACTCCTGGCTCCTGCTATAACCTATAACTGGCACTGCAGTAGTGCTCCCCAGTCTCCCCCACAATTATAAGCTGTGTGAGCTGAGCAGTCAGACAGATATATATAATATTATATATAGATAATAGATGATGCAGCACACTGGCCTGAGCCTGAGCAGTGCACACAGATATGGTATGTGACTGAGTCACTGTGTGCTGTGTATCGCTTTTTTCAGGCAGAGAACGGATTATAAATAAAAGTGGTGGTCACTGGTCACTATCAGCAAAACTCTGCACTGTACACTACTGAGTACTCCTAATGCTCCCAAAAATTAGTAAATCAAGTGTCTCTCTAATCTATTCTAATTCTAAACGGAGAGGACGCCAGCCACGTCCTCTCCCTATCAATCTCAATGCACGTGTGAAAATGGCGGCGACGCGCGGCTCCTTATATAGAATCCGAGTCTCGCGATAGAATCCGAGCCTCGCGAGAATCCGACAGCGTCATGATGACGTTCGGGCGCGCTCGGGTTAACCGAGCAAGGCGGGAAGATCCGAGTCGCTCGGACCCGTGAAAAAAAACATGAAGTTCTGGCGGGTTCGGATTCAGAGAAACCGAACCCGCTCATCTCTAATTTTTAGTCCAAGTTATTCTTCTTTATAGTCCCTTGTCAGTGTGTGTGTGTGTGTGTGTGTGTGTGTGTGTGTGTGTGTGTGTGTGTGTGTGTGTGTGTGAGTTGTGTAGTGGTAGTGGAGGAGTGTGTTGTTGTTTTTTCTTTTTTTCTGTGTTAACTGTTTAGACACACAATTATGTGTGACTCAGAGGTGGGTGAGGTGGAGGGTGTGTGTGTGGGGGAGGAGGTCGGTCAGGTGGAGGAGGTGAGTGTTAGTGAGGTGGAGGAGGTGGGTGAGGTTGCTGCAGCAGCCTCAAGTGATAGTGACAGTCAGAGTGCTCCGCAGCCACGCACCACTACTAAGACTGGGCGGAATGTAAAGTTTAGTTTTGCTGAAAATGTGGCATTGGTGCGTGAGCTGATGAAGTATCAGAGGCAGCTATTTGGCCCTGGGTCCGCCAAGGTGCCAACACGGAGGAAGACGGTGTTGTGGGCGAAAGTTGTTGCTGCTGTCAATAGTGAGGGGGTGGTCAAGCGGACGGAGGACACGTGCCGCAAACGGTACTATGACATAAAGCGACGTGTCAAGTCCAAAATGGCCAAGGAGGCCAAGTCGGTTCGGAAAACCGGTGGTGGGGAGCCCTATATTGCAAGTTATCTGGAGTATGAGGAGCCCATGCGGAGTGTAATCCCTCCAGAAGTTGTCTCTGCAACCCATGTCCGGGATTCAGATAGGCCCAGGAAGAATGGTGAGCATGTGTATTTGCATTTACATTCTATGGTTTTTTTTTGGGGGGGGGGGGTTTACATGTGTGTCATGTGACGTTGCATATTACTCCCATCTTCAAGTGTGTGTCAGCAAATACATTGTTTGGGTTAATGTTGTTTTATACAATAGCCAATGTAACATCTTACTTTATTGTATGTCATGTGTTTTTCTGACAGATATTTTGCATGTGTAGTTTGGACTTGGTGTGTCTCTGAATTGTCCTGCAATAATAAGAATTTACTTACCGATAATTCTATTTCTCGGAGTCCGTAGTGGATGCTGGGGTTCCTGAAAGGACCATGGGGAATAGCGGCTCCGCAGGAGACAGGGCACAAAAGTAAAGCTTTTACAGGTCAGGTGGTGTGTACTGGCTCCTCCCCCTATGACCCTCCTCCAGACTCCAGTTAGGTACTGTGCCCGGACGAGCGTACACAATAAGGGAGGATTTTGAATCCCGGGTAAGACTCATACCAGCCACACCAATCACACCGTACAACTTGTGATCTAAACCCAGTTAACAGTATGATAACAGAGGAGCCTCTGAAAGATGGCTTCCTAAACAATAACCCGAATTAGTTAACAATAACTATGTACAAGTATTGCAGATAATCCGCACTTGGGATGGGCGCCCAGCATCCACTACGGACTCCGAGAAATAGAATTATCGGTAAGTAAATTCTTATTTTCTCTATCGTCCTAAGTGGATGCTGGGGTTCCTGAAAGGACCATGGGGATTATACCAAAGCTCCCAAACGGGCGGGAGAGTGCGGATGACTCTGCAGCACCGAATGAGAGAACTCCAGGTCCTCCTTTGCCAGGGTATCAAATTTGTAAAAATTTACAAACGTGTTCTCCCCTGACCACGTAGCTGCTCGGCAGAGTTGTAATGCCGAGACCCCTCGGGCAGGCGCCCAAGATGAGCCCACCTTCCTTGCGGAATGGGCCTTAACAGATTTAGGCTGTGGCAGGCCTGCCACAGAATGTACAAGTTGAATTTTGTTACAAATCCAACGAGCAATCGACTGCTTAGAAGCAGGTGCACCCAACTTGTTGGGTGCATACAGTATAAACAGCGAGTCAGATTTTCTGACTCCAGCCGTCCTTTAAATGTATATTTTTAAGGCTCTGACAACGTCCAACAACTTGGAGTCCTTCAAGTCGTCTGTAGCCGCAGGCACTACAATAGGCTGGTTCAGGTGAAACGCTGATACCACCTTAGGGAGAAAATGCGGACGCGTCCGCCGCTCTGCCCTATGTCGAATGGAAAATTAAATAAGGGCTTTTATAAAACAAAGCCGCCAGTTCAGATACTCTCCCGGCCGAAGCCAGGGCCAGTAACATAGTCACTTTCCATGTGAGATATTTCAAATCCACATTCTTTAGTGGTTCAAACCAATTGGATTTGAGGAAATCTAAAACTACATTTAGATCCCACGGTGCCACCTTAGGCACCACAGGAGGCTGTATATGCAGTACTCCTTTGATAAAAATCTGGACCTCAGGGACTGAGGCCAATTCTTTTTGGAAGAATATTGATATGGCCGAAATTTGAACCTTAATAGATCCCAATTTGAGACCCATAGACAATCCTGATTGCAGGAAATGTAGGAAAACGACCCAGTTGAAATTCCTCCATCGGAGCACTCCGCTGCTCGCACCACGCAACATATTTTCGCCAAATACGGCGATAATGCTTCGCGGTGACTTCCTTCCTTGCCTTTATCAAGGTAGGAATGACTTCTTCCGGAATGCCTTTTCCTTTTAGGATCTGGCATTCAAACGCCATGCCGTCAAACGCAGCCGCGGTAAGTCTTGAAAAAGACAAGGACCCTGCTGAAGCAGGTCCCTTCTCAGAAGTAGAGGCCACGGATCGTCCGTGACCATCTCTTGAAGTTCCGGGTACCAAGTCCTTCTTGGCCAATCCGGAGCCACTAGTCTTACTCCTCTTTGCCGTATAATCCTCAATACCTTTGGTATGAGAGGCAGAGGAGGAAACACATATACCAACTGGTACACCCAAGGTGTTACCAGCGCGTCCACAGCTATTGCCTGCGGATCTCTTGACCTGGCGCAATATCTGTCCAGTGTTTTGTTGAGGCGAGACGCCATCATGTCCACCATTGGTTTTACCCAACGGTTTAATAGCATGTGGAAAACTTCTGGATGAAGTCCCCACTCTCCCGGGTGAAGGTCGTGTCTGCTGAGGAAGTCTGCTTCCCAGTTGTCCACGCCCGGGATGAATACTGCTGACAGTGCTATCACGTGATTCTCCGCCCAGCGAAGGATCCTGGCAGCTTCTGCCATTGCCCTCCTGCTTCTTGTGCCGCCCTGTCTGTTTACATGGGCGACTGCCGTGATGTTGTCCGACTGGATCAACACCGGTCTTCCTTGAAGCAGAGGTTCCGCCTGGCTTAGAGCATTGTAGATTGCTCTTAGTTCCAGAATGCTTATGTGAAGAGACTTTTTCAGGCTCGACCACACTCCCTGGAAATTTCTTCCCTGTGTGACTGCTCCCCAGCCTCTCAGGCTGACATCCGTGGTCACCAGGATCCAATCCTGCATGCCGAATCTGCGGCCCTCCAATAGATGAGCCTCCTGCAACCACCACAGAAGGGATACCCTTGTCCTCGGCGACAGGGTTATCCGCAGGTGCATCTGAAGATGCGACCCTGACCATTTGTCCAACAGATCCCTTTGCATGGAATCTGCCGAAAGGGATTGCTTCGTAAGAAGCTACCATTTTTTCCCAGGACTCTTGTGCATTGATGTACAGACACCTTTCCTGGTTTTAGGAGGTTCCTGACCAGGTCAGATAACTCCTTGGCTTTTTCTTCGGGAAGAAAAACCTTTTTCTGAACTGTGTCCAGAATCATTCCCAGGAACAGCAGACGAGTTGTCGGCATTAATTGGGATTTTGGAATATTCAGAATCCATCCGTGCTGCTTTAGCACCTCTTGAGATAGTGCTAAACCCATCTCTAGCTGTTCTCTGGACCTTGCCCTTATTAGGAGATCGTCCAAGTATGGGATAATTAATACGCCTTTTCTTCGAAGAAGAAATATTATCTCGGCCATTACCTTTGTAAAGACCCGAGGTGCCGTGGACAAACCAAACGGCAGCGTCTGAAACTGATAGTGACAGTTTTGTACAACGAACCTGAGGTACCCCTGGTGTGAGGGGTAATTGGAACGTGGAGATACGCATCCTTGATGTCCAAGGATACCATAAAGTCCCCTTCTTCCAGGTTCGCTATCACTGCTCTGAGTGACTCCATCTTGAACTTGAACTTCTTTATGTACAGGTTCAAGGACTTCAGATTTAGAATAGGCCTTACCGAGCCATCCGGCTTCGGTACCACAAAAAGAGTGGAATAATACCCCTTCCCTTGTTGTAGAAGAGGTACCTTGACTATCACCTGCTGAGAATACAGCTTGTGAATGGCTTCCAAAACCGTCTCCCTTTCTGAGGGGGACGTTGGTAAAGCAGACTTCAGGAAACGGCGAGGTGGCTCTGTCTCTAATTTCAACCTGTACCCCTGAGATATTATCTGCAGGATCCAGGGATTTACCTGCGAGTGAGCCCACTGCGCGCTGTAATTCTTGAGACGACCGCCTACCGCCCCCGAGTCCGCTTGCGAAGCCCCAGCGTCATGCTGAGGCTTTTGTAGAAGCCGGGGAGGGCTTCTGTTCCTGGGAAGGAGCTGCCTGTTGCTGTCTCTTCCCTCGTCCTCTGCCTCGTGGCAGATATGAATAGCCCTTTGCTCTCTTATTTTTAAAGGAACGAAAGGGCTGCGGTTGAAAGGTCGGTGCCTTTTTCTGTTGGGGAGTGACTTGAGGTAGAAAGGTGGATTTCCCGGCCGTAGCCGTGGCCACCAAATCCGATAGACCGACCCCAAATAACTCCTCTACGCATCGCCTGTCCACTGTCGTGTCCATAAAGCTCTTCTGGCCGAAATGGACATAGCACTTACCCGTGATGCCAGTGTGCAGATATCTCCCTGTGCATCACGCATATAAAGAAATGCATCCTTTATTTGTTCTAACGACAGTAAAATATTGTCCCTGTCCAGGGTATCAATATTTTCGATCAGGGACTCTGACCAAACTACCCCAGCACTGCACATCCAGGCAGTCGCAATAGCTGGTCGTAGTATAACACCTGCATGTGTGTATATACCTTTTTGGATATTTTCCATCCTCCTATCTGATGGATCTTTAAGTGCGGCCGTCTCAGGAGAGGGTAACGCCACTTGTTTTGATAAGCGTGTTAGCGCTTTGTCCACCCTAGGAGGTGTTTCCCAGCGCTCCCTAACCTCTGGCGGGAAAGGGTATAAAGCCAATAACTTCTTTGAAATTAGCAGTTTTTTATCGGGGCACCCCACGCTTCATCACACACGTCATTTAATTCTTCTGATTCGGTAAAAACTACTGGTAGTTTTTTCACACCCCACATAATACCCTGTTTAGTGGTACCTGTAGTATCAGCTAAATGTAACATCTCCTTTATTGCCAAAATCATATAACGTGTGGCCCTACTGGAAAATACGGTTGATTCGTCACCATCACCACCGGAATCAGTGCCTGTGTCTGGGTCTGTGTCGACCGACTGAGGCAAGGGGCGTTTTACAGCCCCTGACGGTGTTTGAGGCGCCTGGACAGGCACTAATTGAGTGTCCGGCCGCCTCATGTCGGCAAACGACTGCTTAAGCGAGTTGACGCTATCCCGTAATTCCACAAATAAAGGCATCCATTCTGGTGTCGACCCCCTAGGAGGTGACATCCTCATATTTGGCAATTGCTCCGCCTCCACACCAATAACGTCCTCATACATGTCGACACACACGTACCGACACACAGCAGACACACAGGGAATGCTCTATACGAAGACAGGACCCACTAGCCCTTTGGGGAGACAGAGGGAGAGTCTGCCAGCACACACCAAAAAGCGCTATATATGACAGGGATAGCCTTATGATTAAGTGCTCCCTTATAGCTGCTTTTATATTAATATATATTGCCATTTATTTTGCCCCCCCTCTCTGTTATACCCTGTTTCTGTAGTGCAGTGCAGGGGAGAGACCTGGGAGCCTTCCTGACCAGCGGAGCTGTGACAGAAAATGGCGCCGTGTGCTGAGGAGATAGGCCCCGCCCCTTTTTCGGCGGGCTCGTCTCCCGCTATTTAGTATATTTAGGCAGGGGTAAATATCTCCATATAGCCTCTGGGGCTATATGTGAGGTATTTTTAGCCTTTTTAAAGGTTTTCATTTGCCTCCCAGGGCGCCCCCCTCCCAGCGCCCTGCACCCTCAGTGACTGCCGTGTGAAGTGTGCTGAGAGGAAAATGGCGCACAGCTGCAGTGCTGTGCGCTACCTTAAGAAGACTGCAGGAGTCTTCAGCCGCCGATTCTGGACCTCTTCTTGCTTCAGCATCTGTGAGGGGGCCGGCGGCGTGGCTCCGGTGACCATCCAGGCTGTACCTGTGATCGTCCCTCTGGAGCTTCATGTCCAGTAGCCAAGAAGCCAATCCATCCTGCACGCAGGTGAGTTCACTTCTTCTCCCCTCTGTCCCTCGTTGCAGTGATCCTGTTGCCAGCAGGAATCACTGTAAAATAAAAAACCTAAGCTAAACTTTCTCTAAGCAGCTCTTTATGAGAGCCACCTAGAATTGCACCCTTCTCGGCCGGGCACAAAAATCTAACTGGAGTCTGGAGGAGGGTCATAGGGGGAGGAGCCAGTACACACCACCTGACCTGTAAAAGCTTTACTTTTGTGCCCTGTCTCCTGCGGAGCCGCTATTCCCCATGGTCCTTTCAGGAACCCCAGCATCCACTTAGGACGATAGAGAAAATGTTTTCCTTTTGGCCGATTTTTAATTTCAAATTGTGACTATGTTTTATATTTAAGTGATCCATGTGCAATGTTTTAAAAACAGTGGTTGTCATGTTAGAGGCTGTAGTACTGGAAAGTGGTTTGTAAACCACTTACATGTGTAGTGTCATTATTAGATAATGTTAATTATTTAATTAAATTTACAATATATTTTTTTTTGCTTGTATTTGTACCGTGACACCACACTGCAGTGTAATTTTTTTTTTTTTTTTTAAATTGCTATATTTTGTTTTGGCTCATATAGTGGTAATGTGTGTTTGGAGTGCCACATCACAGAGCAATTTATATATTGCATCTGTAATATTTTTCCTTTCAATACAAAATGAAGATGTGTGTGTTTATTTTATTTATTTTTTCTTTAACTTGTGGCCTATGTCAGTGTCCTGTACATGTTTTCCTGTGTTGATGTTGCCATAGTGCATATGTGTTTTGGTCAATGTTTTTAGTTGTTTTTTTTTTTTTTTCCGGTCCTTATGTTTTTTTATAAATAAAAAACAAGCATTTCTTCAAGAATAAATGTTTATAAGCATAATGGGTGGATGTATACACAATAGCATGATAAAAACATTTTTTTTTCTTTTATACAGTGTTAGAAAAATGCAGTACTACTCGTCGGCCAGTAACTCCTATCACATCTGATGATGATGACGCTGCGGAAGCAGGTAAAGTGTCCATTGTAGTATAGGGTATGCTTGTAAAGGAATGGCCATAACAAAATTGCACTTTCATTAAAAGGTCCATCAAAAGAAGTATGGAGCAGCAGAAGTGGCACTTCTGAAAGACATCACCGCAAAAAACCTGTGGCCAAAAAGAAAGCAAGGTCGTATGTCCCGGCCCAAACACAGCAGGCTACCCCGCCACGAAGATTATCGTCCGTATGTTCTGTCCCCCCACTCCATAATTTGGACACACCTCCAAGACGTCATCCACACTCCCCTCATCTTGATTGTGAGTATCAAACTGAAAATAATGTGATAAATTTTAGAACGTAATCAAAATATTTCATAACCGCATTAAGTCAAAGCACATCAAAAACTTAAATACTTACCGCAGTAAGTAAAAGCTGAAATGTAATCCAAGCTAAATGTCCTTGTCCACATCCAGTAAAGATATGTATGTCCACTTGAGCCATACAGTATGACATTGTGTGTAAGATGCTGCAACAAAAATGCATGTTGGTTTTATTGCAAAAAGGAAGGTTGTTTTTCCACATTTCACATGTGTGTTTAAGGTGACATTGCAAAATACATATAAAAACATAACTATGTTTGTTTGAACAAAGCTATAAGGTAACACATTATGTGTTCCAATGTGTTTTTATGGTGGAGTATGTGTGAGCTACAATAAAACTAAAGTGTTTGCTTTCACAATTAAGTAACCAGACACATTTGCCACAAACAGGCATATGTATGTATTTAAGCTATGAGTGATGATGTTGCTAGGCAGAATAGTTGTAAGCAACAGTGAATCACATGTGTTCCATGTGTAGTGATTTGTTTTCATTTCTCAAACATATGGATAGCTATCGGAGATTTGTTTAACATTTCAGCTTCTAGTCCTGGGAACAGCATCCCTCCGCAACAACAGCAACACAGTGACATGGAGGAGACAAACATCTTAGAAATGCAGCCATTAATGCAAAGAATGAGCCCCCCAGCACCTGTGAGTACACCACCACAGCAAAGCACACCACCACCACAACACAGCCCAACAACACCAGGAACACAAGGCCTTGATCAGGTGTTTTGGACCATTTGGGCTAGACAGCAGGCCACTAATGAAGATTGCCTGCGTAAGCAGACACAAATGTTTGCAAGCCTACCATCTCACCTTAGAAGAATATCAAGAAATCTGAGTAGACAAAATGAACAAACAACCAGAATAGGCAATACCATGGAACTCATGCGTACAGGTCATGGGCAACTTACAGCGCATAATGGAAGAACAGCACAGACAACAGCAAAGTTATATGAGCATTTTTCAAAACAATCAAAAGATTAATGAAAGTTTATTCCGAATAGTAGACAATCAAAATGCTGCTACACATGAACTCAATGCCACCCTCACTAACCTGAATGAAACACTCAGATGCATGCACCAACAGCAAACAAGCAGCAGATCTGGTACGACTACTCCAAATATCACGCCAGTCTCATCACCACCAAGACGCTCCACCAGAGCATGACAACATGACAGTGCTAAAGGCAAAGTGCAGGACAAGCAGCCACCCAAAAAAACATGAAAAAAATACAAGTTAGACATTTGTGATAAGTAACTCAAAATAGTTAGTAAGTGTATTTTTGGCGAAAAATATATAACACTTAGCTCCTTGACACTTTTTTCAACATCATTAATTATAAGTGCTACAGACAAAAACAAATTTGTATGCACATTTATTCTTTACCATTTTTTTTTTTGTATTGGAGGAGGGAAATGTTGATGGAGCCACACATACATGTTAGCAGGAAGTAAACTGACCACTTGATTTTTTTCTAATCATTACTCTTTCTAGATTCCAATCATTCTCTTTTCCTGCAGACAATCCAAATTACAATGTTATTGATACATATTTTAGCTTTCTTCTCTATACAACATTACAAGAAGAACACAATTGAGTTGCGTAACAAGCTTGTAATATGTTGGGTTTGTTATGTTTTAAAAACATTGTCAAAATGAATGTCAATATTGTTGGGACATGTTTGTGTGTGTTAAAAATTAATAAGAATGTTTTTACACATGATGCTGAAACAAACAAATATGTACTTTTACATAAAAAAATCAAAGAATGTATATAATAATGTATATGTGTGGCAAACTGTGTATTTACTTACACATCATCAAGTTTACAGCATCAAACATTAGGAAATAAATTATTCCTGATTACAGTAAGTTTGTGTGTCTTAAATATGATGGTGCATCACACATAGGGACACATGTATTCCTCAAGGCTAACATATTATATGTTGAGGAGTGTTTTTTGGGAACACAGGTTCTCAAACTCGGCCCTCAGGAACCCACACAGTGCATGTTTTGCAGGTCTCCACACAGAATCACAAGTGACATAATTAGCTCCACCTGGGAACCTTTTAACATATGTCTGTGAGTAATTCATACACCTGTGCTTCTACTGGGTTACGTGAAAAACATGCACTGTGTGTGGTCCTGAGGGCCGAGTTTGTGAACCTGTGCATTAGGACGTTACACACAATGATAAAGTGAAATACTAAATGGATTATGTGAGCTTGTAAGAAATTAGCACTGCAAGTTTATGATCAATTATCCAGACTTAATGCATGCCACTCATAATCTGTTGTTTTGAGGTTAAAAATACACACAATACACATGCGACATTTGTTTTTTCATAAAGCCAGGGTATGTTTGTATGTGTCAAGGAGACAGACACATTCTGAGTAATGGTTTTGGGTAAAAAAAGGCAAAACATCTATTTATGATTACACAACAAATTAAATAAGCAAACCAAGCTTACCTTAGAAATAGCGATTGATGATATCTTGCCTAACCTGCCTCCCTACATCTGTACTCCAAGTATCACCAGATGTCTCCAATTCCTCTGCTTGCTGGCTGCTTTCTTCCTCCTCCTCCTCAACATGTGGCAGATGTTGTTGCAAACACATGTTATGAAGAAAGCAGCAGCAGAACACAATTTGAGTCACCTTGGAGGGACTATACAACAAAAGGCCACCAGACTTATCCAGACACCGAAACCTAGATTTCAGCACACCAAAACATCTTTCTATCACATTCCGCGTGGACTTATGTGCATGATTGTAATTGTGTTCAGCAGGGGTATCAGGTCGGGACAATGGAGTTAGAAGCCAAGAGAAACAGCCATATCCTCCATCACCTAAAAGACAGATATAGTAACGTGATTCATGTTAAGATACAGCAACACATAAGTAACACACTGTGGGGCAGATGTATTAACCTGTAGAAGGCATAAGGAAGTGAAAAACCAGTGATATGTGCAAGGTAATAAAGGCAGCAGACAATCTTTTCCTAAATGTTCATTTACATATTGGAGCTGATTGGCTGGTGCCTTTATCACCTTGCACAGATCACTGGTTTCTCACTTCCTTATGCCTTCTACAGGTTAATACATCTGCACCTGTATTTGGACAAAGTATACGCAGGCCTACACATATCAAATTACATACCCAGCAGCCATCCATCTGGCATTTGTCCGTCTTCAAACTTATCAAAGAGGGATGACTGACTGAGGATGAAGGAGTCATGGCAGCCCCCAGGGTAACCAGCAACAACACTCATTATTTTGAGATTTGCATCACAAACCACCTGCACATTTGTGGAGTGTTCGAAATGGCGGTTTGTATATATGTGCTGCCTGCCCCTAGGTGGTCTCAGCTGAATGTGTGTGCAATCTATGGCTCCAAGCACATTGGGCATGCCAGCCAGCTCATAGAAATCTACCCTGACGGCATGCTACTGAGACTCCTGGGTAGGGAAGCAGATTGAGGCCTCGATGTGGGGCTGCAAAACAGCAAACACCTGTGTGTATATTTTAAAGAACAATACACATGAGATTTTAGGACAGAACTGGCCACCGAGAAATTAAAACAAACACAAAACAGAAGAGGTCGTTAGGTATACATCACCTGTGTTAAGATTCTGGACAATGAGGGCTGTGAGATTCCTATGACATCCCCAGACACAGCCTGAAAGCTGCCAGTAGCCAGAAAGTGCAACACAGCCAGGAGTTTGTGCAGGCCTGAGACAGAGTGAGAGCGTGCTGTCTCAGGGTCTAGGCCCAGTTTGACAAGGTCATACAGACGGAAAATGTTGTTACGATTTAGACGGAACATCTGTATGACCTTATCATCGGACAATGCGTTCAAGTTTAAACGCCCCCTAAAAAAACGAGGCCTGCACAGCCTCCGCGGAACCTGTACAACCTGCTGACCATGTTCAGTTTCTTGGCCCTGGTTACTTACAGGCTGATGTCTGAGTCTGAGGAATCCCACAGCACACAAAAGATCACTGGCCTACAGTCCTGCTGCCATTTCTGAGTGTAGGTGTATTGAAATGGGCCTAACATCCTTTTATAGGCATCCTAATTCAGGTGTGAGTGATTTTTTATTTGCAACACATGTAAACACGACTGAAAGAAGCAGGTCTATTTTTTTGCCGCTTTTTTTAACGAATCGCAAAAAAATACGACCGCATTTGAGCACTCAGAGACTAACACCCAAATACGAATGAATAGTGAATTCCCGTATTCTATGTAATAACAGCCGCGTCTGACCGATGGTCTATTCATTCGTATTTGTGAACGTTGTCATTCAAACCATTACGAATAGTCCAAACACTGCCGAGATTTGTGCTTAGTGAATTCCCGGATTGGGACTTAGAAAAAAAAAGACAAATCGTACAAACTCGATTTTTTAGTAAATATTGGACACGGAGTCTGACTCCAGTGTCGACTATGATGATGCAAAGTTACCGCAGAAAAGTATTTAAAATATGATTATTGTAATAAAAGATGTTTTGCATATCACTGATGACCCATCTGTCCCTGACACGAGGGTACACATGTTTAAGGGGAAGAAAGCTGAGATAACATTTCCCCACTCTCATGAACCAAATGAATTGTGTGAAAAAGAGCGGGAATCTCCAGACAAGAAACTGCAGTTTCCCAAAAGAATTCTCATGGCGTATCCTTTCCCTACTAGGGCCAGGGTACGATGGGAATCCTTCCCTAGGATGGACAAGGCGTTGACACGTTTACCCAAAAGGTAGCGCTGACATACCAAGATACAGCTACCCTCAGGGATCCTGCAGATAGCATGCAGAAAAGTACTTTGAAGTCCATTTACACACATTCTGGTACACTACTCAGACCGGCGATTGTGTCGGCAGGGGTTTATAGCGCTGTAGCAGCGTGGACAGATACCTTATCAGCGGAGATTGAAACCCTAGATAAGGATACCATGTTATTGATCCTAGGATATATAAAAGATGCTGTCTTATATATAAGACATGCTCAAAGAGACATTGGTCTACTGGGTTCTAGAGTCAACGCTATGTCGATTTCTGCTAGACGTGTCCTGTGCAGGCCCGGATTAACAATGGGGCTGATGGAGCTGCAGCTCCAGGCCCACACTACAAACAGGCCCACAGCATCCACATTGCTATAAGCTGCTGTAGATAGGAAAAACATTTTTTCCTTCTACTGTAGCATTCCTAGACCCCCGGCCGCCGCCGCATAGAGGAATTTCTAATGCCGCTTGGCGGCACTGCGTAGATGATTTCTGTAATAGCGGCACAGTGGAAGGCTTTCCTAGCCCTCCCTGCGCCGCATTTCCATGGTGACCCAGTGCCTCCTACACAGCGCAGACGTCACGGCGTGTGACGTCACAAAGGTGCCGCCCTGCCACCGCTGGCCCTCACCCAGGTCCCAGAGAGACTCACAGAGCTCCAGCTCACCACACGGAAAGCACTGAAGCTCCTTGAAGGCGGCCCGGCGGCTTGTCTGACTATCCTCTGTGAGGTGAGGACGGTGTCAGACATTTCAGGGCTGCCTGGCCGCTGCTCTAGGATTAGCAGCTATTCAATATAAATCTAATAATTATAATTATAAAAATATGTTGAATCATATGTAAATATATATATATATATATATATATATACAGTACATATATCTATATGTACAGTATGTACAGTGTGTATATATAAATAGTATGTACAGTATATATATATCTTTATATATCTTTATATATGTATAGTATGAATATGATATACAGGTTGAGTATCCCTTATCCAAAATGCTTGGGACCAGAGGTATTTTGGATATGGGATTTTTCCGTATTTTGGAATAATTGCATACCATAATGAGATATCATGATGATGGGACCCAAGTCTAAGCACATAAAGTATTTATGTTACATATACACCTTATACACACAGCCGGAAGGTCATTTTAGCCAATATTTTTTATAATTTTGTGCATTAAACAAAGTGTGTCTACATTCACACAATTCATTTATGTTTCATATACACCTTATACACACAGCCTGAAGGTCATTTAATACAATATTTTTAATAACTTTGTGTATTAAACAAAGTTTGTGTACATTGAGACATAAAAAAACAAAAGTTTCACTATCCCACTCTCACTCAAAAAAGTCTGTATTTCGGAATATTCCGTATTTCGGATATTTGGATATGGGATACTCAACCTGTATACGTTTATATAATATATATATATTTCTCTGGCTGGGTCCACAGGATTATCCACAGGATAACATTGGGATATGGTTGAGCTACAGCGGAAATGGCACCAACACGGTCACGAGCTTTCTGGCCTCCCAGGATGCATCGGGGCCTCACCATATAGTCCCGCCCACTGACTCAGTCAAATCAGTTTTTTGCTTGGTGCGGCAGGAAGCCGGACCATGGTCACAGGGCTGCTGAGATATAGCAGCCTGAAGCTTTTATTATTTTATTTTTATAGACTTACTATGTTTTTTTCTCTTACATCCTAGAGGATGCTGTGCACTCTTAAGACTTTAGATGGGTGTGCACTGGTTCCTCCCTCTATGCCCCTCCTCCAGACCTCAGTTAGATCCTGTGCACAGAGGAGACAGGGTGCACTGCAGGGGAGCTCTACTGAGTTTCTCTGTAAAAGACTTTTGTTAGGTTTTTTATTTTCAGGGAGCACTGCTGGCAACAGGCTCCCTGCATCGTGGGACTGAGGGGAGAGAAGCAGACCTACTTAAATGATTGGCTCTGCTTCTTAGGCTACTGGACACCATTAGCTCCAGAGGGTCGGAACGCAGGTCTCACCCTCGCCGTTCGTCCCAGGAGCCCCGCCGCCGTCCTCCTCACAGAGCCGGAACATAGAAGCCGGGTGAGTATTAAGAAGAAAGAAGACTTCAAAGGCGGCAGAAGACTTCAGATCTTCACTGAGGTAACGCGCATCGGTAATGCTGCGCGCCATTGCTCCCACACATACACACACAGCGGGCACTGTAAGGGTGCAGGGTGCAGGGGGGGCACCCTGGACAGCAATCTTTACCTAAAGGGACACTGGCATATAGATAACATACTGCGGGGGCGGTATATTGAAAACCCCCCTCCAGTATAAATAATTTGAGCGGGACCGAAGCACGCCGGTGAGGGGGCGGGGCTTGATCCTCCAGCACTAATCAGCGCCATTTTCTCCACAGCATACTGCAGAGAAGCTGGCTCCCTGGACACTCCCCTGCAAAACACAGTTACAGAGGGCAAAAAAGAGGGGGGGGGGCACATTTAATTGGCGCAGTGAGTGTATTTATATATTTATATAAAAAAAGCGCTGTACTAACTGGGATTTTTTTTCCAGTGTCCGGTGGCGCTGGCTGTGTACTGGCATACTCTATCTCTGTCTCTCCAAAGGGCCTTATTGGGGGACTGTCTCCATATAGATATATCCCTGAGTGTGTGGGGGTGTCGGTACGTGTGTGTCGGCATGTCTGAAGCGGAAGGCTCATCTAAGGAGGAGGTGGAGCAGATGATTGTGGTGTATCCGTCAGCAACGCCGACACCTGATTGGTTGGATATGTGGAAAGTTTTAAATGCAAATGTGTCTTTATTACATAAGAGATTAGACAAAGCAGAGTCCAGGGATAAAACAGGGAGTCAATCTATGGCTTTGACTGTGTCACAGGGCCCTTCAGGGTCTCAGAAACGTCCCCTGTCCCAAGTAGCAGACACTGATACCGACACGGATTCTGACTCCAGTGTCGACTACGATGATGCGAGGTTACAACCAAGGGTGGCCAAAAGTATTCATTATATGATTATTACAATAAAAGATGTTTTGCATATCACAGATGACCCCTCTGTCCCTGACACGAGGGTATGCATGTTTAAGGAAAAGAAACCTGAAGTAACCTTTCCCCCATCTCATGAGCTGAACGCGTTATTTGAAAAAGCTTGGGAAACTCCAGACAAAAAACTGCAGATTCCCAAGAGGATTCTTATGGCGTATCCTTTCCCTGCACAGGACAGGGTACGGTGGGAATCCTCGCCCAGGGTGGACAAGGCTTTAACGCGCTTGTCCAAAAAGGTGGCGCTGCCGTCTCCAGACACGGCAGCCCTCAAGGATCCTGCTGATCGCAGACAGGAAGCTACCTTAAAATCAATTTATTCACATATGGGTGCTTTGCTCAGACTGTCAATAGCGTCGGCCTGGGTTTGTAGCGCTGTAGCAGCTTGGACCGATACCTTGTCAGCTGACATTGATACCCTAGATAGGGATACCATTTTATTGACCTTAGGTCACATTAAAGACGAAGTCTTATATACGAGAGACACTCAGAGAGACGTTGGGCTGCTAGGTTCGAGAGCCAACGCCATGGCGATTTCTGCTAGGCGAGCCCTGTGGACCCGCCAATGGAGTCAAAGAGGCATATGGAAGTTTTGCCTTACAAGGGTGAGATTTTATTTGGGGAAGGTCTCGCGGACCTGGTTTCCACAGCTACTGCGGGTAAATCTACTTTTTTTCCTTATGTTCCCCCACAGCAGAAGAGAACACCACAGTATCAGATGCAGTCCTTTCGGCCGCATAAGTCCAGAAGAGGTCGGGGCTCTTCCTTCCTCGCCAGAGGTAAGGGTAGAGGGAAAAGAATCCCTGCTACGGCTAGTTCCCAGGAGCAGAAGTCCTCCATGGCTTCTACTAAATCCACCGCATGACGCTGGGGCTCCACTGAGGGAGTCCGCGCCGGTGGGGGCACGTCTTTGACTCTTCAGCCACGTCTGGGTTCAATCAGACGTGGATCCTTGGGCAATGGAAATTGTATCCCAAGGATACAAGCTGGAATTCGAAGAGGTGCCTCCGCGCCGATTTTTCAAATCGGCTTTGACAGCTTCTCCCCCAGAGAGGGAGATAGTTTTAGCTGCAACTCAAAAGCTGTATCAACAGCAAGTGGTTGTCAAAGTTCCCCTAGTTCAACAGGGGAAGGGGTACTATTCAACCCTGTTTGTGGTTCCGAAATCGGATGGCTCAGTCAGGCCCATTCTAAATCTAAAATCCCTAAACCTGCACTTGACAAAGTTCAATTTCAAGATGGAATCGCTCCGGGCGGTTATCTCCAGCCTGGAAGGGAGGGATTTTATGGTGTCACTAGACATAAAGGAAGCATACCTTCATGGCCCCATATATCCCCCTCATCAGGCATACCTGAGATTCGCTGTACAGGACTGTCATTACCAGTTTCAGACTTTGCCGTTTGGGCTTTCCATGGCCCCGAGGATTTTCACCAACATAATGGCGGAAATGATGGTGCTCCTGCGCAGGCAGGGAGTCACAATTATCCCGTACTTGGACGATCTCCTGATAAAGGCGAGATCGAGAGATCAGTTGCTGAAAAGCGTGTCGCTCTCCCTGAGAGTGCTGCAGCAACATGGCTGGATTCTAAATCTACCAAAGTCACAGTTGGTTCCAACGACTCGGCTATCTTTCTTAGGCATGATTCTGGACACGGAACAAAAGAGGGTTTTTCTCCCGATGGAAAAAGCCCAGGAACTCCAGAACATGGTCAGAGACCTGTTAAAACTGAAAAGAGTGTCAGTCCATCAATGCACTCGAGTACTGGGAAAAAGGGTGGCGACCTACGAGGCCATCCCGTTCGGTAGGTTTCATGCGAGGACATTTCAGTGGGACCTTCTGGACAAGTGGTCGGGGTCCCATCTACAAATACATCAGAAAATAAGCCTGTCCCCCAGGGCCAGGGTGTCTCTCCTGTGGTGGCTGCAGAGTACTCACCTTCTCGAGGGTCGCAGGTTCGGAATTCAAGACTGGGTTCTGGTGACCACGGACGCGAGCCTCCGAGGATGGGGAGCAGTCACACAAGGAAGATTTCGTCCCTATCTATATTCTTTCAGAAGGAAATGGCTTCTCTCCCAGAAGTCCAGACTTTTGTAAAGGGAGTGCTGCACATCCAGCCTACTTTTGTGCCCCCAGTGGCACCATGGGACCTTAACGTGGTGTTACAGTTCCTTAAGTCACACTGGTTTGAACCTCTTCAAACAGTTGAGTTGAAATTTCTCACTTGGAAAGTGGTCATGTTGTTAACCTTGGCATCTGCGAGGCGGGTGTCCGAATTGGCGGCTTTGTCTCATAAAAGCCCCTATCTGATTTTCCATGTGGATAGAGCAGAGTTGAGGACTCGTCCTCAATTTCTGCCTAAGGTGGTTTCATCGTTTCATATGAACCAACCTATTGTGATGCCTGTGGCTACGGGGGACTTGGAGGATTCCAAGTCTCTTGATGTAGTCAGGGCCTTAAAAGTTTATGTAGCCAGGACGGCTCGGGTTAGAAAACAGAGGCACTGTTTATCCTGTATGCAGCCAACAAGGTTGGCGCCCCTGCTTCTAAGCAGACTATTACCTGCTGGATCTGTAACACGATTCAGCAGGCTCATTCTACGGCTGGATTGCCGGTACCAAATTCGGTAAAGGCCCATTCCACTAGGAAGGTGGACTCTTCTTGGGCGGCTGCCCAAGGTGTCTCGGCATTACAACTTTGCCGAACTGCTACTTGGTCGGGTTCAAACACTTTTGCTAAATTCTACAAGTTTGATACCTTGGCTGAGGAGGACCTCATGTTTGCTCATTCTGTGCTGCAGAATCATCCGCACTCTCCCACCCGGTCCAGGTTATACGGTGTGAATGGTGTGGGCTGGTATGAATCTTGCCCTTAGATTAACAAAAATCCTTTCCTCGTACTGTCTGTCTCCTCTGGGCACAGTTCTCTAACTGAGGTCTGGAGGAGGGGCATAGAGGGAGGAGCCAGTGCACACCCATCTAAAGTCTTTAGAGTGCCCATGTCTCCTGCGGAGCCCGTCTATACCCCATGGTCCTTACGGAGTCACCAGCATCCTCTACGGACTAGAAGAAAAAGATTTAAAATCGTATTTTTTTTCGAGCGACTTTTCCTAACAGCGTCTTAAGCGCATACTGGATAGAGTCGCTCCAACAACTCCCCACCGGGTCGCAACAACGCTTACCTTCGCGGTATAGTGCTGTCTCGACGGGCGTCTGTGTCGGATGTTGTAGCAGGTCCAGCAGACGTAACCAGGCTGTGGCCGGAGCATGGGGGGACAGTAAGTCTATGTATTTCCCCTTACTAGGGGGTCCGGACACAGCTACACTGTATTGGTGGAGACTACAAACAGTGTGTTGATGCGCTGAACATCTCGAGTGCGACAGCGCTACACTCTAGGGATCATAGGCGCCAGGACTAGATAGAGACCGCGATCCTTAGGGTTTAAGTCAACGGGGGGATTCAGACGCTCTCCTGGCCGCCCCACCTCCGAGTTCATGACCAGTTTCCGTGCGTCTGCCGTCCATGAACTAAATGACCTCACTTCCGTCTCAGATGCTACCACGAGGGTACTCGGTTGCAGCGTAGACGCTGCGGTTGTGTATACTAGAGATCCCGCCTATACCGAGTCGCAGGCCTTAGCGTCTGCATACACGTGGAAGTCGCTGAGCGTCCGTGTCCGTCAGTGAGCGACTGTGTCCGTTATCAGTTATACAAGAGCGGTAGTGTACATTAGTAGCATCTGACCACACGAGCGCATTTGCTTGGATATGGAAGTGTGGTGAGTCTCCCTGTATCCCGCTCTACAGAGGAAGGGTATACAGTACTAAAAATTCTCTCTACTTGTTAGTATGAATTGTTAATTTTTAGTACATATTGTATATGAGATCTGTGTATTACTGTGTTTTCTGCATGTTATGTTGAAAAATGAACCAGTTAAAAACAGAAGTACAATTTTCCTACTTACTTGTAATTTGTTATGGGGGTTGTATTCTCATATGACAATGTCTAATGCCTTAACATGTGACTTACTGCTAGTATGTGTGCTGACTTTTCTATGTAATGTCAGTCCTGTTCTGACCCTCAATTCAGGTGCACGGCTGTGGTCAGATTGATCTCACTTCTATATACTCATATATAGGTGATTTTCAGTCACAAATTGTGTAGTCATTTATCAGATTATTACCATGTCTGTGAGCGGCAAAAGTGACGAGGAGAATTTATCAGGCACTTCTACATCCCTAACATGCTTATCTTGTAAGACAGGGTTAATTGGTATGGACCAATTGGTCACGTATGAGGGGTTGTGTGCGAACTGTTTTGCTTTTCAGCAAAGTAAAAAACAGGAGTTGGTTCAACCACCAACAGAGCCACCATGGAATATGTTCGCAAAGACTTTATCTTCAATAGCGGACAGGTTAACTCCGTTAGCACCACCTCAAGGGTTAGGTTACACTATTAACCCATACATGCAGCTCCCTCCCTACGGCTTGGTTCCAGTAGCCTCTACAAGCAACCAAGGGACAGGTAAGACTAAGACAGATGCGTCTATGTGGCAGACTACACAAGATGATACATCAGATGATGATACAGTAATGTATGATGGTGGTCATTCCGAGTTGTTCGCTCGTTGCCGATTTTCGCTATATTGCGATTAGTCGCTTAATGGTTCGCAGAGCGCATGCGCTTAGTTATTTTACACATAAGTTAGGTATTTTACTCACGGCATAACGAGGAATTTTCATCTTTCTGGTGATCGTACTGTGATTGACAGGAAGTGGGTGTTTCTGGGCGGAAACTGTCTGTTTTCTGGGCGTGTGCGAAAAAACGCTGGCGTTTCTGGGAAAAACGCGGGAGTGTCTGAAGAAACGGGGGGAGTGTCTGGGCGAACGCTGGGTGTGTTTGTGATGTCAAACCAGGAACGAAACTGACTGAACTGATCGCAATGGCTGAGTAAGCCTGGAGCTACTCAGAAACTGCTAAGAAATTTCTATTCGCAATTCTGCAAATCTTTTGTTCGCAATTCTGCTAAGCTAAGATACACTCCCAGAGGGCGGCGGCCTAGCGTGTGCAATGCTGCTAAAAGCAGCTAGCGAGCGAACAACTCGGAATGAGGGCCAATGATCAGTCGCATTGTTTTAGTTCAGAGGATGTTGCTGAACTTATTGATGCTGTGAAGGCTGTTCTCTCTTTGGAAGAGCCAGCCAAAACAGTGTTAAAATCTAAAGCACCTGTGTTTAAACGAACAAAATCAGTTAAAACTGAATTCCCAGCGTCAGATGAGCTGACGGAAATGATGGAAGAATCTTGGGCGATGCCCAGTAAAAGGTATAAGATTCCGAAAAGATGGAATTCTTATTATCCATTTCCAGCTGCGGATTGTTCGAGAAGAGAAGTTCCTCCAAAAGTAGATGCACATGTGCTGCGACTGGTGCATAAATCTGCTTTACCACTGTCATCTACCTCACTAAATGATGTGACAGACAGAAGGGTAGATAGTTTCTTGAAAAATATATTTTCTCTAGTAGGAGCAGTGGTAAGACCTGCTATGGCTTCGGCCTGGGTAGCAAAGGCAATGGGCGAATGGATAGAGGAACTAGAGAATGACATCTCTTCTCCTAATAGGGAGCAAGAGTATAATTTAAGCCGTTTAAGACAATCTGCCCAATACTTGGAAGAAGCAGCAATTGATATGGGTACAGTTGCTTCTAAAGCTTCAGCCTTGACAGTAGCCGCTACGTACCTGGAAAGCAGATGCGGAATCCAAGAAAGAATTGGAAGCATTGCCTTTCATTGGTAATATATTGTTTGGGAAACCATTATCTGATATCCTAGAATCAGAGGCTGAATCAAAGAAGATCAGATTTCTGGCTACTTATAACCCTAAGTCTAAGGGTTCAAAGTTTCGCTCATTTCGTTGGCAAAGCAAAGCGAAAGCTAAAGAGGAGTCTAAGCAACCCCAGTTCAAAACCAGGGGTAGGAAGCAGTGGGCTAGCAAAAAGCCAGCTTCCAAGCCTGAACAGAAACCATCAGCCTGAAGAGAGGGGCCTCCGCCTGGAAGATTCCAGGGTTGGGGGCCGACTCCTTCATTTCTCTTACGTCCTAGAGGATGCTGGGGACTCCATAAGGACCATGGGGTAAAGACGGGCTCCTCCCTCTATGTCCCTCCTCCAGACCTCAGTTAGATCCTGTGCCCAGAGGAGATTGGGTGCACTACAGGGGAACTCTCCTGAGTTTCTCTGATTAAAAGAATTTTGTTAGGTTTTTTATTTGCAGGGAGCCTATTTTCAGGGAGCCCTGCTGGCAACAGGCTCCCTGCATCGTGGGACTGAGGAGAGAGAAGCAGACCTACTTAAGTGATAGGCTCTGCTTCTTAGGCTACTGGACACCATTAGCTCCAGAGGGATTGGAACGCAGGTCTCACCCTCGCCGTTCGTCCCAGAGCCGCGCCGCCGTTCTCCTTGCAGGGCCGGAAGATAGAAGCCGGGTGAGTATTAGAAGAAAGAAGACATCACAGGCGGCAGAAGACTTCTGATCTTCACTGAAGTAACGCGCAGCGGTAACTCTGCGCGCCATTGCTCCCACACACAACACACACTGAGGCACGGATGGGTGCAGGGCACAGGGGGGGGCGCCCTGGGCAGCAATATAAAACCTCTAGGCTGGCATTTTAGTATATATGGGCTGCGGAGGCAATATATATACAAATCCCCCGCCAGTATTGTATTTTTGAGCAGGACCGAAGCCCGCCGCTGAGGGGGCGGAACTTGATTCCACAGCACTGAGCAGCGCCATTTTCTCCACAGCACACTGCAGAGAAGCTGGCTCCCCGATCTCTCCCCTGCTGAACACTTTGACAGAGGGCTTAAAAAGAGTGGGGGGGGGCACTTAATTTGGCAGTGAAGGTATGTTGAATAATATTAAAGCGCTGTGTGTCTGGGAAATTGTTTTCCAGGGTCATTGGCGCTGGGTGTGTGCTGACATACTCTCTCTCTGTCTCTCCAAAGGGCCTTATTGGGGGACTGTCTCCAGATTGGATATTTCCCTGAGTGTGTGGGGGTGTCGTGTATCGGCATGTCTGAAGCGGAAGGCTCTTCTAGGGAGGCGATAGAGCAAATGAGTGTGGTGTCTCCGTCGGCAACGCCGACACCTGATTGGTTGGATATGTGGAATGTTTTAAATGCAAATGTGAATTTATTACATAAAAGGTTGGACAAAGCGGAGTCCAGGGAAAATGCAGGGAGTCCATCCTTGCCTTTTACTATCCCAAATAGCAGACACTGATACCGACACGGACTCTGACTCCAGTGTCGACTACGATGATGCGAGGTTGCAGCCAAAGTTGGCAAAAAGTATTCATTATATGATTATTGCAATAAAAGATGTGTTGCATATCACGGATGACCCCTCTGTACCTGACACGAGGGTCCACATGTTTAAAGAAAAGAAACCGGAGGTTACTTTCCCCCCTTCCCACGAGTTAAATGAGTTGTTTGAAAGGGCTTGGGAAACTCCAGACAAGAAACTGCAGATTCCCAAAAGGATTCTTATGGCGTATCCTTTCCCGTCTAAGGACAGGATATGGTGGGAATCCTCACCCAGGGTGGACAAGGCGTTAACGCACTTATCCAAAAAGGTGGCACTGCCGTCGCAAGATACCGCAGCCCTCAAGGATCCTGCTGATCGCAGGCAGGAGACTACCTTGAAGTCAATTTATACACATACTGGTACCTTGCTCAGACCGGCGATAGCGTCGGCTTGGGTTTGTAGCGCTGTAGCAGCGTGGACAGATACCTTGTCTGTGGACATTGATACCATGGATAAAGATACCATTTTACTGACCTTGGGTCATATAAAGGATGCTGTCCTATATATGAGAGATGCTCAGAGAGACGTTGGCCTACTGGGTTCCAGAGCCAACGCCATGGCGATTTCTGCTAGGCGAGCCCTGTGGACCCGCCAATGGACGGGTGATGCCGACTCAAAGAGGCATATGGAGGTTTTGCCTTACAAGGGTGAGGACTTATTTGGGGAAGGTCTCACGGACCTGGTTTCCACAGCTACCGCAGGTAAATCCGTTTTTTTGCCTTATGTTTCCTCACAGCCAAAGAAAACGCCACATTATCAGATGCAGTCCTTTCAGTCGCATAAATCCAAAAGTGTTAGGGTCTCCTGCCCTGTGCTGCCACGTCGTCATGGCAACCGGGAGACAAGTGCTAGTGGAGTAACCTGAGCGCAGCTGATACTCCGGTTCGGGTCTTTTGCTGTGCAGTGGTTATAGGCTCTGTGCACGGCAGGGGATCCGGTGCTGGTTTTTGTGCTCACAGTCTGTGAGGTCTGAGTGGGGCGTGGACAGCACCTGCTTTATAAGGCCTCTTTTCAGGGTAAGCAGATGCTGCTGAATCTTTGTTGGTTAGTCAGTTCATGAAAGTTAGCCAGTACTGTGTAGCTTTGTATTTGTTTGTTGCTTACTGCAAATAGGCCTGGGGATTTGGTATTACACTCTGCCAATCCAGACCTAGCAGTAAGACTGGAGTCAGTCGTTTAGCTTGCTGGGGTTCTGTTACTACTCTGTGAACTTAGCAAGTTTGCGGCTGTATTCTAAGACTTGCCTGTCTAATCCTGTCTCACTGTGCTAGGTGTCAGGGGTCAGTTTAGTGGCAGTAAGCTAAAACCTGTGCACTGCAAGTGAGAAATAGGATTGTGGAGACTCTCCTTGTGTCTATCATTCCATCTCTGACCAAGGAGTTTACTGCCACACCCGTTGGTAACCCTTTAGGGTTTTGCTGTTGCCCTTAGCAACAGCATTTCGGGTTCTCTATGTATTAAAACACAACATTTTGCTTTTTCCATCTGTGCAGTTCTAATACAAGGGAGATACCCAGTTCCTTAGCCTCTGGGCTTCTCTGTTCACTTTGTGTGTATTTTGTTACCCTATTACCTTCTGTGTACGTTATGTCATATTCCCCAGTTTGTCTGTGAGTCCATTTGTTTTGCATAACAGTTCAAATACCAGTACATACCTGCAGACACTGGAGTGCATAACAGTTCTGACACCAGTACTTTCCTGCAGGCACTGGTGTGCATAACATATTCAGCAGCCTAATACTCCTGTTGAAATTTTGTGGGAATATGGAGCATACCCCTCAAAATACGTTGCAACAGGTGGTCGATCAGGTGCAGGTCCTGACTCGACAATTTAATGATTTGTCCATTAATATGCACACCTCCCAGGCTGCTGGTGGAGCTCCCGCAGCAGCAGCACCTGCAGGGGTTAAGGAGCCGAAAGTAAATCTCCCGGATCGTTTTTCTGGAGATCGCTCGCAGTTCTTTTGTTTCAAGGAGAGCTGCAAGCTATACTTCCGGCTTAGGCCTCAGTCTTCTGGGTCGGAGATTCAGCGGGTGGGCATAGTGATTTCCTTGCTACAAGGAGACCCACAGGTCTGGGCATATGGGTTGCAGCCTGACTGTCCGTCGCTTAAAAGTGTTGATGCTTTTTTTACGGCACTGGGCATGTTGTATGATGACCCTGACAAGACGGCCTCAGCCGAGGCTCAGATTTCGATCCTTAAGCAAGGGCGAAGGCCAGTTGAGGTTTACTGTACGGAGTTTCGGAGGTTGGCCCATGATACCCAGTGGAATGACCCAGCCCTGAGACACCAGTACCGAAGAGGTCTTTCTAACCAGATAAAGGACCAACTGGTACAACATCCCTTGCCTGATAGCTTGGATCAGCTCATGCAGTTATCCATCCGGGTGGATAGACGGCTGAGAGAGCGTAGGCTTGAAAGGGAGACTGAGATTTCCTTCCTTCCCAAGGGAACCTCAGACTCTGAGGAATTTTCTGAGGAGCCTATGCAGATTGGGGCTACCCGCCTCTCCTCGCGTGAGAAGACGCGGAGGAGACAGCAGGGGTTGTGTTTGTACTGTGGGAATAAAGGTCATGTGGTAGTATCATGCCCAGAAAAGCCGGAAAACTTCAGGGCCTGAGGGTGATGGGAAATATCCTGTCAGGCCAGAAGTCAGAATTTCCCAAGAAGACTTTTATCATTCCGGTGACCTTGAAGATCCTCGGTCAAACTGTCAAGACTGAGGCCTTTGTGGACAGTGGGGCCGACGGGGTTTTTATGGACCGCCAATTCGCCCTGAAACACTCTGTTCCCTTAGTACCCTTGGCATCGGAAATTGAGATTTGTGGGTTAAACGGGGAACCATTATCCCAAGGTAAAATTACCTCTTGCACTAGTCAGATTTCTTTGTTTATTGGAGCCACACACTCTGAAAAATTGTCCTTTTATGTGACTGTCTGTACTTTTGCCCCATTGGTGTTGGGGTTACCCTGGTTAAGGGCCCACAATCCTCAATTTGACTGGGTCTCTGGGGAGATTCTTAGTTGGGGTACTGATTGTTTCAGGAGTTGCTTGAGCCTTCCAGTCAGGCTCTCGCAGCTAAGTTTGCCAGGATTGCCAGGGTGTTATGCAGATTTTGCGGACGTGTTCTCCAAAAAAATTGCAGAGGTACTACCTCCCCATCGCCCCTATGACTGTGCCATTGATTTGTTGCCAAATGCTAAGCTTCCCAAGAGCAGGTTGTACTCCCTGTCACGTCCTGAGACTCAGGCTATGGCAGAGTACATTCAGGAGAACTTGGCTAAGGGATTTATCAGACCTTCACAGTCTCCAGTTGGGTCGGGGTTCTTCTTCGTGGGTAAAAAGGACGGTTCGTTGCGACCCTGCATCGACTTCAGGGAATTGAACCGTATCACGATTAAAAACTCATACCCACTGCCTCTCATTTCGGTCTTGTTTGACCAGCTTCGTACTGCCACCATTTTTTCTAAGATTGACCTACGCGGTGCGTACAATCTAATCCGAATAAGAGAGGGGGATGAATGGAAGACTGCCTTTAATACCCACTCAGGGCATTATGAATATTTGGTGATGCCTTTTGGGCTCTGTAATGCCCCGGCAGTCTTCCAGGATTTCATGAATGATGTGCTCAGGGAATATTTGGATAGATTCTTAGTTGTATACTTAGATGACATCCTAATCTTCTCCCATTCCCTGGAGGAACATCGGAAGCATGTACGCTTAGTCCTCCAGAAACTCAGAGACCACCGGCTTGGGGCGAAGCTGGAGAAGTGCGAATTTGAAGTTCAGCAAATCGCATTTCTAGGATATATTATCTCCCCAGAAGGTTTCCAAATGGAGGGTTCCAAGGTACAGGCAGTCCTGGATTGGGTGCAGCCCACTAGTTTGAAGGCGCTTCAGCGTTTCCTGGGCTTTGCGAATTTTTATAGACGATTTATCGCTGGATTTTCGTCTATAGTGGCGCCCTTGGTGGCACTCACTAAGAAAGGGGCGGATGTTGCTCACTGGTCTTGTGAGGCTAAAGCGGCTTTTGCCCGTCTCAAAAGGGCATTTGTTTCGGCCAAGGTGCTGCGACACCCAGATCCAGAGCGTCCTTTTGTGGTGGAGGTGGATGCCTCTGAGATGGGTATTGGGGCAGTGCTTTCTCAGATGGGAGTGTCTGATAATCGCCTTCATCCCTGTGCTTACTTTTCCCGTAAATTTTCGCCTGCCGAGATGAATTATGACGTGGGTAACCGGGAATTGTTGGCTATTAAGGATGCACTCGAGGAGTGGAGACACTGGCTTGAGGGGGCTAAGTTTGTGGTCTCAATTCTCACTGACCATAAGAATCTGGCATATTTAGAGTCAGCGAAGCGTCTCAATGCCAGGCAGGCACGATGGGCTTTGTTTTTTGCTCGCTTTAATTTTTTGATAACATATCGCCCTGGGTCAAAAAACATCAAGGCTGATGCGCTCTCGCTGAGTTTTGCTCCAATCCAGGAGACCACCGAGGAGCCGTTGCCCATTGTTTCCCCGTCATGTATTAAAGTGGGCATTACCCAGGACCTCTTATCATTAGTCCTTAGAGCACAGGAGCAGGCTCCTCCAGACCTTCCGGTAGGTCTTTTGTTTGTGCCTCCTAGGTTAAGACAGCGAGTGTTCCTGGAATTCCATGCCAAGAAGTCGGCAGGTCACCCGGGTATTGCCAGAACTCGGGAGTTGCTATCTAGGGCGGTGTGGTGGCCCTCGGTGGCTAAGGATGTGGATCAGTGGGTTCGGGCATGTGACATCTGTGCCCGAAATAAGACTCCTAGAGGGGTTCCTGTTGGCCCATTACATCCACTCTCTATCCCATCTAAGCCATGGACCCACATTTCAATGGATTTTGTGGTGGACTTGCCCAAATCCTCGGGGATGACAGCCATCTGGGTTGTCGTTGACAGGTTTTCGAAGATGGCGCACTTCGTTCCACTGGTTGGGCTGCCATCAGCCAGACGCCTGTCTGAATTATTTATGCTGCATGTTGTGCGTCTCCACGGGTTGCCACTTGATGTGGTCTCTGACCGCGGATCCCAGTTTGTGGCCAAATTCTGGAGGGCATTTTGTTCCGATCTCCAGATTTCTGTCAGCTTGTCGTCAGGCTACCATCCGCAGTCTAATGGGCAGACTGAAAGGGTGAACCAGTCCTTGGAGCAGTTCCTCAGGTGTTATGTCTCCAAGTGTCAGACTGACTGGGTTGCTCATCTGTCCATGGCGGAGTTTGCCTATAACAACGCGGCTCACTCTGCTACAGGGATCTCTCCCTTCCTTTGTGTGTATGGGCATCATCCTAAGGCCAATTCTTTTGACCCCCTGGACTCCACGCCTGGTGGTTCCTCTGTGGTTTCGGTCCTTAGAGGTATTTGGCGGAAAGTGAAGAAAGCCCTTGTGTCTGTGTCATTAGTGACCAAAAGGGTTTTTGATAAGCGGAAAAGACCCTGCAGCTTCAAATTAGGAGACTTCGTCTGGTTGTCTACCAAGAATTTGAAGTTGAGACAGCCATCTCATAAGTTAGGGCCCCGGTTCATCGGCCCTTATAAGATCACCAGGGTTATCAATCCGGTGGCATTTCAGTTAGATCTGCCCCGTTCTTTGGGTATCAATAAAACATTTCATTGTTCCCTTTTAAAACGGGCGATTAGTAATCCTTCTTCCAGTGGAAGACCTTCCCCTCTTCTGATACGTGGCCAGAGGGAGTTTGTTGTTGAAAGGATTCTTGACTCCAAGGTGGTTCGGGGTCGGCTGGAAGGGGTATGGCCCGGAGGAGCGGTCGTGGGTGCGCAGTTGTGATCTTCATGCCCCCAGACTGATACGCTCTTTCTTCTCGCAGTTCCCCGATAAACCCGGTGGTAGGGGTTCTTTGACCCCTCGTCAGAGGGGGGGTACTGTTAGGGTCTCCTGCCCTGTGCTGCCACGTCGTCATGGCAACCGGGAGACAAGTGCTAGTGGAGTAACCTGAGCGCAGCTGATACTCCGGTTCGGGTCTTTTGCTGTGCAGTGGTTATAGGCTCTGTGCACGGCAG
Source organism: Pseudophryne corroboree (assembly GCF_028390025.1). NCBI lineage: Eukaryota > Metazoa > Chordata > Amphibia > Anura > Myobatrachidae > Pseudophryne > Pseudophryne corroboree. Next base: position 765,790,066 of record NC_086448.1, read on the forward strand.
GGGATCCGGTGCTGGTTTTTGTGCTCACAGTCTGTGAGGTCTGAGTGGGGCGTGGACAGCACCTGCTTTATAAGGCCTCTTTTCAGGGTAAGCAGATGCTGCTGAATCTTTGTTGGTTAGTCAGTTCATGAAAGTTAGCCAGTACTGTGTAGCTTTGTATTTGTTTGTTGCTTACTGCAAATAGGCCTGGGGATTTGGTATTACACTCTGCCAATCCAGACCTAGCAGTAAGACTGGAGTCAGTCGTTTAGCTTGCTGGGGTTCTGTTACTACTCTGTGAACTTAGCAAGTTTGCGGCTGTATTCTAAGACTTGCCTGTCTAATCCTGTCTCACTGTGCTAGGTGTCAGGGGTCAGTTTAGTGGCAGTAAGCTAAAACCTGTGCACTGCAAGTGAGAAATAGGATTGTGGAGACTCTCCTTGTGTCTATCATTCCATCTCTGACCAAGGAGTTTACTGCCACACCCGTTGGTAACCCTTTAGGGTTTTGCTGTTGCCCTTAGCAACAGCATTTCGGGTTCTCTATGTATTAAAACACAACATTTTGCTTTTTCCATCTGTGCAGTTCTAATACAAGGGAGATACCCAGTTCCTTAGCCTCTGGGCTTCTCTGTTCACTTTGTGTGTATTTTGTTACCCTATTACCTTCTGTGTACGTTATGTCATATTCCCCAGTTTGTCTGTGAGTCCATTTGTTTTGCATAACAGTTCAAACACCAGTACATTCCTGCAGACACTGGAGTGCATAACAGTTCTGACACCAGTACTTTCCTGCAGGCACTGGTGTGCATAACAAAAAGAGGATGGGGATCTTCCTTTCTCGCCAGAGGTAAGGGCAGAGGGAAAAAGCTGCCAGCTACAGCTAGTTCCCAGGAGCAGACGTCCTCCCCGGCTTCTACTAAATCCACCGCATGACGCTGGGGCTCCGCTGAGGGAGTCCGCCCCAGTGGGGGCACGTCTTCGACTTTTCAGCCACGTCTGGGTTCAATCACAGGTGGATCCCTGGGCAATAGAAATTGTTTCCCAGGGTTACAAGCTGGAATTCGAAGATGGTCGTCCTCGCCAGTTTTTCAAATTGGCCGTACCAGCTTCTTCCCCAGAGAGGGAGGTAGTTTTAAGTGCAATTCAAAAACTGTGTCTTCAACAAGTGGTGGTCAAAGTTCCCCTGCTTCAACAGGGGACGGGGTACTACTCAACCCTGTTTGTGGTCCCGAAACCGGACGGTTCGGTCAGACCCATTCTGAATTTAAAATCCTTAAACCTATACTTGAACAGGTTCAAATTCAAGATGGAATCGCTCAGAGCGGTCATCGCCAGCCTGGAAGGGGGGGATTATATGGTGTCTCTGGACATAAAGGATGCATACCTTCATGTCCCCATATATCCTCCTCATCAGGCATTCCTGAGGTTTGCTGTACAGGATTTTCATTACCAATTCCAGACGTTGCCGTTTGGACTTTCCACGGCCCGAGGATTTTCACCAAGGTAATGGCGGAAATGATGGTGCTCTTGCGCAAGCAGGGAGTCACAATTATCCCGTACTTGGACGATCTCCTGATAAAAGCGAGATCGAGAGAACAGTTGCTGAACAACGTGTCACTCTCCCTGAGGGTGTTGCAGCAGCACGGCTGGATTCTCAATCTACCAAAGTCACAGTTGGTCACAGTTGGTTCCAACGACCCGATTGCTTTTCTTAGGCATGATTCTGGACACGGAACAAAAAAGGGTTTTTATCCCGATGGAAAAGGCCCAGGAACTCCAGAGCTTGGTCAGGGACCTGTTGAAGCCGAAAAAAGGGTGTCGGTCCATCAATGCACTCGAGTCCTGGGAAAGATGGTGGCGTCTTACGAGGCATTCCCTTCGGCAGGTTCCATGCAAGGACTTTTCAGTGGGACCTTCTGGACAAGTGGTCCGGGTCCCATCTACATATTCATCAGAAGATCAGCCTGTCCCCCAGGGCCAGGGTATCTCTCTTGTGGTGGCTGCAGAGTACTCACCTTCTAGAGGGTCGCAGGTTCGGCATTCAGGACTGGGTTCTGGTGACCACGGACGTGAGCCTCCGAGGATGGGGAGCAGTCACACTGGGAAGAAACTTCCAGGGACTGTGGTCAAGCCAGGAGGCTTGTCTACACATCAACGTACTGGAATTGAGGGCCATATACAACGGTCTCCGTCAAGCGGAGAATCTTCTTCGCGACCTACCAGTTCTGATTCAATCAGACAACATCACAGCCGTGGCTCATGTAAACCGCCAAGGCGGGACAAGGAGCAGAGTGGCAATGGCGGAAGCCTCCAGTATTCTGCGCTGGGCAGAAAATCACGTAAGCGCTCTGTCAGCGGTATTCATTCTGGGAGTGGACAACTGGGAAGCAGACTTCCTCAGCAGACACGATCTCCATCCAGGAGAGTGGGGTCTTCATCAAGAAGTCTTTGCAGAAATAGCAAGTCTTTGGGGACTTCCTCAAATAGACATGATGGCGTCACGCCTCAACAAAAAGCTTCCGAGGTATTGTGCCAGGTCAAGGGACCCTCAGGCAGTAGCAGTGACACCGTGGGTGTTTCAGTCGGTCTATGTGTTCCCTCCTCTTCCTCTCATCTCAAAAGTATTGAGAATCATAAGACGAAAAGGAGTACAGACAATTCTCATTGTTCCAGATTGGCCTCGAAGGGCCTGGTATCCAGATCTGCAGGAAATGCTCACAGAAGATCCGTGGCCACTTCCTCTCAGAGAGGACCTGTTGCAACAGGGGCCCTGTCTGTTCCAAGACTTACCGCGGCTGCGTTTGACGGCATGGCGGTTGAACGCCAGATCCTAGCAAGGAAGGGCATTCCGGACGAGGTCATCCCTACTCTGATAAAGGCTAGGAAGGAGGTGACGGCGAAACATTATCACCATATTTGGAGGAAGTATGTCTCTTGGTGTGAAGCCAAGAATGCTCCTCCAGAAGATTTCCATCTGGGCCGTTTTCTCCACTTCCTACAGACTGGGGTGAATATGGGCCTAAAATTAGGCTCCATTAAGGTTCAGATTTCGGCCCTATCCATTTTCTTTCAGAAGGAATTGGCTTCTCTCCCAGAAGTCCAGACTTTTGTGAAGGAAGTGCTGCATATCCAGCCTCCTTTTGTGCCTCCAGTGGCACCATGGGACCTTAATGTGGTGTTACGATTCCTTAAGTCTCCCTGGTTTGAGCCTCTTCAATCCGTGGAATTAAGTATCTCACTTGAAAGGTGGTTATGTTGTTGGCCTTGGCATCGGCAAGGCGAGTGTCTGTGTTGGCGGCTTTGTCTCATAAAAGCCCCTATCTGATTTTCCATGTGGATAGAGCTGAGTTGCGGACTCGTCCTCAATTTTTGCCTAAGGTGGTTTCCTCTTTTCATATGAACCAACCTATTGTGGTGCCTGTGGCTACGCGGGACTTGGAGGATTCCGAGTCTCTTGATGTGGTCAGGGCGTTGAAAATTTATGTAGCCAGAACGGCTCGGGTTAGGAAAACAGAGGCACTGTTTGTCCTGTATGCAGCCAACAAGGTTGGCGCTCCTGCTTCTAAGCAGACTATTGCTCGCTGGATCTGTAACACGATTCAGCAGGCTCATTCTACGGCTGGATTGCCGTTACCAAATTCGGTAAAGGCCCATTCCACTAGGAAGGTGGGCTCTTCTTGGGCGGCTGCCCGAGGCATCTCGGCATTACAGTTTTGCCGAGCGGCAACTTGGTCGGATTCAAACACCTTTGCAAAATTCTACAAGTTTGATAGCCTGGCTGATGAGGACCTCATGTTTGCTCAATCGGTGCTGCAGAGTCATCCGCACTCTCCCGCCCATTTTGGAGCTTTGGTATAATCCCCATGGTCCTTACGGAGTCCCCAGCATCCTCTAGGACGTAAGAGAAAATAAGATTTTAAACCTACCGGTAAATCTTTTTCTCCTAGTCCGTAGAGGATGCTGGGCGCCCGTCCCAGTGCGGACTAAATTCTGCAAGGCTTTTTTATAGTTGTTTCTTACATAAGGGTTATGTTACAGTTGAGATCAGTCTTTAGCTGATACTGTTTTGTTCATACTGGTAACTGGTTGTGTATATTCCAGGTTATACGGTGTAGGCTGGTATGAATCTTGCCCTTAGATTAACAAAATCCTTTCCTCGTATTGTCCATCTCCTCTGGGCACAGTTTCTCTAACTGAGGTCTGGAGGAGGGGCATAGAGGGAGGAGCCAGTGCACACCCATTCCAAAGTTTATTATAGTGCCCATGTCTCCTGCGGAGCCCGTCTATACCCCTTGGTCCTTACGGAGTCCCCAGCATCCTCTACGGACTAGGAGAAAAAAAATTACCGGTAGGTTTAAAATCTTATTTTTGCACACATATGGCAACAGTCAAAAAGAACAACAGATGCTTGGGTGCAGAAGGTGGTATCTCAGGGGTATGAGTTCCCATTCAGGAGGCAGCCTCCTCAAAGATTTTTTTGCACTAGCCCGTCTCGTATAGAGTCGAAGGCCAAAGCCCTGCAAGAAGCAGTCCAAAAATTACTGCAGTCAGGTGTGATTGTCCCAGTACCGCCATCACAAAGGGGACAGGGGTTTTACTCCAATCTATTTCTGATCCAGAAGCCAAATGGGTCATTTCGACCAATTCTCAATCTGAAAATATTGAACAAATACATTTGGATCCCAAGGTTCCACATGGAGACGTTACGCTCCATAATGTTGGCTATGGAACCGGGAGATTACATGGTATCTCTGGATGTACGGGATGCTTACCTACATGTGCCTATAGCACTGTCTCATCAGTGTTACCTCAGGTTTGCCATCCTCCAGGAACATTTTCAGTTCCAAGCCTTGTCCTTCGGGCTAGCAACAGCACCCAGGTGTTTACCAAAATTATGGTGGTTATGGCAGCTTGTCTGCGCAAACAGGGGATAAGAATATTCCCATACCTCGACGACCTGTTAATCTTAGCACATTTGCAAGATTTACTTTTGAGCCATCTTCAACAGACAGTAGTTTGTTTACAAAGACACGGGTGGCTCATAAATTGGGAAAAGTCGTCTCTGAATCCGTCACAGCGGATGGTTCATTTGTGGGCCATATTGGATTCAGACCTACAGAAAGTTCTCACCAGAGAAAAAGATAGTCAAGGTGCAGGTCATGGCTCAGGAAGCGTTGCACGCCCAGACAATGTCAGTCCATGCAGCAATGCGACTGTTGGGTCTAATGGTATCAACCTTCGACATGGTGGAATATGCACAATTTCACTCCAGACCATTGCAGCACCTTATTCTGACCAAATGGAAGGGAAATCATCAGACGATAAAAAAAGCAGATGATAAAGTTTCCAGTAAACGTAAAGAGGTCTCTAGCGTTGTGGCTACAGACAGACCATTTAAACAAGGGGAGACCCTTTTGGATAAAAGAATGGCAAGTCCTGACAACAGATGCCAGCCTGCAAGGCTGGGGTGTGGTACTCGGAAGCCTTTGGTTCCAGGGAAAATGGACCGCAAGGGAAAGTCGCCTGCCAATAAATCTGTTGGAAATAAGGGCCATTTACATGGCTCTAGTTCAGGCAAAGGACAGTCTGCAAGGAAGACCGGTCCAGATTCACTCAGACAATGCGACAGCAGTAGCGTACCTCAATCATCAAGGAGGAACTCACAGCAAAAGATTGATGGAGGAGGTAACTCCCATTCTAAGATGGGCAGAACTCCATCTTCCAGCATTGTCAGCAGTGTTTGTCCCAGGTGTACTGAACTGGGAAGCGGATTTTCTCAGTCGACACACCATTCAGGAAACCGAATGGGCATTACACCCAGAAGTGTTTCAGGCAATAGTGAACAGATGGGGTCTACCAGAGATAGACCTCATGGCGTCTCATCTAAACAACAAAGTTCCAAGGTATGGATCGAGAACAAAGGATACCGGAGCGGTCCTTGTAGACGCACCGTCAGTAGAATGGAAATTTCATCTGGCGAATCTGTTCCCTCCAATATCTCTGTTACCCAGAGTAGTGAGAAAAATAAAGCAAGCAAAGGGAGCCATAATTATAATAGCTCCAGCTTGGCCAAGAAGGCATTGGTACACAGATCTACTGAGGATGTCCGTGGAAGCACCAATACTGCTCCCTCACCGTCCAGATCTGCTAATGCAGGGTCCTTGTTGCCTCAGTCATCTGGATCGTCTGTCTTTGACGGCGTGGCTATTGAAACCTCTATCTTAGAAGCTAGAGGCTTTTCAAAACAAGTAATTCAAACTATGCTTAGAGCAAGAAAGCCTGCTTCAACTCATGTGTATCATAGAATATGGCAAGCCTGTATTCATTGGCATACTGAAAAAAAGTTTGAATCCAAGATCTTTCAAAGTATCCCGGATTTTGGATTTCCTTCAAGCAGGATTGGATAAAGGTCTGAAGGTAGCTTCCTTGAGAGTTCAAGTATCAGCATTGACTGTATGGTTTCAGCGAAAGATTGCTGAATTACAGGATGTGCATACTTTCTTTCAGGGAGTTGTATATATTCAACCTCCATTTGTTCCTCCTGCAGCTCCTTGGGATTTGAATTTAGTTCTTAAATTCCTCCAGGGTCCTCCGTTTGAACCACTTAAGAGAGCAGATCTTAAATGGTTAACGGCTAAAGTACTTTTTCTACTAGCAATGGCGTCAGCCAGAAGAGTGTCAGATTTAGGAGCGTTATCGTGTAAGTCTCCTTTCCTAAGTTTTTATCCATATAGAGCAGTTCTCAGAACTAGATCTGGTTATCTTCCGATGGTGGTTTCAAAGTTTCACCTGAATGAAGAGATTGTAGTCCCAGCTTTTCAGGTATCAGGACTATCTGCGGGAGAAGCGTCGCTGGACGTAATCCGAGCTTTAAGAATCTACATAGATCGTACTAGTGCCATCAGGAAAACAGATTCTCTCTTCATCCTCTACGGATTTCATAGAAGAGGATGGCCTGCTAGTAAACAGTGAGCTGGCGAGATGGCTCCGAATGGTAATATCAGAAGCTTATTCTCATGCAGATCTCCCTACTCCGGCTAATGTCTCTGCTCACTCTACACGTAAGGTAGGTCCTTCATGGGCAGCACAACAGGGTGCTTCAGCAGAACAGATATGTAAGGCAGCCACATGGTCTTCCATAAACACATTCATTAGACATTATGCCTTGGATACTTTTGCCACTCATGATGCAGACTTCGGGCGAAAGGTCCTCCTATGTAATCAGGAGCGTCCCCACCACTAAAATTGGCTTTGTGAATCCCAATGTTATCCTCTGGATAATCCTGTGGACCCAGCCAGAGAAATAGACGTTATGGTAAGAAATTACCGTTGATAACGTGATTTCTCTTATGTCCACAGGTATACACAGGGATCCCTCCCTGACGCACCTGATTTGAGGATCTTGACAATCACTAAACCTCTTCCCTCTTGTATGGAAGGGTGTGCATGTGTGTTCTTATCGCCTAAATAGGTTTCTACCTGATGCTTCTGCCTAAATCGCTGTGGAAATAACTGATTTGACTGAGTCAGTGGGCGGGACTATATGGTGAGGCCCCGATGCATCCTGGGAGGCCAGAAAGCTCGTGACCGCGTTGGTGCCATTTCCGCTGTCGCTCAACCATATCCCAATGTTATCCTGTGGATACCTGTGGGCATAAGAGAAATCACGTTATCAACGGTAAGTTCCTACCATAACGTCTATATTATACATACATATATATATATATATACACACACACACACACACACATTTATTAATTAGCCGGTGTGGTCCGGCTCTCCCGGTATCATGCACTGTGTGCCCGCACAAATAGGTAAATAGATGAAATAAATGTGGTGCAGCACTCCTGATGTGTAAAGCATTGAGTCTTATAGCCTGACGCTATGCCGCTGTAAGCCTCAGTGCTTTAGACATCAGGAGTGCTGCACCACATTTATGTTGTCTGTGTATATATTTAAAAAAAAAATGTGTCTTTCAACTTTTTTTAGACCCCTCTTTTTTACGGTTTTATTTGATGTTATCCCCTATTTTGACATATACAGTAGCCCGCTGTCTCTTTTTTTGCTAAATAAATGAATGTTTTATATATATATATTTCTTTAAACATTTTTGGATATAATCTTTGCATAAACTAAAAACGGCACCAGTGGTCGCTCTGAATATTTTTACATATATACTGTATATATATATTTTTTCCGGTCTTCTCGGCACCCTGTTCCAGAAACAGGTATTTGCCGTGATGCCCTCCCAAGTGAGCAAAGTCACAAACATATTCGGCAGCAGCGGGCGGCACTCACCGGACTTCACATGTCGCACAAATCATGAGGCGGAAGTACTCAGTTAGATTAACGTTTCAGTTGTATTAACTGTCGTGTTGTTAATGTAAGTACAGCCGCCTCATGATGCCTGGTTAGTACCGCCCGTTGCTGACGAATATATATATCCAAGTGGTCTGCTGATCTTGAGCTTGCTCCGTTGCCTAGCTTGGTTCAAATAGACCATAAGTACTGATATTCAGTAGGCGGCACTCGTTGCGATGAATAAATTCTATTTAACCCATCGTTATCCTACATATGTTTCGGGCCTCCACCCATCGTCAGGGAAAAACAGTTTAATTAAAAAAATGTGCAAACATATATATCTAACACACAGCTTCTTAAATTACTGAATCATACTCACCTGACAGTTGAACTCGATAGACAATTGTCTTTTTTCAACCTTAGGTACTATGTTACTATGTGTGACGCTGCCGTTCAACACACAGGTGAGTGTGATTTCGTAATGTAAGGAGCTGTGTGTTAGATATATAAGTTTGCACATTTTTTTTATTACACTGTTTGTCCCTGACGATGGACGGAGGCCCGAAACATATGTAGGATAACGATGGGTTAAATAGAATTTATTCATCGCAACGACCAGTCTCCTGAGTGCCGCCTACTGAATATCAGTACTTATGGTCTATTTGAACCAAGCTAGGCAACGGAGCAAGCTCAAGATCAGCAGACCACTTTGGATATATATATTCGTCAGCAACGGGCGACACTTACCAGGCATCATGAGGCAGAAGTACTTACATTAACAACACGACAGTTCATACAACTGAAACGTTAATCTAACTGAGTACTGCCGCCTCATGATTTTTGCGACATGTGAAGTCCGGTGAGTGCCGCCCGTTGCTGCCGAATATGTTTGTGACTTTGCTCACTTTGAAGGGCCGAGAAGACCGGGAAAAAAAAAATATATATAGTATATATGTAAAAATATTCTGAGTGACCACTGGTGCCGTTTTTAGTTTATGCAAAGATTATATCCAAAAATGTTTAAAAAAAAAATATATATTGTCAAAGTAGAAAAATATCTTGATTCACATGCCTTGTACTAACCCCATGCACATGCCCGCTGCACGTGCACCCAGTCTGCGGTGCGTGTGCATATCCGCAAATTGCGTAAGATCGCTCCGGCAATCACGCGCGTGTTATGCGCATTTACGGTAGGGTTTGTGAGCTTGTAGCGGGCGACTCGTTTATATCATATTTAACCTATATAGTGTGTTTTGTAGATAATATTTCCCTTAACAATGTCAGTTAAAATGCTTAGTTTAAATGGTTTGTGGACATGGGGATTCCTCTTTGCATGATATGAAGGGTCAGACAAAGGTAGAAAGGTGGTGTTTAGTATCCAGCTGTAGAGTATTTTAATAGTAACATTTCAGTGTTGGTTAGGAAGAGATTGTTCGCTGCTGCGTATAGTTATGCACAAAAGTATGTTTGGAACATTAAATGTATTTGCAGTTTATTACACATGTGGGGGAAATCCAGAGGATACCTCCCACCTGGGCAGTTGGAGAAGGACACAGCCCACCTGTTTAAACCCACCTATGACCTTTACTATAATGTGGAGACACATTCCTGTGTCCAATGAACAATGAGACTGTACGGACCATTGTATTGTGAATGTATGCTGTAAATATAAGGACCACCATTGCTGGGGCAGTCACTCACTCTCTGCAAGGTTTTCACACTGAAGGCTGGAGGCTGGTTCCAGAAGCGCTTGCGAATCATTCCCATGTGTGTAAGTTCACTGTAGCCATTTATTCCCTTTGTGTATGCCATTCATTCTCTCTCTGTGTGCTTGTATTTGCGATCGCATTGCTAATGTTTATATCTTATTTCTTGTTATTCTGTTTAGATATTGATGTTAGGTTTGTAGTGTATAAGCTGCAATTGTTTTCCCCTTTTATATATATATATATATATATATATATATATATACTAAAGAATCTTCTAAGAAGGTGTTGGAACCTTACCAGGTCTTGTATGTTTCACCAGTTATTATATAGGGTCTCTCTCTTAGCGTATTAACCGCTCATACCATATTCACATCGTTAAAGGTTTAAGCATTACATCATTGTGGTTTTACATTGCCAAGGTTTACAGTATAAGCATACCCTTACTGCGTTCATTTAAAAGGTTTAAAGGTTATCAACTGTGTGTGCGCCCACTGTGTGTGTATTCCGTACACCCAGCGCAGCGTGTGTACGTTACGTGCGTACCACGTGCGAAGTCTTTGTATGCAAATAGCGTACAAAGTGCGTAGCACATGCACGTGGTTTAGCGGCCATAACGGCTTCACGTTGTTAATACATAGCTTATGTTCAAAGGTAAATATTTGACTTTATCAATTGGCGGCTCGTCCAGTCCACCTCATATCCGCAGTCAAGCGAAACCAGGCAGACTTTATCCGTCAGCAAAGGGCGGAAAGGTAGTATCCCCTGTATCCGTGTTTGTGGTTGGGGATACGGTAGTGCTGATCAGATAAGCGTCTGCGTCTGCTTCGCTTGATTTGTAGGGATGCTGGTGGAATCCGGTTCCAGAAAGTAAGAACGTAAAGCTTTGTTTTTGTTTTTTTTAATCTGTTTAATTTCTGTTTGGTGCCAACTGCGCACGCAAGACACGTAACACACGCACACACCTGTACTCTGCATATCCGATCATATTGTTGCAAAACAAGGTTCAAATGAGTCATATTGTGTTTGATTCAGATTGGATTGCTTATCTGTTTAAGTAGGTTTAAAAGTATTTTTAAAAGTTTGCATAGCTTGATAGTTTTATTTTTAACCCAGGCCTAAAATAACTTCAGGGGCTTGCATGGTGATTTTTTTTGTGACAAAAGAAGCCGCATGGTCTGTCCTCCATTTTTTGTAACCCTCATGGATGTGGAAGGGGGAGGAGCAGCGGCCATTTTGGGGAAAGTAATTTTTTTCAAAATAGCTGATTTTCAGTCTACTCAGGAATAATCAGCCGACCATGGTCAAAAAAAAGAAATCACCATATGAGTTTCCAATGCATTTATTTGACCCATGTCATAATCAATTATAAATAGTTCAGATGGGGCTTAATGAAAGTTAATAGTAAAATGAATATTTGATGTAAGAACGACACACAGAGATAAAACAAAGTTGTTGTTTTTTTTCTTTTTCTCTCTTCTTTACCTCCAAGATTCTGTTGAACTCTGCTTGTGAGATGGGCCATTGAAATGCAAATTAACCTGTGTAACTGGTTTTTTTTCCTAGCAGTGAAAAAATCACCTTCACAGACAGTCAAAAGCATATTCATATGCAAATTAGAAGCACTGAATAAGTAAATGAGTCTCAGGAAACCAGTGGATGGTACATAGATATAATGTTATAATTATGTGTGTGTTTACATCAATGTATGCTCTGCAAGATGGCTATCATACTATTGGAAGCATTGATTATTAGATTAATTTAGAATTGTATTGTATCTGTGTATTTTCACCTATCTACCTTTCTGTTTGCCATTAGCATTGATAACGTGCTGAGAAAATGTGCTGCTATTTTAAAAAGTAAAGAGTAATACTTAAGGGAGTAATTGTAAAAACATGCACGCAGCATAGAAGATACTGTGTGGTGTTCGGTAAGCGATTATAGTTGAATATCGTTTACATTTATAGAAGCGTTTTATTTGTATTTGCTGCGGATATATCCGGCCTTTGTACACGTGTCCCGGACAACGTGCGAGACTGCGTATGCAACGCAAAGGCCTACACACGTGGCGTATATTACGTAACGTGCGTACGGATACGCCCACTAAATTCAAATCACACAATAGCATTGTTTCAGTTTAGGCGAAACAGTAGCCACGTGATAATAGCACAAGTTTGTTCAGTTTCCAAAAAGTTTAGTTTAAAAAGAACCTTTTTCTATTGCAAAACTCGGGGATTGAACTGTTTGCCTGAATGAAAGTAATTTCTGTACAGAAAAATCAGTGTGCATATGAGTGAACAGAAGTGAGTGTGAAAATAAAGGTATTCTTTTTGTGAACCCAGAAATCGGGATCCCGTCGGAGACCACACCAGGTGAGTGGACACTTGGTGGCGTGGGATTGGCTTGCTCACGTTAACATTGTATAAGGTAAAGGAGCAATTAGTATCCGCAGACAAGAGGACTGCGAAGGTTAGAAAGCGCGTAGTACCCATATAGGCCCGTTCAGTATAACGCTCCGGCTGAAGGTTTTGCAGCCTAAACAACCGATTCCATTGGTCGCACGGCGAATAAGTAATAGGTACTTATACTCAGTGCGACTGGACCGCACGCTACTGTGTACATTAGTTAGTTCACCTTGATACCCACTAAAATTTGCTGTGGGATCATAGACGCTATTTGTCCATTTTAACGTGATTTGTATAGGTTTTTGTTATTTTAAGGGAGTTTCGCTGTTCACTCAGGAAATCTCCAACAACTAATACTTACTGGGGAGGGGTAGCATACTCCCACACGCCCCAGTAAATAGAGGTTATAAAAAGATCCCGAGATTGGGTACGACCAGTGGTGGGCACATTGCTGGAATTCGTATTGGCCAATAGGGGCGTGAGTGAGTGAAGGCACTCGTTGAACTTTCACCGTCGCCTTATCTCTGGGAACTTGGTTTGTTTTGTAAGAATTTGCTGAGACAGCAATATCTGCAAATAATGGGGGCCAGTTGCTCAAGTAAGGGACGACCAACAAGGGCTCACGTTGGTATTTGTTGGCCCAAAGGGTCAGCACGGTATATAATGTGTGAGAAATACGGATCACACACACAGGTATTATGCAAAGAATGGGAACGAATGACTGAGGATGATGGAGAACAGTTCCCCAGGGTGGGCAGTTTGAATCCTGAAGTATTGCAAAATCTAAGAAAAAGGATATGTCTAATAAAATCTGCAAAACAGAGGATTAGGCATTATGATTGTTTACAGTTATGGCAACAGGAAGGTGAGATACAAAGGGAATTAGCTTGCACAGCTGGTTCCCACCTTAGCAGGAAACACATGGCAACTGGAGAAACAATGGCTACAGAGAATGGCATACTGGGATATGATGATAATAATGCACTTAGTAACTGTATTAACGATGATAAGAGTAAATGTAATAAATGTAATAATGATAGAAGGAAAACTGATAAATGTACAAATTCTAACCCGTGCAAGTTGCACCCCATGTTAAACTTCCCTCAGGATTACAAGCAAGAAAGTGAGCCCAGCACGATGTCGGCACTTTTTCCAGCAGCCATCATACGAGACACCCAGGTGGGCACGGCCCAATCGGTAAAGGCAGTAGTAAAGCCCCCTAACGGAGGGTCAGGTGAGGTCGTGCCCACAGGTAAGTACGGTATTGTATATTATGCACAGACAATTGCACCGCACATTGTAGAGTATAGAGAGGTAGCGGTTTCTGTATTAATGGATGGTTTAAAGGAAGTGTTGAGAACAAGGGTACAGACCACTCAACCTAACTGGAGAAGTATCTCGGTGAAACGAAGCCACATCAGCTTAAGCCCCAGACCCCTGTGGGTAAGTCGAATGTGATAAAATGTTATAACTGCCAGAGGGAAGGGCATTATGCACGGAATTGTATGTTTAGAGACCCACATAAGGTATATAAACCCCCTAGACAACAACATAACGCACGTAATTGTAAGCAGGGATCATATAGAAACATTTTTGGCCCGCACCTGTAATTTGCAGCCAGTAAAGTTGATCATTAGCCTTGATAATAAGCCTGAGGTTACAGTCAATGTAATTGGGAGGTCAGTTCCTTGTAGACACAGGGACGGCCGGGTAAACTTTGTAATTTATCTTTAAATGATTTCTTCTCATCTCTAACGTTCACCAGCAGAACTCAAACGTCACATGACTACTTGGTCTTTTCAGAGGTCTACCCAACCCCAGTATATCTTACCAGCATCGTTGTGTTTGGCCAGGCACAAAGAGTGGAGAGTGGAAATACTGGTGGGGGAGACAGTGCAGAGATACCGATGGACATGTTGGTGTAAAAAGCCTAATGGTGAACGGAAATCCGACAATGTTTTTTTTTTTCTATTGTTCTCTCTCTCTTTTTGTTCTTTCATGTTTTACGGATGGTATGTCACACAACAGTTAGACAAATGGTAATGCAAGATTTATGCTCCTTACAGAAAGATCGCTGATTTGGAAATAATATTGTATCACCGGAGTCTTCGTTTTGGGAAGACTGAGAAACAGCACCTTTGAGATGACAGCCGAGCAAGAAGAACAACAAGACTAGAGGACAAATTATCGTAACAAGTTTCTTTCCCCTTCAATTATTTTCTGTACCCCATTACAACTTTCCCTTTCTCCTCCTGTAAGATGGACTCGCCTCAAGAGACTGCAGTCCGTGTTTTCCTGTTGACCCTGATGTTGACCAGAGCAGTCTGTTTCGGTGAGAGTACCAGTGAGGTCGAGAAAGGATCTGGAATGGGTTCTGATGATCAGGATGGAGTCGTAGAATTCCAAGAGCAACACAATCACCGAGTAAAGGCGAGTATCAGAAAACGATCTGGTAGCCATGACACTAAGAGACATTGTGAAGGATTATTAGCTGAAGAGAATTGTATCTGTAGGAATTGTGAAAACATAGTTGAGGACGGGTGCATCCAGAGATGTCAGTCCAGCCTTAATATCAACATGGACCGTCATCCGTTGAGTGACTATCACTCATTAGTGGGTAAGGTTTTAAACCAAACAGAATGCTGGGTGTGCTCACAAGTACCTCAAGGTCATAGAAAGTCAGGACTAGTGCCATACTCTTTAACGATAGATGAGGTACTTGAATTAAGGGGTGGGAGACCGGTGGACAAGAAATTTAATATTTCTAGTCCTCCTAGTTTGAAGCTCCACCAATACCATGTGGATAGGTCCTTAATATGTTT
Organism: Pseudophryne corroboree; assembly: GCF_028390025.1. Taxonomy (NCBI): domain Eukaryota; kingdom Metazoa; phylum Chordata; class Amphibia; order Anura; family Myobatrachidae; genus Pseudophryne; species Pseudophryne corroboree. Next base: position 765,805,281 of record NC_086448.1, read on the forward strand.
TAACATTTCCAATCCCCGAAAGCCGGGAAATTCGGAAGTGTCATGGAACAACCAAACCATGACATTTTCACACAGAGCCGATAGAATGCCATCGACTCAGAGCTTATACGCCAAATAGCCAACAGTGGAAGATATTTCCAATATAGGTACACTCTAGGGAATAGGCCCATGCGAGTTGGAGAAGTATCACCAGGATACTGTGCACATATCATACAACCTGATACGTGTACTAGACAGATGAGAGAGTTAGGGATAGGATTTTTCACCTGGAAGGTTTGTAATATGGTGATGTCATATTCTGTCCCATATGTCCTCCCCGATGACGCATATTTCATATGTGGGAGGAAGGCGTATAGGTTCCTTGCCCCAAACTCAGAGGGATTGTGTTACGTTGGAAAAGTATTGCCTGAAGTAATGACCATAACCCATAACAAAATGAAAGACATTCACCGCAATGCTCAAGCTCCTTACACTCACACTCACTACGAACACATCGTTAAAAGACACCTTGTAGATAGGACAGAGCATGCGGCCTCTGATTTGATTCACGAATCCACCGGGATCCAATTCCTTCTCGCGATAGATATCACCCGTACCGCCAGAGGAGTTATAAATTTTAGGTATATTAATGCGCTAGCGAACCTTATAGACAATATCACCGAAATGTATGATGACACCTTCAGGTATACTGGGAGAGAGCTGCAAGCCTACAAAACGGAGCTGGTCCAGCATAGAATGGTTCTCAATTACCTCACAGCGGTAACAGGCGGGTATTGTGTCACCCTAGCAACTCAGTATGGTGTGAAGTGTTGTACGTATATCACAAACAGCACTGAGGACCCAACAGAGGTCATAGATCAAAAGATGGACGATATATTGCAATTAAAGTGGGAGTTTCGAAGGAGGCACAATCTTACACTCGCTGCTGTGGGTAATGAATTGACTGACTGGGTGTCATGGTTGAACCCACGAAATTGGTTTTCAGGTTTAGGAGAATGGGCTCAAGGCGTTATCATGGATGTAGGAAAATTCCTCTTGTGTATCCTGGGAGTTATCATACTGATTGGTCTGGTATTCAGATGTGTTCGGATTTTAATGAATTGCAAGCGTAGTACGAAGGTGATGAGTCTGAGGAGTGAGGGCATTGTAACAACAACTAGCTTAATTTATGAGCCGTCAATCGAGACAATGTTGTGATAAAATGTGATTCCACGGTCCGTTTCTTTCACCCGTTTCTCCTTTGATTTTCTCAGAGGTACCAAGAAATCCACCTGGAAGAAGAATTCGATGACCTTTTATACAGACCACCGATGAACTGTGTCACAGACACCTAATGAGCTTTTAGAGACTGTAATTCTTTTTATGGACACTTGAAGAAGCTTTGCTTGCCAATTACTGCAAAGCTAAAGTAAAGATACGACAATCAGACAAGACATCAACAAGACTCCAATCGGCGACCACATACATAATTGTATGAATGCATTTATAACGCATGTTTCTTATCTTCATCTCTACTATCTTCAGGTAGTGACACACATAGTCGACAGGTAATATAGGCACATATATTAGCACTCACATATTTTCCCCTTTCATGTATCATCAACTAATGTGCACCCCATTTGTTGTAACCAAAAGCCGAAAAGAGCTCGGTAGAGTTTGACAGCCCATCCACAGACCCTTAATACGGGATAAGAAGGATTCAATGTATACTTCGCAATACCTCGAAGCTTGATTTAGAACACGTACGGCACAATGATACATGACCCCTCAGACATGGATTTCATACACACATGCTATTACTATCTCACTAGGTCATACATTTCCCACCTCCTCCTCTCCTCCCTACTCCCAATCATAATGAGGTATTTCATGATAACATATATTTTTTTGTTTGATTATTTAGATAGTGGCAGTTATTGTTGACTGCCAAAGGGTGGACTGTCAAAGTCAAAAAATATCTTGATTCACATGCCTTGTACTAACCCCATGCACATGCCCGCTGCACGTGCACCCAGTCTGCGGTGCGTGTGCATATCCGCAAATTGCGTAAGATCGCTCTGGCGATCACGCGCGTGTTATGCGCATTTACGGTAGGGTTTGTGAGCTTGTAGCGGGCGACTCGTTTATATCATATTTAACCTATATAGTGTGTTTTGTAGATAATATTTCCCTTAACAATGTCAGTAAAAATGCTTAGTTTAAATGGTTTGTGGACATGGGGATTCCTCTTTGCATGATATGAAGGGTCAGACAAAGGTAGAAAGGTGGTGTTTAGTATCCAGCTGTAGAGTATTTTAATAGTAACATTTCAGTGTTGGTTAGAGATTGTTCGCTGCTGCGTATAGTTATGCACAAAAGTATGTTTGGAACATTAAATGTATTTGCAGTTTATTACACATGTGGGGGAAATCCAGAGGATACCTCCCACCTGGGCAGTTGGAGAAGGACACAGCCCACCTGTTTAAACCCACCTATGACCTTTACTATAATGTGGAGACACATTCCTGTGTCCAATGAACAATGAGACTGTACGGACCATTGTATTGTGAATGTATGCTGTAAATATAAGGACCACCATTGCTGGGGCAGTCACTCACTCTCTGCAAGGTTTTCACACTGAAGGCTGGAGGCTGGTTCCAGAAGCGCTTGCGAATCATTCCCATGTGTGTAAGTTCACTGTAGCCATTTATTCCCTTTGTGTATGCCATTCATTCTCTCTCTGTGTGCTTGTATTTGCGATCGCATTGCTAATGTTTATATCTTATTTCTTGTTATTCTGTTTAGATATTGATGTTAGGTTTGTAGTGTATAAGCTGTAATTGTTTTCCCCTTTTATATATATATATACTAAAGAATCTTCTAAGAAGGTGTTGGAACCTTACCAGGTCTTGTGTGTTTCACCAGTTATTATATAGGGTCTCTCTCTTAGCGTATTAACCGCTCATACCATATTCACTTCGTTAAAGGTTTAAGCATTACATCATTGTGGTTTTACATTGCCAAGGTTTACAGTATAAGCATACCCTTACTGCGTTCATTTAAAAGGTTTAAAGGTTATCAACTGTGTGTGCGCCCGTTGTGTGTGTATTCCGTACACCCAGCACAGCGTGTGTACGTTACGTGCGTACCACGTGCGAAGTCTTTGTACGCAAATAGCGTACAAAGTGCGTAGCACGTGCACGTGGTTTAGCGGCCATAACGGCTTCACGTTGTTAATACATAGCTTATGTTCAAAGGTAAATATTTGACTTTATCAATATATATATATATATATATATATATATATATATATAAAAAACATTCATTTATTTAGCACAAAAAGAGACCGCGGGCTACTGTATATGTAAAAAAAGGGGATCAAATCAAATAAAACCGTAACAAAGAGGGGTCTAAAAAAAAGTTGAATGACACTTTTTTAAATATATACACACACAACATAAATGTGGTGCAGCACTCCTGATCTCCTGATGTATAAAGCACTGAGGCTTACAGCAGCATAGCGTCAGGCTGCAAGACTCAATGCTTTACACATCAGGAGATCAGGAGTGCTGCACCACATTTATTTCATCTATTTACTTATTTGTGCGGGCACCCAGTGCATAATACCGGGAGAGCCGGACCACACCGGCTAATTAATAAATATGTGTGTGTGTATATACATATATATATATATATATATATATATACAAATCGGAGTAACGTAGGACGAATTAATAAAGTTCGAAACGTTGGGTGGACAATCACTGTCCTGCAGCATCTCCATTGGCTGCAGCTGCTGTTCCTTCCTGGCATTCTGCACTGATGGCTGACAGGAAGTTGTAGCAGCTCCAAGCCCTCAGCACGAATTGTGTCCTGCAGCCTTCAGCAGCTCTGTGTGGTGGTGGAGAACAGCCACTGGATAAGGAATTGATAGGCATTGACACAAGTTGCTATCTGGTACGGATCTCTCCATTATTTGTGTTTGTAAATACACTATTAACAAAATTACTGCACCATAAGGCGCTTGTTCTTCTTTCCTAGTACCATATATATATACATATATATATATATGTATATGTATTATATATATATATATATATATATATATATATATATATACAAATCGGAGTAACGAAGGACGAAGTAATAAACTTCGAAACGTTGTCTTTGCTAACCTGCGGTTGTACTTCATTGTGACCGGAGTGTCGCCTACCGGTTTGTATGTTTGTCCCGTCGCTGCACGGGTCCAGGAGGGCACCGGACTTTGATCAAGTTGTGGGAGTGCTGCCAGAAATTGTTTCTATATATATATATATATATATATATATATATATATAATCATATATATCATATTTATACTATACATATATAGACTTTATGATATATACATATTTATATAAAGATATATATATATATACACTGTACATACTATTTATATATACACACTGTACATACTGTACATATACATATATGTACTGTATATATATACATATTTACATATAATTCAACATATTTTTATAATTATAATTATTAGATTTATATTGAATAGCTGCTAATCCTAGAGCAGCGGCCAGGCAGCCCTGAAATGTCTGACACCGTCCTCACCTCACAGAGGATAGTCAGACAAGCCGCCGGGCCGCCTTCAAGGAGCTTCAGTGCTTTCCGTGTGGTGAGCTGGAGCTCTGTGAGTCTCTCTGGGACCTGGGTGAAGGCCAGCGGCGGCCGGGTGGCACCTTTGTGACGTCACACGCCGTGACGTCTGCGCTGTGTAGGAGGCTCTGGGTCACCATGGAAATGCGGCGCAGGGAGGGCTAGGAAAGCCTTCCACTGTGCCGCTATTACAGAAATCATCTACGCAGTGCTGCCAAGCGGCATTAGAAACTCCTCTATGCGGCGGCGGCCGGGGGCCTAGAAATGCTGCAGTAGAAGGAAAAAATGTTTTTCCTATCTACAGCAGCATATAGCAATGTGGATGCTGTGGGCCTGTTTGTAGTGTGGGCCTGGAGCTGCAGCTCCATCAGCCCCATTGTTAATCCGGCCCTCCCTGTATCAGAGTCGGTATCCGTGTCAACTTGCATTATTTGGGCAAGTGTACGATTTTTAGGGAATGTAGGTGGGGTATTTGAGGGAGTATGAGCTGATTGCTGCAAACCCTCTACAGACTTTCTCAAAAACTGCGTCTCTTTCTCATTATGTGACATCCTTGATGAAATCTGTGATATCATTCCCCTTAAAGAATCCACCCATGGGGGTTCGGATTCGGCAGGTTGGGAAAGCACATTGCAGTCCTGAGTACATGGAATAGACTCTTCAGGAGAAGATACACACTCTGCAGCACAGGATACAGAGTCCTTAGACATGGTAAACACTCACATACACATACAGGAAAATGTCAGACACAGTTTCCCCCAGAGTACCTTCAGAGAGCAACAGTGTATAAGGAGCCAGCCACACAGCGCCCCTGGAGCAGTTATTATGATAAAAGCCCGGCGCTGACTATTCAACCTTAATAGGCTGAATAGTACTAATTACACACTCCCCCCCTGTCTATAACACCCTGGTACTGCAGTAACTGGAGTCAGGTGGAGGGTCAGCGCTCCCCGTCAACGTGCTTCAGCGTTCTGCAGCGAGAAAATAGCGCTGGTGAGTGCTGGATCTGCTCTGAGGAGAAGCCCCGCCACCCTGCAATGGTGCGTGGCTTCCCGCACATAAGAAGATTATACTGGCCTGTGGTGTTTAGTGCTAACAGTGGGATTAGCCCCTGTTAGCTGTTTTGCCAGTGTAGGGTGATTGCGCTGGCCCAGGACGCCCTCAGCCGCGTCTATATAACAATGTTGCTGAGCCTTCATGGAGCGCAGCCTGTCAGAGCTGCGCTCCCACCCTTGTGCCGGCATTCCTGCCGGTGACCTGCTAACCGGGCCGCCGGCGCTTAACTCACCACTCTTCTTTCTTCTGGCTCTGTTAGGGGGTGGCGGCCGTGCTGCGGGAGTGAGTGGTCGCCTCATGGGCTTGCGATCAGCACCCTCAGCAGCTCAGTGTCCTGTCAGCGGAGATAGAGAACCATTAACTTCGAGAGTTGGTTCCTACTCACCCCTTAAGTACCACGAAGCAGGAAGGCTGTTGCCAGCAGCCTTCCTGTACTTAACAACTCTTAGAAAACAATAAAACTAGAAAAACTTCTAGGAGCTCCCCTAGCTGTGACCGGCTCCTCCGGGCACATTTTCTAAACGGAGTCTGGTAGGAAGGGAGCCAGCCCACACTATTAAACTCTTAAAGTGCCCATGGCTCCCAAAGGACCCGTCTATACCCCATGGTACTAAATGGACCCCAGCATCCTCTAGGACGTAAGAGAAAATATTAAAACATATACCCAAAAGAAGATAAAAAAATAGGTAGAACAAGAAAAGATGGTTGAAAAAGTAAGCTACTTGCAGTCCAATAGTCCACGCGTTTTGGTCTAAGTGACCTTTACCAAGACATATTTGGACTGTGAGAAGGTCCGCTATTTATCAACTCAGGTGATTGCAATCATACCATAAGAAGGCTGTCACTATACCGACAGCGGCATCCTGTCTGTTGGAATCCCGGCAGCGAGTCCCCTCATGGGCTCGCTGCGCTTGCCACGCTTCAGGCCACTTGCAAAAGGATTATATTCCCACTCAGTTGGTGGTGTGGACCCACCAACCGAGTAGGAACAACCGGCATTCGTTGGGATTGTGACTGGCAGCATTTCCTTTCACCGTCTGTCGGGGTTCCAGCATCAGTCTCCTGAATGTCAGGATGCCCCCCACACTCCGTTCCCATCTTCTCCTCCATCACCTGCTTCTTTCCTCACACTCCGGCCCTATCCTCTCCTTCAGCACCCAGCTTCTTTCCTCACACTCCAGCAACATCATCTCCTCCAGCATCCTGCTTCTTTCCTCACACTCCGGCCCTATCCTCTCCTCCATCACCCTGCTCCTACCCTCACACACAGGCTCCATCCTCTCCACAATCACCCAGCTCCTTACCTCACACGCAGGCTCCATCCTCTCTTCCAGCACCCTGCTCCTTCCCTCACACACAGGCCCCATCCTCTCCTCCATCACCTGCTTCTTTCCTCACATGCAGGCCCCATCCTCTCCTCCATCACCCTGCTTCTTCCCCCGCACTCCAGCACCATCATCTCCTCCAGCACCCAGCTCCTTCCCTCACACACAGGCCCCATCCTCTCCTCCATCACCTGCTTCTTTCCTCACACTCCGGCCCTATCCTCTCCTCCATCACCCTGTTCCTTCCCTCACATGCAGGCTCCATCCTCTCCTCCATCACCCAGCTTCTTTCCTCACACTCCAGCAACATCATCTCCTCCAGCACCCAGCTCCTTCCCTCACACGCAGACTCCATCCTCTCCTCCATCACCCAGCTCCTTCCCTCACACACAGGCCCCATCCTCTCCTCCATCACCCTGCTCCTTCCCTCACATGCAGGCCCCATCCTCTCTTCCAGCACCCAGCTTCTACCCTCACACGCAGGCCCCATCCTCTCCTCCATCACCCTGCTCCTTCCTTCACACGCAGGCTCCATCCTCTCCACCATCACCCAGCGCCTTCCCTCACACGCAGGCTCCATCCTCTCCACAATCACCCAGCTCCTTACCTCACACGCAGGCTCCATCCTCTCTTCCAGCACCCTGCTCCTTCCCTCACACACAGGGCCTATCCTCTCCTCCATCACCTGCTTCTTTCCTCACACTCCGGCTCCATCCTCTTTTCCAGCACCCTGCTCCTTCCCTCACACACAGGCCCCAAACTCTCCTCCATCACCCTGCTCCTTCTCTCACATGCAGGCCCCATCCTCTCTTCCAGCACCCAGCTTCTTCCCTCACATGCAGGCCCCATCCACTCCTCCATCACCCTGCTCCTTCCCTCACACGCAGGCTCCATCCTCTCCACCATCACCCAGCGCCTTCCTTCACACGCAGGCTCCATCCTCTCCTCCATCACCCTGCTCCTTCCATCACATGCAGGCTTCATCCTCTCCTCCATCACCCAGCTCCTACCCTCACACGCAGGCTCCATCCTCTCCTCCATCACCCTGCTCCTTCCCTCACACGCAGGCTCCATGCTCTCCACAATCACCCAGGTCCTTCACTCAGACGCAGGCCCCATCCTCTCCTCCATCACCCTGCTCCTTCCCTCACACACAGGCCCCATCCTCTCCTCCATCACCCTGCTCCTTCCCTCACATGCAGGCCCCATCCTCTCTTCCAGCACCCAGCTTCTTCCCTCAAACACAGGCCCCATACTCTCCTCCATCACCCTGCTCCTTCCCTCACACGCAGGCTCCATCCTCTCCACCATCACCCAGCTCCTTCCCTCACACGCAGGCTCCATCCTCTCCTCCATCACCGAGCTCCTTTTCTGACACGCAGGCTCCATCCTCTCCTCCGTCACTCTGCTCCTTCCCTCACATGCAGGCCCCATCCTCTACTCCATCATCCTACTCCTTCCCTCACATGCAGGCCCTATCCTCTCTTCCATCACCCTGCTCCTTCCATCACATGCAGGCCCCATCCTCTCCTCCATCACCCTGCTCCTTCCCTCACACGCAGGCCCCATCCTCTCCTCCATCACCCTGCTCCTTCCCTCACACGCAGGCTCCATCCTCTCCTCCATCACCCAGCTCCTTTTCTGACACGCAGGCTCCATCCTCTCCTCCATCACCCTGCTCCTTCCCTCACACACAGGCCCCATCCTCTCCTCCATCACCCTGCTCCTCACACACAGGCCCCATCCTCCCCTCCAATATCCAGCTCCTTCCCTCACACACAGGCAACATCCTTTCCTCCATCACCCTGCTCCTCACACACAAGCCCCATCCTCCCCTCCAATACCCAGCTCCTTCCCTCACACGCAGGCCCCATCCTCAACTCCATCACCCTGATCCTTCCCTCACATGCAGGCCCCATCCTCTCCTCCATCACCCAGCACCTTACTTCACACGCAGGCACCATCCTCTCCTCCATCAACCTGCTCTTTCCCTCACACACAGGCTCTACCCTCTCCTCCATCACCCTGCTCCTTCCCTCACACGGAGGCTCCATCCTCTCCTCCATCACCCTGCTCCTTCCCTCACACTCAGGCCCCACCCTCTCCTCCATCACCCTGCTCCTTCCCTCACACACAGGCCCCATCCTCTCCTCCATCACCCTGCTCCTTCCCTCACACACAGGCCCCATCCTCTCCTCCATCACCCTGCTCCTTCCCTCACACGCAGGCCCCATCCTCTCCTCCATCACCCTGCTCTTTCCCTCACACACAGGCCCTATCTTCTCCTTCCCTCACACGGAGGCTCCATCCTCTCCTCTGGCACCCTGCTCCTTCCCTCACACACAGGCCCCATCCTCTCCTCCATCACCCTGCTCCTTCCATCACACACAGGCCCCATCCTCTCCTCCATCACCCTGCTCCTTCCCTCACATGCAGGCTCCATCCTCTCCTCCATCGCACGCAGGCCCCATCCTCTCCTCCATCACCCTTCTACTTCCCTCACACGCAGGCCCCATCCTCTCCTCCATCACCTTGCTCCTTCCATCACACACAGGCCCTATCATCTCCTCCATCACCCTGCTCCTTTCCTCACACGCAGGTCCCATCCTCTCCGCCATCACCCTGCTCTTTCCCTCACACGCAAGCTCCATCCTCTCCTCCATCACCCTGCTCCTTCCCTCACACGCAGACCCCATCCTCTCCACATCACCCTGCTCCTTCCCTCACACACAGGCCCCATCCTCTCCTCCATCACCCTGCTCCTTCCCTCACACGCAGGCCCCATCTTCTCCATCACCCTGCTCCTTCCCTCACACGCAGGCTCGATCCGCTCCTCCATCACCCAGCTCCTTCCCTCACATGCAGGCCCCATCCTCTCCTTCAACACCCTGCTCCTTCCCTCACACACAGGCTCCATCCTCTCCTCCATCACCCTGCTCATTCCCTCACACGCAGGCCCCATCCTCTCCTCCATCACCCTGCTCCTTTCCTCACACGCCAGCCCCATCCTCTCCTCCACCACGCTGCTCCTTCCCTCACACGCAGGCTCCATCCTCTCCTCCATCACCCTGCTCCTTCCCTCACACACAGGACCCATACTCTCCTCCATCACCCTGCTCCTTCCCTCACACACAGGTCCCATCCTCTCCTCCATCACCCTGCTCCTTTCCTCACATGCAGGCTCCATCCTCTCCTCCACCACCCTGCTCCTTCCCTCACATGCAGGCCCCATCCTCTCCTCCATCACCCTGCTACTTCCCTCACACGCAGGCCCCATCCTCTCCTCCATCACCCTGCTCCTTCCCTCACACACAGGCCCCATCCTCTCCTCCATCACCCTGCTCCTTTCCTCACACGCCGGCCCCATCCTCTCCTCCACCACGCTGCTCCTTCCCTCACACGCAGGCTCCATCCTCTCCTCCATCACCCTGCTCCTTCCCTCACACACAGGACCCATACTCTCCTCCATCACCCTGCTCCTTCCCTCACACACAGGTCCCATCCTCTCCTCCATCACCCTGCTCCTTTCCTCACATGCAGGCTCCATCCTCTCCTCCACCACCCTGCTCCTTCCCTCACACGCAGGCTCCATCCGCTCCTCCATCACCCTGCTCCTTCCCTCACACACAGGACCCATACTCTCCTCCATCACCCTGCTCCTTCCCTCACACACAGGCCCAATCCATCCTCTCCTCCATCACCCTGCTCCTTCCCTCAAACACAGGCTCAATCCTCTCCTCCATCACCCTACTCCTTCCCTCACACACAGGCCCCATCCATCCTCTCATCCATCACCCTGCTCCTTCCCTCACACACAGGCTCAATCCTCTCCTCCATCACCCTGCTCCTTCTCTCTGCTCCTTCCCTCACATGCAGGCTCCATCCTCTCCTCCATCACCCTGCTCCTTCCCTCACACACAGGACCCATACTCTCCTCCATCACCCTGCTCCTTCCCTCACACACAGGTCCCATCCTCTCCTCCATCACCCTGCTCCTTTCCTCACATGCAGGCTCCATCCTCTCCTCCACCAGCCTGCTCCTTCCCTCACATGCAGGCCCCATCTTCTCCTCCATCACCCTGCTACTTCCCTCACACGCAGGCCCCATCCTCTCCTCCATCACCCTGCTCCTTCCCTCACACACAGGCTCAATCCTCTCCTCCATCACCCTGCTCCTTCCCTCACACGCAGGCCCCATCTCCTCCATCACCCTGCGCCTTCAATTCCTTATATTTGGTTTCAAATCTCCCTTCCTTTCTAATCCTGATTTTATTGTTGGTGGTACTTTTACTGTATGTTAAGGTATGTTTATTACTATTATCCACCGTATCCACAGCATATTAATTATTTGATAGACATTAGTATAAATCTACGGATAGACCGGATTTCTCAGTTTACCCCCTCTTAGCGTTACACCCTCTGTAGTCTCTTGGATGAACATATTTTATACCAACTATATTATATTCATGAAATAGGAATTTGTATTTCCTATTAACTCCCTGTCCAGAGATTAGTAGTACATGCTATCTCTTCCTTGTACCCCAATATTAAATCACCATAATTTAACAACTTATATTGTAAAATTACCATTTGGGAGTTTAATATATACTAACTGGCAGGCCTAAACCATTAGAAAGACCGTGATGACCGTAGCACTAAGTACTGGTAAATAAAGAGGGCCCATGTATTCACAACTTATGTTTTTCCAATACCCTGACCATTTGCTATCAATAAAGGACAAAACTTTTTTTTTTGTTTATTTGTTTTTTATTTCGATTATTTTCCAGGTGACACCAACGGAGTAGTCATTCAGTTGCATGGTGGGATGTAGTATTTCAGCTCCTGGCTCTTTACAGTATGTTCTATTTCTTTGCCAGGTGACTCAGACTGAGGTGGTAAGCGCTGGTGTCTCAGCTCCTGGAACTCTTTTTTCTTTGCCAGGTGACTCAGACTGAGGTGGTAAGCGCTGGTGTCTCAGCTCCTGGATTTTTTTTTCTTTGCCAGGTGACTCAGACTGAGGTGGTAAGCGCTGGAGTCTCAGCTCCTGGATCTCTTTTTTTCTTTGCCAGGTGACTCAGACTGAGGTGGTAAGCGCTGGTGTCTCAGCTCCTGGATCTCTTTTTTTCTTTGCCAGGTGACTCAGACTGAGGTGGTAAGCGCTGGTGTCTCAGCTCCTGGATCTCTTTTTTTCTTTGCCAGGTGACTCAGACTGAGGTGGTAAGCGCTGGTGTCTCAGCTCCTGGATCTCTTTTTTTTGCCAGGTGACTCAGACTGAGGTGGTAAGCGCTGGTGTCTCAGCTCCTGGATCTCTTTTTTCTTTGCCAGGTGACTCAGACTGAGGTGGTAAGCGCTGGTGTCTCAGCTCCTGGATCTCTTTTTTTCTTTGCCAGGTGACTCAGACTGAGGTTGTAAGCGCTGGTGTCTCAGCTCCTGGATCTCTTTTTTTCTTTGCCAGGTGACTCAGACTGAGGTGGTAAGCGCTGGTGTCTCAGCTCCTGGATCTCTTTTTTTCTTTGCCAGGTGACTCAGACTGAGGTGGTAAGCGCTGGTGTCTCAGCTCCTGGATCTCTTTTTTTTGCCAGGTGACTCAGACTGAGGTGGTAAGCGCTGGTGTCTCAGCTCCTGGATCTCTTTTTTCTTTGCCAGGTGACTCAGACTGAGGTGGTAAGCGCTGGTGTCTCAGCTCCTGGATCTCTTTTTTTTGCCAGGTGACTCAGACTGAGGTGGTAAGCGCTGGTGTCTCAGCTCCTGGATCTCTTTTTTCTTTGCCAGGTGACTCAGACTGAGGTGGTAAGCGCTGGTGTCTCAGCTCCTGGATCTCTTTTTTTCTTTGCCAGGTGACTCAGACTGAGGTGGTAAGCGCTGGTGTCTCAGCTCCTGGATCTCTTTTTTTCTTTGCCAGGTGACTCAGACTGAGGTGGTAAGCGCTGGTGTCTCAGCTCCTGGATCTCTTTTTTTCTTTGCCAGGTGACTCAGACTGAGGTGGTAAGCGCTGGTGTCTCAGCTCCTGGATCTCTTTTTTTCTTTGCCAGGTGACTCAGACTGAGGTGGTAAGCGCTGGTGTCTCAGCTCCTGGATCTCTTTTTTCTTTGCCAGGTGACTCAGACTGAGGTGGTAAGCGCTGGTGTCTCAGCTCCTGGATCTCTTTTTTTCTTTGCCAGGTGACTCAGACTGAGGTGGTAAGCGCTGGTGTCTCAGCTCCTGGATCTCTTTTTTTCTTTGCCAGGTGACTCAGACTGAGGTGGTAAGATGGAAGGGTGGGATTATTTATGATTAAACCAGTTGTTGGGAAACGCAATAACTGGTTTTAACATAAAAAACCCCCATTAATGTTTTCATGAAAAGAAAAATGGAATAACATATTAATGCTGTGATACATTGCTATCTATCCAATATATTCCAGTAGATAGCAACATTTCACAGCATTAATATGGGATTCCATATTAATGCTGAGAAACATTGCTATCTACTGGAATATATTGGATAGATAGCAATGTATCACAGCATTAACATGAGATTCCATTTTCCTTTTCAAGAAAACATTAATGAAAAAAAAAAAGCTTCAAACTACAATTACCACTAACAGTTTTTTTTGTTTTGTTTTTTAGCAGAGTTGTCTTTTTTTTTTTTTGAATGTTAATTATTTTTTTTGATGTTACTTTTTTTTCCTCTGACTACTCTAAGCCTATCTAATGTACCACCACAAGGCCTCCATGGTGGCCAGGTATTAGTGGGCCACCAGCTGGGCTAGCCCCTGAGGCCTCACAGACTACAGGCTACTGTTTTTGTTGGGTCTGGTATGCGGGCAGCATCTTATATGCCCGCCTCAGGTACTCCACCAGGGTTTCCTCCGCCACGGCAGCCTGGCATTTTGGTCTGCGGCGCATGGTGGATCTTCTTCTCTGCTTGCGGCCTGCGGGCTTCTTTGGTGTGCGGGGTGCCATTGAGTAAGAAATTGTATGCAAATTGGTAACTGAAAAGAATCAGAAAAATAACATAAGGTGGTGCATAGAGAAATAAAAAGAATCAAAGAAAAACTCTCATTTACTTTGTCTATAGAAATATAAGGCGGGATGTAATACTGTCCTAGTTTTCCGGAGGTGCGGGATGCCGGCCGAACTCTGACCTTTTTTTAAGCGGCAATCATTTGCAAGTCAAGATCAAGACTTGTACATGGCTGCCGCTTTAAAAAAATGTCCGACCAGCATTATGCACCTCCGCCAAACTCGGATTATACTACATCCCACCTATTGTCTGATAACACACAATACAGGTTATACATAAAACAGTTGTTCCAACAATGTAAACTCAGCGAAACGGAACGTAAAAAATGAGTACATATAATAATCAACAGATGGTAATAAATACAGAAATAACATTGAATTTATGTGAAAAGGTTTAAAAGGGAACTCCTGGACATGACAGAGATAATAGCCGGAGACTATATTGAAGAATGTGGATCTAATGAACTCCAAATTGGGTTGCAATAATAATCAATAAGAAGCCGTTCCCATTGTATAACACAGTATAATAACTGTACCCGCCGTCACCGGTGTTCATTATATAGATGAGCATTCTGACTAACAATAATCCTCGACTACAGTTATATTTCAATACTTAAATGAGACTAAAATGAAAACGGAGATCCGCTGACTAAATCGTCACTAAACAAAGCAAAAAAAGTGACTAGGACTAAAACTAAATATAAAATCCTTGTCATAATGAACAGTGGCGGTCATTAAAATAATAATCGTATAAATGCAACTACAAAAGTGAAATCAAAGCCGGCTACTTACCTCGAGATGTTCTGCTGAAGCTTCCAAGATGGAATGGCAGTAAACTGCCTGGATGAGAGATTATATAGCCACAGGGCATGGGCCGATGACATCACAATGGGCCTGCTGACATTCTCTGGAACCCTCCTGTCATGTACAGTTGAGGCTGATCTGATGGACTTTTAGTTATATAACTGGGAAAACAGGAGTAGGAGAAATAAGTATTCTCAGGTTACTGAGGGTCGCTCTGACCTTTATTATTATTATAAAAAAATACTTATTTTAGTTTAACATTAAAAATCAAAAAATGGACACCCGTGTAATAAAACATATATTATATAAACCTTAGAAGAACGCGATCCCACGGGAACTGACAGAAAAATACAAATAAAGATATGGAACTTTACTTTAGTAATAGAGAGATTCTCTATGCATATAATCCGGCAGTCCCACCGGCCTAATAAATAATATACAAATTCCTACATGGATGTATAACAAAAGATTAAGGACAGGTAATAATCATTATTGGTGGAAATCAATATAAGGTACAGAACGTGTGTTCTTACATAAAAGCCACGCAACACTGTGTCACACATAGATGGTTAGTGCTGAGTTATACAATGACAGTCTATTGCCATGGTCTTCAACCTGCGGCCTTCCCGCTGCTGTGGAACTACACATCCCAGCATGCCCTGCCAGTTTTGCTATTAAGGCATGCTAAAACTGAGGCAGGGCATGCTGGGACGTGTAGCTCCACAGCAGCTGGAGGGCCGCAGGTTGAAGACCCATGGTCTATTGTAACCACAACAGGTGCTTGGCCAACAAACTGTGAGAGGTGTTCGGCCTAAAGAACTAGTAACGTTGCCAACAGAGGCGTAACTAGGGTAGGGCGAGTGGGGCACGTGCCCTGAGCACCTTGCAGAGGCGTAACTAAGGTTTTCGGAGCCCAGGGCAAGATGGAAAATGGCGCCCCCCCAAAAAAAAACAACCACCAAAAGAAGCATGTGCGGTGAAAAAATGGGCGTGGCCATGCACCAGAAGGGGTGTGGCCACTGAAAATGGCCCACAGTGCCAGTTACATTGCCCCACAGTGCCAAATACAATGCCCCACAGTGCCGGATACATGCCCCACAGTGCCAGTTACATTGCCCCACAGAGCCAGTTACATTGCCCCACAGTGCCAGTTACATTGCCCCACAGTGCCGGATACATGCCCCACAGTGCCGGATACATGCCCCACAGTGCCAGTTATATGCCCCACAGTGCCAGTTACATTGCCCCACAGTGCCAGTTACATTGCCCCACAGTGCCAGATACATGCCCCACAGTGCCAGTTACATTGCCCCACAGAGCCAGATACAATGCCCCACAGAGCCAGATACATGCCCCACAGTGCCAGTAACATTGCCCCACAGTGCCAGATACATTGCCCCACAGTGCCAGATACATTGACCCACATTGCCAGTTACATGCCCCACAGTGCCAGTTACATTGCCCCACAGTGCCGGATACATGCCCCACAGTGCCGGATACATGCCCCACAGTGCCAGTTACATTGCCCCACAGTGCCAGATACATGCCCCACAGTGCCAGTTACATTGCCCCACAGAGCCAGATACAATGCCCCACAGAGCCAGATACATGCCCCACTGTGCCAGTTACATTGCCCCACAGTGCCAGATACATTGCCCCACAGTGCCAGATACATTGCCCCACAGTGCCAGTTACATGCCCCACAGTGCCAGTTACATTGCCCCACAGTGCCGGATACATGCCCCACAGTGCCGGATACATGCCCCACAGTGCCAGTTACATGCCCCACAGTGCCAGTTACATTGCCCCACAGTGCCAGATACATGCCCCACAGTGCCAGATACATGCCCCACAGTGCCAGTTACATGCCCCACAGTGCTAGTTACATTGCCCCACAGTGCCAGATACATTGCCCCACAGTGCCAGATACATTGCCCCACAGTGCCAGTTACATGCCCCACAGTGCCAGTTACATTGCCCCACAGTGCCGGATACATGCCCCACAGTGCCGGATACATGCCCCACAGTGCCAGTTACATGCCCCACAGTGCCAGTTACATTGCCCCACAGTGCCAGATACATGCCCCACAGTGCCAGATACATGCCCCACAGTGCCAGTTACATGCCCCACAGTGCTAGTTACATTGCCCCACAGTGCCAGATACATGCGCCACAGTGCCAGTTACATTGCCCCACTGTGCCAGTTACATTGCCCCACTGTGCCGGATACAAAGCCCCACTTTGCCAGATACAATGCCCCACAGTGCCGGATACATGCCCCACTGTGCCAGATACATGCCCCACTGTGCCAGTTACATGCCCCACTGTGCCAGATACATTGCCCCACAGTGCCAGTTACATGCCCCACAGTGCCAGATACATGCCCCACAGTGCCAGTTACATGCCCCACAGTGCTAGTTACATTGCCCCACAGTGCCAGATACATGCACCACAGTGCCAGTTACATTGCCCCACTGTGCCAGTTACATTGCCCCACTGTGCCGGATACAAAGCCCCACTGTGCCAGATACAATGCCGGATACATGCCCCACAGTGCCAGTTACATTGCCCCACAGTGCCGTGACAGATGCATGCCCCACAGAGCCAGATACATGCCCCACAGTGCCAGTTACATTGCCCCACAGTGCCGGATACAAAGCTCCACAGTGCCGGATACAAAGCCCCACTGTGCCGGATACATGCCCCACTGTGCCAGATACATGCCCCACTGTGCCAGTTACATGCCCCACTGTGCCAGATACATTGCCCCACAGTGCCAGTTACATGCCCCACAGTGCCAGTTACATTGCCCCACAGTGCCGGATACATGCCCCACAGTGCCAGATACATGCCCCACAGTGCCAGTTACATGCCCCACAGTGCTAGTTACATTGCCCCACAGTGCCAGATACATGCACCACAGTGCCAGTTACATTGCCCCACTGTGCCAGTTACATTGCCCCACTGTGCCGGATACAAAGCCCCACTGTGCCAGATACAATGCCGGATACATGCCCCACAGTGCCAGATACATTGCCCCACAGTGCCAGTTACATGCCCCACAGTGCCAGTTACATTGCCCCACAGTGCCGGATACATGCCCCACAGTGCCAGATACATGCCCCACAGTGCCAGTTACATGCCCCACAGTGCTAGTTACATTGCCCCACAGTGCCAGATACATGCACCACAGTGCCAGTTACATTGCCCCACTGTGCCAGTTACATTGCCCCACTGTGCCGGATACAAAGCCCCACTGTGCCAGATACAATGCCGGATACATGCCCCACAGTGCCAGTTACATTGCCCCACAGTGCCAGATACATGCCCCACAGAGCCAGATACATGCCCCACAGTGCCAGTTACATTACCCCACAGTGCCGGATACAAAGCCCCACTGTGCCGGATACATGCCCCACTGTGCCGGATACATGCCCCACTGTGCCAGATACATGCCCCACTGTGCCAGTTACATGCCCCACTGTGCCAGATACATGCCCCACTGTGCCAGATACATGCCCCACTGTGCCAGTTACATGCCCCACTGTGCCAGATACATGCCCCGCTGTGCCAGTTACATGCCCCACTGTGCCAGATACATGCCCCACTGTGCCTGATACATGCCCCACTGTGCCAGTTACATGCCCCACTGTGCTCCCTCCCCCCCGG
The DNA here is from genome assembly GCF_028390025.1 of Pseudophryne corroboree. Lineage (NCBI taxonomy): Eukaryota > Metazoa > Chordata > Amphibia > Anura > Myobatrachidae > Pseudophryne > Pseudophryne corroboree. Next base: position 765,823,768 of record NC_086448.1, read on the forward strand.
TCACTCACCGCTTGTGGCTCCGGCTCGCCTCTGATATTTGAGGGGAGGAGAGCGCAGTGCAGCGCCTCTCCTTCCCCTCACTGCTCCAGGTTTCTGGCGGCTGTGTGGCGCCGGTTCGCTAGCCAATCAGAGCTTGCGGACCGGCAGCCAATCAGGAGTCGGTCCGCAAGCTCTGATTGGCTAACGCCGCCGGAGACCGGACACAGCAGCGCTGCTGGCAGCGCTGCTAGTGCTGGCAGTGGCGGTGAGGGATGGGAGAGACGCTGCGCTCTCCTCCCCTCACATTTCGGCGTGACGGGGGCGAGTGGGGCATGATGCCCTGGCCGCCGGCGTCGCCCCCCCTCTCCTGGGCCTGCCAAGGCACCCAGGGCACGTGCCCCACTCGCCCTACCCTAGTTACGCCTCTGGCGCCTTGGCAGGCCCAGGAGAGGGGGGCGCCGCCGGCGTCCAGGGCATCATGTCCCACTCGCCCCCGTCATGCCGAAGTGTGAGGGGAGGAGAGCGCAGCGTCTCTCCCTCCCCTCACCGCCGCTGCCAGCACTAGCAGCATTGCCAGCAGCGCTGCTGTGTCCGGTCTCCGGCGGCGTTAGCCAATCAGAGCTTGCGGACCGGCTCCTGATTGGCTGCCGGTCCGCGAGCTCTGATTGGCTAGCGAACCGGCGCCACACAGCCGCCGGAGACCTGGAGCAGTGAGGGGAAGGAGAGGCGCTGCGCTCTCCTCCCCTCACATATCAGAGGCGAGCCGAAGCCACAAGCGGTGAGTGACCTGGGGGGAGAGAGTGTGATGCCCAGTATCTGCCCCAGCCACTGCTGGATACCTTAACCCACCAGGGACTGCAGGGGTTAATGTGTCTGGTCGGCTGGTTGCTAGGCAACCGCATCTGGCCGGAGGGGTAGCTGGAGGACACTAGGACCCAGTGCCTCCTAACTAAGAGAATGCGGGGATTGGCGGCCCGCAGAGCGGGAGAAGGTAGGCGGGACTGGCGCCAAGAAGAGAGGTCCGGGACGAGACAGGAGACGAACTGAGCAGCGGGGCGCGCTTCAGACCCCCCGGGCGCAGAGAGTCGCGGACGGAGACCAGCGGGACCGCTACTGTCAGCCACCGGGGAATCGCTGCACAAGCGAGGGCGCCGCTGAGTGACGTCACGCCCGGCCGCCGGGCGGAGAAGACGCGCTGCCGCTGGGCGCCGGGAATGAGCTGCCGCTGGCCGCCACCAAGGAGCTGAGAGTCACAACGGGGAAGAGACGAGGGAGTGCGCGCTGTGTAGCGCACGAGTAGAGCTGCGGCCCCGACAGGAGGAAGAACCGCCCGGAGCCCCCACCATTGCCATACTGAACTCCACGGAGGCAGAGGCTGGAGACAGGTACTCCTCACACTACATCCCCCCCACACACTCCTTACGCCAGGGGACGCTTGGTAGGGGAACTGAGGCATCTTCCCCCCTCTACTCTAACCCCAGCTAACTATCTACGCACTTCCACAGATAGGGGAGCCTTAGTCCCGACTGCACTCTAAAACCACACTGTACCTCAACCCGGGCGACCCCTAAGTTGCTACCTAAGCCACCGCCTCAAAGAGACGCACTGACCCAAAGGAGCAGTACCACTACGCTGCACCCCAGTTGTTATACGCCCTTCCCCCTTGCCAAGTTGTGTTAAGGGGAGTGATCCCCGGAAAGCAGTCAGAACTGTGTATTGTGTGCCGGACGTATCAGCCCCACCAGACGGCGAGCAGGCATACCTGCCTTCAGTTGCTTCGCTGTGCGAATCCATATGTGGACTTCTACGGATTTTGTGTAGGGCCAGAGACTTCCCTTTAAAGAGACTATAGTGTCGCCTAGTGGCCTACTACTATACTGTTTGAACATTCCCGAACCTTCTTTTTTTCTCTTAAAGGCCAGTTTAGGTATTGAAATTGCGAAAGTACTTATGTGGTTATGACCTGTTTCATTATGCAAATGACCTGTATTATTTAGTAATGTGCCTTACCGAAATGTGCTAAATATACTGACTAGTAGCTCACGTTACGTAAGTGGTACAATAAACCTTTGTTACCGTATTCCACTGTAGTGAACCTTGTGTGCCTTGGGGTGTTGTCCGTATTGGGGTATCTCCGTCCTTCTGCCCAGGTCCTATACAGGTGTTCTACGCAGGTCCCGGTAGACGTAGCGCCAGCAAGAATTGGACGACTGGACGGGCCACCACCGCACAGACGCAAGACTCCAGGTACGCTTTTGCATGTATTACAAGAGCACAGTGGGGCATGTAACTGGCACAGTGGGGCATGTATCTGGCACAGTGGGGCATGTAACTGGCACAGTAGGGCATGTATCTGGCACTGTGGGGCATGTAACTGGCACAGTGTGGCATGTATCTGGCACAGTGGGGCATGTAACTGACACTGTGGGGCAATGTAAATGGCACTATGGGACATGTATCTGGCACTGTGGGGCATGTATCTGGCACTGTGGGGCATGTATCTGGCACTGTGGGGCAATGTAAATGGCACTATGGGACATGTATCTGGCACAGTGGGGCATGTAACTGACACTGTGGGGCAATGTAAATGGCACTATGGGACATGTATCTGGCACTGTGGGGCATGTATCTGGCACTGTGGGGCAATGTAACTGGCACTGTGGGGCATGTATCCGGCACTGTGGGGCATTGTATCTGGCACTGTTGGGGCAATGTAACTGGCACTGTGGGCCATTTTCAGTGGCCACACCCCTTCTGGTGCGGGGCCACACCCCTTCCGGAGTGTGGCCACGCCCATTTACCACAGCGCGCGCCTTCGCCGCGCGCACATGCTTCTTTTGGTGTTTTTTTTGTTTGTTTGTGGGGGGCGCCATTTTCCATCTTGCCCTGGGCTCCGAAAACCCTAGTTACGCCTCTGGTTGCCAAGCATTCTCACACAAGAGGCTTCTTCCAGTCTTAAGCTGGGTACACACCGGAGTGACGGCAATCATCAGCGAATTACAAGCCCAGGCAGCTACTGACTAACAGTAAGTGATCGTGTAAGAGGGAACACGCAAGCTGACCTGACACAGATCTATATAGACCACGCTCTGCATGTATTCTGAGGCCTCCATGCTCTTCTTCTGTATCGCCAGAACCTGCACAACTTTCACACAGGCCTCCAGCTCTATCACCCAGCCGCCTTGACTGCAGATAACAAGATTTTATTATTAGGGGGTTTAACCCCTTCAGTGTCTGATTTTTCGAATCTGGTCACATCTCCCAGGGCAGGTTTTTAATTTGCTTTACCTGCGCGTTGCCAGGGGTTTCAAGAGCATTGCCAGGGGTTTCACGCGCTGTGTCATGCTTTTTGCCAAGGGGTTTATGCTCTGGGATCCATGCTCGTTGCCACGGGGAATGCTCATTGCTTTAGGGAATGCTAGTTGCCTAGGGATAGCTAGGGATGGACACCGACCATCGATGATTCAAAATCATCAATGGTCTATGACCGATGTTGAATACTTTTTCCATCAATGGGGGAGAACCAGATGGTTTCCCGCCATCGATGGTTCAGTGCTACCGATTTTTTTTCTTCTAAAAGTGTCAGGGCACAGAGCTTAGCTCCACCCCCTAATACTCACTAAGCCACGTCCCTGGTCCGCCCGCATGTGTACTGTAAAGAGATAACCATCGATGGATCAATTCCTGATGGTTTTACACCATCGAGCTTATCTATGGATACAGGGCCGTTTCTAGCCAATTTGGCTCCCAGTGCAAGATTTCAAAATGCGCCCCCCTATTGACATAAAATAAAAATGTGCCCCCCCCCTCCATAGCTATGAAAAGAAAAAGCATGCGCGCGCCTTCTGTGTGCGCGCTCCCGACAAGGGGGCATGGCCTCATTAAAGTGGACGTGGCCTCATTAAAGCGGGCGTGGCCTCATCTGATATCATCACGGCCACCACAGGGGAAAAAAAAAATCAAAGGTCCCCATTTTACACAGTATGGCAGGCAAGAGTCACCATTTTACACATTACCGCAGGCACGTGTCCCCATTTTACACATTATGCAGGCAAGACTCCCCATTTTACACATTACGGTAGGTGTCCCCATTTTACACATTATGGCAGGCAAGCGTCTCCATTTTCCACAATACGGCAGGCAGGTGTCCCCATTTTACACATTATGCAGGCAAGACTCCCCATTTTACACATTACGGCAGGTGTCCCCATTTTACACATTATGGCAGGCAAGCGTCTCCATTTTCCACAATACGGCAGGCAAGTGTCCCCATTTTACACATTACGGCAGGCAAGACTCCCAATTTTACACAGTACGGCAGGCAGGTGTCCCCATTTTACACAGTACGGCAGGCAAGACTCCTCATTTTACACATTACAGCAGGCAGGTGTCCCGATTTTACACAGTACGGCAGGCAAGACTCCCCATTTTACACATTATGGCAGGCAGGTGTCCCCATTTTACACATTACGGCAGGCAGGTGTCCCCATTTTACACAGTACGGCAGGCAGGTGTCCCCATTTTACACAGTGCGGCAGGCAAGACTCCCCATTTTACACATTACAGCAGGCAAGTGTCCCCATTTTACACAGTACGGCAGGCAAGACTCCCCATTTTACACATTACGGCAGGCAGGTGTCCCCATTTTACACAGTACGGCAGGCAGGTGTCCCCATTTTACACAGTACGGCAGGCAGGTGTCCCCATTTGACACAGTACGGCAGGCAGGTGTCCCCATTTTACACAGTGCGGCAAGCAGGTGTCCCCATTTTACACATTACGGCAGGCAGGTGTCCCCATTTTACACAGTATGGCAGGCAGGTGTCCCCATTTTAAACAGCACGGCAGGCACGTGTACCCATTTTACACAGTACGGCAGGCAAGACTCCCCATTTTACACACTACGGCAGGCAGGTGTCCCCATTTTACACAGTACGGCAGGCAGGTGTCCCCATTTTACACAGTACGGCAGGCAGGTGTCCCCATTTTACACAGTGCGGCAAGCAGGTGTCCCCATTTTACACAGTGCCGGCAAGCAGGTGTCCCCATTTTACACATTACGGCAGGCAGGTGTCCCCATTTTACACAGTATGGCAGGCAAGACTCCCCATTTTACACAGTGCGGCAAGCAGGTGTCCCCATTTTACACAGTACGGGAAAGGCAGGTGTCCCCATTTTACACAGTACGGCAGGCAGGTGTCCCCATTTTACACAGTACGGCAGGCAGGTGTTCCCATTTTACACAGTACGGCAGGCAGGTGTCCCCATTTTACACAGTACGGCAGGCAGGTGTTCCCATTTTACACAGTACGGCAAGCAGGTGTTCCCATTTTACACAGTACGGCAGGCAGGTGTCCCCATTTTACCCAGTACGGCAGGCAGGTGTCCCCATTTTACCCAGTACGGCAGGCAGGTGTCCCCATTTTAAACAGTACGGCAGGCACGTGTACCCATTTTACACAGTACGGCAGGCAAGACTCCCCATTTTACACACTACGGCAGGCAGGTGTCCCCATTTTACACAGTACGGCAGGCAGGTGTCCCCATTTTACACAGTACGGCAGGCAGGTGTCCCCATTTTACACAGTGCGGAAAGCAGGTGTCCCCATTTTACACAGTGCGGCAAGCAGGTGTCCCCATTTTACACATTACGGCAGGCAGGTGTCCCCATTTTACACAGTATGGCAGGCAAGACTCCCCATTTTACACAGTGCGGCAAGCAGGTGTCCCCATTTTACACATTACAGCAGGCAGGTGTCCCCATTTTACACAGTACGGCAGGCAGGTGTTCCCATTTTACACAGTACGGCAAGCAGGTGTTCCCATTTTACACAGTACGGCAGGCAGGTGTCCCCATTTTACCCAGTACGGCAGGCAGGTGTCAAGTAGGGGGGAAGGAAGGGAGAGGGAGGGGGAGGAGAGAGAGACTACTTACATATGGAGGCTCTTCCCGCTCTTCGGGTGGGGCCGCCTCACCTCCCTCGTGCCAGCCGCCTCCTCCTTCCAGCTTATCTGCTCCTCCTCCCTCTTCCCGAGTACTCCTGCTCGGTGGGCGGGGTTTCGCGGAATGACGCGATTGCGTCGTGACGTCACGAAACAAACGCATCATTCCATCCGCATCATTCCACGAAACTCCGCCCCCTGAGCAGGAGTGCTCGGTAAGTGGGAGGAGGGGGAGACAAGGACACGCAAAGTGCTGCGGCGGGCGCCCCGTGCGGTTACACGGCTCGCCCGCCACTAGAAACGGCACTTCATGGATACCCACCGATGGCCATCCCGCAGGCAGCATGTGCTGGCAGCCACTATCCCGCCAGCATTGATATCCCGTTCCCCCATCCTCTCTTCACTACGTTCTGATGATGGGCGTTTGTAGAATGACGCGATTGCATGATGACGTCCCGACGCTATCACGTCATTCTGCAAATGCTAACCGGCAGAACGGAGTACAAGGAGGAGGGAGGGGGGAGCAGTGGTGTGCCTGGAAAATTTCCTGGGTTGCCAGTCTGATCAGCGCAGCTGGGCCCGGAAATTATCCGTGCATGCCACTGAAGGGGTTAAAGTAAGAGAACAAAGGACTAGAACAATAACTAAATGACTATAAAAATACAAGACATTCCAGAGGATCCTTGACAAAGATGCCTGGTGCATCGAAACGTGTTGGGTTAAGTGACCTGGGGACATTGCTTTCTGCTTTACCAGCACCATTGGTCATATGACACCTTGGAGAATGGGATTTTCTCAGAATTCCACTCTCCTGTGATTGGTGATTATGTTTACGTTGTCCTTACTGTGAGCTTATGTGAGAAAGACTTAATACCCCTATTGAAAATCCCAACTTTGGTTATCACCTATATCTTACACATGTCGTCCCTGCAAACTATAGAAAACAGTGGCGTGCAGTGAGGTCAGTGGCTGGGGAGGCACAAGCAGCTAACATTCCCCCCCCCCCCCCCCCCCCCATAGAGTGGGGTAAAAAAAAAAAGTGTAGCCCCCCCACTACATTCGTGAAACCAGCACCAGGCAGAACCAGCCAGGGGGGATAATGCCATAGCAGGGGAGACACTCGGTATGGGGTTCCCCTGCCATAGCATTAATCTGCCCCCCCCCCCCAAACTAGTCAGCCCAGGGCTGGAATTCCTCGGAAGTGGGGACCCCAAAAAATGAAAATGGGGTCCCCCTCCCGAGCAACAACCAGCACTGGGCTGATAGCCCAGTGCTATGCCCCGCACCCCTGGTGGCGGTCAGTGACGTGCGGTGGGGTGAGGCAGGTGAGGCAGAGCCTTTCCTGTCATGCTAACGTTTGTGCCAGAGTTTTGATTGTATAAAGTATATGAAACATACAAAGAATATGTTTGAAATATCTTCTTTGCATTATTCTAATAATTTTTATAGGCAAAACTCTGGGGTAAAAAGTCTATGGCAGGTGAGGCAGTGCCTCACCTAGCTAACTTTTCCGCTCATCTCTAATCAAAACTCACCAAATTTCCAGGAGTTTCTACTGCTGCACCTGTGTATAATGCCCAGATGTACTCATATATTGCATGTAACTCTGTCTCTGGTGCTAACCAGTGCCTCCTGAGCTATTTAGCTCACCACACGTCCCTGGTGGCGGTGGGTGCGGGGTTCATTGTTCTTCACAGGTGGCCTACAGGTCCCAGCAAGCCTGCCCCAGCATGCTGGCACTTGGAGAACCACAAGTGCCAGCATGCCCGGATATAAATGGCCCGCTGGCACCTGTGGTCCACCTGTAAAAAACAGTAATATTGTTCTGTACAGGTGGCCAACAGGTCCCAGCAAGCCTGCCCCAGCATGCTGGCACTTGGAGAAACACAAGTGCCAGCATGCCTGGACATAAATGGCCTGCTGGAACCTGTTGTCCACCTGTAAAGAAAATATTAAAATAAAAACACCAGTCTTTTTAAAAAAAAAGTTTATTTTACAGGGTCTTCACCTGGGTGCGGCGGCCTTTAAGCTCTTTTGCATGGCCGCCGCCTTCCCCAGGACTTCCGGCATCTTCACCTGGGGGCGCCACCTCCCCAGGGCTTCCAGCGTCTTCCTCCGGCGTCTTCACCTGCGAGGCGGCGGCCTTTAAGCTCTTTTGCATGGCCGCCGCCTTCCCCAGGGCTTCCAGTGTCTTCACCTGGTGGGCGGCGGCTGCTAAGCTCTTTTTTCATAGCCGCCGCCCATCCAGGACTTCCGGCGTCTTCTGCCTTCAGGAGCTCTTCTCCGCTCCTCCTCCGCCGTCGGACTGACAGCCGCTCCCTCGCGCTGACTTATATAAGTCAGCCGGAGGGGGCGGGCGATGACTCAGCGAGCTGTGATTGGCTCCCGGCGACCATCTTAAATTTAAAATATGACGCTGAGGCGCCATTTTTGAAATTGGTACTGCTCCGCTGCCCAAACTCTGCAACGTCGCCCGCACCTCTGCCGCCTACCGCAGCCTGCACCTCCGCCACCAGCACCTCCGCCGCGACTACAACAGTGATTGACGGCGGATCCAGTGACGGATCCGCTGGCCAATCACTGTGGCCTGACTGACAAGGGCGTGCTTTCATAGGTTGAAAGCACATCCCTGTATGAAAGCGGCACCTCTAATGGTGCCGCTTTTCTATGTTATTTCAAAGGGCTTTTAATGCCCATTGCTAGGCCCCGCCCACGCCCGCCCCCAGCTCCCCATAACTTTCCCTTTCTGACCTGGAGGCACCACGTTCGGTGCCTCCCAAACACATTTTCCCAGGAGTGATGTTTAGGATAATATAAAGCAGATACTCATGACACAGAATATGTCATAAGTATCTTCTTTATAATATTTGAATCATTAATGACAGGGGAGGCCCTGCCTCCTACCTCCCCTGCCTCCCCTGACTGCACATCCCTGACAGAAAACATGTCACCTTCTTTTCCCAAGACAGGATATCGCTGCCACCTAGTGGACATCACAGGTTACGGTATACACAAACGCTGCATAGTAAATGTCTGGTCCTAGATGCTTGGAAGAACCCAGGCCTTGCTCTAGGTGCCAACGGATGATCCCCACCAGTGTAATCTATATGAAATTAGGTTTTCTCTTTATTTTATTTTTGTAGTGAAAATACTTCATTATCTCATCAGGAAAAGAAAACGGAGAAACACTTTTGTGATAACAGATTTTATTGATACTATATACATTTATACATGATATAACTGGCTGTATATAACACTAGCAAAGAGTAATGACACAACTACAGCATACACCCTCTGTAATGAGACAGCCACTAGGTCCATTGTGTGTCCGGCAAATGTGACGCTGGGTGTAATTTCCGGGCCTGTGACGCCAGCCTCTGCCTGAGCTCCTGTACCTCCAACATGAGTGCCCGCTCCTTGCCTTCCAAATCCCCTCTTCCCCGATCTGGAGAGACTATGGAAACAGACACAGAAGGCGCACGGGATAAGTATACTCAGCGTCTGGCACAGACAATACCGGCTTTCTGTAACTGATCATAAAGAGATGTCAGAGGGTGACCCAGTAACACAGGCAGGCTCGGACTGGCCCACAGGGGTACAGGGGAAACCACCGGTAGGCCCCACTGCCTGGGGGGCCCTCCTCCTCTAGGGATCAGGTTCTAGACTGTGCACTTGAATTATATATTATACATATGTTACATTATACTACACAGGACTATGGTGTATTCCCTACAGTACATTGCTGTCATTAATCTGGCACATTATCATGCATGCACTAGCATTAATTACTATATAAATTATCAAGGAGTCCAGACCAGGTACTCTATTATGGTTAGCCAAACCTCTGTGGTGGTTAGCCACATTCCCTTGGAGGCTGGCCACACCTCTAATCATGGGCCCCTACCACTGCATACCCCCGGTGGGCCCTTCATGCTCCAGTCCGACACTGAACACAGGTAACACCCATGTAAGGGGTATTATCCCCCGGCCAGATACAGCTCTAGAACAGGGGCGACGTTACATGGATTCTAGATATAAAGGGAAAGGAGTAGACACAAATGGCGCCTCTTATCCAAAATATAGCAGCATATAATGGCCTGCTTTAGAGATGGATGCAGTACACACAGCAGCTGCGTCTCTGCACACATCGGGTGTCCGTACAACACTGAATCAGGCCCAATATCAACAAAGAACCAGTGCAATTGCTGGGAATTGTGATCTGCAGCGAAAATAATTAGTGATGTGCACCGGAAATTTTTCGGGTTTTGTGTTTTGGTTTTGGATTCGGTTCCGCGGCCGTGTTTTGGATTCGGACGCGTTTTGGCAAAAGCTCCCTGAAATTTTTTTGTTCGATTCGGGTGTGTTTTGGATTCGGTGTTTTTTTTTACAAAAAACCCTCACAAACAGCTTAAATCATAGAATTTGGGGGTCATTTTGATGCCATAGTATTATTAACCTCAATAAACATAATTTCCACTCATTTCCAGTCTATTCTGAACACCTCATAATATTATTTTTAGTCCTAAAATTTGCACCGAGGTCACTGGATGACTAAGCTAAGCGACCCAAGTGGGCGGCACAAACACCTGGCCCATCTAGGAGTGGCACTGCAGTGTCAGGCAGGATGGCACTTAAAAAAATTGGCCCCAAACAGCACATGATGCAAAGAAAAGAAAAAAAGAGGTGCACTGTGGTTGCTGGATGGCTAAGCTAAGCGACACAAACACCTCAATATCACAGGAATTATTCGTTCTAATCAATGGTATTATTGGTCCAAATCACTGGAAGAAAATGAGAAAGTCCTGAAGCTTCAGGACAAAATTCGTTGCTTCCTTTCTCGTCCGCAAGTGTCGATACATTCGGCGATGCAGGTGCTGGGCCTCATGGTGTCAGCATTCGACATGGTGGAGTATGCTCAATTACATTCTCGCCCCCTCCAATAGCTGATTCTAGCCAAGTGGGACGGCCTGCCTCACCGGATCAGGTCTCACATGATCTCATTGACTCCGGAGGTCCGCCTGTCGCTGCTATGGTGGCTCCAGGACCGACAATTGTGCAGGGGCCGTCCCTTCTAGATATCCGTCTGGGTCCTGTTGATGACAGATGCCAGTCTAAGAGGTTGGGGCGCGGTGCTGGAGCAACACTCCCTTCAGGGTCGGTGGACCAAGGAGGAATCTCTCCTCTCGATAAACATTCTGGAATTGCGGGCGGTCTTCAATGCGTTGAACCTGGCCCAGCATTTAATTCAGAACCGTCCTGTTCAAGTACAGTCGGACAACGCCACCACAGTGGCTTACATAAATCATCAAGGCGGCACTCAAAGCCGTTTGGCAATGAAGGAAGTCTCACGGATTCTACATTGGGCGGAACGCCATCTACCGCCATATCGGCAATATTCATTCCGGGAGTCCTGAATTGGGAAGCAGACTTTCTCAGTCATCAGGACGTACATGCCGGCGAGTGGGGCCTCCATCCAGAAGTGTTTCAACTCCTAGTGGAAAAGTGGGGCCTTCCAGACGTAGATCTGATGGCGTCTCGACACAATCACAAGGTTCCGGTCTTCGGAGCAAGGACAAGGGATCCTCAAGCAGCATTCGTGGATACGCTGGCGGTGCCGTGGTGGTTTTGGTTGCCGTACGTGTTCCCTCCAGTGTCACTCTTGCCCAGGGTAATTCGGAAGTTCAAGCAGGAAAAAAGAATTCTGCTCCTCATAGCTCCAGCGTGGCCCAGACAGCACTGGTTCTCAGACCTGCAAGGCCTATCGTCAGAGCGTCCAATTCTACTTCCACAACGCCCAGACCTCCTCGTTCAGGGCCCCTGTGTCTACCAGGACCTAGCCCGGCTGTCTTTGATGGCGTGGCTCTTGAAGCTTCCGTCTTAAGGGCTAAAGGGTTTTCTGAGGCGGTCATTTAAACTATGTTGTGGGCCCAGAAACCGGCTTCTGCTCGGATTTACTATAGGGTCTGGTATTCTTACTTTGTTTGGTGCACATCTAACAATTATGACGCTTCCAAGTTTAGTATAGCCAAGTTGTTGGCTTTTCTTCAGCAGGGCCTGGACTTAGGCCTGCGTCTGGCCTCCCTCAAGGTTCAAATATCTGCCTTGTCGGTGTGGTTTCAGAGAAAGATTGCGACCTTACCTGATGTGCATACCTTTACTCAGGGTGTATTGCGTATCCAACCTCCCTATGTCCCGCCTGTGGCTCCTTGGGACTTGTCGGTGGCTTGGGAGGCGTTACAAGAGTCTCCGATGAACCTCTTGGTTCAGCTGATCTTAAGTGGCTTTCCCTTAAGGTGGTGTTTCTGCTGGCTATTGCTTCAGCTAGAAGAGTGTCGGATTTGGGTGCCTTGTCTTGTAGTTCCCCATATCTGATATTTCACTGTGACCGGACGGTTCTTAGGACTCGCCACGGTTATTTACCTAAGGTGGTTTCTTCATTCCATCTTAACCAGGAGATTGTGGTTCCGGCACTTATTTCTCCTGATCTGTCTCCCAAAGAGCGGTCTTTGGATGTGGTACGGGCTCTCCGTATCTATGTGAAGAGAACTGCTTCTATTAGGAAATCTGATTCTCTCTTTGTTTTGTTTGGATTTCACAAACGGGGCTGGCCTGCTCACAAGCAAACTTTGGCCAGATGGATTAGAATGGTGATTGCACATGCTTATGTGAGGGCTGGTCTATCAGCTCCTGCTCACATTACGGCCCATTCTATTCGGTCTGTTGGACCTTCTTGGGCGGCCCTCCGTGGTGCGACCCTTGAACAATTGTGCAAGGCGGCTACGTGGTCCTCTGTGAACACGTTCATAATGTTCTATGCCTTCGATACTGCCGCTTCCCAGGATGCTTCCTTTGGACGCCGGGTTTTTTTGCCCGCTACAGTGCGCCCTATGTCTTTCCTTGTGGAGCCCAGTGTACCCCGCAGCAGAAAACGAGTTTTAGGGTAAGAACTTACCTTTGTTAAAACTCTTTCTGTGAGGTACACTGGGCTCCACAAGACGCCCACCCTGACGCACTTAGCTTCTTTGGGTTGGTATGGCATTAGCCGCTGACACTTCTCCTGTCGTGAGAGTGTGGTGTATGTTGCTACTAACCGTTGTCGTCTCTTTTCCTACTACTGCATTGGGCTGGTTAACTAAAAACTGAGCTCCTGTGCAGGGAGGCGGGGTTATAGAGGAGGCGGCGCTATGCATTCTGGGAACAGTCAAAGCTTTTCAGCCAGTTGGTGCCTCGGATCAAGATCCAACTCTACACCCCTATATCTTTCCTTGTGGAGCCCAGTGTACCTCACAGAAAGAGTTTTAACAAAGGTAAGTTCTTACCATAAAACTCGTTATTCTCAATTCTGCACTTTTTCACCCCAAAAATAGCATGTCATTATTGGGCAAAATAAAATAAAGAAATTCTAAGTGCCTAATTAGTCATAAGTGAGGGAGTACCAGGGGTTCTGAACTAACTCCCGACATTTTTACCTTAAAATAGGGATTTTCTCCAACTTTTCACCTTCTCCTGAGGTGGTGAAAAAGAAAAAATCACATTAAACCTTATGGGGGTGCAAATGAATTGGGTGATAACCACTTTTTGTGAAAAGTGAAAACTTATTACTCAAAAACGGATTATCACCTGTTGTTGAATTCCCCCCTAGATCTAATATACTTTTGGTACAGTTATTAATAAGGTTAGGTCTCTATCTTTTATATACTGTTTATAGAGTTGTCACATTCATGATATCACTAAGTGACTCGTGCTCTTTAGTAGAGAGGTTTCAAATTCATATTTATATTTATCAAACCTTGGAGAGTGATAAATTGCACTGTGATAAAGTACCAGCCAATTAGCTCCTAACTGCTGTGTTTGAAAAATGACAGATAGAAGCTGATTGGTTGGTACTTTAACACAGTGCAATTTATCACTCTCCTAGGCTTTATAAAACTGGACCATGATCACTAAGCGCCATTTTTTTTTCCTTTTGTTTGTTGACTTTCACATTACACTGTTGATATAAGTGAAGCGGGGAGGGCAGTTGAGGTGATTGAAGGAAGGCACTTGCCACAGTTCATGACGCATGCCGCACTCCCACACCACTGGTCATGCTGCCCACTAGCCACACCCCCTGCAGCGGCACACAGTAGGCCCTTTGTAAATTTCAGCTCCAGGCCCATGTGGACCTTAATCTGGCACTGGTCCTGTGGAACATGCAATGGACAGGTGATGCCGACTAAAAGAGGCATATGGAGGTTTTACCTTACAAGGGTGAGGAATTGTGTGGAGAAGGGCTCTCGGACCTGGTCTCCACAGCTATAGCTGGTAAATCTGATCGTTTGCCTTATATTCCCTCACAGCCTAAGAAAGCACGACATTATCAAATGCAGTCCTTTCGGTCGCAGAAAAACAAGAAAGTACGAGGAGCGTCCTTTCTTACCAGAGGTAAGGGCGCAGGGCACAGCTAGTTCCCAGGAACAGAAGTCCTCCCCGACCTCTACTAAATCCACCGCATGACGCTGGGGCTCCGCTAAGGGAGTCCGCCCCAGTGGGAGCACGTCTTCGACTCTTCAGCCACATCTGAGTTCGCTCACAGGTGGATCCCTGGGCAATAGAAATTGTTTCTCAGGGTTACAAGCTGGAATTCGAAGAGGTGCCTCCTCGCCGGTTTTCCTTATCGGCCCTACCGGCTTCTCCCCCAGAAAGGGAGATAATAATAAATACAATTCACACATTGTATCTCCAACAGGTGGTGCTCAAGGTTCCCCTCCTTCAACAAGGAAGGGAATATTACTCAACCTTGGCTGTAGTCCCGAAACCGGACGGTTCGGTCAGACCTATTTTAAAATTAAAATCTCTGAACATATACTTGAAAAGGGAGCAAGAAAGGAGAAAAGGAACCTCCGGCGCTACTGGATAAATCGTTATTGAAAAACTCAAGTGGTGTTTTATGTATAAAGAAAAATATTTTTATTTTGATTTACATGAGTAAATATGGGTATGTAAAACAACAGTACTAAAAAACATTAATATAATCAGTAATATAAAAAGTGGTTGTTGTTGAAACCTAATGCTATCTATAACTGCTTATTGTCAATGTGAATTAAATATGAATACATGTACTGTACATAAAAAAATTCCTTAGAAACACATAGATTCAGAGTGTCATTAATCTTAGTTGCATGTGAGACGGTTCTAAAAACTGTGAACACCATGCAACTGTGATTCCTTTGAGGTTACTTGCAGCAAATACAGATTGATACATTTCTGACACAGTGGGGTATATTTACTAAGATTCGTAATAGTACCGAATTGTAGTGAGAATCAACACGAATGACATCGAAAGTGTAAAATTGCAACTTTTTGAATGGATTACGACTAATTTACTAAGCTGTCGTATTTGTTTTTTTAGTGTTGTCCGATGTCGATGTCATTCGTGTTTTTTTTTGTTTATAACGCGGCCGATTTTGTGGTTTTACGGCCGTGTTAATATTTTTTTCTTACGACTGCGTCACATGTCTGTTACGGCAGTGTTTGTCCGTGCACGGCCGCGTTTTTTTCCTAAGTTTTGTTTTTGTCACTCCTCCGTGATTGGTTGTATTCGTGATGGAGGAGTGTCTGTGCACATTACTATAAAAACGCCCCAAACCGTCCGCACCTCGTGGGTTTAGCTAGTGGAGAGGAGAGAGGAAGGTGTATTAGGAGTTGGTGAGTTTGGTGGAGTTTTTGGTGGTTTTGGAGCGGAGTTTTGCGATTGTTGAGTGCTGTACTGTGTGTGTAAGTAGTCTTGTCATACTTGTTGTGTAGTTTTTTCAAAGTTTGTCTACTTTTTTGTCCTTGTTTTTTTTTCAAGTCTATTGTCATTGTTTGTGAGTGAGTGAGTGAGTGAGTGAGTGTGTCTGTGTTGGGTTTGTGGTGTGTAGTGGTAGTGGAGGAGTGTGTTATCTGTTTTTTTTTCTCTGTGTTTTTTGTAGTTATGTCTCAGTCAGAGGTCAGTGTGGTGGAGGACGTTAGTGAGAGGGAGGAGGTGAGTGAGGTGGAGGAGGTGAGTGAGGTGGAGGAGGTGAGTGAGGTGGAGGAGGTTAGTGAGAGGGAGGAGGTGAGTGAGGTGGAGGAGGTTAGTGAGGAGGAGGGGGTGCCTGTTCTTGCGTTTTCTCTGACGTCCTAAGTGGATGCTGGGACTCCGTAAGGACCATGGGGATTAGCGGCTCCGCAGGAGACTGGGCACAACTAAAGAAAGCTTTAGGACTACCTGGTGTGCACTGGCTCCTCCCACCAAGACCCTCCTCCAGACCCCAGTTACATTCTTGTGCCCGGCTGAGCTGGATGCACACTAGGGGCTCTCCTGAGCTCCTAGAAAGAAAGTATATTTTAGGTTTTTTATTTTACAGTGAGATCTGCTGGCAACAGACTCACTGCAGCGAGGGACTAAGGGGAGAAGAAGTGAACCTACCTAACTGGTGGTAGCTTGGGCTTCTTAGGCTACTGGACACCATTAGCTCCAGAGGGATCGACCGCATGGAACCGGCCATTGATGTTCGGTCCCGGAGCCGCTCCGCCGGCCCCCTTACAGAGCCAGAAGCAAGAAGTGTTCCGGAAAATCGGCGGCAGAAGACTTCAGTCTTCACCAAGGTAGCGCACAGCACTGCAGCTGTGCGCCATTGCTCCTCATGCACACCTCACACTCCGGTCACTGATGGGTGCAGGGCGCTGGGGGGGGGGCGCCCTGAGCAGCAATATAAACACCTTGCCTGGCAAAATCATCACAATATATAGTCCCAGAGGCTATATATGTGATAAATACCCCTGCCAGAATCCATAAAAAAGCGGGAGAAAAGTCTGCGAAAAAGGGGCGGAGCTATCACCATCAGCACACTGGCGCCATTTTCTCTTCACAGTGCAGCTGGAAAACAGCTCCCCAGGTTCTCTCCTGTAGTTTTCAGGCTCAAAGGGTTAAAAAGAGAGGGGGGGCACTAAATTTAGGCGCAATATTGTTTATACAAGCAGCTATTGGGGGAACAATCACTCAGTTATAGTGTTAATCCCTGCATTATATAGCGCTCTGGTGTGTGCTGGCATACTCTCTCTCTGTCTCCCCAAAGGACTTTGTGGGGTCCTGTCCTCAGTCAGAGCATTCCCTGTGTGTGTGCTGTGTGTCGGTACGGCTGTGTCGACATGTGGGATGAGGAAGGTTACGTGGAGGTGGAGCAGAGGCCGATAAATGGGATGTCGCCCCCTGTGGGGCCGACACCAGAGTGGATGGATAGGTGGAAGGTATTAACCGACAATGTCAACTCCTTACATAGAAGGCTGGATGACGTAAAACAGCTGTGGGACAGCCGGCTTCTCAGCCCGCGCCTGCCCAGACGTCTCAAAGGCCATCAGGGGCTCAAAAAAGCGCCCGTTACCTCAGATGGCAGACACAGATGTCGACACGGAGTCTGACTCCAGTGTCGACGAGGTTGAGACATATACACAATCCACTAGGAACATTCGTTACATGATCTCGGCAATGAAAAATGTGTTACGCATTTCTGACATGAACCCAAGTACCACATAAAAGGGGTTTTATTTTTGGGGAGAAAAAGCAGCCAGGGCTTTGTTCCCCCATCAGATGAATGAATGAAGTGTGTAAAGTAGCGTGGGTTCCCCCGATAAGAAACTGGTAATTTCTAAAAAGTTACTAATGGCGTACCCTTTCCCGCCAGAGGATAGGTCACGTTGGGAGATATCCCTTAGGGTGGATCAGGCGCTCACACGTTTGTCAAAAAAGGTGGCACTGCCGTCTTAGGATACGGCCACCTTGAAGGAGCCTGCTGATAAAAAGCAGGAGGCTATCCTGAAGTCTGTATATACACACTCAGGTTATATACTGAGACCTGCAATTGCCTCAGCGTAAATAGTGCTGCTGCAGCGTGGTCTGATACCCAGTCAGATAATATTAATACTCTAAGACAGGGATAATAGTTTGCTAACATAGAGCATATTAAAGACGTCGTCTTAGATATAAAGGATGCACAGAGGGATATTTGCCGGCTGGCATCCAGAATTAATACAATGTCCATTCTGCCAGGAGGGTATTAGAAACCCGGCAGTGGACAGGTGATGCTGCCTATAAAAGGCACATGGAGATTCTGCCTTATAAGGGTGAGGAATTGTTTGGGGATGGTCTCTGGGACCTCGTATCCACAGCAACAGCTGGGAAGAAAAAAATGTACCTCAGGTTTCCTCACAGCCTAAGAAAGCACTGTATTTTCAGGTACAGTCCTTTCGGTTTCAGAAAAGCAAGCGGGTCAAAGGCGCTTCCTTTCTGCACAGAGACAAGGGAAGAAGGAAAAAGCTGCACCAGCAGCCAGTTCCCAGGATCAAAAATCTTCCCCCGCTTCCTCTGAGTCCACCGCATGACGTTGGGGCTCCACAGGTGGAGACAGGTGCGGTAGGGGCGCGTCTCGGGAACTTCAGGGACCAGTGGGCATGCCCACAGGTGGATCCCTAGGTTCTGCAAATAGTATCACAGGGATACAGGCTGGAGTTCGAGGCGACTCCCCCTCGCCGTTACCTCACATCAGCCTTGCCTGCTGCCCTCGGAGAAAGGTAGTACTGGCGGCAATTCACAAGCTGTACTTCCAGCAGGTGAAATCAAGGTACCCCTCCTTTAACAAGGCCGGGGTTACTATTCCAAAATATTGTGGTACCGAAACCAGACGGTTCGGTGAGACCCATTCTAAAAAGCCTTGAACACTTATATACGAAGGTTCAAGTTCAAAATGGAATCGCTCAGGGCGATTATTGCAAGCCTGGAGAATTTCATGGTATCACTGGACATCAAGGATGCTTACCTGCATGTCCCTATTTACCCTCTTCACCAGGAGTACCTCAAAATTGTGGTACAGGATTGTCATTACCAATTCCAGACGTTGCCTTTGGTCTGTCCCCGGCACCGAGGTATTTACCAAGGTAATGGCCGAAATAATTATCCCGTACTTGGACGATCTCCTTATAAAGGCGAGGTCCAGGGAGCAGTTGTTCGGCGGAGTAGCACTATCTCGGAAAGTGCTACAACAGCACGGCTGGATTCTGAATATTCCAAAGCCGCAGCTGGTTCCTACGACGCGTCTACTGTTCCTGGGTATGGTTCTGGACACAGAACAGGATAAAAAGGGTTTCTCCTGGAGGAGAAGTCCACGGAGTTGTCGTCTCTAGACAGAGACCTCCTAATAAGTATACGGGTGTCGGTGCATCAATGCACGCGAGCCCTGGGAAGGATGGTAGCTTCTTACGAAGAAATTCCATTCGCCAGGTCCCATGCAAGGATTTTCCAGTGGGATCTGTTGGACAAGTGGTCCGGGTCGCATCTTCAGATGCATCGGCGGATAGCCCTGTCTCCAAGGGCCAGGGTGTCGCTGTTGTGGTGGCTGCAGAGTGCTCATCTTCTAGGGGGCCGCAGATTCGGCATACAGGACTGGGTCCTGGTGACCACGGATGCCAGCCTTCGAGGCTGGGGGGCAGTCACACAGGGAAGAAACTTCCAAGGCTATGGAAAAGTCAGGAGACTTCGCTACACATAAATATTCTGGAACTAAGGGCCATTTACAATGCCCTAAGTCAGGCTAGACCCCTGCTTCAACACCGTCCGGTGCTGATCCAGTCAGACAACATCACGGCGGTCGCTCATGTAAACCGACAGGGCGGCACATGAAGAAGGATGGCGATGGCAGAAGCCACAAGGATTCTCCGATGGGCGGAAAATCATGTGTTAGCACAGTCAGCAGTGTTCATTCCCGAAGTGGACAACTGAGAAGCAGACTTTCTCAGAAGAAACGACCTCCACCCGGGAGAGTGGGGACTTCATCCAGAAGTTTTCCAAATGATTGTACACCGTTGGGAAAGGCCACAGGTGGACATGATGGCGTCCCGCCTCAACAAAAAGCTACAAAGATATTGCACCAGGTCAAGGGACCCTCAGGCGATAGCTGTGGACGCTCTGGTAACACCGTGGGTGTACCAGTCGGTGTATGTGTTCCCTTCTCTGCCTCTCTTACCCAGGGTAATGAGAATAATAAGAAGGAGAGGAGTAAGAACTATACTCATTGTTCCGGGTTGGCCAAGAAGAGCTTGGTAACCAGAACTCCAAGAAATGATCTCAGAGGACCCATGGCCTCTGCCGCTCAGACAGGACCTGCTGCAGCAGGGGGCCTGTCTGTTCCAAGACGTACCGCGGCTGCGTTTGACGGCATGGCGGTTGAACGCCGGATCCTGAAGGAAAAGGGCATTCCGGAGGAAGTTATCCCTACGCTATTTAAAGCTAGGAAAGAAGTGAACGCAAACCATTATCACCGCATATGGTGGAAATATGTTGCGTGCTGTGAGGCCAGGAAGGCCCCAAAGGAGAAATTTCAGCTAGGTCGATTTCTGCACTTCCTACAGTCATAGGTGACTATGGGCCTAAAATTGGGTTCCATGAAGGTCCAGATTTCGGCTCTATCGATTTTCTTCCAAAATAGAACTGGCTTCACTGCCTGAAGTTCGGACTTTTGTTAAGGGAGTGCTGCATAGTCAGCCCCCATTTGTGCCTCAAGTGGCACCGTGGGATCTCAACGTGGTGTTGGATTTCCTGAAGTCGCATTGGGTTGAGCCACTTAAATCCATGGAGCTACAATACCTCACGTGGAAAGTGGTCATGCTGTGGGCCGTGGCGTCGGCCAGGCGTGTATCAGAATTGGCGGCTTTGTCATACAGAAGCCCTTATCTGTATTTTATATGGATAAGGCGGAATTGAGGACTCGTTCCCAATTCCTTCCTAAGGTGGTATCAGTTTTTCATGTGAACCAACCTATTGTGGTGCCTGCGGCTACTTGGGATTTGGAGGATTCCAAGTTACTGGACGTAGTCAGGGCCCTGAAAAGTATATGTTTCCAGGACGGCTGGAGTCAGGAAAACTGACTCGCTATTTATCCTGTATGCACCCAACAAGCTGGGTGCTCCTGCTTCTAAGCAGACTATTGCTCGCTGGTTCTGTAGCACGATTCAACTTGCACATGCTGCGGCTGGACTGCCGCACCCTAAATCTGTAAAAGCCCATTCCACGAGGAAAGTGGGCTCTTCTTGGGCGGCTGCCCGAGGGGTCTCGGCTTTACAACTTTGCCGAGCTGTTACTTGGTCGGGTTCAAACATTTTTGCAACAGTCTACAAGTTTGATACCCTGGCTGAGGAGGACCTAGAGTTTGCTCATTCGGTGCTGCAGAGTCATCCGCACTCTCCCGCCCGTTTGGGAGCTTTGGTATAATCCCCATGGTCCTTACGGAGTCCCAGCATCCACTTAGGACGTCAGAGAAAATAAGATTTTACTCACCGGTAAATCTATTTCTCGTAGTCCGTAGTGGATGCTGGGCGCCCATCCCAAGTGCGGATTGTCTGCAATACTTGTTTATAGTTATAGCCTAACTAAAGGGTTATTGTTGAGCCATCTGTTGAGAGGCTCAGTTATATTTCATACTGTTAACTGGGTATAGTATCACGAGTTATACGGTGTGATTGGTGTAGCTGGTATGAGTCTTACCCGGGATTCAAAATCCTTCCTATTTGTGTCAGCTCTTCCGGGCACAGTATCCTAACTGAGGTCTGGAGGAGGGTCTTGGTGGGAGGAGCCAGTGCACACCAGGTAGTCCTAAAGCTTTCTTTAGTTGTGCCCAGTCTCCTGCGGAGCCGCTAATCCCCATGGTCCTTACGGAGTCCCAGCATCCACTACGGACTACGAGAAATAGATTTACCGGTGAGTAAAATCTAATTTTCCAGTGATAGTGAAGGTGCTGTGGCTCCGCAGCCACGCACCACTACCAAGACTGGGCGCAATGTTAAGTTCAGCTATGCAGAAAACATGGCTTTGGTGCGGGAGCTGATGAGGCATCATCGCCAATTGTTTGGGCAGGATGCTGCCAAGGTGTCCTCACGTAGGAAGTCTGTCCTGTGGGCTAAAGTTATAGCGGCAGTTAATAGTGAGGGTGTGGTGAGGCGGACTGAGGACACGTGCCGTAAAAGATTTTATGACATAAAGCGCCGTGTCAAGGCCAAGATGGCCAAGGAGGCCAAATCAGTCCGCCAAACCGGGGGTGGACACCCATTCAGGGCTACTTATCGTGATTGGGAGGAGCCTGTGCGGACCCTTATTCCTGCCGAAGTGGTGTCTGCGACTCATGTCCGGGATTCGGACCGCCCAAGGCTGGATGGTGAGTTTGTCTAAATTATGTGTTGTATATTGCATTTTTCAAAAAGTTAATGTTGCTAATTTTTACTGTGTTTTTAAATATGGAAACATTGTGTTGGTGATGTCGTGCAGGCCTGTGCAACCTGTAGCTGTAAATGTGTTTCAAAACTACAAGTCCCATCATGCATTGGCTGAGTTTTGTTATTAGTGAATGTTAAATCTGTTGCAGTGCATGCTGGTATGTGTAGTTCTAATACATAATCAGAGATCTTGCTTGTCCCTGTTTTTGAGAATAGCATTTTTAAAATATTGTTTTTTTTTTTGGTTAATGATGTTTGTGGTGGGTTTTTTTTTAAACAAAATTTGTTTGTGTCAATTATGGCTTTCAAATTCACTGCAATATCTTGTGCAGAATTAATCTATATTTATGGCTTAATTATTGCAACACCATCTTAATTTCCGAATACACACCCAATTAAGTAATCCAGAATTGCTTAAACATAAAATAGTTTACTTAACATTAGGTTCAAGATGTTTACATCACAATAAGGAGTTTCATATAACAATGAGTATTCAACGTATGGTAATAATGTTGTTTCAAATTTTTCAACAGTACGCCAGCTAAGCGCCACAGACAGGCCACAGCCAACTGATGGAGATGGTGGGAATGCAGGTCAGAATTCACTGTAGTGACATATTCTGCAAACACATAGAAGCACAAAATATTAATGTTTATATTTTCACATAGGTTCGTCTTCTGCAAGCCGCCCTCCTCTAAGGCGGCCATCACAGGGCTCTGTGAGTTTACCTAGGAGGCCCAGTAAGACGCGTCGTGTGGAGTCTGATTCTGCGGCTCCATCTTCACCACCCAGGCGGCGCATCTCCGCAGTGCTGGCCCAGCCACCACAGGCAATTTTGGCTAGTCCCCAAAGTGATGAGCCACGATCACCTCAGCTGTCTGGTGAGTAAAAACATTAAATTATCAAAATCAAAAAGTAAGACACAGTACATTTACTAAGATGTGAGTTCCATTTGAGATGACATGTTTTCCCGTAGCAACCATTCAGATTCCAGGTATTCTCCTTGAAGGTGCAAAATAAAAGAGAAATAAAGTCTTTTAAATTAAACACCCATCTTAGGAAATTGATCCCACAGGCGTGCACAGAAAATGAATAGCGGGTTTCACACCAGACTTAACCCCCCACCCCCTCCACAGCATTATAGTGTTCTCACACCTCCCCTGTCCTGGATGTAGACTGCTTACCTGATCTGCTCCTCTGGGCCGTCCAGGTGAGCAGTCTATATCCAGGACAGGGGAGGTGAGAGAACGCTATAATGCTGTGGAGGGGGGGAAGTTCGGTGGGGAACCCGCCAGTCAGTCTCTGCGCACGCCTGTGAAGGCACATATGTGTTTGTAAAGGAAAGATTCCTAATTTTTTTAAACACACCTTAAAAAAAAAATTGGCATGAGTATTATTAAGTATGGCATGTTTAGGACAAGCAAAGATATTTAATTATAACTAAACAGTGCCTGTTGGCCACCCCATACAGACCCAACCATCATGGCCGAGGACGACCAGCAGGAACCTGACCAACAGCCAACCTTTACACTGCACCTTACGCCCGTTGATCCTACCCAGCCAACCCAGCAGCAGGATATGCCCCAAGCCTCAGTAAGGCCACAATTGATCCCTACTCCACCCCAGCAACAAATGTCCGCAGACTTTTGGACCAGTTGGGCCACACAACAGGTCCAAAACACTGCCTACCTGAACACACACACACAACACCTTGCCAGTGTGCCCCATGATCTTCCGCGCATTAAGCGGAACTCGGGAAGACTGATTGTTCAGGTAGGCAGAATTGCGACATCAATGGAGCAAATCAGGGCGGACAACACGCAAATGCTTTCAAATTTGACGCGCACCATCGATGAGCAACAGCGGCAGCAACAAGCCCTAATACAAGTTATACAGCACAATCAGGTAGTGAATGAAACTTTGTCTCGGATTGTGGCCAGCAACACTGCCACAAATAATCAGCTGAATGCCAGTATTCATAACTTGAGCCAAAGCATAACTCTGATGGCAGCACAACAAGCCAGCTCCAGCTCAGGAACGACTACCCCTAGCCAGACCCCAGTTACCTCCCCTGTTCGACGATCAAGCAGAACACGGCCCAGCGACCCTGCTCAAACCTCTGCACCCAGCACACAAAAGAAAAAAAAATGAAGAATACATGAAATTTGTGTTACACAATAAAATTGTTACTATTGTATTCTAAAAAATTCCTGTGTCCGCGTCAATCATTGTAAAACACGCTATGTGTGTTTGTTTTAATGGGGGAATGAGTGACAATGTTTTTTTGAATTTGATTATCAAAAATGTACAGACCAGTATAAAGAACAAACACTAACGAACAAAACACACATTCACACCTACAATACATTTAATCAAAGTGGTTAGTCAAGGTGATTTGTAATAAAAAAATACTTACGGGTAAAATACCGCTGAATCACTTCTTGCCTTACCTGCCTCCCTACATCTGTACTCACACTATCACCAGATGTTTCTAACTCCTCTGCTTGCTGACTGTTTTCTCAATCATCATGTGGCAGATGTTGTTTCAAACACAGATTATGAAGAAAACAGCAGCAGAACACAATCCTAGTCACCTTAGAGGGACTATACAACAAAAGCCCAGCAGATTTATCCAGACAACGAAACCGAGATTTCAGCACACCAAAACATCTTTCTATCACGTTCCGCGTAGACTTATGTGCATGATTGTAACTGTGTTCAGCAGGAGAATCAGGATGGGACAATGGAGTAAGTAGCCAAGAGTAGCAGCCATAACCCCCATCACCTGAAAAACAGATATAGGCAACATTAGTACATGTGTATGATGAGTAAATACCCTAAAAAACAATGGAGTTTGAAGTTACCACACATACACACAACACACTTGGAACATACCCAGCAGCCAGCCATCAGGCATTTGTTCGTCCTCAAATTTATCGAACAGAGATGACTGACTGAGGATGAAGGAGTCATGGCAGCCGCCAGGGTAACCTGCAACCACACTCATAATGTTGAGATTTGCATCACAAACCACCTGGACATTAGTGGATTTGTCCATATGTCGATTAGTATAAATATATTGTCGGCCCCTAGGTGGTCTCAGCTCATAGTGTGTGCAATCTATGGCCCCCAGCACATTGGGCATGCCAGCAAGCTCATAGAAAGCTACCCTGACAGCATGCCACTGCGACTCCTGGGTAGGGAAGCAGATAGAGGCATTTATATGGGGTTCCAAGACATCCAAAACCTGAGTGGACATTAATAAATATAAGGTGAGTGTCATGATCTGTATTCAATACAATACTGTGTTCTAAGACCTAACAGAAGCAACACTTAGATATAGACGTGTATATATATTTCAACTCACCTGGTTGAAATATTTTGAAAAGGTGGGCTGGGAGATACCGATGACGTCGCCTGTCACAGACTGGAAGCTCCCAGTAGCCATAAAGTGTAACACAGCCAGGAGTTTGTGCAGGCCTGAGACAGAGCGAGAGCGTGCTGTCTCAGGGTCTAGTCCCAGTTTGACAAGGTCATACAGACGGAAAATGTTGTTTCTATTTAGGCGAAACATCTGTATGACCCTATCATCAGACAATGCGTTTAAGTTTAAACGTCTCCTAAAAAATCGTGGCTGGCGCAGCCTCTGCGGCACCTGCTCAACCTGCTGACCATGTTCACTTACCTGGCCCTGATTTATGGACGAGTCATGGATCACTCTCAGGTATCCCCCAGCAACCAAAAAATCGGTAGCACACACCACAGCCGCCATTTCAGAGTGAGAGATATTCAAAATGTGCCTTGGACCCTTTTATAGGGCCAAACATTCAGGTGTGACTAATGGATAATTGAATACACATGTAAACACGCTTCTCAAAAGCAGGTCTGCTTTTTTTTAGGACTTTTTTACGAATTGTATTTTTTCACGACCGCAAAAGCATTTTCATGGTAGACATTACAAATACGAATGGTTATCAACTGACCGTGATTCATACCTAAACAGCAACGTTTTGACCGATGGTGTATTCATTCGTATTTTTTTACTACAACTTCAAACAAAATACGAATGCCCTCATCACTGCCGTGATTTGAGTTTAGTAAATTCCCGAGATTACACTTTGAAGAAAAAACGGCATCTCGGTCAAAATCGGGAGCTTAGTAAATATACCCCAGTATTCTAAAACAGAATACAGGTGGATACTATTGCTGGAATGTTTCTCTGTTAAAACTCTTTAGAGTGCATGCACAGTCTAGTTAGAGGGGGAGAGCTGTCTTTCCGTTCCTAGGATTTCTGTAATGTCGCTCCTGTCTCATGTGAAGAGTGGTGTCTTTTAATGTTTGTTAGCGGCTTTTAACTGATGCAAAGAACTCACATATCTTCGTCCCCTACGGGACTGGTGGGCTCAGTTCCGAGCGGTGGCGGGTTGTGTGCGCCTTTTTCCTCCGGAGCCGCGATGCTACTGCAGGCGCCTGCAGTGCTGATCCTCGTGGAGCTTGAGCGGCCGGCGTCTTCCAGGGGGGTCAGGATCCTAGGGGACGAAGATATGTGAGTTCTTTGCATCAGTTAAAAGCCGCTAACAAACATTAAAAGACACCACTCTTCACATGAGACAGGAGCGACATTACAGAAATCCTAGGAACGGAAAGACAGCTCTCCCCCTCTAACTAGACTGTGCATGCACTCTAAAGAGTTTTAACAGAGAAACATTCCAGCAACAGTATCCACCTGTATTCTGTTTTAGAACACTGTGTCAGAAATGTATCAATCTGTATTTGCTGCAAACCTTTTTAAGTAACCTCAAAGGAATCACAGTTGCATGGTGTTCACAGTTTTTAGAACCGTCTCACATGCAACTGAGATTAAGACACTCTGAGTCTATGTGTTTCTAAGGAATTTTTTTATGTACAGTACATGTATTCATATTTAATTCACATTGACAATAAGCAGTTATAGATAGCATCAGGTTTCAACAACAACCACTTTTTATATTACTGATTATATTAATGTTTTTTTAGTACTGTTGTTTTACATACCCATATTTACTCATGTAAATCAAAATAAAAATATTTTTCTTTATACATAAAACACCACTGGAGTTTTTCAATAACGATTTACAACCTATCCAGGAGCGCCGGAGGTTCCTTTTCTCCTTTCTTGCTCTCTGTCAGAATAAGGAATACTTGAAAAGAATTCCTACCCCTGGGACCTAGGCTGCACGGATAGAATCCCTCCACACATACAGAACATTTATTGGAGGGAGCGCAGAACACCCCCCCCCCCCCCACCTGCATATACTTGAAAAGGTTCAAATTCAAGGTGGAATCGCTCAGAGCGATCATCGCCAGCCTGGAAGGGGGGGATTTTATGGTGTATCTAGACATAAAGGCTGCATACCTTCATGTTCCCATTTATCCACCCCATCAGGCGTACCTGAGAATTACGGTACAGTATTGTCATTACAAATTTCTGGGTAATTGGCGGAAATTATGGTGCTCCTACGCAAGCAAGGAGTAACAATTATCCCATACTTGGACGATCTCCTAATAAGGGCGAGATCAAAAGAGCAGTTGTTGAACAGCGTGTCACTTTCGCTGAAGGTGTCACAGCAACTCGGCTGGATTCTCAATATCCCGAAGTCACAGTTGGTTCCTATGACTCGTCTGCCCTTCTTGGAGTTGATTCTGAATACGGACCAGAAATGGGTTTATCTTCCGATAGAGAAGGCCCAGGAACTAATGACTCCTATTAAAGCCAAAACAGGTGTCAGTGCATCACAGCACTCGGGTCCTGGTAAAGATGGTGGCATCTTACGGGGCCATTCCCTTCAGCAGGTTCCATGCGAGGACTTTCCAATGGGATCTACGGAACAAGTGGTCCGGATCACATCTACAGATGCATCAGTTAATCACCCTGTCCCCTAGGGCCAGGGTGTCTCTCCTATGGTGGCTGTAGAGTGCTCACCTTCTGCAGGGTCGCAGGTTTGCCATCCAGGATTGGATTCTGGTAGCCATGGACGCGAGCCTCCGAGGTGGGGGAGCAGTCACACAGGGAAGAAACTTCCAAGGTCTTTGGGTCAAGTCAAAAAACTTGTCTTCAAATCAACATCCTGGAGCTGAGGGCCATATACAACGCCCTTCGGCATGCGGAAACATTGCTTCGCGACCTACCGGTTCTGATCCAGTCAGACAACATCACCGCAGTGGCTCATGTAAACTGCCAAGGTGGCACAAAGAGCAGAGTGGAAATGGCAGAAGCCACCTGGATTCTCCGCCGGGCGGAAAATCATGTAAGCGCATTTTCAGCAGTTCATTCCGGGAGTGGACAACTGAGAAGCAGACTTCCTCAGCAAACACGACCTGCATCCAAGAGAGGACTTCTTTAGGAAGCCTTCGCACAGATTGCAAGTAAGTGGGAACTGCCACAGATAGACATGATGGCGTCCCGCCTCAACAAGAAGCTACAGAGGTATTGCACCAGGTCAAGAGACCCTCAGGCAGTAGATGTAGATGCCCTAGTGACACCGTGGGTGTTCCAGTCGGTCTATGTATTTCCCCTTCTTCCTCTCATGCCCAAGGTGTTGAGAATGGTAGGAGGGAGAGGAATGAGAACAATCCTCATTGTTCCAGATTGGCCACGAAGGACCTGGTATCTGGCTCTGCAGGAAATGCTCACAGAAGATCAGTGGCTTCTTCCTCTAAGACAGGACCGGTTGCAACAGGGGCCATGTCTATTCCAAGACTTACCGCGGCTGCGTTGGACGGCATGGCGGTTGAACGCCGGATCCTAGCGGATAAGGGTATTCCGGATGATGTCATTCCTACGCTAATAAAGGCTAGGAAGGACATGACATCTAAACATTATCACCGTATATGGCGAAAATATGTTTCTTGGTGTGAGGCCAGGAATGCTCCTACGGAAGAATTCCATCTGGGCCGTTTCCTTCACTTCCTGCAAACTGGAGTGAATTTCGGCCTAAAATTAGGATCTATTAAGGTTCAGATTTCGGCCTTATCCATTTTCTTTCAAAAGGAATTGGCCTCTCTCCCTGAAGTACAAACTGTTGTGAAGGGAGTACTGCATATTCAGCCTCCTTTTGTACCTCCGGTGACGCCTTGGGACCTTAACATGGTGTTAAGTTTCATTAAGTCACACTGGTTTGAACCACTTAAAACGGTGGAGTTGAAAAATCTCACTTGGAAGGTGGTCATATTATTAGCCTTGGCTTCGGCTAGGCGAGTGTCGGAATTCGCGGCTTTATCACATAAAAACCCCTATCTGGTTTTCCATATGGATAGAGCGGAATTGCGGACCCGTCCTCAATTCCTGCCAAAAGTGGTTTCATCCTTTCATATGAACTATTGTGGTGCCTGTGGCTACGCGTGACTTGGAGGATCCCGAGTCCCTTGATGTGGTCAGGGCTTTGAAAATTTACGTGGCCAGATCGGCTACAGTCAGAAAAACAGAAGCACTGTTTGTCCTATATGCGGCCAACAAGGTTGGCGCCCCTGCTTCAAAGCAGACTATTGCTCGCTGGATCTGTAACACGATTCAGCAGGCTCATTCTACGGCTGGATTGCCGTTACCAAAATCGGTCAAGGCCCATTCCACTAGGAAGGTGGGCTCTTCTTGGGCGGCTGCCCGAGGGGTCTCGGCACTACAGCTGTGCCGAGCTGCTACTTGGTCGGATTCAAACACCTTTGCAAAATTCTATAAGTTTGATACCCTGGCTGAGGAGGACCTCCTGTTTCCTCAATCGGTGCTGCAGAGTCATCCGCACTCTCCCGCCTGTTTGGGAGCTTTGGTATAATCCCCATGGTCCTTTCGGAGTCCCCAGCATCCTCTAGGACGTTAGAGAAAATAAGATTTTAAACCTACCGGTAAATCTTTTTCTCGTAGTCCGTAGAGGATGCTGGGTGCCCGTCCCAAGTGCGGACTACTTCTGCGAGACTTGTATATAGTTTTGCTTACATAAGGGTTATGTTATAGTTCCATCAGGTTGGACTGATGCTATGTTATTTTTTCATACTGTTAACTGTTTTATTGATACACAAGTTATACGATGTGGATGGTGTGGGCTGGTATGAATCTTGCCCTTTCCTCGTACTGTCCATCTCCTCTGGGCACAGTTTCTCTAACTGAGGTCTAGAGGAGGGGCATAGAGGGAGGAGCCAGTGCACACCCAGACCTAAAGTCTTTCTTAAGGTGCCCATGTCTCCTGCGGAGCCCGTCTATCCCCATGGTCCTTTCGGAGTCCCCAGCATCCTCTACGGACTACGAGAAAAAGATTTACCGGTATGTTTAAAATCTTATTTTTTCTTGAGTGAACCTTCTAAAAAGCGTCTTATACGTACCTAGAAAGAGTTGCTCCAACAACTCTCCGCCGGGTCGCGACAACGTTTACCCATGAGTACAGTGCTGTTTCAGTGGGCATCTGTGTCGGATATACTAGCAGTCCCAGCAGACATTAGCAGGCTGTGGCCGGAGCAGGAGGAGAAGGTAAGGCATCGGTTCCGCTTAGAAGGGGAATACGGACACAGACACACTGTTTTGAGAGGAGACTACCAAACAGTCACTGACGCGGCTGCCACCTTGGGTGCACCAGCGCTAGGCCTTAGGGATCATAGACTCCAGGAATAGTATGAGGACGTGATCCCTAGGGTTGATGTCAGCAGTGGGGAGTCAGTTGCTCTCCTGGCCGCCCCTACCCCGGTTCATGACCAGTTTCCTCCATGAGCTGTTTTCCCGCTTCCGTCTCAGACACTGTATATGAAGGGGACACAGTCACAGCATAGGCGGCTGTGTGACTGGTGCGTCTGTATTCACTGAGCGTCTGTGTTCACTATAGGTTCATGGAGCGGCAGTGTACACTAGTAGCGTCTGAATCCACTCAGCGTTCGCAAACGTATTGATCGGTCCTGGAAGCGGGGTGAGTCTCCCTATATCCCACTCTACTGAGTATGGGTAATACAGCACTAAGTCTCTACCTTTTGAGTACGAATAGTTAGATAAGTGCCTATTGCATAAGAGTCTGTATACTATTACTGTTGTTTCTTCCGCTATGCATCTGAATACGGTAGATCTGTTTAAACATCATTCAGTAATATGTTCTCCTACATACTTGAAATGTAGCTGTAGTTGATGATGTGCTCATATTGCATATTATACTAATGTATAAACATGTGACTGACTGCTAGTGTGATTGCTGACTTTACTATAATATTCTGTCAGTTTTTTTCTATTCCGATCCTCAATGCTGGTGCATGGGTAGGGTCGGATTGTATGTCACTTTAAAAAGCTTAAAGTGATTACAGTCACAAATTGTGTAGTACACTGTGGAGGTGTTGATTATTTATCATGTCTAAGAGCGGCAAAGGTGAGGAATATACAATCACAGCAACACCAACACTTATATCATGTTTGTCTTGCAAAGCTGGGTTAACCTCTCAGGATCTGGTTCAGGATGGTTTGTGTGCAAATTGTTTTAGCTTTCACCAGGATCTCTTGAAAAATACAAGCCAGATTCAGGTGCAGGTTGATCCGCCTTGGGCTATGTTTGCACAGATATTATCCAATATAGCTGAATGGATAATTCCAACTCCTGTACCAGGGATAGGTTACACCTTTAACCCTTACATGCAGCTTCCCAAATGTGGTTTATCACTTCCAGCAGCAGCCTCTCAAAAGAAACAGGATGATAAGCCAGTGGTAAGTAAATCTTCATCCTCACACGCTACACATGTTTCAGATGAGGATGCATCGGAAGATGAAAGCTCAATAAACCCTGCTTCGGCATATGAAGAGGAGGAAGGTCTCAGCTCAGTGGATATAGCTAAGTGAATTAAAGCAATAAAAGCCATTCTATCCTTAGAGGATTCAGCAGAGTGTGTTAAAAACCAAGGCACCTGTGTTTAAACATCCCAAAACAGTTAAGACTGAGTTTCCGGGGTCAGATCAGCTGACGGAAATCATGGAAGAGGCTTGGGCTATGCCCAATAAGAAGTTTAGAATTCCTAAGAAATGGAATTCCAATTATCCTCTTCCAGCTGGGGATTGTTTAAAAAGGGAGGTGGCTGCCAAGGTAGATATGCATGTGATTCGATTAGTGTGAAAATCTACATTAGCTTTGCCTTCAACATCATTAAATGATGTCACGTATAGAAGAGTGGATGGTTTTCTAAAAAAATTTTTTCCCTGTCTGTGGCAGTCATAATGCCAGCCATGGCTTCTGCTTGGATGGCAAAGGCAGTGGCTGCCTGGGCTGATGCTTTGGAGGGAGATTTTTCAATGTCATCTAGAGAGCATAGCACATATAAAACAGGCTGAAATGTTCTTGGAAGAAGCAGCATTGGATATTGGTACTATTACCTCCAGGGCATAAGCTTCAACAATAGCTGCTCGCAGGGCAGTTTGGCTACATACGTGGAAAGCTGATTCAGAATCTAAAAAGGTTTTTCTGGAAATATATTCATTTGGTAAAGAATTGACAGGTATTTTGGAATCAGACTCCAAGAAGGTAAAGTTTCCTTCCACATACAATTTCAAACCTAAAGTTCCAGCTTTTTGGCCCTTTCGGTCTCAAGGAAAAGCTAAAGGAAAAAGTGATGGCAGGCAGCCCCAATACAACAAGTCTGGTAAGACTAAAAAGCATTGGGCTATCAGAGGACTGGTTGTAAAACAGAAAATAAGCCATCAGCAATCCCAGGGTGGGGGGCTGACTTCTTCAGTTTGCACAGATCTGGCAGCAGTCTACAACAGATGCCTGGGTGCAGGAAGCGGTATCTCTAGGTTTTGCTTTTGCCTTCAAGAAGCAACCTCCTCAAAGGTTTTTTTTGTACCAGCCCATCTCAGGTAGAGACGAAGGCCAGGGCTTTGCAAGAGGCAGTTCAGAAATTGCTTTAGTCAGGAGTCATTCCAGTGAAGTGCCCCGCCCCCAGATATATTCACTATTATTGTGACCGTAGTCACAGAGAGTGTCAGAGTGCAATACGCTTCTGAGAGTCCGGCAGTGGATGAGCACTGCTAACGGATGTACTCGGTGAGAACTATTATGTCATTCTACCCCCTGGCGTGGGTGGCACTGCCGGGCGGCGCCCCTGGCAAGTGCCATCCTGGCCAATAGGAAGATACACCCCTGCTTACATGTTCCTATAGCACTGTCCTATCAGTGCTATCTCAGGTTCGCTATCCTCTAACAGCATTTTCAGTTCCAGGCCCTACCTTTTGGGTTAGCCAAAGCCCCCAGAGTATTTACCAAAATTATGGTGGTAATGGCAGCTTATCTCCGCCAGCAGGGTATAAAAAAATTTCCATACCTCAACGATCTTTTAATTCTGGCTCAGTCGCAGGAATTGCTCCTATGTCATCTGCAACAGACAATAACGTGTATGCAAAGGCACGGGTGGCTCATAAATTGGGCAAAATCGTCTCTGGTTCCATCACAGCGGATGACTCACTTGGTCGCTGTACTGGATTCAAGCCTTCAGAGAGTATTGTTACCTCTGAACAAGATATCCAAGGTTCAGTCAAGGATTCAGGAGTTGCATCACAGTCAAAAGGTATCCATTCATGCAGCAATGCGGGTGATGGGATTGAAGGTGTCAACATTCGACATGGTGGAGTATGCACAGTTCCACTCAAGGCCTCTGCAGCATCTGATCCTTGCCAAAGGAATGGGTTGCATCAGATGATAAAAATGCAGACTATGGTCCTTACGATGGAAGTAAGAAGGTCATTAGCCTGGTGGCTACAGACATCCCATTTGGACAAGGGGAGACCCTTTTGGATATCAGATTGGGAAATTCTGACAACGAATGCCAGTCTTCAGGGCTGGGGAGCAGTTTCAGGAAGGTTGTGCTTCCAGGGGCAATGGACCAAGGAAGAAGGTTGCCTGCCAATAAATATATTGGATCTTCGGGCCATATACATGGCACTGATTCAGGCAAAGGACATTCTTTGGGGAAAACCAGTTCAGATCCGCTCGGACAATGCACTAGCAGTTGCATACCTCAACCACCAGGGAGGAACTCGCAGCCAAAAAACGATGAAGGAGGTAAGTCACACACTAAAGTGGGCAGAACTCCATCATCCAGCCTTGTCTGCAGTATTCGTTCCAGGAGTCCTAAACTGTTAAGCGGATTTTCTCAATCGACACGCCATTCAGGCAAGCGATTGGGCTCTACACTCGGAGGTCTTCCAGACTCTAGCAGACAAGTGGAGGTTGCCAGAGATAGAGCTCATGGCGTCCCGTCAGAACAACAAAGTTCTCGCATATGGGTCAAGAACAAAGGATCCCAGAGCGATCTTTGTGGATGCCCTGTTGGTAAGTTGGGACTTTCATCTGGCCTATGTGTTTCCTCCAATCACCCTATTACCCATGGTGGTGAAAAAGATAAAGCAAGGAAAAGGTGCCGTGATACTAATAGCGCCGGCTTGACCCAAAAGACATTGGTACACAGATCTGCAGAGAATGTCGATTGATGCGCCACTCCTGCTCCCTTATTGTCCAGATCTACTGATGCAGGGACCTTGTTATCACAGACATCTGGATCAACTGTCTTTGACGGCGTGGCTCTTGAAACCTCTATCCTGAAGTCAAGAGGATTCTCGCAACAGGTACTTCAAACAATGCTCAGAGCAAGGAAACCTTCCTCAGCTCGCATTTATCACCAAATATGGCAAGCCTATATTCATTGGTACAGTGAACGGAAAATGGACCCTAAGTCTTTCAGAGTTTCCAGGGTCTTAGCATTCCTTCAGGCAGCAATGGATAAAGGTTTGAAGGTGGCTTCCTTGAGAGTGCAAGTGTCAGCATTGACTGTACGGCTCTAAAAGAAAATTGTCAACTTATAGAATGTGCGTACTTTTTTCCAGGGAATGCTGCACATTCAACCTCCTTTTGTTCCTCCTACAGTGCCTTGTGACTTAAATTTAGTTCTAAAGGCCCTTCAAGTTGCCCCATTTGAACCACTTAATAAAGTGGATCTTAAATGGTTGACAGCTAAAGTTCTCTTTCTACTGGCCATGGCGTCAGCTAGAAGAGTGTCAGATTTAGAGGCATTGTTATGTCGTCCTCCATTTCTGATGTTTTATCCAGATAGAGCAGTTCTTAGAACTAAATCTGGGTATCTTCCCAAGGTGGTGTCTAAATTTCACCTTAACGAAGAAATTGTAGTCCCGGCTTTCCAGGAACTGGGCCTTTCTGCGGGAGATGCATCACTGGACGTGGTCCGTGCCTTAAGGATCTACGTGGATCGTACCAGTGCCATCAGAAAGACAGATTCTCTCTTCGTTCACTACGGATTTCACAAGAGAGGATGGCCTGCTGAAAAGCAGAAACTGGCAAGGTGGCTTCGGGTGACGATTTCAGAAGCATATTCTCAAGATGATCTCCCTGTTCCGGCTAATGTCTCTACTCGTAAGGTAGGTCCATCATGGGCCTTACAACGTGGTGGTTCAGCAGAACAGATATGTAAGGCAGACACATGGTCTTCCATTAACATATTCATTAGACATTATGCCATGGATACCTGTGCCTCTCACGACGCTGAATTCGGGCGAAGTATTCTCCTGTCCAATCAGGAGCATCCCCACCACTAAATTGCTTTGGAAACTCACAATATAGTCCACAGGATCCACAGGGATCCCACCCTGATGCACCTGATTTGAGGATCCTTTTACTAACTAACCTCTTACTTCTTGTACGGTAGGGTGTGCATGTATGTTCTTCTCGCCTGATTAGGGCTATCTATGATGCTCCTGCCTTGAGCTTTGGGAATACAACTGATTTGCCTGAGCCAGGAGGCAGGGATATATGGACGGGCTCATTGCATGCTGGGAAGCTAAAAAGCTTTGACCGATTGATGCAAATCCGCTGTCGCTTCATCATATCCCAATGTTATCCTGTGGACTTAGGAGAAATACCGTTGTCAACGGTAAATTCTTACCATAACGTATATATCCTGGAGTTTCACTGTAATCCCAGAAATTAAGAATTCTCCACCAGTTTTTTGTGGATCTCAGACTGAGATTATCCTGACCTATGCTGTAAACGCATGCTGAGACTTGTAGCCCACACAATCTCCATTGAGATATAAGCATATCTACCTCCAAAGTTTCTGTTATTCATTCTTAGACTTCAGGTAACCAGGACACTTTGCATAATTAATCTATGTTTTGTTTTGTTTATATTTATATTTATATATAAAAGAAACCTAAAAGAAAGGTGGGCTCTTGTGCTCTGTTGGTGTGTGTGTGTGTGTGTGTGTGTGTGTGTGTGTAGGGGGAGGTGCTTCTTGTGTTCTGTTGGTGTGGTGGTGCCTCCTGTGCCCTGTTGGTGTGGCAGGCGCCTCTTATGCTCTGGTTGGTGTTGGGGAGTGCCTCCTGTGCTCATGGCCGTATTTTTGTATGGGCTCAATGGGCTCTTGCCAAAGGGCCCCAGGCGTTTAAGGGTCCTAGGCTGGTAGCTGAGGGTCCCCTCTTTCCAGGGGTACCAGATTTTTGAAAATCGGCCCTGGGGAACTAGAGATATCTGACTTTGAAGCAGTGGTCCCCATCCAAGACTGTTAATTGCTCTTCCCAGCCAGATATCTTGGGTTCTGTCTGACTTGTAGCTTTTCTGAGGGGACTCTCCAAAATATGGGACCCCTTCCCTTTCAGTGTACACTGGAAGCTTGACTCTACTATGCCCAGAACCAGATATATAAGCCTTCAAGCAGCTGGTCCCTGCTCCAGCTCCACACATTTGGTTTGCCGTTTTGCCGGGGGAAATGGAGGTAGGGGTCCTCCCTTGTTCCCCCAGCACAGTGCCCGCTTACATCCCCCCCTATTTCATTTGTAGTCCCTACAAAGATGCGAGCTGTCGTCCACTCAAAGTTTGGATCCGCAAAGCGGAAGGCCGGCACTCCCAACGTTGTTCGTGTAGAATGCCTGGGCAGAGCAGGTGGGGGCGAAACAGATCCTACTGGGTCCACAGCCACTACTAATCCCTCCAACGGCAAGGGATCTTGTGTTACGTCAGATGGAGGGACACACCAATCATCTTCATTCAGTCCCGGGGTGGCCTCTGGGATCGCCTCTAGGGAAGCAAATCCTCGAAGAGGCAAGGCCGCAGCATGTTCCGATGTAGAGTGCGGACATGACCGCTTCCGTCTTCCGCCTTCGACTCATAGACCGGGTTGTTAGAGGACACCTGCCGCTGCACGACATAAGGCATCACTTCCCATTGCTCGCGCAACTTCTTCCCAGGTCGCTTCTCTTGAACCAGCACCCTTTGACCCTCAGCAAATGGTCCTCCCAACGTCCGTTCAGGGCTAGGATGCAGTTTGGACCCAATGTTCCCTGCCGCCACATCCCCGACAAGTTTTAGGTGCCGTTTCTGCTCCTCGATCCATCCACTGTGTGTCCACTGATCATCCTCCTTGGGTAGGAACAAATCAAGGTCTTGTAATTCCTTCCCTGGTCGGCCAAACAGCAGAAAAAACGGCGAGAAACTAGTGGTTTGGTGTACTTGATTGTTATACACCCATACCAATTCTGGGACGAAGTCAGGCCAACGCCGTTTCTTTTCGGCCTCTAGGACCCTCAACATCTGCAGCAAAGTCCAATTAAATCACTCACATGCTCCATTTCCCTGCGGGTGGTATGGCGTGGTCCTTGATTTGTGCATGCCATAGGTTCGGCACAGCCGCTCTATTACCCAACCTTGAAAACACGCACCTTGATCGAAAAGGATGCGCTCAGGGCAGCCATATCTGTGGATAAAATGTTCAACAATAGCCTTGGCTGCCGCGTCGGTCGTTTGGTCCATGGTAGGGACAACTACCGTAAATTTAGTAAAGTGGTCGGTCATCACTATAGCATATTGATACCCACGCACCGATTCCCCTATCAAAACATAGACCACCATGAGGAGTTCAAGGGGTCTTGTGGTCCTAATTGTCTGTACCAGTGCCCGCTGATCACTTCCCTTCGTAACGGCACATCTTTTACACGTCTGGCACACCCCTACAACCAGTGTATGCAAGCCTGGGAAGAAATACTGATGACGGATCCACTGTAGCGTCTTCACAACTCCGAAATGGGCCCCTTCTTCATGTGCTTCAGTCACCAGAGCACAGGCCAGATCTTTAGGGAGAATGATCTGCCACACCTTCCAAAGCTCCTGCTCATGGTAAGCCTGTCGACGTAACACCCCTTCCCATATAGTCATCCGATCCCATTGATGGAGCAACTTCCTACCCCACAGGCTAAGTTGTAGCCTTTCTGAAGAGGAAGGCCAGTGATCCATTTCCTTCCACCTGCGGACACATTGCACATCCTGATCCCGCCCTTGTTCCACAGCCCAGTCCGGCAAGGTTTTCTGTAGCAAAATTCCACAAATCATCTTTGGTTCTGCCGAAGGGGGAGTCATCCTAGTGAGGTCAGGGATCTCCTGCCCTTCTTGCTCCTCATCCATGGGACCAGTAGGTGACTTCACTAGATAGTGGGACAGGGCATCGGTATTCGTATTCGCCCTTCCTGGCCAGTATCAAATTTTGAACGAGAATTTTGCCTAACGAGCCACCCAGCATTGTTCCAGAGCCCCCAACTTGGCTGTGTTCAGATGTGACAAAGGGTTGTTATCCATGACAACTTCAAAGTCGGCGGCGGTTAGGTACTCCGCAAACTTTTCAGTAACCGCCCAGATGACCGCCAGTAGCTCCAGTTTGAAGGAATTATAGTTGTCTGGATTCTGCTCTGATTCTCGTAGGCTCTGGGTCCCGTAAGCATCACTCGTTCCTGGCCTTCACGTATTTGGGAGAGTACAGCTCCCAGTCCTTGGTGACTCCCGTTGGTATACAATATAAATGGCTTATTAAAGTCGGCATAAGCCAGTACTGGAGCCTGGGTGATGGCCTGTTTCAGACAAGCAAAGGCATCCTCCTGAGTGTGATTCCATGCCACTGCCCAGTTCTGTAAATCGGTAGCAACACCTCGTAGTAGCTCGTGTAGTGGTGCCGCTATCTTAGCAAAGTCCTGTATAAACCGCCTGTAGTAGCCCACCAATCCAAGGAATGCTCTCAACTCTGTCACACTGGCCGGAGTCTTCTACCCTTGGACTGCGGCATTTTTGTCAGGGTGAGCCTCACCCCTTCCTCTGAGACCACATGTCCCAGATATTCCAAACTGGACTTCAAGAGATGGCATTTCCTCGGTTTCAGTTTGAGGCCGTACTGCTCCAATCGTTGAAGCACTTGTTCCAATCTGTGCAAGTGTTCTTCCAAAGTAGGGGCAAACACTATGATGTCGTCCAGATAGATAAGAATCACCTCATAGTTTAAGTCCCCGAGACAGCGCTCCATAAGGCGTTGAAACGTGGCCGGTGCATTGGAGAGCCCGAAGGGCATTCGACAGAAATCAAAGAGTCCCATGGGAGTGATGAACGCTGTATTCGCCTGATCTTTTTCCACCTCAGGCACCTGCCAGTACCCACTGGCCAGATCCAGCGTGGAAAAAATAAGATTTTAAACCTACCGGTAAATCTTTTTCTCCTAGTCCGTAGAGGATGCTGGGGACTCCGTAAGGACCATGGGGTATAGACGGGCTTTGCAGGAGACATGGGCACTACAAAGAACTTTTAGTATGGGTGTGCACTAGCTCCTCCCTCTATGCCCCTCCTCCAGACCTCAGTTAGAGAACTGTGCCCAGAGGAGATGGACAATATGAGGAAAGGATTTTGTTAATCTAAGGGCAAGATTCATACCAGCCCACACCAATCATACCATTTAACCTGGAATATACGCAACCAGTTAACAGTATGAACAAAAAAAAACAGTATCAGTCAAAGACCGATTCCAACTGTAACATAACCCTTATGTAAGCAACAACTATATACAAGTCTTGCAGATTTAGTCCTCACTGGGACGGGCGCCCAGCATCCTCTACGGACAAGGAGAAAAAGATTTATCAGTAGGTTTAAAATCTTATTTTCTCTTACGTCCTAGAGGATGCTGGGGACTCCATAAGGACCATGGGGTTTATACCAAAGCTCCCAACCGGGCGGGAGAGTGCGGATGACTCTGCAGCACTGACTGAGCAAACGCAAGGTCCTCATCAGCCAGGGTATCAAACTTGTAGAATTTTGCAAAAGTGTTTGAACCCGACCAAGTAGCTGCTCGGCAAAGCTGTAATGCCGAGACGCCTCGGGCAGCCGTCCAAGAAGAGCCCACCTTCCTAGTGGAATGGGCCTTTACCGAATTTGGTAACGGCAATCCAGCCGTAGAATGAACCTGCTGAATCGAGTTACAGATCCAGCGAGCAATAGTCTGCTTAGAAGCAGGAGCGCCAACCTTGTTGGCTGCATACAGGACAAACAGAACCTCTTTTTCCTAACCCTAGCCGTCCTGGCTACATAAATATTTAAGGCCCTGACTACATCCAGGGACTTGGAGTCCTCCAAGTCCCCCGTAGCCACAGGCACCACAATAGGTTGGTTCATGCGACAAGACGAAACCACTTTAGGTAGAAATTGAGGACGAGTCCTCCATTCCGCTCTATCCACCTGGAAAATCAGATAGGGGCTCTTGTGAGACAAATCCGCCAATTCGGACACCCGCCTTGCAGATGCCAAGGCCAATAACATGACCACTTTCCAAGTGAGAAATTTCAATTCAACTGTTTGAAAAGGTTCAAACCAGTGCGATTTTAGGAACTGTAACACTACGTTAAGGTCCCATGGTGCCACCGGGGGCACAAAAGGAGGCTGGATGTGTACCACTCCCCTTACCAAAGTTTGGACTTCTGGGAGAGAAGCCAATTCCTTCTGGAAGAATATAGACAGGGCCGAAATCTGCACCTTAATGGAGCCTAACTTTAGGCCCATATCCACTCCTGTCTGTAGAAAGTGGAGAAAACGGCCCAAGTGGAAACTTTCCGTAGGAGCATTCCTGGCTTCACACCAAGATACAAACTTTCTCCAGATACGGTGATAATGTTTCACTGTCACTTCCTTCCTAGCCTTTATCAGAGTAGGGGTGACTTCTTCCGGAATACCCTTCTCCGCTAGGATTCGGTGTTCAACCGCCATGCCGTCAAACGTAACCGCGGTAAGTCTTGGAACACGCAGGGCCCCTGTTGCAACAGGTCCTCTCTGAGAGGAAGAGGCCACGGATCTTCTGTGGGCATCCCCTGAAGATCTGAATACCAGGCCCTTCGAGGCCAATCTGGAACAATGAGTATTGTCTGCACTCTTGTTCGTCTTATGATTCTCAATATTTTTGAGATGAGAGGCAGAGGAGGGAACACATAGATTGACTGAAAACACCCATGGTGTCACCACGGCGTCCACCGCTACTGCCTGAGGGCCTCTTGACCTGGCGCAATACCTCCAAAGCTTCTTGTTGAGGCGTGATGCCATCATGTCTATTTGAGGAAGCTCCCAACGACTAGTTATCTCTGCAAACACTTCTTGATGAAGTCCCCACTCTCCTGGATGGAGATCGTGTCTGCTGAGGAAGACTGCTTCCCAGTTGTCCACTCCCGGAATGAATATCGCTGACAGAGCGCTTACGTGATTTTCTGCCCACCGCAGAATCCTGGTGGCTTCTGCCATTGCCACTCTGCTCTTTGTACCGCCTTGGCGGTTTACATGAGCCACAGCTGTGACGTTGTCTGATTGAATCAGAACCGGTAGGTCGCGAAGAAGAGTCTCCGCTTGTCGTAGACCGTTGTAAACGGCCCTTAATTCCAGTATGTAGATGTGTAGGCAAGCCTCCTGGCTTGACCACCGTCCCTGAAAATTCCTTCCTTGTGTGACTGCTCCCCATCCTCGGAGGCTCGCGTCCGTGGTCACCAGGACCCAGTCCTGAAAGCCGAACCTGCGACCTTCTAGAAGATGAGCACTCTGCAGCCACCACAGGAGAGATACCCTGGCCCTGGGGGACAGGGTTATCTTCTGATGTATTGGAAGGTGAGACCCGGACCACTTGTCCAGAAGGTCCCACTGAAAAGTCCTCGCCTGAAACCAGCCGAAAGGGATGGCCTCGTAGGTCGCCACCATTTTCTCCAGTACTCGAGTGCATTGATGGACTGACACTCTTTTTTGTTTTAACAGGTCTCTGACCCAGTTCTGGAGTTCCTGGGCTTTTTCCATTGGGAGAAAAACCCTCTTCTGTTCTGTGTCCAGCATCCTGCCTAAGAAAGACAGCTTAGTTGTTGAAACCAACTGTGACTTTGGTAGAGTTAGAATCCAGCCATGTTGCTGCAGCACTCTCAGGGAGAACGACACGCTTTTCTGCAACTGTTCCTTTAATCTCGCTTTTATCAGGAGATCGTCCAAGTACGGGATAATTGTGACTCCTTGCCTGAGCAGGAGTACCATCACTTCCGCCATTACCTTGGTGAAAACCCTTGGGGCCGTGGAAAGCGCAACATCTGAAATTGGAAATGACAGGCCTGTACAGCGAATCTCAGGTACGCTTGATGAGGAGGATAAATGGGGACATGAAGGTATGCATCCTTTATGTCTAGTGACACCTTAAAATCCCCCCCCCCCCTTCCAGGCTGTAGATCACTGCCCTGAGCGATTCCATCTTGAACTTGAATCTTTTTAAGTACAGGTTCAGGGATTTTAAGTTAAGAATGGG
This sequence comes from Pseudophryne corroboree, assembly GCF_028390025.1. Classification (NCBI taxonomy): domain Eukaryota; kingdom Metazoa; phylum Chordata; class Amphibia; order Anura; family Myobatrachidae; genus Pseudophryne; species Pseudophryne corroboree. The sequence continues at coordinate 765,866,575 of NC_086448.1, forward strand.
TCTGACCGAGCCATCCGGTTTCAGTTGCCCCAAATAGGGTTGAATAGTACCCTTTTCCCTGTTGCATTAAGGGAACCCTAATAATCACTTTCTGTAGACACAGCTTTCGAATTGCAGCCCACACTATCTCCCTCTCTGGGGGATACGCTGGTAAAGCCGATTTGAGGAATCGGTGGGGAGGCACATCTTTGAATTCCAGCTTGTAACCTTGGGACACAATTACCATCGCCCAAGGATCCACATCCGTCTGAACCCAGACGTGGCTGAAGAGTCGAAGACGTGCCCCCACCGGAGCGGACTCCCTCAGTGGAGCCCCAGCGTCATGCGGTGGATTTAGTAGAAGCTGGGGAGGACTTCTGTTCCTGGGAACTAGCCGTAGCAGGCATTATTTTTCCCTCTACCCTTAACTCTGGCGAGGAAGGAAGAGCCCCGACCTCTTCTGGACTTATGCAACCGAGAGGACTGTTGTGGGGGAACATAAGGCAAAAAAGGTAGATTTACCCGCGGTAGCTGTTGAAACCAGGTCCGCGAGACCTTCCCCAATTAAAAGCTCACCCTTGTAAGGCAAAATTTCCATATGCCTCTTTGAGTCTGCATCACCCGTCCATTGGCGGGTCCACAGCATATATAAGACTGCGTCATTGATGTGACCTACGGTCAATAAAATGGTATCCCTAGGGTATCAATATCAGCTGACAAGGTATCTGTCCACGGGGGGGGGGGGGGGGGCAAAAAACAAACAGAAAAACGCCAATGTGTAGTACAGTCTTTCTCACAGTCAGAGATATAGATCAATTCGGGAAGAAACGGGTTCCTTAGAAGTAAATTCCCACTCCGTGTATGGTCTATGTTAGGGGACCACCCAAATCAACGTGATGATGTATACTAATTCGTGCTCACTTTGTAAGCTTACATAAAACAAGTATTCTCATGCACATTATCCAGCGCAGGGGTTCACTTATCTGTTTATTGCCAAGGTATCTGTCCAAGCTGCTACCGCGCTACAAACCCAAGCTGATGCTACTGCCGGTCTGAGCAAGGCCCCCGTATGTGTATAAATTGATTTTAAGGTAGTTTCATGTCTGTGATCCACAGGACCTTTTAGTGTCGCCGTGTCCGGAGACGGTAGGGCCACCTTTTTGGACAAGCGTGTTAAGGCCTTGTCGACCGTGGGTGATGATTCCCACCGTAACCTGTCCTTTGAGGGGAAAGGATACGCCATAATAATTCTTTTGGGAATCTGCAGTTATTTTTTTGTTTGTTTTTTGTCTGGAGTTTCCCAAGCTTTTTCAAATAATGCGTTCAGCTCATAAGATGGGGGAAACGTTACCTCAGGTGTCTTTACCTTAAACCTGTGTACCCTCGTGTCAGTGACAGAGGAGTCATCTGTGATATGCAAAACATCTTTTATTGCAATAATCAAATAATGAATACTTTTTGCCACCCTTGGGTGTAACCTTGCATCATCATAGTCGACACTGGAGTCAGAATCCGTGTCAGTATCAATGTCTACTATTTGGGACAGGGGACGTTTTTGAGACCCTGAAGGGCCCTGTGACACAGTCAAATCCTTGGACTCTGTCAAATCTCTTATGTAATAAATTTACATTTGCATTTAAAACATTCCACATGTCCAACCAATCAGGTGTCGGCGTTGCCGACGGAGACACCAAAATCATCTGCTCCACCTCCTCCTTAGATGAGCCTTCCGCTTCAGACATGCCGACACACACGTACCGACACAACCCCACACACACAGGGATATTTATATGGAGACAGATCCCCAATAAGGCCCTTTGGAGAGACAGAGAGAGAGTATGCCAGCACTCACCCAGCGCCACTGACACCGGAAATAGAATTCCCAGATAAAACAGGGCTTTTATATAATTATATATATATATATAATCACATTATATACACTCACTGCTGCTAATAAGTGTCCCCCCCTCTGTATTGCCCTGTGTCTTCAGCAGGGGAGAGTTCGGGGAGCCAGCTCCATGCCGTGGAGAAAATGGCGCTTTCCGTGCTGAGGGACCAAGCTCCGCCCCCTCACCGGCGGGCTTCGGTCCCGCTCATTTTTACAATACTGGCGGGGTTATGATATATAGTGCCTCTGTAACCTATATATGTATGTTTGCCAGCCCTAGAGGTTTATTGCTGCCCAGGGCGCCCCCCCTGCGCCCTGCACACATCAGTGCCTTGTGTGTTGTGTGCCTTGTGTGTTGCGCGCTTACCTCAGTGAAGATCTGAAGTCTTCTGCCGCCTTGAAGTCTTCTTTTCTTCTTATACTCACCCGGCTTCTATCTTCCGGCTCTGCGAGGAGGACGGCGGCGCGGCTCTGGGACGAACAGCAGTGTGAGACCTACGTTCTGACTCCCTCTGGAGCTAATGGTGTCCAGTAGCCTAAGAAGCAGAGCCTATCACTTAAGTAGGTCTGCTTCTCTCTCCTCAGTCCCACGATGCAGGGAGCCTGTTGCCAGCAGTGCTCCCTGAAAATAAAAAACCTCTTTTTCAGAGAAACTCAGGAGAGCTCCCCTGTAATGCACCCTATCTCCTCTGGGCGCAAGATCTCACTGAGGTCTGGAGGAGGGACATAGAGGGAGGAGCCAGTGCACACCCATACTAAAAGTTCTTTGTAGTGCCCATGTCTCCTGCGGAGCCCATCTATACCCCATGGTCCTTACGGAGTCCCCAGCATCCTCTAGGACGTAAGAGAAATACCGAGACTTTATCAAAGCCGCCAGTGATTCCTCAATACGGGGTAACGGATAGGCATCCCAAACGATGCAGATGTTCAACCTCTGATAATCCACACAGAACCGAATTGTCCCATCCTTCTTCTTCACCAAAACAATCGGGGCAGCCCTTGGACTCTTACTTTCCTTGATGACACCGCTTGGTTAACATCTGTTGAATCATAGTTTTGACCTCCTGGTACAACTTTGGGGGAATCTGCCAATATCACTCCCGAACAGGCGGACTGTCTCCAGTGTTAATTTCATGCTCTATCTCTGTCGTGTGACCGAAGTCTTCCTCATTACATGAAAACGATTTCTGTCGTGCCCACAGCATATGCTCCACCCTGTTTACCTCTCCTTTACTAAGACCCTCCAGGGATACGTCCATCTGTTCCAGTATTACTCTACCATTCCACTCAGTAGTCGGTTCTTGTTTTTCCTCAACTGTGACGGCCAACGTCCAAGGCTCACATGCATCAGGCCTTAGGGTAACTCTGGGGCCAGGTTCAATACCATCCTCTGGAATAGCCTACAGATGGGCCAAGACAGATCTATCGGGGATCTTGATCGGAGAGTTTCCCAGGTTGCAAATGTGCAGTGGTATGACGCCATCCTTCACCACTGCTAAGGCTCTGGCCAGCAGCAAACCGGCCTCCACTTGTATGAACCAGCAAGGTTCTATTACAACCTCCCTCCCTTCCAACAGTTGCTGCAAACGGACGGGCAATTCTAGGACCACCTCTTGTCTCGCTGGAATCCTCACCTGATTATCTTGTGTCTTGATCAGACCTAGAGAGCGTGAAGACTCCACGGAGGCTGCCTCTTCATTCCGCCGGATGACCCTCTGAAAAGCTTGTTGCACCGGTTTCTGGACCCCGAGGTACTTCCAATACTGTGGACCTTTGTCTTGAATGAGAGCTTGGTCCAGACTCCGAAGGATGTTCATCCCCAGGATCACCGGCCCATGCTGGAATTCTTCTCAGCTGACCACTATAAACCCTTTTTTCTGAGGGATTGTCCATACACCTCCACCTCGATCCACATGACCCCTTTTACGGGAATTGGGAGGTTGTTTGCAGCTACGAGGGCCACCCAATTCCCGGCACTGGTCGTCGTGAGATGGGCATAGTCTTCTTGGAAACGTTTCTCAGACATAGTGGACACTTGAGATCCGGTATCCAAAAGACAACATTGATTCCTCCCTCCCAACTTTGCTACCACAGTTGGACACTCACCAAACAAATCGGATTAGTTGACAATGTCTACTCGCTCGCCTTCCCCCCGCCCCCCCCGGCGTATTGTCCCACCATCGCGAGGGACCTCAGCTTAAAGGCCTCCTGTGCCCTTCTCTGCCACGTCGGCCGACCGGGCAGTTTCGAGCAAAGTGTCCAGGCTCCTCACACTCCCAGCACACCGATTTGCGGGATCCTCTTGGGCACGCCTCCTCTCCCCGACGTCCAGTTATCCCCTGTTCTCGCTTTTTCCGAGTGGACTTTTCTTTATAACGGTCCTTGTTATCTCAACCCCTTTTCTCTTGGTCGGCGTCTTGACTCTCCGCCCGTTTCACTCTCTGTCTTAACTGGGACACCTCCTCCTGGACGAGCAAGAGCGTCGTGGTTAATTCTTTGATGCAGCCCTCCAAGGGATTAACCTCCGGTGTTCGAACTCTACCGATTGGGCTTGCTGTGTGGATACGGCACTGGAACTAAATTCCGCATTTTCTTCTTTCTTCAGCGCCATACCCAATACTTCAAAGAAGGTAAGTTTGTCATGCCCATCGATCTTATCTTGGAGATAGATCCACAGGGACCTACTCCTAAGTCTACCAATTAGGAGATCTCTCAAGGTTAAATCCGAATTCACCATCATTAATTCCTCATCCTCTCTCGTCTGGATCTCAGTCATGTATTCTTGTATAGCGTTGGCGAATTGGGAAATGGTCTCATCCTCCCTTTGAACCCGGGCAAAAATGCGCTTCTTCAGCGTGGTAGCAGTAGCTTTGTCTCCATATACACTTATTAGAATTTTGAAGACATCCGCCAGGCTCCTCCTGAGCCTTTCGGGGCGTACCTGTACAGTATTCCGGGCGTCACCAGTTAGGACCTTCAACGCCAGATTAACCTGTACAGCCTTTGGGATTTTATAGAGTTCGATAGTGGTTTCCAGCTGTTCAATCCATTCAGTCAGGGGCATATTTTGTCTATCGAACTTGTCTAGATGGTTCAGGGCCACCCCAATGGGTAGCTTGGCCCGAGACTCATCACTGTCGCCATCCAACTTGTCTGTCTGGTCCATCTTTGCGAGAGGATCCTGCCGACTACGCCAAATGTAAGGGTGGCGGTATAGTGTAGTGCCTGCTGCCGTGCAGGTGTACCTCGCTCCTTACCGCAAGTTGTTTTCCTCAGTTCCCGACCATGAATTCTCTTCTTCTGGAGGAATCCTTCCTTTTGAACCTCAACACGGGGACTCAGCCTTGAGGACCCGACGGCTAGGGGAAGAGAAACACTAGTCACCGAGTATCAGCTCTTTCCGCGACGGGGAAGAGGACACACGGGGGTGGCCACAATCTTCACCGTTTAGGTGAATGTCATCACTGGCCCTAAGGCCTCAGCCACCCAATCGTCACCTATTTGGCACTTGCGCACCAGGTGAAAGCGAGCCCCACTAGGCCTAGCAGGGTCTCGCGAACCGGCGCTCAATACAGACCAGGACACACACACACAGAGGGGTATACTCACACGGGCACTCTTGTCAACTTGCCTGTTGCGGGTCTCTGCTCCTGGAGAGAGAATGACGATATACAACAAAGTGTGAGTTACCTTTTAGTCTGGTTTGGTGGAAGGTTTAACCGCTTTGTGCCGGTAGATGAATGCCCGCACAAACTAACTCCCTGCTGTGGGCAGCCGCCCACTTCAGGCTCACAAGATGGGGGGGGGGGGGGGGACCGACTTTCCACAGCCTCCCCGACACTAAAGCCGTGTACAGAATATGAGGGCCATCTGGCCCTTCACACCCAACCTGCAACTGGCCCCGAGTGAGCTACCATACAGCCCACCCACAGGGCCGTTTCTAGCCAATTTGGCTCCCAGTGCGAGATTTAAAAATGCACCCCCCCCATACCCCCATTCACATAAGAAAAAATGCGCCCCCCATAGATATAAAGAGGAAAAGGGGGCGTGACCTCATTAAAATGGGTGTGGCTTTGTTAAGATGGGTGTGGCCTCATCTGATCTCATCATCACGGCCACCACACGATAAAAAAAAAAGTCCTCATTTTACACATTACAGGAGGCGCGCGACCCCATTTTACACAGCACGGCAGGCAAGTGTCCCCTTTTTACACAGCACGGTAGGCAAGTGTCCCCATTTTACACATTGCGGCAGGCACGTGCCCCCATTTTACACATTGCGGCAGGAAAGTGTCCCCATTTTACACATTGCGGCAGGAAAGTGTCCCCATTTTACACATTGCGGCAGGAAAGTGTCCCCATTTTACACATTGCGGCAGGCACGTGCCCCCATTTTACACAGCATGGCAGGAAAGTGTCCCCATTTTACACATTGCGGCAGGCACGTGACCCCATTTTACACAGCATGGCAGGCACGTGACCCCATTTTACACATTCCGGCAGACAAGTGTTCACATTTTACACATTGCGGCAGGCACGTGCCCCCATTTTACACATTACGGCAGGCAAGTGTCCCCATTTTACACATTGCGGCAGGCACGTGACCCCATTTTACACAGCATGGCAGGAAAGTGTCCCCATTTTACACATTGCGGCAGGCACGTGACCCCATTTTACACATTCCGGCAGACAAGTGTTCACATTTTACACATTGCGGCAGGCACGTGCCCCCATTTTACACATTACGGCAGGCAAGTGTCCCCATTTTACACATTTCGGCAGACAGGTGTCCCCATTTTACACATTCCGGCAGACAAGTGTCCCTATTTTACACATTCCGGCAGGCAAGTGTCCCCATTTTACACATTCCGGCAGACAGGTGTCCCCATTTTACATATTCCGGCAGGCAAGTGTCCCCATTTTACACATTCCGGCAGACAGGTGTCCCCATTTTACACATTCCGGCAGACAGGTGTCCCCATTTTACACATTCCGGCAGACAAGTGTCCCTATTATACACAGTACGGCAGGTGGTGTTGGGGGGGAGGGAGAGAGAGAGGGAGAGGGGCTGACTTACATTTGAAGCGGTTCTTCCCGCTCTTCAGCCGCCTCTCCCTCGTCTGCGCAGCGCTGGCCGTCTTGGCTCCCCCTTCTCCCTCCTCCCGAGTGCCCAGCTCGGGGGGCGGGGTTTCGCGGAATGACGCGATTGCGTCGTGACATCACGAAGCAAACGCGTCATTCCGCGAAATCCCGCCCCCTGAGCTGGGCACTCGGGAGGAGAGGGGAGGGGGGTTTGAAAGTGCTCAGGAAGTGCAACGGCGGGCACCCCGTGCGGTTGCACGGTTCGCCCGCCGCAAGAAACGGCACTGCCCACCCGCTGCGGGTACCCAGCCAGAAAGGGAGCTGTACTGTATGAACTTTTCCCACTTGTGGGGTGAAACCCTGCAATACCCCTGTGGACCTAGTGCCCTCTACTGGAGGCTAAGGCCTAATGCCTGGGCTTACCCATGGGCGTAGTGCCCGCCTGCTTGATCAATTGTGGTCCTGGCCAAAAGCCAAGAACACTACCCAAATCCTATTTCCTAGCTCACCCGCAGGCCTAATGCCTGTATTTGCCCCTCAGGTCTATTGCCTGCCTAGTGGTGACGTAACCTTGGCCTGGTGCCAAGATTACCAATTTACATGTGGCCGTTCTCCTATGTATCCCCGCAGGCCTAAAGCCTCCAGTTATTGCCTAACTGGAGGGTAAGTAAACTTGGCCTAATGCCAAGGTTACTATTTACAAAATGGTGGCCCGTTCTCCTATCTGGTGCTCAGGCCTATTGCCGTCTGTGCCCACAGGCCTAATGCCAGAACACTCGGTGGTCTAGGGTGATCTTCCTCCTCTCCTGGAGCTCTTCACTGCTCCGGCTCCGCCACTCAACTGAGCTCTCCCAGTCCGCAGCATCTGTTATATGATGCTGGGTGGGGGCAGAGCTATGACGCGACGAACCCTGATTGGCTCGTCGCGGCCCGTCTCTATTGGCTGACCAGGTGCGAGCCCCGATTGGCTCACGCCCGGCGCGCCACTCAAATATGCACGACGTGATTGGAGGGGCTTGAATCCCAACGGATGCAAGCCCCTCCATTCTGGAAGCTTGCCGCGCCGCATCTCACCGTGGACCGACGCCCACCCGGGGGAAATGGAGGTAAGGGTCCTCCCTTGTTCCCCCAGCACGGTGTTTGCTTACACGCACAGGATTACCTACTCCCTCCCCTCCTCTCCAGGTGTCACCAGTGACAGTGGTGCCTCTGCCATGCTTGTAGCCAGGCCCGGCGCCACCTGCTCAGCAAAGGGAAGCAGAGCAGGTGGGCGCTAGGCTGGAGAGGCGCTCTCCCTGCTCTGCACCCCCGCTGCTGAGCCTATCTCCTCTGCTGCTGCCGGCTGCTACGCCTGTCACACAGTGTTAGGATCTCCTGTTCTGTACTGCCACGTCGCCATGGCAACCGGGAGGCAAGTGTTAGCGAAGTAACTTGAGCGCAGCTGATACTCCGGTCCGGGTTTTTACTGTGTAGTGGTTACAGGCTCTGTGCACGGCAGGGAATCCGGCGCTGGTTTTGTGCTCACAGTCTGTGAGGTCTGAGTGGGGCGTGGACAGCACCTGCTATATAAACCATCCTCTCAGGCTAGGCAAATGCTGCTGAATCTTTGTTTGTTAGTCAGTTCCAGAGAGTTAGCTAGTACTGTGTGACTTTGTATTTACTTGTTGCTTACTGCGAATAGGCCTTGGGATTCGGTACTTCATTCTGCCAATCCGGACCTAGCAGTAAGACTGGAGTCAGTTGTTTGACCTGCTGGGGTTCTTTTGCTATTCTGTGAACCCAGCAGGTTTGCGGCTGTACTCTCAGACCTGCTTGCTTAATCCTCCCTCACTGTGCAGGGCGTCCAGGTGTCAGTTTAGTGGCAGTAAGCTGAACCTGTGCCCTGCAAGTGGGGGTTAGGATTGTGGATACTCTCCTTGTGTCTATATTTCTATCTCTGACCAAGGAGTTTATTCCCACACCCGTTGGTAACCCTTTGGGGTTTTTCCTGTTGCTCTTAGCAACATCATTTTGGGTGCTCCACATGTTAAATCACTAAATCTCGCTTCATTGTCCGCTCTATTCCATCTGAGCATTCCTGACACTAGGGAGACACCCAATTCCTGAGCCTTTGGGCTTCCCCGTTCATTTTGTGTTTATTAGTTATTCCATCACCTCCTGTGTATGTTGTGTTATACTGTCTGTGAGTTCGTTTTGCCTCGCATCCCTCTCTGTTCATACACCGGTATACTCCTGTTAGCACTGGTGTGCGTAACATATTCAGCAGCCTTACTCCTGTTGAAATTTTGTGGGAATATGGAGCATACCCCTCAAAATACTTTGCAACAGGTGGTCGATCAGGTGCAGGTCCTGACTCGACAATTTAATGAGATGTCCATTAAAATGAACACCCCACAGGCTGCTAGCGGAGCTCCCGCAGCAGCAGCGGCAAGTTTAGGGGTTAAGGAGCCGAAAGTAAATCTCCCGAATCGTTTTTCTGGAGATCGCTCGCAGTTTTTTTGTTTCAAGGAGAGCTGTAAGCTATATTTCAGGCTTAGGCCCCAGTCTTCTGGGTCGGAGATTCAGCGGGTGGGCATGGTGATTTCCTTGCTACAAGGAGACCCACAGGTCTGGGCATATGGGTTGCAGCCTGACTGTCCGTCGCTTAAAAGTGTTGATGCTTTTTTTACGGCACTGGGCATTTTGTATGATGACCCTGACAAGATGGCTTCAGCCGAGGCTCAGATTACGGTCCTAAAGCAAGGGCGACGGCCAGCTAGTACGGAATTTCGGAGGTTGGCTCATGATACCCAGTGGAATGACCCAGCCCTGATAAAAGCCAGTACCGAAGGGGCCTTTCTGACCAGATAAAGGACCAACTGGTACAATATCCCTCGCCTGATAGCTTAGATCAGCTCATGCAGTTATCCATCCGGGTGGATAGACGGCTGAGAGAGCGTAGGCTTGAAAGGGAGACCGCAGTTTCCTTTTTTCCCAAGGGAACCTCAGACTCTGAGGAATATTCCGAGGAGCCTATGCAGATTGGGGCTACCCGCCTCTCCTCGCGTGAGAAGACGCGGAGGAGACAGCAGGGTTTGTGTTTGTACTGTGGGAATAAAGGTCATGTCGTAGTATCATGCCCAGAAAAGCCGGAAAACTTCAGGGCCTGAGGGTGATGGGAAATATCCTGTCAGGCCAGAAGTCAGATTTTCCCAAAAAGACTTTTCTCATTCCGGTGACTTTGGAGATCCACGGTCAAACTGTCAAGACTGAGGCCTTTGTTGACAGTGGGGCCGATGGGGTTTTCATGGACCGTCAATTCGCCCTGGAACACTCTGTTCCCTCAGTACCTTTGGCATCAGAGATTGAGATCTGTGGGTTAAACGGGGAACCATTGTCCCAGGGTAAAATTACCTCCTGCACCAGCCAAATTCCTTTGTTTATTGGAGCCACACACTCTGAAAAATTGTCTTTCTATGTGACTGTCTGTTCTTTTGCCCCATTGGTTTTGGGGTTACCCTGGTTAAGGGCCCATAACCCTCAATTTAACTGGGTCTCTGGGGAGATTCTTAGTTGGGGTAGTGATTGTTTCAGGAGTTGCTTGAGCCTTCCAGTCAGGCTCTCGCAGCTAAGTTTGCCAGGATTGCCAGGATGTTATGCAGATTTTGCGGATGTATTCTCCAAAAAGTTGCGGAGGTACTAGCTCCCCATCGCCCCTATGACTGTGCCATTGATTTGTTGCCGGATGCTAAGCTTCCCAAGAGCAGGTTGTACTCCCTGTCACGTCCTGAGACTCAGGCTATGGCAGAGTACATTCAGGAGAACTTGGCTAAGGGATTTATCAGACCCTCACAGTCCCCAGTTGGGTCGGGGTTCTTCTTCGTGGGTAAAAAGGACGGTTCGTTGCGACCCTGCATCGACTTCAGGGAATTGAACCGTATCACGATTAAAAACTCGTACCCACTGCCTCTCATTTCGGTTTTGTTTGACCAGCTTCGTACTGCCACCATTTTTTCTAATATTGACCTACGCGGTGCTTACAATCTAATCCGAATATGAGAGGGGGATGAATGGAAGACTGCCTTTAATACCCACTCAGGGCATTATGAATATTTGGTGATGCCTTTTGGGCTCTCTAATGCCCCGGCCGTCTTCCAGGAATTCATGACCGATGTGCTCAGGGAATATTTGGATAGATTTTTAGTTGTTTATCTAGATGACATCCTAATCTTCTCCCATTCCCTGGAGGAACATCGGAAGCATGTACGCTTAGTCTTCCAGAAACTCAGAGACCACCAGCTTGGGGCGAAGCTGGAGAAGTGCGAATTTGAAGTCCAGCAAATCGCATTTCTAGGGTATATTATCTCCTCAGAAGGTTTCCAAATGGAGGGTTCTAAGGTACAGGCAGTCCTCGATTGGGTGCAGCCCACTAGTTTGAAGGCGCTTCAGCGTTTTCTGGGCTTTGTGAATTTTTATAGACGGTTCATCGCTGGATTTTTGTCTATAGTGGCCCCCTTGGTGGCACTCACTAAGAAAGGGGCGGATGTTGCTCACTGGTCTTGTGAGGCCAAAGCGGCCTTTGCCCGTCTCAAAAGGGCATTTGTCTCGGCCAAGGTGCTGCGACACCCAGATCCAGAGCGTCCTTTTGTGGTAGAAGTGGATGCCTCTGAGATAGGTATTGGGGCAGTGCTCTCTCAGATGGGGGTGTCTGATAATCGCCTTCGTCCCTGTGCTTACTTTTCCCGTAAATTTTCGTCTGCCGAGATGAATTATGATGTGGGTAACCGGGAATTGTTGGCTATAAAGGATGCACTCGGGGAGTGGAGACACTGGCTTGAGGGGGCTAAGTTTGTGGTCTCAATTCTCACAGACCATAAGAATCTGGCATATTTAGAGTCAGATTATACGGAGATCTTGGTTGCGTATATCTGCAGATATAGGGTTAAGCCCCCAGGCCGATCGACAAGGCCTCTCCGTCACTGGGGGTCCCTAATACTAGGTATGGGTCCGGGGTGCAGGACCCCATCATGTCGGCACAGGTCGGCTACCCCAGGTCAGCACACAGGTGAAAATTAATAAGTGTTAATAGGAAGCACAGAAGTGCTATGTAAGTGGTGTGATTAAAATAATACAAAAATATATATAAAGTGATAGGGAAAATCATAAGTGTTAATAAAGTTTTAGGGTGTGCCGACCTGAAGCAGCCCAGCCACACCGACACAGGGGCCACCACACCCCACACCCACCCCATAAATAATTACAAATATGTCTGGGTTGAATTCCCAGTGTAAGGCCACATGGTAATGGCTCCTACAGCATCTGAGTGCCAGTTTACCTGGAGATACCCCTAGCTTCTCCTATGGCAGTCTAGAGTCAGCAATCCCTCCTAATGCTGACCCTTCCATGCCTCTCAATACAATACAAAAAATGGTGAGCTGCTCAATCAGATAGTGATGTCACTCAGGTGCTAAAAGGGAGGGGTAATTCTGTGTAGGAAAAAACAATGGTTCCCTAATGCACACCGAGTGAAAAATATTACTACATAATAGTCAGATTATACGGAGATCTTGGTTGCGTATATCTGCAGATATAGGGTTAAACCCCCAGGCCGATCGACAAGGCCTCTCCGTCACTGGGGGTCCCTAATACTAGGTATGGGTCCGGGTGCAGGACCCCATCATGTCGGCACAGGTCTGCTACCCCAGGTCAGCACACAGGTGAAAATTAATAAGGGTTAATAGGAAGCACAGAAGTGCTATGTAAGTGGTGTGATTAAAATAATACAAAAATATATACAAAGTGATAGGGAAAATCATAAGTGTTAATAAAGTATTAGGGTGTGCCGACCTGAAGCAGCCCAGCCACACCGACACAGGGGCCACCACACCCCGCACCCACCCCATAAATAATTACAAATATGTCTGGGTTGAATTCCCAGTGTAAGGCCACATGGTAATGGCTCCTACAGCATCTGAGAGCCAGCTTACCTGGAGATACCCCTAGCTTCTCCTATGGCAGTCTAGAGTCAGCAATCCCTCCTAATGCTGACCCTTCCATGCCTCTCAATACAATACAAAAAATGGTGAGCTGCTCAATCAGATAGTGATGTCACTCAGGTGCTAAAAGGGAGGGGTAATTCTGTGTAGGTAAAAACAATGGTTCCCTAATGCACACCGAGTGAAAAATATTACTACATAATAGTCAGATCATACGGAGATCTTGGTTGCGTATATCTGCAGATATAGGGTTAAGCCCCCAGGCCGATCGACAAGGCCTCTCCGTCACTGGGGGTCCCTAATACTAGGTATGGGTCCGGGGTGCAGGACCCCATCATGTCGGCACAGGTCGGCAACCCAGGTCAGCACACAGGTGAAAATCAATAAGGGTTAATAGGAAGCACAGAAGTGCTATGTAAGTGGTGTGATTAAAATAATACAAAAATATATGTATTGAGAGGCATGGAAGGGTCAGCATTAGGAAGGATTGCTGACTCTAGACTGCCATAGGAGAAGCTAAGGGTATCTCCAGGTAAGCTGGCTCTCAGATGCTGTAGGAGCCATTACCATATGGCCTTACACTGGGAATTCAACCCAGACATATTTGTAATTATTTATGGGGTGGGTGTGGGGTGTGGTGGCCCCTGTGTCGGTGTGGCTGGGCTGCTTCAGGTCGGCACACCCTAACACTTTATTAACACTTATGATTTTCCCTATCACTTTGTATATATTTTTGTATTATTTTAATCACACCACTTACATAGCACTTCTGTGCTTCCTATTAACCCTTATTAATTTTCACCTGTGTGCTGACCTGGGGTAGCCGACCTGTGCCGACATGATGGGGTCCTGCACCCCGGACCCATACCTAGTATTAGGGACCCCCAGTGACGGAGAGGCCTTGTCGATCGGCCTGGGGGCTTAACCCTATATCTGCAGATATACGCAACCAAGATCTCCGTATAATCTGACTATTATGTAGTAATATTTTTCACTCGGTGTGCATTAGGGAACCATTGTTTTTTCCTACACAGAATTACCCCTCCCTTTTAGCACCTGAGTGACATCACTATCTGATTGAGCAGCTCACCATTTTTTGTATTGTATTGAGAGGCATGGAAGGGTCAGCATTAGGAGGGATTGCTGACTCTAAATTGCCATAGGAGAAGCTAGGGGTATCTCCAGGTAAGCTGGCTCTCAGATGCTGTAGGAGCCATTACCATGTGGCCTTACACTGGGAATTCAACCCAGACATATTTGTAATTATTTATGGGGTGGGTGTGGGGTGTGGTGGCCCCTGTGTCGGTGTGGCTGGGCTGCTTCAGGTCGGCACACCCTAACACTTTATTAACACTTATGATTTTCCCTATCACTTTGTATATATTTTTGTATTATTTTAATCACACCACTTACATAGCACTTCTGTGCTTCCTATTAACCCTTATTAATTTTCACCTGTGTGCTGACCTGGGGTAGCCGACCTGTGCCGACATGATGGGGTCTTGCACCCCGGACCCATACCTAGTATTAGGGACCCCCAGTGACGGAGAGGCCTTGTCGATCGGCCTGGGGGCTTAACCCTATATCTGCAGATATACGCAACCAAGATCTCCGTATAATCTGACTATTATGTAGTAATATTTTTCACTCGGTGTGCATTAGGGAACCATTGTTTTTTCCTACACAGAATTACCCCTCCCTTTTAGCACCTGAGTGACATCACTATCTGATTGAGCAGCTCACCATTTTTAGTATTGTATTGAGAGGCATGGAAGGGTCAGCATTAGGAGGGATTGCTGACTCTAGACTGCCATAGAAGAAGCTAGGGGTATCTCCAGGTAAGCTGGCTCTCAGATGCTGTAGGAGCCATTACCATGTGGCCTTACACTGGGAATTCAACCCAGACATATTTGTAATTATTTATGGGGTGGGTGTGGGGTGTGGTGGCCCCTGTGTCGGTGTGGCTGGGCTGCTTCAGGTCGGCACACCCTAACACTTTATTAACACTTATGATTTTCCCTATCACTTTGTATATATTTTTGTATTATTTTAATCACACCACTTACATAGCACTTCTGTGCTTCCTATTAACCCTTATTAATTTTCACCTGTGTGCTGACCTGGGGTAGCCAACCTGTGCCGACATGATGGGGTCCTGCACCCCGGACCCATACCTAGTATTAGGGACCCCCAGTGACGGAGAGGCCTTGTCGATCGGCCTGGGGGCTTAACCCTATATCTGCAGATATACGCAACCAAGATCTCCGTATAATCTGACTATTATGTAGTAATATTTTTCACTCGGTGTGCATTAGGGAACCATTGTTTTTTCCTACACAGAATTACCCCTCCCTTTTAGCACCTGAGTGACATCACTATCTGATTGAGCAGCTCACCATTTTTTGTATTGTATTGAGAGGCATGGAAGGGTCAGCATTAGGAGGGATTGCTGACTCTAGACTGCCATAGGAGAAGCTAGGGGTATCTCCAGGTAAGCTGGCTCTCAGATGCTGTAGGAGCCATTACCATGTGGCCTTACACTGGGAATTCAACCCAGACATATTTGTAATTATTTATGGGGTGGGTGTGGGGTGTGGTGGCCCCTGTGTCGGTGTGGCTGGGCTGCTTCAGGTCGGCACACCCTAACACTTTATTAACACTTATGATTTTCCCTATCACTTTGTATATATTTTTGTATTATTTTAATCACACCACTTACATAGCACTTCTGTGCTTCCTATTAACCCTTATTAATTTTCACCTGTGTGCTGACCTGGGGTAGCCGACCTGTGCCGACATGATGGGGTCCTGCATCCAGGACCCATACCTAGTATTAGGGACCCCCAGTGACGGAGAGGCCTTGTCGATCGGCCTGGGGGCTTAACCCTTTATCTGCAGATATACGCAACCAAGATCTCCGTATAATCTGACTATTATGTAGTAATATTTTTCACTCGGTGTGCATTAGGGAACCATTGTTTTTTCCTACACAGAATTACCCCTCCCTTTTAGCACCTGAGTGACATCACTATCTGATTGAGCAGCTCACCATTTTTTGTATTGTATTGAGAGGCATGGAAGGGTCAGCATTAGGAGGGATTGCTGACTCTAGACTGCCATAGGAGAAGCTAGGGGTATCTCCAGGTAAGCTGGCTCTCAGATGCTGTAGGAGCCATTACCATGTGGCCTTACACTGGGAATTCAACCCAGACATATTTGTAATTATTTATGGGGTGGGTGTGGGGTGTGGTGGCCCCTGTGTCGGTGTGGCTGGGCTGCTTCAGGTCGGCACACCCTAACACTTTATTAACACTTATGATTTTCCCTATCACTTTGTATATATTTTTGTATTATTTTAATCACACCACTTACATAGCACTTCTGTGCTTCCTATTAACCCTTATTAATTTTCACCTGTGTGCTGACCTGGGGTAGCCGACCTGTGCCGACATGATGGGGTCCTGCACCCCGGACCCATACCTAGTATTAGGGACCCCCAGTGACGGAGAGGCCTTGTCGATCGGCCTGGGGGCTTAACCCTATATCTGCAGATATACGCAACCAAGATCTCCGTATAATCTGACTATTATGTAGTAATATTTTTCACTCGGTGTGCATTAGGGAACCATTGTTTTTTCCTACACAGAATTACCCCTCCCTTTTAGCAGCTGAGTGACATCACTATCTGATTGAGCAGCTCAACATTTTTTGTATTGTATTGAGAGGCATGGAAGGGTCAGCATTAGGAGGGATTGCTGACTCTAGACTGCCATAGGAGAAGCTAGGGGTATCTCCAGGTAAGCTTGCTCTCAGATGCTGTAGGAGCCATTACCATGTGGCCTTACACTGGGAATTCAACCCAGACATATTTGTAATTATTTATGGGGTGGGTGTGGGGTGTGGTGGCCCCTGTGTCGGTGTGGCTGGGCTGCTTCAGGTCGGCACACCCTAACACTTTATTAACACTTATGATTTTCCCTATCACTTTGTATATATTTTTGTATTATTTTAATCACACCACTTACATAGCACTTCTGTGCTTCCTATTAACCCTTATTAATTTTCACCTGTGTGCTGACCTGGGGTAGCCGACCTGTGCCGACATGATGGGGTCCTGCACTCCGGACCCATACCTAGTATTAGGGACCCCCAGTGACGGAGAGGCCTTGTCGATCGGCCTGGGGGCTTAACCCTATATCTGCAGATATACGCAACCAAGATCTCCGTATAATCTGACTATTATGTAGTAATATTTTTCACTCGGTGTGCATTAGGGAACCATTGTTTTTTCCTACACAGAATTACCCCTCCCTTTTAGCACCTGAGTGACATCACTATCTGATTGAGCAGCTCACCATTTTTTGTATTGTATTGAGAGGCATGGAAGGGTCAGCATTAGGAGGGATTGCTGACTCTAGACTGCCATAGGAGAAGCTAGGGGTATCTCCAGGTAAGATGGCTCTCAGATGCTGTTGGAGCCATTACCATGTGGCCTTACACTGGGAATTCAACCCAGACATATTTGTAATTATTTATGGGGTGGGTGTGGGGTGTGGTGGCCCCTGTGTCGGTGTGGCTGGGCTGCTTCAGGTCGGCACACCCTAACACTTTATTAACACTTATGATTTTCCCTATCACTTTGTATATATTTTTGTATTATTTTAATCACACCACTTACATAGCACTTCTGTGCTTCCTGTTAACCCTTATTAATTTTCACCTGTGTGCTGACCTGGGGTAGCCGACCTGTGCCGACATGATGGGGTCCTGCACCCCGGACCCATACCTAGTATTAGGGACCCCCAGTGACGGAGAGGCCTTGTCGATCGGCCTGGGGGCTTAACCCTATATCTGCAGATATACGCTACCAAGATCGATGTGGGAGTTGCACAATGTGCAAAACAGTGAAAGCCGATAAATCAAAAATATCTAGCTTCATTATAAACAACAAAGAATATAAAATTAAGAACTTCATAACATGCCACACAAATAATGTTATCTATCTCATCGAGTGCGAATGTGGACTATTTTACGTAGGACGCACTTCTAGAGCACTAAAAACACGCATGGGAGAACATGTGAGGAACATTATGAAAGGGTTGGAATCACACAATCTATCCAACCACTTCAAATCAAAACATCACTGTAAAACAAGCGCCATCAAACAATTCATAGGAATTCAGCACATTAAAATCAACTGGAAAGACAGGGACTCTGAAAGTTTATTAGCGAAGGCGGAAATGAGGTGGATCTTTAATTTAAAAACCATCGTTCCAGCAGGATTAAATAAAGAATTTGAAATAAAATGGTTTCTTTAAGAAACACCTCTCCCAGGATTAAAATACACTTTTTCAAATATAATAAAAGAAAATAGCTGTATGATGTGGGATACCCTTTGACATTGATAGATAATCTACATTTTTATGTGTGTATATTTTTCCATCAGGATTGAATATATCTGCTTGATAGGAAATGCCCCTTACAATATAAGTACATGCGTTCCATGTCGGATTAGACATGGAACGCAAAGTGAAATTTTATCATGGTGACTTCTTTGATGTATATCATGATTATGACAGCAATCACCATATGTATTGTCTCCATTATAATACACTTTGTCAGCTAGTATTTCCTCTACATATGTAGAGCTATC
This sequence comes from Pseudophryne corroboree, assembly GCF_028390025.1. Taxonomy (NCBI): domain Eukaryota; kingdom Metazoa; phylum Chordata; class Amphibia; order Anura; family Myobatrachidae; genus Pseudophryne; species Pseudophryne corroboree. Next base: position 765,885,152 of record NC_086448.1, read on the forward strand.
TCTTTATGAGAATTCATTTAACGCCAGATGCGCATGCGTTCCACGACGGAGCCGTATCTATTGAAGACAGAAAACGGAAGTGCGTCACCAAAAAGGATCGGTGGAACGCATAGATACTTCCTGTATAACGATCATGGAACGCACAGCGTTCACTATACATATATATATCCAGCCCTATATTGTCCCTATTGAAAAAATACACTTTGTCAGCCTGCCTACACTCTCCATGTGGGGAGCTGTCCATATACGAAAAGCCTTTCAACATCAGACGCGTATGCATTCCACGACGGAACCGCCGTGGAACGCATAACGCTATTGAAGATAGGAAACGGAAGTGCGTCACCGGAAAGGACCGGTGGAACGCATAGAACTTCCGCATACGACGATTGTGGAACGCACAGCGTTCCGAATTTTATTCAAACTAAATCTTTTATGTTGGGGCATTCAGAATTAATGTTAGGAAATAACAAAGCCCTTCATCATGACCTTTTGAAAGGGGAATATATACGTGCCACAGACATGGAGGTCATTTCTTGATGAAATTGCACTTTGACCACCAGGAAACACTTATTATGGCTTATTACATTTATATAAAAACATGATTTTGACTAGTTGTATTTGATATACTATTGATTTATATGTATGTAACCATGTATACATTATAGAAATCTGAATTTTAAAGAAAATGTGTGAATGTACACACAATTTACATCCGGGTCATATTTCAGTATAAATAAGGACACTCACAGGTATGGGATCATTCTGCCCTGAGGAAGAGTTGAGAACTCGAAACGCGTTGGCGGCATCCAGTGATCCTTTACCTGTACCTAGAACCAGAGGGGAGCCCTGCCAGGTCCAGCGGTCAGCAGTTTTGCATGAAGGGAGGAGGGAGGAATTCCGGAACCTTCCGATTTTACTTTCTTCACTGCTCCATGCTGGGAGCTTGACACGGTACGGTTCCAATTTTATTAGAGAGTGGAGTTATTATTTTAAAATTATATTTTATGCCTTTTATTTGAATAAATTCCATTTTTGAGCCCAAACTACTACACTATATGTGCCATTTCTTTCTCTTTATGATTTATACCACCATATAAGAAAATCAATTTGAAGAGGAATGAAAATTTAGAAGAAAGAACAGTGCAAGTGGAGCAATTGACTGTTTCACTTTTGGGACTATTGAGAACATTTCATGACATCTAGAAAGTGGTAGCGCCCAAAGGTGTATTCAATATTTTTTGTTGTGTATTAGCTTTCAGTGATTGGGAGTCACTAGAATATACCTTAGGCTGCTTTGTTTCCACTGAGCGCTATTTTCTATTCCACCTGTATACATCTTGTACATAAAATCCTTTCCCACTTGGTAATAGAAATAAGCTGCTAAGAATATGTTTTCGCACCTTGAAAATAGAGAAAAAACTTTTAAAGAGGCTTTCTATACTCAAAAATCGATCGATCAAGTTGAAATTATAGATGATAATCTAGACACAGCCATGGATAAACTCAGCACCCTGTTACTTAAAGAGAATAAATTGTGGTGGGAGGTAGCTACATTAGAAAAATACCTCTCAGACCAAATAATACCAAAGGGATTAAGAATCTCCAAAATACCATCCTTCAATGACGGGAGTGATTATTTCCAAAAGGAGTGGGAAGTTATTATTAACACTTGCTCTTTCTCACTAATTCATTTAATTCTGAAAGAACGAAAGGATAAACTTAAGGAAATAAATGAGAGGATAAAAAATTTACAAATCCTGGTAAAACCGTTTCAGGAACTATCAGAATTTGTGATAGCTGAGAAAGAAATTGAATTGAAGATAAAGAAGAACACCAAAGAATTAATTAGTAAAAAACAAAAAAAAACTACAGAGGGACCATGAATACTACCAACAGAAAAAAACAAAGGAAATTAAGAAAGGAGAACCAAGGAGAAGCCTTTCATCAGATATTGGGGAGGATATAGAAAACGATAGTATTAGTTCACCTTGCAGCGTTACGAAAACATCAAAGAGATATCCATCTAAAACCCAATTTCAGGATAGAAGAGAGGAGAGAATACCGATGAAAAGAAGAACAATCTACTCCCCCATCACCAGACATGGGGACAATCACACACAAGGAGAAAGAGAAAGACACAATCAATATCAACCTTACAGGAATGTGTATCAAGGGAAGAGCAGAGACTGGATACCCCCCAGAAGATATGACAGACAAAGAGACCTGGAGAGAGATTATCACCAGAGAAGGAATGACTACAGATCCTTCAGACGAGAGAACTTCGCCCCACGAGAAGATTGGTCATCACGCAGGTACCATCTATTAAGAGAAAATAACCACCAAGACCAAGAATCTTTTTTAGAAAGGGGACGAAAACCATTTATGAGAAGATGGTAAAAGATACACATTATAAATACAGAGGTACTAGGGGGGGTAAAAAACAGATTAAAAAACCCACTAGAAAAGACAAACAGGTTGGACGTATTATACCAAAAAAATGCAAAATTTTCAATATAGCTAATAAGGAATTAACGATATCAGAAAAAGAAGTATTAGAAAAAGGATTAAAATATGCGCCTACATCCGACACTGACCCTTTCACTCTATTTGTTGATACGGAAAAATTCATAAGAAAGATCACTTTAAAGAAATTCTTCAAATTAAAGGAAGACCAATCAGAAATAGAAGAACCCACACCAGGGAACGAAGATGAAAGGAAAAAAAATTTCCGAAAGAAATCATCATTTTACCCGGCTCATGTAAAGGGAAATTACATCAGTGTCTTCAATAAACTAGTAGAGGAAGACTTCAAAAATCTGAAAACGAAACCCACAAAAGGCAACTTAACAAGAAAAGAAAAACAAGCATTAAAAGATCTATCCAGGAATGAGAATATAGTCATTAAACCCTGCGACAAGGGAGGGGGGGTAGTTGTGATGAGCAAGGAATACTACACTAAGGAAATTCAACGACAGTTGGAAGATGGAACTACATATAAAAAATTGAAAACTGATCCCACCAACCGCATCAAAACAGAATTCCAAAGATTCCTAATTAAACACTTGGAGAAAGAAGCAATTACCAAACAGGAATTTGATTTTCTTTTAATTGAAAATCCAAAAACCCCGAGTATGTATATTCTGCCAAAGGTACATAAAGACCCAGTAGCCCCCCCGGGTAGACCCATCATAGCGGGGGTTGGAAGTCTCACCAGCAATCTATCTGAAATGATAGATTGTTTCCTACAACCCATAGTGATTAGTAATAAATCATACATTAAAGATACAGGAGACATTATCAACAGATTAGAAGGCATCACAGTCACCGACACTATGATCTTAACAACTGCAGATGTGACATCACTCTATACTGTGATAGATCACGAGAAAGGTATAGAGGCTGTCAAATGGTTTTTGGACCAATCTGATATACCAATCAATAAAAGAGAATTCATCATAGAAGGGATTAGATTCATTTTAAAAAATAATTATTTCTTTTTTGAAGGGAACTATTACCTTCAACTGGTGGGCACCGCCATGGGGACCAAGTTCGCGCCCAGCTACGCCAACCTTTTCATGGCACAGTGGGAAAATACCCACGTGTGGGGAAGTGTAGCTGAGACGTCGAACTTGGTCCTCTGGAAAAGATTCATTGACGACATCATATTCCTGTGGGAAGGGTCTGAGGAGGACCTACTATCCTTTTGCAATGAAGTCAATATGACCGATACAGGTATTAAATTTACATTCGAGAGAAGCCGAGAAAAGTCAACTTTCTGGATTTAACGGTCTACAAATCAGAGAACAACCTTTGCACTAAGGGATATACCAAACCCACAGACTCACAACAATATATCAGTAAACGGAGTCAACACCATCCTAATTGGACTAAGGGAATCCCAAAAAGCCAACTCATACGAACAAAGAGAAACTGCAATGACCCAGAAGAATATAAGAAACAGAGCGAAATAATGCTTAATAATTTTCGCTCACAAGGGTACACAGAACAGGAGTTGGAGAAGGCAATTGAAGAAGTAGAAAAGATGAACAGAAAAGACCTACTATACAAAAATAAAAATGTTCTATCAAAAAAGAACGACAATCCGAATGTTGCATTCATTACCACCTACGGAGCAAATTATAAAAGGATTGAGTCAATCATAAAAACTCATTGGTGTATCCTCAAGAAGGACCCATTATTGAAGAATCTAATCCCGGATGTCCCCAAATTCATCTATAGGAAATCAAACAATCTAAGAACCAGTTTAGTAAAAAGTGCACTACCAATCCATCAAAATAACCCCATAAGATCAGAGGGCTTCTATCGATGTGGGAGTTGCACAATGTGCAAAACAGTGAAAGCCGATAAATCAAAAATATCTAGCTTCATTATAAACAACAAAGAATATAAAATTAAGAACTTCATAACATGCCACACAAATAATGTTATCTATCTCATCGAGTGCGAATGTGGACTATTTTACGTAGGACGCACTTCTAGAGCACTAAAAACACGCATGGGAGAACATGTGAGGAACATTATGAAAGGGTTGGAATCACACAATCTATCCAACCACTTCAAATCAAAACATCACTGTAAAACAAGCGCCATCAAACAATTCATAGGAATTCAGCACATTAAAATCAACTGGAAAGACAGGGACTCTGAAAGTTTATTAGCGAAGGCGGAAATGAGGTGGATCTTTAATTTAAAAACCATCGTTCCAGCAGGATTAAATAAAGAATTTGAAATAAAATGGTTTCTTTAAGAAACACCTCTCCCAGGATTAAAATACACTTTTTCAAATATAATAAAAGAAAATAGCTGTATGATGTGGGATACCCTTTGACATTGATAGATAATCTACATTTTTATGTGTGTATATTTTTCCATCAGGATTGAATATATCTGCTTGATAGGAAATGCCCCTTACAATATAAGTACATGCGTTCCATGTCGGATTAGACATGGAACGCAAAGTGAAATTTTATCATGGTGACTTCTTTGATGTATATCATGATTATGACAGCAATCACCATATGTATTGTCTCCATTATAATACACTTTGTCAGCTAGTATTTCCTCTACATATGTAGAGCTATCTCTTTATGAGAATTCATTTAACGCCAGATGCGCATGCGTTCCACGACGGAGCCGTATCTATTGAAGACAGAAAACGGAAGTGCGTCACCAAAAAGGATCGGTGGAACGCATAGATACTTCCTGTATAACGATCATGGAACGCACAGCGTTCACCATACATATATATATCCAGCCCTATATTGTCCCTATTGAAAAAATACACTTTGTCAGCCTGCCTACACTCTCCATGTGGGGAGCTGTCCATATACGAAAAGCCTTTCAACATCAGACGCGTATGCGTTCCACGACGGAACCGCCGTGGAACGCATAACGCTATTGAAGATAGGAAACGGAAGTGCGTCACCGGAAAGGACCGGTGGAACGCATAGAACTTCCGCATACGACGATTGTGGAACGCACAGCGTTCCGAATTTTATTCAAACTAAATCTTTTATGTTGGGGCATTCAGAATTAATGTTAGGAAATAACAAAGCCCTTCATCATGACCTTTTGAAAGGGGAATATATACGTGCCACAGACATGGAGGTCATTTCTTGATGAAATTGCACTTTGACCACCAGGAAACACTTATTATGGCTTATTACATTTATATAAAAACATGATTTTGACTAGTTGTATTTGATATACTATTGATTTATATGTATGTAACCATGTATACATTATAGAAATCTGAATTTTAAAGAAAATGTGTGAATGTACACACAATTTACATCCGGGTCATATTTCAGTATAAATAAGGACACTCACAGGTATGGGATCATTCTGCCCTGAGGAAGAGTTGAGAACTCGAAACGCGTTGGCGGCATCCAGTGATCCTTTACCTGTACCTAGAACCAGAGGGGAGCCCTGCCAGGTCCAGCGGTCAGCAGTTTTGCATGAAGGGAGGAGGGAGGAATTCCGGAACCTTCCGATTTTACTTTCTTCACTGCTCCATGCTGGGAGCTTGACACGGTACGGTTCCAATTTTATTAGAGAGTGGAGTTATTATTTTAAAATTATATTTTATGCCTTTTATTTGAATAAATTCCATTTTTGAGCCCAAACTACTACACTATATGTGCCATTTCTTTCTCTTTATGATTTATACCACCATATAAGAAAATCAATTTGAAGAGGAATGAAAATTTAGAAGAAAGAACAGTGCAAGTGGAGCAATTGACTGTTTCACTTTTGGGACTATTGAGAACATTTCATGACATCTAGAAAGTGGTAGCGCCCAAAGGTGTATTCAATATTTTTTGTTGTGTATCTCCAGGTAAGCTGGCTCTCAGATGCTGTAGGAGCCATTACCATGTGGCCTTACACTGGGAATTCAACCCAGACATATTTGTAATTATTTATGGGGTGGGTGTGGGGTGTGGTGGCCCCTGTGTCGGTGTGGCTGGGCTGCTTCAGGTCGGCACACCTTAACACTTTATTAACACTTATGATTTTCCCTATCACTTTGTATATATTTTTGTATTATTTTAATCACACCACTTACATAGCACTTCTGTGCTTCCTATTAACCCTTATTAATTTTCACCTGTGTGCTGACCTGGGGTAGCCGACCTGTGCCAACATGATGGGGTCCTGCACCCCGGACCCATACCTAGTATTAGGGACTCCCAGTGACGGAGAGGCCTTGTCGATCGGCCTGGGGGCTTAACTCTATATCTGCAGATATACGCAACCAAGATCTCCGTATAATCTGACTATTATGTAGTAATATTTTTCACTCGGTGTGCATTAGGGAACCATTGTTTTTTCCTACACAGAATTACCCCTCCCTTTTAGCACCTGAGTGACATCACTATCTGATTGAGCAGCTCACCATTTTTTGTATTGTATTGAGAGGCATGGAAGGGTCAGCATTAGGAGGGATTGCTGACTCTAGACTGCCATAGGAGAAGCTAGGGGTATCTCCAGGTAAGCTGGCTTTCAGATGCTGTAGGAGCCATTACCATGTGGCCTTACACTGGGAATTCAACCCAGACATATTTGTAATTATTTATGGGGTGGGTGTGGGGTGTGGTGGCCCCTGTGTCGGTGTGGCTGGGCTGCTTCAGGTCGGCACACCCTAACACTTTATTAACACTTATGATTTTCCCTATCACTTTGTATATATATTTGTATTATTTTAATCACACCACTTACATAGCACTTCTGTGCTTCCTATTAACCCTTATTAATTTTCACCTGTGTGCTGACCTGGGGTAGCTGACCTGTGCCGACATGATGGGGTCCTGCACCCCGGACCCATACCTAGTATTAGGGACCCCCAGTGACGGAGAGGCCTTGTCGATCGGCCTGGGGGCTTAACCCTATATCTGCAGATATACGCAACCAAGATCTCCGTATAATCTGACTATTATGTAGTAATATTTTTCACTCGGTGTGCATTAGGGAACCATTGTTTTTTCCTACACAGAATTACCCCTCCCTTTTAGCACCTGAGTGACATCACTATCTGATTGAGCAGCTCACCATTTTTTGTATTGTATTGAGAGGCATGGAAGGGTCAGCATTAGGAGGGATTGCTGACTCTAGACTGCCATAGGAGAAGCTAGGGGTATCTCCAGGTAAGCTGGCTCTCAGATGCTGTAGGAGCCATTACCATGTGGCCTTACACTGGGAATTCAACCCAGACATATTTGTAATTATTTATGGGGTGGGTGTGGGGTGTGGTGGCCCCTGTGTCGGTGTGGCTGGGCTGCTTCAGGTCGGCACACCCTAACACTTTATTAACACTTATGATTTTCCCTATCACTTTGTATATATTTTTGTATTATTTTAATCACACCACTTGCATAGCACTTCTGTGCTTCCTATTAACTAGAGATGAGCGGGTTCGGTTTCTCTGAATCCGAACCCGCCAGAACTTCATGTTTTTTTTCACGGGTCCGAGCGACTCGGATCTTCCCGCCTTGCTCGGTTAACCCGAGCGCGCCCGAACGTCATCATGACGCTGTCGGATTCTCGCGAGGCTCGGATTCTATCGCGAGACTCGGATTCTATATAAGGAGCCGCGCGTCGCCGCCATTTTCACACGTGCATTGAGATTGATAGGGAGAGGACGTGGCTGGCGTCCTCTCCGTTTAGAATTAGAATAGATTAGAGAGACACTTGATTTACTAATTTTGGGGAGCATTAGGAGTACTCAGTAGTGTACAGTGCAGAGTTTTGCTGATAGTGACCAGTGACCACCACTTTTATTTATAATCCGTTCTCTGCCTGAAAAAAGCGATACACAGCACACAGTGACTCAGTCACATACCATATCTGTGTGCACTGCTCAGGCTCAGGCCAGTGTGCTGCATCATCTATTATCTATATATAATATTATATATATCTGTCTGACTGCTCAGCTCACACAGCTTATAATTGTGGGGGAGACTGGGGAGCACTACTGCAGTGCCAGTTATAGGTTATAGCAGGAGCCAGGAGTACATAATATATTATATAGTGAGTGACCACCAGACACACAGTGCAGTTTATTTAATATATCCGTTCTCTGCCTGAAAAAAGCGATACACACAGTGACTCAGTCAGTCACATACCATATCTGTGTGCACTGCTCAGGCTCAGGCCAGTGTGCTGCATCATCTATATATATTATATATCTGTCTGACTGCTCAGCTCACACAGCTTATAATTGTGGGGGAGACTGGGGAGCACTACTGCAGTGCCAGTTATAGGTTATAGCAGGAGCCAGGAGTACATAATATTATATTAAAATTAAACAGTGCACACTTTTGCTGCAGGAGTGCCACTGCCAGTGTGACTAGTGACCAGTGACCTGACCACCAGTATATAATATTAGTAGTATACTATCTCTTTATCAACCAGTCTATATTAGCAGCAGACACAGTACAGTGCGGTAGTTCACGGCTGTGGCTACCTCTGTGTCGGCACTCGGCAGCCCGTCCATAATTGTATATACCACCTAACCGTGGTTTTTTTTTCTTTCTTTATACATACATACTAGTTACGAGTATACTATCTCTTTATCAACCAGTCTATATATTAGCAGCAGACACAGTACAGTGCGGTAGTTCACGGCTGTGGCTACCTCTGTGTCGGCACTCGGCAGCCCGTCCATAATTGTATATACCACCTAACCGTGGTTTTTTTTTCTTTCTTTATACATACATACTAGTTACGAGTATACTATCTCTTTATCAACCAGTCTATATATTAGCAGCAGACACAGTACAGTGCGGTAGTTCACGGCTGTGGCTACCTCTGTGTCGGCACTCGGCAGCCCGTCCATAATTGTATATACCACCTAACCGTGGTTTTATTTTCTTTCTTTATACATACATACTAGTTACGAGTATACTATCTCTTTATCAACCAGTCTATATTAGCAGCAGACACAGTACAGTGCGGTAGTTCACGGCTGTGGCTACCTCTGTGTCGGCACTCGGCAGCCCGTCCATAATTGTATATACCACCTAACCGTGGTTTTATTTTCTTTCTTTATACATACATACTAGTTACGAGTATACTATCTCTTTATCAACCAGTCTATATTAGCAGCAGACACAGTACAGTGCGGTAGTTCACGGCTGTGGCTACCTCTGTGTCGGCACTCGGCAGCCCGTCCATAATTGTATATACCACCTAACCGTGGTTTTTTTTTCTTTCTTTATACATACATACTAGTTACGAGTATACTATCTCTTTATCAACCAGTCTATATATTAGCAGCAGACACAGTACAGTGCGGTAGTTCACGGCTGTGGCTACCTCTGTGTCGGCACTCGGCAGCCCGTCCATAATTGTATATACCACCTAACCGTGGTTTTTTTTTCTTTCTTTATACATACATACTAGTTACGAGTATACTATCTCTTTATCAACCAGTCTATATTAGCAGCAGACACAGTACAGTGCGGTAGTTCACGGCTGTGGCTACCTCTGTGTCGGCACTCGGCAGCCCGTCCATAATTGTATATACCACCTAACCGTGGTTTTTTTTTCTTTCTTTATACATACATACTAGTTACGAGTATACTATCTCTTTATCAACCAGTCTATATATTAGCAGCAGACACAGTACAGTGCGGTAGTTCACGGCTGTGGCTACCTCTGTGTCGGCACTCGGCAGCCCGTCCATAATTGTATATACCACCTAACCGTGGTTTTTTTTTCTTTCTTTATACATACATACTAGTTACGAGTATACTATCTCTTTATCAACCAGTCTATATATTAGCAGCAGACACAGTACAGTGCGGTAGTTCACGGCTGTGGCTACCTCTGTGTCGGCACTCGGCAGCCCGTCCATAATTGTATATACCACCTAACCGTGGTTTTTTTTTCTTTCTTTATACATACATACTAGTTACGAGTATACTATCTCTTTATCAACCAGTCTATATATTAGCAGCAGACACAGTACAGTGCGGTAGTTCACGGCTGTGGCTACCTCTGTGTCGGCACTCGGCAGCCCGTCCATAATTGTATATACCACCTAACCGTGGTTTTTTTTTCTTTCTTTATACATACATACTAGTTACGAGTATACTATCTCTTTATCAACCAGTCTATATATTAGCAGCAGACACAGTACAGTGCGGTAGTTCACGGCTGTGGCTACCTCTGTGTCGGCACTCGGCAGCCCGTCCATAATTGTATACTAGTATCCAATCCATCCATCTCCATTGTTAACCTGAGGTGCCTTTTAGTTGTGCCTATTAAAATATGGAGAACAAAAATGTTGAGGTTCCAAAATTAGGGAAAGATCAAGATCCACTTCCACCTCGTGCTGAAGCTGCTGCCACTAGTCATGGCCGAGACGATGAAATGCCAGCAACGTCGTCTGCCAAGGCCGATGCCCAATGTCATAGTACAGAGCATGTCAAATCCAAAACACCAAATATCAGTAAAAAAAGGACTCCAAAACCTAAAATAAAATTGTCGGAGGAGAAGCGTAAACTTGCCAATATGCCATTTACCACACGGAGTGGCAAGGAACGGCTGAGGCCCTGGCCTATGTTCATGGCTAGTGGTTCAGGTTTTTTGGAAGGGACATCCTGCGTGACACTGCAGTGCCACTCCTAGATGGGCCCGGTGTTTGTGTCGGCCACTAGGGTCGCTAATCTTACTCACACAGCTACCTCATTGCGCCTCTTTTTTTCTTTGCGTCATGTGCTGTTTGGGGAGGGTTTTTTGGAAGGGCCATCCTGCGTGACACTGCAGTGCCACTCCTAGATGGGCCCGGTGTTTGTGTCGGCCACTAGGATCGCTAATCTTACTCACACAGCTACCTCATTGCGCCTCTTTTTTTCTTTGCGTCATGTGCTGTTTGGGGAGGGTTTTTTGGAAGGGCCATCCTGCGTGACACTGCAGTGCCACTCCTAGATGGGCCCGGTGTTTGTGTCGGCCACTAAGGTCGCTAATCTTACTCACACAGCTACCTCATTGCGCCTCTTTTTTTCTTTGCGTCATGTGCTGTTTGGGGAGGGTTTTTTGGAAGGGACATCCTGCGTGACACTGCAGTGCCACTCCTAGATGGGCCCGGTGTTTGTGTCGGCCACTAGGGTCGCTTATCTTACTCACACAGCGACCTCGGTGCAAATTTTAGGACTAAAAATAATATTGTGAGGTGTGAGGTATTCAGAATAGACTGAAAATGAGTGTAAATTATGGTTTTTGAGGTTAATAATACTTTGGGATCAAAATGACCCCCAAATTCTATGATTTAAGCTGTTTTTTAGTGTTTTTTGAAAAAAACACCCGAATCCAAAACACACCCGAATCCGACAAAAAAAATTCGGTGAGGTTTTGCCAAAACGCGTTCGAACCCAAAACACGGCCGCGGAACCGAACCCAAAACCAAAACACAAAACCCGAAAAATTTCAGGCGCTCATCTCTACTATTAACCCTTATTAATTTTCACATGTGTGCTGACCTGGGGTAGCCGACCTGTGCCGACATGATGGGGTCCTGCACCCCGGACCCATACCTAGTATTAGGGACCCCCAGTGACGGAGAGGCCTTGTCGATCGGCCTGGGGGCTTAACCCTATATCTGCAGATATACGCAACCAAGATCTCCGTATAATCTGACTATTATGTAGTAATATTTTTCACTCGGTGTGCATTAGGGAACCATTGTTTTTTCCTACACAGAATTACCCCTCCCTTTTAGCACCTGAGTGACATCACTATCTGATTGAGCAGCTCACCATTTTTTGTATTGTATTGAGAGGCATGGAAGGGTCAGCATTAGGAGGGATTGCTGACTCTAGACTGCCATAGGAGAAGCTAGGGGTATCTCCAGGTAAGCTGGCTCTCAGATGCTGTAGGAGCCATTACCATGTGGCCTTACACTGGGAATTCAACCCAGACATATTTGTAATTATTTATGGGGTGGGTGTGGGGTGTGGTGGCCCCTGTGTCGGTGTGGCTGGGCTGCTTCAGGTCGGCACACCCTAACACTTTATTAACACTTATGATTTTCCCTATCACTTTGTATATATTTTTGTATTATTTTAATCACACCACTTACATAGCACTTCTGTGCTTCCTATTAACCCTTATTAATTTTCACCTGTGTGCTGACCTGGGGTAGCCGACCTGTGCCGACATGATGGGGTCCTGCATCCAGGACCCATACCTAGTATTAGGGACCCCCAGTGACGGAGAGGCCTTGTCGATCGGCCTGGGGGCTTAACCCTATATCTGCAGATATACGCAACCAAGATCTCCGTATAATCTGACTATTATGTAGTAATATTTTTCACTCGGTGTGCATTAGGGAACCATTGTTTTTTCCTACACAGAATTACCCCTCCCTTTTAGCACCTGAGCTACATCACTATCTGATTGAGCAGCTCACCATTTTTTGTATTGTATTGAGAGGCATGGAAGGGTCAGCATTAGGAGGGATTGCTGACTCTAGACTGCCATAGGAGAAGCTAGGGGTATCTCCAGGTAAGCTGGCTCTCAGATGCTGTAGGAGCCATTACCATGTGGCCTTACACTGGGAATTCAACCCAGACATATTTGTAATTATTTATGGGGTGGGTGTGGGGTGTGGTGGCCCCTGTGTCGGTGTGGCTGGGCTGCTTCAGGTCGGCACACCCTAACACTTTATTAACACTTATGATTTTCCCTATCACTTTGTATATATTTTTGTATTATTTTAATCACACCACTTACATAGCACTTCTGTGCTTCCTATTAACCCTTATTAATTTTCACCTGTGTGCTGACCTGGGGTAGCCGACCTGTGCCGACATGATGGGGTCCTGCACCCCGGACCCATACCTAGTATTAGGGACCCCCAGTGACGGAGAGGCCTTGTCGATCGGCCTGGGGGCTTAACCCTATATCTGCAGATATACGCAACCAAGATCTCCGTATAATCTGACTATTATGTAGTAATATTTTTCACTCGGTGTGCATTAGGGAACCATTGTTTTTTCCTACACAGAATTACCCCTCCCTTTTAGCAGCTGAGTGACATCACTATCTGATTGAGCAGCTCAACATTTTTTGTATTGTATTGAGAGGCATGGAAGGGTCAGCATTAGGAGGGATTGCTGACTCTAGACTGCCATAGGAGAAGCTAGGGGTATCTCCAGGTAAGCTTGCTCTCAGATGCTGTAGGAGCCATTACCATGTGGCCTTACACTGGGAATTCAACCCAGACATATTTGTAATTATTTATGGGGTGGGTGTGGGGTGTGGTGGCCCCTGTGTCGGTGTGGCTGGGCTGCTTCAGGTCGGCACACCCTAACACTTTATTAACACTTATGATTTTCCCTATCACTTTGTATATATTTTTGTATTATTTTAATCACACCACTTACATAGCACTTCTGTGCTTCCTATTAACCCTTATTAATTTTCACCTGTGTGCTGACCTGGGGTAGCCGACCTGTGCCGACATGATGGGGTCCTGCACTCCGGACCCATACCTAGTATTAGGGACCCCCAGTGACGGAGAGGCCTTGTCGATCGGCCTGGGGGCTTAACCCTATATCTGCAGATATACGCAACCAAGATCTCCGTATAATCTGACTATTATGTAGTAATATTTTTCACTCGGTGTGCATTAGGGAACCATTGTTTTTTCCTACACAGAATTACCCCTCCCTTTTAGCACCTGAGTGACATCACTATCTGATTGAGCAGCTCACCATTTTTTGTATTGTATTGAGAGGCATGGAAGGGTCAGCATTAGGAGGGATTGCTGACTCTAGACTGCCATAGGAGAAGCTAGGGGTATCTCCAGGTAAGATGGCTCTCAGATGCTGTAGGAGCCATTACCATGTGGCCTTACACTGGGAATTCAACCCAGACATATTTGTAATTATTTATGGGGTGGGTGTGGGGTGTGGTGGCCCCTGTGTCGGTGTGGCTGGGCTGCTTCAGGTCGGCACACCCTAACACTTTATTAACACTTATGATTTTCCCTATCACTTTGTATATATTTTTGTATTATTTTAATCACACCACTTACATAGCACTTCTGTGCTTCCTGTTAACCCTTATTAATTTTCACCTGTGTGCTGACCTGGGGTAGCCGACCTGTGCCGACATGATGGGGTCCTGCACCCCGGACCCATACCTAGTATTAGGGACCCCCAGTGACGGAGAGGCCTTGTCGATCGGCCTGGGGGCTGTCAAAGTCAGAAAAATATCTCTATGCACACTACCATATTTGCACCTCACACAGGTCCGTGCTGCGCATGCGTACGCTCTCCCGTACGTGCGCATACTCACAGTCGCGGGCACCCGCAGGCGCACGGTATGCGTATTTACGGTAGAGTTTATGTGATCGTAGCGTGCGACTCAATCGTTACATATTTTCACTATATAATGTGTTTTGTAGATCATGGTCCCTTTGATAGATTCTGAAAGTTTGGTTAATATAGAATGTTCGTGAACAGAGAAATCCCTCTTTGTTTGATACGAAGGGTCAGACAGGAGTAATACAGTGGTGTTTAGTACCCATCGGAAGAGTATTTAATTAGCAATATTCCGGTGTTGGTTTGAAGCGGATTAATCGCTCGTGCGAATAGTTATGGACATAAGAAGTTTATGTCCATTTACTATTATTTGCTCTTACTTAGCCATGCGGCGGGAAACCCAGTATCCCACCCACCTGGGCAGTTGGAAATAGCCACAGCCCACCTGTATGAATCAACCTATGACCTTTTGTTATAATGCGAAGACGAATTCCTGTGTCCAATGAACAATAAGAATGTAGGGACCATTGTACTGTATTGTGTGTAGTGTATATAAGGTCAGCCAGCCTGAACAGGGATCAGACTCTCTCCACAAAGGGTTATCATATTGACAAACTTGGGGTCTGGTACCAGGCTGCGCTGCGATCGTTCCCAGTGTGTGTATGTAAGTAATTCTCTGTAATCATTGCTCTTTCTTTGTATTGGCCACATTCTCTCTCTCTTTCGGTTTAGTTTAAGATTGTAACGTTATTGTATATTTCTGTCTAGATAT
This sequence comes from Pseudophryne corroboree, assembly GCF_028390025.1. Lineage (NCBI taxonomy): Eukaryota > Metazoa > Chordata > Amphibia > Anura > Myobatrachidae > Pseudophryne > Pseudophryne corroboree. Next base: position 765,900,713 of record NC_086448.1, read on the forward strand.
TCTGTTAGATTTATATGTTAGTTTGTAGCGTATGACTTGTGAATTGTTTCCTCTTTTTGAAATAACTTAAGACTCTTGTTAGTAAAAGGTTTTGGACCCTTAACACGGTAGTGTGTATTCATTATATTGCAAGGGGTAATAAGAGCGTCTCAATCGCTCACACAGCTTTAGTATTAACAAGGTTAAACAGCGTTATATCGCTACATTGGTTCTAGTACAAGGTTTACAGCATAAGAATATCTTTTCTGTGTGTTACATACAAGGTTTAATGATTGTTATCTTGTGAGCGTCTGCGCCGCTCGTGATCTCCTCGTGGTCTCGAGCGTCCGCTACGCTGACAGCGTAGCATTACGGTAGTCGCTCACCTATAGTGTGCCCGATACCAACAGCGTATTCTCGCGAGCGTTTGTGTCGCTCGAGCGGCTCGCTCCCGATACAGCGTCCGCTACGCTAAGAGCGTACCCTTACGGTACCTCGCACGCCAATTGCGTACTGTGTCTCTTAACCTCCTAGAGTGTTTAATAAGGTAATAGAAATCGACATTCTCAGGGCTTAACCCTATATCTGCAGATATACGCTACCAAGATCTCCGTATAATCTGACTATTATGTAGTAATATTTTTCACTCGGTGTGCATTAGGGAACCATTGTTTTTTCCTACATAGAATTACCCCTCCCTTTTAGCACCTGAGTGACATCACTATCTGATTGAGCAGCTCACCATTTTTTGTATTGTATTGAGAGGCATGGAAGGGTCAGCATTAGGAGGGATTGCTGACTCTAGACTGCCATAGGAGAAGCTAGGGGTATCTCCAGGTAAGCTGGCTCTCACATGCTGTAGGAGCCATTACCATGTGGCCTTACACTGGGAATTCAACCCAGACATATTTGTAATTATTTATGGGGTGGGTGTGGGGTGTGGTGGCCCCTGTGTCGGTGTGGCTGGGCTGCTTCAGGTCGGCACACCTTAACACTTTATTAACACTTATGATTTTCCCTATCACTTTGTTTATATTTTTGTATTATTTTAATCACACCACTTACATAGCACTTCTGTGCTTCCTATTAACCCTTATTAATTTTCACCTGTGTGCTGACCTGGGGTAGCCGACCTGTGCCAACATGATGGGGTCCTGCACCCCGGACCCATACCTAGTATTAGGGACCCCCAGTGACGGAGAGGCCTTGTCGATCGGCCTGGGGGCTTAACCCTATATCTGCAGATATACGCAACCAAGATCTCCGTATAATCTGACTATTATGTAGTAATATTTTTCACTCGGTGTGCATTAGGGAACCATTGTTTTTTCCTACACAGAATTACCCCTCCCTTTTAGCACCTGAGTGACATCACTATCTGATTGAGCAGCTCACCATTTTTTGTATTGTATTGAGAGGCATGGAAGGGTCAGCATTAGGAGGGATTGCTGACTCTAGACTGCCATAGGAGAAGCTAGGGGTATCTCCAGGTAAGCTGGCTCTCAGATGCTGTAGGAGCCATTACCATGTGGCCTTACACTGGGAATTCAACCCAGACATATTTGTAATTATTTATGGGGTGGGTGTGGGGTGTGGTGGCCCCTGTGTCGGTGTGGCTGGGCTGCTTCAGGTCGGCACACCCTAACACTTTATTAACACTTATGATTTTCCCTATCACTTTGTATATATATTTGTATTATTTTAATCACACCACTTACATAGCACTTCTGTGCTTCCTATTAACCCTTATTAATTTTCACCTGTGTGCTGACCTGGGGTAGCCGACCTGTGCCGACATGATGGGGTCCTGCACCCCGGACCCATACCTAGTATTAGGGACCCCCAGTGACGGAGAGGCCTTGTCGATCGGCCTGGGGGCTTAACCCTATATCTGCAGATATACGCAACCAAGATCTCCGTATAATCTATTATGTAGTAATATTTTTCACTCGGTGTGCATTAGGGAACCATTGTTTTTTCCTACACAAAATTACCCCTCCCTTTTAGCACCTGAGTGACATCACTATCTGATTGAGCAGCTCACCATTTTTTGTATTGTATTGAGAGGCATGGAAGGGTCAGCATTAGGAGGGATTGCTGACTCTAGACTGCCATAGGAGAAGCTAGGGGTATCTCCAGGTAAGCTGGCTCTCAGATGCTGTAGGAGCCATTACCATGTGGCCTTACACTGGGAATTCAACCCAGACATATTTGTAATTATTTATGGGGTGGGTGTGGGGTTTGGTGGCCCCTGTGTCGGTGTGGCTGGGCTGCTTCAGGTCGGCACACCCTAACACTTTATTAACACTTATGATTTTCCCTATCACTTTGTATATATTTTTGTATTATTTTAATCACACCACTTACATAGCACTTCTGTGCTTCCTATTAACCCTTATTAATTTTCACCTGTGTGCTGACCTGGGGTAGCCGACCTGTGCCGACATGATGGGGTCCTGCACCCCGGACCCATACCTAGTATTAGGGACCCCCAGTGACGGAGAGGCCTTGTCGATCGGCCTGGGGGCTTAACCCTATATCTGCAGATATACGCAACCAAGATCTCCGTATAATCTGACTATTATGTAGTAATATTTTTCACTCGGTGTGCATTAGGGAACCATTGTTTTTTCCTACACAGAATTACCCCTCCCTTTTAGCACCTGAGTGACATCACTATCTGAATGAGCAGCTCACCATTTTTTGTATTGTATTGAGAGGCATGGAAGGGTCAGCATTAGGAGGGATTGCTGACTCTAGACTGCCATAGGAGAAGCTAGGGGTATCTCCAGGTAAGCTGGCTCTCAGATGCTGTAGGAGCCATTACCATGTGGCCTTACACTGGGAATTCAACCCAGACATATTTGTAATTATTTATGGGGTGGGTGTGGGGTGTGGTGGCCCCTGTGTCGGTGTGGCTGGGCTGCTTCAGGTCGGCACACCCTAACACTTTATTAACACTTATGATTTTCCCTATCACTTTGTATATATATTTGTATTATTTTAATCACACCACTTACATAGCACTTCTGTGCTTCCTATTAACCCTTATTAATTTTCACCTGTGTGCTGACCTGGGGTAGCCGACCTGTGCCGACATGATGGGGTCCTGCACCCCGGACCCATACCTAGTATTAGGGACCCCCAGTGACGGAGAGGCCTTGTCGATCGGCCTGGGGGCTTAACCCTATATCTGCAGATATACGCAACCAAGATCTCCGTATAATCTGACTATTATGTAGTAATATTTTTCACTCGGTGTGCATTAGGGAACCATTGTTTTTTCCTACACAAAATTACCCCTCCCTTTTAGCACCTGAGTGACATCACTATCTGATTGAGCAGCTCACCATTTTTTGTATTGTATTGAGAGGCATGGAAGGGTCAGCATTAGGAGGGATTGCTGACTCTAGACTGCCATAGGAGAAGCTAGGGGTATCTCCAGGTAAGCTGGCTCTCAGATGCTGTAGGAGCCATTACCATGTGGCCTTACACTGGGAATTCAACCCAGACATATTTGTAATTATTTATGGGGTGGGTGTGGGGTTTGGTGGCCCCTGTGTCGGTGTGGCTGGGCTGCTTCAGGTCGGCACACCCTAACACTTTATTAACACTTATGATTTTCCCTATCACTTTGTATATATTTTTGTATTATTTTAATCACACCACTTACATAGCACTTCTGTGCTTCCTATTAACCCTTATTAATTTTCACCTGTGTGCTGACCTGGGGTAGCCGACCTGTGCCGACATGATGGGGTCCTGCACCCCGGACCCATACCTAGTATTAGGGACCCCCAGTGACGGAGAGGCCTTGTCGATCGGCCTGGGGGCTTAACCCTATATCTGCAGATATACGCAACCAAGATCTCCGTATAATCTGACTATTATGTAGTAATATTTTTCACTCGGTGTGCATTAGGGAACCATTGTTTTTTCCTACACAGAATTACCCCTCCCTTTTAGCACCTGAGTGACATCACTATCTGATTGAGCAGCTCACCATTTTTTGTATTGTATTGAGAGGCATGGAAGGGTCAGCATTAGGAGGGATTGCTGACTCTAGACTGCCATAGGAGAAGCTAGGGGTATCTCCAGGTAAGCTGGCTCTCAGATGCTGTAGGAGCCATTACCATGTGGCCTTACACTGGGAATTCAACCCAGACATATTTGTAATTATTTATGGGGTGGGTGTGGGGTGTGGTGGCCCCTGTGTCGGTGTGGCTGGGCTGCTTCAGGTCGGCACACCCTAACACTTTATTAACACTTATGATTTTCCCTATCACTTTGTATATATTTTTGTATTATTTTAATCACACCACTTACATAGCACTTCTGTGCTTCCTATTAACCCTTATTAATTTTCACCTGTGTGCTGACCTGGGGTAGCCGACCTGTGCCGACATGATGGGGTCCTGCACCCCGGACCCATACCTAGTATTAGGGACCCCCAGTGACGGAGAGGCCTTGTCGATCGGCCTGGGGGCTTAACCCTATATCTGCAGATATACGCAACCAAGATCTCCGTATAATCTGACTATTATGTAGTAATATTTTTCACTCGGTGTGCATTAGGGAACCATTGTTTTTTCCTACACAGAATTACCCCTCCCTTTTAGCACCTGAGTGACATCACTATCTGAATGAGCAGCTCACCATTTTTTGTATTGTATTGAGAGGCATGGAAGGGTCAGCATTAGGAGGGATTGCTGACTCTAGACTGCCATAGGAGAAGCTAGGGGTATCTCCAGGTAAGCTGGCTCTCAGATGCTGTAGGAGCCATTACCATGTGGCCTTACACTGGGAATTCAACCCAGACATATTTGTAATTATTTATGGGGTGGGTGTGGGGTGTGGTGGCCCCTGTGTCGGTGTGGCTGGGCTGCTTCAGGTCGGCACACCCTAACACTTTATTAACACTTATGATTTTCCCTATCACTTTGTATATATTTTTGTATTATTTTAATCACACCACTTACATAGCACTTCTGTGCTTCCTATTAACCCTTATTAATTTTCACCTGTGTGCTGACCTGGGGTAGCCGACCTGTGCCGATATGATGGGGTCCTGCACCCCGGACCCATACCTAGTATTAGGGACCCCCAGTGACGGAGAGGCCTTGTCGATCGGCCTGGGGGCTTAACCCTATATCTGCAGATATACGCAACCAAGATCTCCGTATAATCTGACTATTATGTAGTAATATTTTTCACTCGGTGTGCATTAGGGAACCATTGTTTTTTCCTACACAGAATTACCCCTCCCTTTTAGCACCTGAGTGACATCACTATCTGATTGAGCAGCTCACCATTTTTTGTATTGTATTGAGAGGCATGGAAGGGTCAGCATTAGGAGGGATTGCTGACTCTAGACTGCCATAGGAGAAGCTAGGGGTATCTCCAGGTAAGCTGGCTCTCAGATGCTGTAGGAGCCATTACCATGTGGCCTTACACTGGGAATTCAACCCAGACATATTTGTAATTATTTATGGGGTGGGTGTGGGGTGTGGTGGCCCCTCTGTCGGTGTGGCTGGGCTGCTTCAGGTCGGCACACCCTAACACTTTATTAACACTTATGATTTTCCCTATCACTTTGTATATATTTTTGTATTATTTTAATCACACCACTTACATAGCACTTCTGTGCTTCCTGTTAACCCTTATTAATTTTCACCTGTGTGCTGACCTGGGGTAGCCGACCTGTGCCGACATGATGGGGTCCTGCACCCCGGACCCATACCTAGTATTAGGGACCC